>NC_090442.1:806252343-806890557 GCF_031143425.1 Pleurodeles waltl | reverse complement strand
GTGTTTAACCACCAGAGGGCGCTCAAGGACAAAATTAAAAAAGAGCTGCTACAACTGAGTAGTTTTATTTTGTACGAACTGGCCCAAGGGCTATAAATAGCTCAGTGGTTCCCAAACTGTGTGCGGCGCCCCTGGCTAGTTATGATGGCGCACCAGCGAGCCGCGGCGCACAGATTGGGAACCACTGGGCTAGGCTGTTCCAATGAGGAACAGAGCCAAAACTGAGGGCCAAGGTGAACAAAAGAAAAGTTGGTTGGTATGCTACCCCAAGCTATTGCCAGTGGTTAGACTTATTGCAAGCACACCCCACCATCTTTTGTGTGTTTCATGTACTACCCTAAGTGGGATGGGTATGTTCTAATGTGGGTCCCATGCTCACGGAACCAAGCTGTACCTGGCTGACGAACCAATAACTAGGGTGAAACCGGTCCTGGGTTACTTATCTTCCAGTTCAGAATGGCAGTTCGGGCTGAACTTTTCCAATGAGGAACAGGGTCAAAACTGATTTGCATATGGCTGGGTCTAATCTGAGGTGTCATGGTAAGCAAAATAATGATGGGTTGGAGTCCTGCCCTGCTCTATTGCCAGTGGTTAAGCTTATTGCAAGCAGTCTCCCATCACCTTTTGTGTGTTTCATGTACTGTCCTAAGTGTCATGGTTAATGCCCAGACGTTGGTCACTGAAACCAAGCTGTACCCTGCTGATGAGCCCATAATTAGGGAAAAACTGGTTCTTGGTTGCTTGTGTTCTGGTTCGGGGAGGATCTGGCTTGGCAGTTCGGGTTGAACTGTTCCGATGAGGAACAGAGTCAAAATTGATTTGTATGTGGCTGGGTCCAAACTGAGGGGGCGTGGTGAGCCGATGCACCGATAACCAGGGCGAAACCAGTCCTGGGTTGCTTGTGTTCCAATTCAAGGAGGACCTGGCTTGGCACTTTGGGCCGTATCGTTCCCATGAGGAACAGAGTCAAAACTTATTTGCAAACGGCTGGGTCCAAAATGAGGTGGCATGGTGAGCAAAAGAACAATGGATTGGAGTACTACCCTGAGCTATTGCCTGTTGTTAGACCTATTGCAAGCAGCCTCCCGTCATCTTTTGTGCGTTTCTTTCTTATAAATCATTATGGCATTAGAGGCCTGACACTAAGTACAAAATAGCTAAGGATAATATCAGCTATCATTACTGCCATCACAGATGCAACTCTCTTAGTTCTAGAACATTTGCATTATGTGCAACATTGACCCTATATCATACACTTTACAGCTAGCATAGTTCACATTAACAACCACCACATATATAGGAGACCCTCATTGAGTACAGTATTGAATATGTATACAACTGTTTGGAGAAAGCCAAGCTCCTAAAAATAGTGAATGTCAGTTCCAGAACAAATGACCTACTAAGGACAGCTTTTAGCTATATCAAATACTGAAACTCACCAAACCTACATTGAGAAATGAAGTTGATATCATTAGAGAACTGGGTACTGTAAACAGTGGTTACTCTATAGAGAGTGGTTACTTTGTACACACTGTTTGCAAACAGTGAAGCTTTCATAAGAAACATACCACAGCGTATTAAAAAGTATCTACTGAAAACAGTGTGCACTCTATGCAACAGTTGTAAAAAGACACTCCTTGCTAACAAATAACCAAGATCTGAAGGTACTCAACATCCTAATACCTGCACCCTTTATACTGTTGGAAAACTTTACAGATAGCCCAACTTCCCAAGCAAAGTAATCACATGTATATTCACATGTATATGGGTTAGTACATCGTGCACACAGTCTAAATTATGTAGAAATTGTCATGCTGATACGATTTTGTCTAAGAACTCAAGGCTGCTTACAAAAGTTAGTATCTAATACACAGAATCTTACTCCTGTTGAAAACTTTATCTGCAGAACCAAAAAACGTGTGTGGAACATATTGGATTCAAGTCAACTGACACCTGCACATAGAGTTACTCTTGAATAAAAAGATTTATAACATACCTCTGCACATCTATGGTGCATTAAAAGCAGATGTGTTTTGTAAATACTTACGCCCATTAGCTGGACCCAGGCTGTACAAAATTAGATGGACATGTAATATGGTACATAGCCACCACTACTTAAACTGTAAAACAGACTATTACTTTCGTTGGATGATGTAATCAGTGATGTTATCAATGATGTCATTTGAGATGTCATCAATGTTAGAAATTGGGTTGTTGGTTGACTTGGGTATGGGCCTTGGTCAAGAAGCAACCACAATCCTTGTCAGGGTAAGGCACAAGCAAACCCTAAATTAACCTGTGCTCACTCTCTGGTAGTTTGGCACACAGCAGTCAGGCTCAACTTAGAGGCAATGTGTAAAGTATTTGTGCAACACTTCAAACAGTAAAACAGTGATAACACCGCACAAAAAGATTCCATGCCAGGTTAAAAAAGGTCTGAATTTAATACATAAAACAAGACCCAAACTATAAAAATCCAATAAGTAGAACTGGGATATTGAATTTCAAATGTTTAAGTCAAAATAGCACCAGGAAGCGCTATTTAGGAAATCTGGTCATGCTGGACCGGGACAGATTCAAAAGTTCAGGCCAACTCTGATGGAGCGCTGTCCAGCTCCAAGGACTCAGTTAGGCCTTCTGCAATGGGCCCTGGAGTCCCCATCCCCAGGCCCCAGAGACATTTTCAAGGGGGGCATGTGGCCCCCAATCCCCGGGCCGATTTTGGTCCTGGGGTTCCCATTGCCCAAGACCTACTGTTAATATAAGGGGGAGGGGGACATGCAGTCCCCTGAAACCAATTTTTGCCACAGGGACCATATCCCCTGGGACCTCTGGGGCCTGCACTGGTTAAAGTGGGTGCCCTAGTGCCTAACGAGGGCAACCACCATAGTCTTGTTGGGGGACATAGAGGGAGCGCCAAGGCCCCCATGATCTTAGCTGGCTTCCTGTTTACAGTGGGAGCTGGCATTGCTCCTGCTTGCAGGGGTCAGCTCCTAATACTGCTCCCTCTGGGTGGGAGCAATATTTAAATCTATTTCCCTAGCCGCTTCAGTGCAGGCAGGGAAACAGATCTAAAGCCCACTCCCTGTAGGAAAGGCATTTTTGAAGCTCCTGCCCCCAGGGAGCGTACGTGGTGTTTGCTCCTGCTTGGTGGGAGGTTCTAAAAGGTTCCTGCTGAGCCAAAACAAACAGAGGTTTCCTTGCCCATCCCACTTTGAATTACAGCAAAACATGCCACGGGACATAGTGCATATTTGGCTCTGCCTTACTAGGGTGTGGCAGGTGTGGCAGGCCTGAACATGCCCTTTGCATTGCGCAGCTCATGCTGGCAGCCTCGCAGGGCTGGAAGTTGACAGAAGGGACTGTGTTCCCACTTGTTGACCAATAGCGGGGCCATAGGACATAACACATATGGGACCTTGCAACACTACGGCGTGGTAGGCCTAAAAACGCCCTAGTGCATTGCGCGGCCTGGGCACGGCAGCCTTACAGGGCCAGAGCGTGGCAGCCTTACAGGGCTGTTGATGACAGAAGAGTTTATTACCCTCACCTCGACCAATAGCGAGGGCCGCAACGGAGATGTATAGCTTCATACATGAGTCCCTATGCTCCAGAAGTATCTTCACGCTGAATTACAGAGATGGAGGTAATGTGACCCTAATTAAGGATTCGGTATGTGTTAGAAAAAAAACATGACATCCTGCAGCCTTTTCTTTCACTTCCTGTACCCAGCAAGATTGTCACCTAGGTCACTTTTACAAACTCCTCTCACTTTGCAGTCAGAGAAATAAAAGTAAACACCAGTTTCCGAAAAAGCAGTAGTTTGTCAGAAGGCATAGCCTGATATTTGACCTTTGTCTCTGAGGCACAGAAAGTATAACAAGATAAACACATAATCTAAAGGCAGGTTTATTGCTCATTCACCTTCTGAACTTCAACATGTTTATTATTGAGGTGCAGCACGCCTACTTCCAGCGCCTATGAGTTTTATATATATATTTATATGTCACCCTTGAAGTATCACCCTTCTAGTGAATACATTTGTTATTTTTTTCGCTGATGCCTGCCCTCATTCCATGTTCTTCTCATCTCCATAGTTACTTCCAGCAGGTTGTTAGAAATGTTTTTAAACCGCCTGCGCGCCCGGTAGTAAATCAAGTTGCCGCCTTCTACACGAGACGTGTACGCTAATACAATCTGAGTATGGTCTGAAGCGCCACGTCTTTTCCAGAGTCAGTTTTTTGTGTTAAATCCGCTTCGTTGTATACATTTAGATAATGACGCCCCTTTTTTAACTATGAGCATCGCCCTCTTCCAAGTGAGTAAAAGTCTGAAGTAAGTGGGGTCCAGCCCCAGTCTTCCGTTTGCTCCACTCGAAATCACTCCGAATGTGGAAAACTCCACTGTCCTGTCCGATTGGGACAGATGCAGCAACAGACGAGCGCCGCATGGTGGGCATAGCTTACTGACTGCAAACACCTGTGGGCATTAACCCTTGCAGGTGGGACACGCTCCAAACTAGATGCACCCTCATCTCTTGCAGGTAGGGAGAGGAATGCGAGTGGGGCACTCAGCTATTTCAGCGAACGATGAATGGGCAAAGTGCTGTGTGAGCGTATGGTTTCTCAACATCCATGAGTCCAACTGAACTTTTAATGCTTCCCTCCAGTCGCTCATTTGGCCAAAAACGTGGAAGGTGGGGTAAATATTAGTTTTTCTCCTTTTGCCATTGTATTTCTTTCATTAATCCATAGTTATTACTTAATTACCCAATCCATATATTTTTAATCTGTAAATTCATATTGTTTAATTTCTTCATTCGTTCTTTCTCTCTTGCTTCCTTACTGTTTTGTTCATTTAATTATTTGTTTATCTCTTCCATTTAGCGTTCCCTCTGTCTTTTTTTCTATTCCTCACCCACTCTTTATTTTTATCAGTCTTTTTTCTTCTCTCAGTCGCTGTCCATTTCCACTCTTTCGTTCATCTTTTCTTTTGTCTGTCACTCTTCCATTCGCTTTTCTTTAGAACAGTCTTCATTCCTTCTCCCTTCCCTCCCTCCCCCCTCCCTCCATTCTCTTATTTTCTGCATTCATCCATTATATTTCCTATCACACTTTTCTGTCTTGTCGCCCCACTCCCGTTTTTTCACTCTTTTTCATTATTTTTTGTCTTTCTTTCTGTTTTTTCTTGTTCTCGCTATTTCCTTCGCTTCATTTCTCATGTCGTAATTATTTCTTTTATTCTTAGGGTGCCCTTTGTTCGGGATAAGTGTTCTATATAAGGTATCTATTTGACCTTTTCTGCCAGCGCCCTACTTTTGTTTGTTTGAAGAGAGACTCTCTGCTATCGGATTGTTCCGTTAAATGATCCATTCTGTTATTTACAGTTGGGATCTGGGCATCCGTAGTTGTCTAGCTGAGACCTCACTCTCCCACATCGGGGGAAGAGAGAAATGTATCTGAAAAGTGAGGGCATTTTAGCACAGCATAAATCGAGAAAGCATGCAAATCTGGTAAATTAGTAGTGCATTCCGCGACCTGCCCAAGTTCTCTGCATAGGCATTTTTAATATGCATAATAATCCTGAAGAACAATTTACGTTATGAGTTTTCAGCTGTGTGGATTTAATAGCGCTAACAGTTGGCATTAACTCTCTTTTCCAATAACGCTGCTGATTGTTCATCCGCACTGATGATACCTCTCGTGACTTCATAAGCTTCTAGAGAAAAAGACAAAACAGCAATTAACGTCTTCATAAGAGCTCTCGCCCTTTCCACCTGCAGGAGCGTGGCCAGTGCCATAGTGCCTCGCGCGAGGAAGGAAATCAACTCCCTGGCTGTTGTTTGAAGTATAAAGTACAGCAATAATCAGGGTTCAGTGGCCCCCTCAGGACTCTGGGCCCCGGTGCAACAGCACATGCTGCACCAACGGAAGCTACGTCTTTGCCCCTGTGCACGTTTTGATTCAAACACGCGGGGAGGGGCATTCTGCCCAGCCTCTGGGATGAAGGTTCTAGGGTGACTTCCTGTCTAGGGTCTCCTTGAGGAGATGTCGTAGTGATGTCTCTACTTCCAGAGACCCAGCGGGTAGGTTACCACATCATGGGAGCACGGTTCCCAAATGTTCACCGAAACGCCTGAGAGAACCTTTGCACTTATCATTTCACTTCGGCCACATTTTTCAATAGGTAGGTGTGCAACGTTTGTTTTCATTGCCATTCAAGGGCGTAGTTAACCACCCACTTTACCAGCTTCACCGGGGGGGGGGGGTGACACCAGCAGATTAAATTGTTTTATGACCATTCTTAGCTTTTATCTCGAGAAATGGCGACAGAGATAAAGCAAAACAATTATAATGTCAAATAAAAAGTAAGGTATAGGCAGATTAAATGAGGCAGCAAAAGGTCAAGAAAATAAAAGGCTAATAATGAATGAAGAAAGGAAAAAGAAGCATAAAAGAAGGACACGGGAAATAAGGAAAAAGCTGTATAAGAAGAAACAGAAAGGAAACGGACAGAAAAGAAAGAATGAAGGGTGCAAAGAGTAAATGAAAGGAACAACAAAAAAATGAACGGAGAGAAAGAAGGAGAATAGAAAACTATATAGCAATAAAGAAGAACTTTGAGATGAAAGGATGGGTGACTGAAGGAAAGAAGAGAAAACATAATTAATGGAACAAATACAAAAAGAATAGATGGAAAGAAGAAGTGGAGTAACAACACGGGCATGATTAGAATAAAGGGAAATGAAGAAGGATGGAAAGCTAGACAAAGGTCAGCTGGAATGAGAGAAAAATAGACAGAAGGAAAGAGATGAAAAAATGAATGAAATAGGCATAAAAACAAAGAAAAGGTGATGAAAAGAAGGAAGCAAGCATAAAAGGAAAGAAAGGTGGAAATGATGGATAAGAGACATACCACAGTACTGGTAAATGTGTAGCAGTTGGCCAGATTGCTTTAAAATCTTTCTGTAATATTCGTAATTTTGTAACAATTGCTTCAAATTCTCCTAGGGGTTCAATTGTTATGGCACTTCATAGGAAGTGTTGGGATCACTCTACTTGCACATTGGTTGCTATATATGAGTCAAAGTGGGGGTAATTTTAATTTTCCGTCTACTCCCTTCTTGTCATTATACTACTACTGCTACTGTGTTGCTTTGGATTTGCAGCAGGATACTTGCCAGCTCGCATATTTACTGCTAAACAATTTTTTTTTTTTAATTTTAAAGAAAGAATGATCAATGTGCAGTGGATGGACACATTCAACATTAGTGAACTTCTTGTGTATATGTTTTGACCATGTTCACGTAGCATCGTACAAATGTTTAAAGTAACACAAAAAAGTTTAATTTTGAAGTTTGAAGAGATGTTAAGGAAGTGCTCATGACTATACAGACATCAAAGATGACATAACAAATGATACCACACACCCACAGTTCATGATGGTGAGAAGTTAGTGCATTTGTTGTTATGATTGTACTTTTGTGTGTGCTCCTTGAATTGTGTTACTTGTAGTTAATGAAATAAATTACGTACTGCTAATCTTCATTACTCCCAATCATAGTCATCCTCGTTCCAGTCCTAACAACTTTGATGAGTCTCCTACTAATACAGAAATAAACTATTAAATAAAGCTAAAATAAGCGTTTATTCCTCTTTTTATTGCTTCACCCATGTAGTATGAGACCTCCCACTTTCAAACCCAGCCTCCTATGAATGAGAAGTAAAAAACATATTCTATGAGGTGGAAACCTAGGAAAAGGAGGGAGGGAATTTACACTGGGGTGAAGGGGAATGTTATTCAGGGTAATGAAGATTACCAATATACTCGTCATCCATACTCCTTGTCCCAGTCCAAAACAATTAGGAGGAAATACCAAGCGTAACCACTTGCGCCAACAAGAAATTGACAGTGATACCTAAATAAGATTTATTTACGAATACTAGAGTTACGTCATGCTGAATCAATGAGGAAAAATCAATGTTTTCCTTTGATTAATGAGTCAAATCAAATCTATAATGATTAACAAACGTTTGTGGAGCAGGTTGCTGCTCTACAGATCTCTGTAAAGGAAGCCCCCTCAGCTTCAGCCCATCAAGCTGAAGCCAATCTTGGAGAATGCCCTTCAGTTTTTTCTGGGGGGGGGGGTATATTTTTGGTGACCTGTATTCCTGTATTCCTGTATTCTTGAATTATTGCTTGCTAAATCCATCTACTCAGCAAAGGGGTAAATACCTTTTTGCCTTTGTTGATCACTCCCCCCCAAAAAAAGAATCTGAGACCCTAAAGGAAGTAGTGGATTCTGAATAAATCAACAACCCCCTTCTTCCTTCTAAGAATGATGGGTTATCAGAATCTGAAAAAGGTTGTAAAACCGTGAGAATTATTTCATGAAATAGATGGAATTTGGAATTTATCTTAGGTGCAAAATTTCGGTCTGGTTTTAAGACCACCCTGTCAGGAACCAAAAAGCCTAACTCCCCTAAATTCCTGGCTATATAGTACACTACTTTTGATGATGAGCAAGGAAACATAGCCAACTGCAAAGGATCAAATGAAGAGTCATAGAAGCCCTTCAACACAATAAAAAGGTCACAAGTCAGAGTTCAATTACTGGTTTTGTAAGCCTAAAACTTCTTAAGAGACCAATAATGAAGGGAATAATTTTGAGAGGTCACCAGGTGAGCCACTGAAGTCTTTGATTGCCGCCCACTGTCGCACTAAAGTGTCTGGTGCTAAATCCTTAAGGAAACCATCCTTAAAAAAGGATTCGAAAATGTTCTATAAATTTGTGGCTAGATGTATCAAACTTTTTTGCATTCGCAAACTGTGCGAATTGCAAAATTTGCCTGTTTACGAATGCAAAAATGCCTTCCACGATGTATGAAAGGCATTTGCAGTGTGAAAATAGGGAATCGCTAAAATAGCGAATTTTTGTGACTGTGACATGGGTTTGCGTTTTGCAAACAGCGTTACGCAAATAGCGTCATGAATGACAGAATCACTATTTGCGTGACGCAAACTGTGACAAAGATTTGGGAATTTCAGATAGCGAGCTGCAAAATCCTGACGCAATTTCCGATACGCTGATTGCAACGCGCAAAACCACGTCGCATTGCGATGCATACAAAAATCACAAATTGCGAAAATTCGCAGAATGGCCTTTTGCACATGCAATTTACCAGGAATTGAAATCAGGTGGTACCCAGGTGCAACATTTATAAAGGGGCCCAGAATGACTCAGCCTCTTTTCCACAATGGCTGCACTCTATGTGATGGCAAGGAGAATGAGGATCTTGGCAGGTTTGAGGAGAGGGAGGAGGAGACAGGAGCACATTTTCAGAGTGTGCATAACCCTATTTGACCAGACAGAGGAGGAAATGTATGAGAAGTACAGGTTAAGATCAGCCAGTATACTTGACCTGATAGCTGATCTACAATCCATACTGTAACGCACCACACACAGGACCAATAGTATACCCACCCATGTGCAGGTATTATGCTCCCTGCACCTATTAGCCTCAGGGAGCTATCAAGGGGTTATAGCAGCAGCAGGAGGAGTCTCACAGAGTGCTCTTTCACGCTTCTTCAATGCATTTCTCAATGCCATGCTGAGCAAAATACAAGAGCACATAAGATTCCAGAACACCCCACAGGAATTACAACAGACGAAAATAAATTTCTATCAGATTGCACAATTCCCACATGTCGTAGGTGCCATCGATGGGACACTTGAACCAATCTGTCCACCATTGGCCACCAAGTATGCGTATCGTAACCGTAGGAACCATCATTCCATGAACATACAGGTGATTAGCAATGCCTCCAACATCATAACTGATCTCGTGGCCAGATACCCAGATAGCACATATGACTCCTGCATCTTTCGCCACTGTGGGATTCACACAAGACTGTTAGCTGGGGGAGTTTGGCAAAGGATATCTACAGGGTAAAGTAATAGTTGACAATGTTGCATAGATGTTCTTGTGACCTCAGATATCGCCAGTACTCATTTTACTCTCTGTTCATTCCAGGGGACAGTGCCTATGCAGTGCGGACCTATATACTGACGCACTACCTGAGCCCTGCAACTCCAGCAGAGAGGAGGTACAATGCTGCACACAGGGCAACCCGCAGTGTGGTGGAGCAGACCTTCGGACTGCTGAAGAGCCACTTCAGGTGCATCCATAAGAGTGGAGGTGCACTACAGCACAGCCCAGAGACGACCTGCAAAATTGTGGCTACATGTACAATGTTGCACAACATTGTTAAGAGAAGGAGCATACCAGTTGAACCAATGGAGCCGGACTCAGATGAAGATGGTGATCCCTTACCACCACATCACCCAGTAGACAGGACCAGTGCAGCAGAGGGCAGGCAAAGATGTGCTGACATCACGCACAACCATTTATGATGTAAGTAATGGCAACACCACTTCAATATTATGTATTTCTTTAGTTAGCAACTTTATTACCCTGACTTGCATCCAGAATGCCTCTGCACGCCTCATTCTGGACATCCCCCTCCACTGCCACATCACAGACCAACTGAAAAACCTGCACTGGCTCACATTCAACAAGAAAATCACCTTCAAACTCCTCACCCACACTCACAAAGCACTGCACAACACCGGACCAGAATACCTCAACAGACTACTCTCCTTCTACACCCGACCCGGCATCAGCGCTCCACCAACCTCGCCCTCGCAACCGTCCCACACATCCGCAGAACTACAACTGGCGGTAGATCATTATGGCACCTCGCCACCTAAACATGGAACACTCTTCCCACCCACCTGCGCTAGACCAAAGACCTCCTTATCTTCAGGAAACTTCTCAAGACCTGGCTGTTCGAGCAGTAGCAGCACTTCCCTCTCCCTTTTCTCCTCCCTCCCTTCCTCAGCGCGTTGAGACCCTCACGGGTGAGTAGTGCGCTTTACAAATTCCTGATTGATTGATGTGTCAATAGGACTTAGCCATGCACTATAGGCAAACATGTGCAATTAACAGTGTCACACTATTAGCATCATAGTATAACTGTGTAGCTACATATTACGGTAGTCCCCTGTAGCCCTCAACATTACTTCCTATGTCCACGCACTCCACTTAAGTGCTCAGTGGCCTCACTGGCACCTCTTGTAGCAGGTTCAAAGGCAGTACTGTGTCTGGTACTGCGACTTCTAGGATCCATCACAGGGGCTGTAAGAATGCTGAGGCTAGCGAACTCCTCACTATCCCCACCACAAAGTTCGCTATTTGTAGCACTGCGTGCTGTCTGCATTGCATCCAGGACATTGGTTATTTGCACCAATCCCTGTGCAACATCCCGACTGCAATGTGCCATCTCCACCTGTATGCCCACAGTACGTCGTGAAATCAAGGCAGTTGAGCTAGCAAGCCGATTGACCGATCTGCAGAACCCATCCAACCTTCCCATAAATTGGTGATGGTGATGGCACCTACAGTGGTTGACACGCTCCTGCTGAATCTCAGTGCAGCGGTCCCTAATGGCGGTTGTCAACTCCTTTGTGTTTTCTGCTGCTGTTTGCTGACCCTCATTCAGAGACTCCAATTGCTTCTGCATTGATCCAATGTTTTTATTGAGTGCATCCATCTGCTTGTGCAGTACTCCCATATTGTCATTGTAACACTCAGACTGCCTGTGCATTGTGGCCATGTTATGATCGATTGACACCAACTGCGTGTGCATTGACCTAATGTGTTTGCATTGCAGGTGCAACACTTTCAGCATGGTAGCTTCAATGCCGCCAAAGATTGATGGGCCCTCTCCTTCATTTTTGCACTGTCTGCCTGGTTTGTGATGCCGCCTGAGGGGTATTGACTGACGCTGGGGCAGGGACTGCTGTCTTTCTGTGGATCTAGCCTCTGGGGGTGGTGTGAGGACTTCATCCGGCATTTCATCTGAGTCCAGGTTATACTCTGGGAGAAGTAACACCCTTGCCCTGCGTTCAGTTGGTGCAATACTGAAAGACTCACTGATGTTTGAGGCTGTGTTTCGACATCCCCCACATTTCCTCATTCTGCTGCAGCAGGGCCCGGTACATCTGCAATGACAATGTGCAGCATATCATTTATGAATATATCACAAGAGGTTGCACAATAGTAATAACTGTACACTGACATCGTATCACTGTGGGTTGTGTGTGTAGTTTCTCTATGTGGCTGAACACTAACTTGCTATTTATGTGGTATTTGGACTTTAGGGTTGTGGACTACCACTCCCATAAGGCATAGTTGCGTTGTATGTAAGATGTGGCATGGACTACTTATCACAGTGCATCTAACTAATAGCTATCTTCTAAGGAGCATTTTTACATGCACATATGGGGATACACATCATTGTTGGCCTTACCTTTGCTGGTGCTGGGTGTCCCTGAAGTGTCAATGTCAGTGATACCACTGACAGCTTTTGGAAGCAGTGTGGACTCCACCGTGTCTGGGTGGGTGGTCCTCCTCCGGTGCTCCTTGCCTCCTTTAGCCTGCTGGCTACCCTCTCTTTGGTACGGGAACGCAAGTCGTACCATCGCTTGCATATCTCCTCAACGGAGCATTGCGCAACACCCACTGCACATATTTTGGTCTGGATTTCTGACCACAGTTTCCTCTTCTCACTTTTAGGTACCCAGAGTGAGTTCTTCCCAAACTGTTTGTCATGATTCCTGACCACCTCCTCAGGGAGCACCTCCAATTCCTGCTCACTGAATTTGAGCTTGCGCTTCCTGTCTCCTTTCTCCTTCACATTCCCATCATTGGCTGTGTTGCAGTTTGGTCCTGGCTGGCTCACAAAGCTGGCTCCCTGGTGCTGGGTTGTGTCTCTCTGCCTGCTCCGGTGGGTGTAGCTCCTGGAAACAGCATGGGCTGACTCACTTCCTGGTTGTGATGTCATGAGGCTGTTCCGTTTTGCTGTTTTTGCAATTTGCTATTTTCAAATACCAACTCGATATTTATTTGCAATTCGGTATTAGCTAATCGCAAATTGCATTTGTGAATTTTAAGAAATCGCTATTACCGACTTTCAATTTTGATACATCCCATTTTGCATTTCTAAAATAGCGATTTCTTAAAATTCACTATTTAAGAAATGCGAACCGGGAGCTTGATACATCTGGCCCGTGGTTTTTTAAATAATTTCTGCACATCAAGACTAGAATGACGTTGACGGCTTGTTGTGAGACATCAAGGAAGATGGTATTCTTGAACCTAGATCAGTAGAGTTACCTGTTTTGAACAGCTAAACAACACAAGCGTATCCCCCTTAAGTTCCAAGCCATCAGGTTTAGTTTAACTGGTGACATTTCCCCAATGTCAAGCTGGAAAATTTAAGAGAAGTGGGACCCAGAGGAAAGTGATACGGATCTGCAGGATCTGAGAAAATCAGGGTTGTCTTGACTAAAACTGAGCCACTAAAATGTCTGTCAGCATCTCCTCCTGAATCTTCTGCAGTACGTTCGGGAGAAGGAAATTGGAGGAAAGGCATACAGAGTGTAATTGGGCTACAGGACTGATAAAGCATCTATTGCATAAGCTTGGCGACAAAACATTTCTGTGCAGAATTAAAGAAAGCATGACATTCTGCAGAGATGCAATCAGGTCTGTCATAGGCACTCCTAAGTGGACACATACCTGGTTGAATTGAAGCAGAAAAATGTGAAATGCTACTGATGATTGGAGATTGTGACTCAAAGAGTCCGCTTGATAATTCAGTATTCCCTGAATACACACCACCCTAAATGCAATGAGGTGATCCTCTGCCCAAGAAAAATTCCAGCTCTTTGTCCCCCGTTGATTATTGAGGTAACATCTTGAAACTTGGCTAGCTCTTCCTATAACAAGGCCTCCCCTTCAACGGAAGCTGGAATGCTTGCATCTCTTCTGACACTGCAGGTAGCTCTCACAGCTCTTCACCTCCTCATGTTGAAGCAATGCTCTCCAACCCCAAAGACTTGCGTCAGTTGGTAGTAACAATGAAGTGGTTCAACAGTTTAGCAAAGTTAACACATTTTCCTACCCTAACACCATTGAAGGTCTAGAAAAAATTGAGAGCTACTGCCACCAAGCATCTGAAATTTTGAGATGCCTTATTCCACTGACCCAGGAGGTGATCAAGTAGGGGCTTTCAGTGGAAGTAAACCCAGGGACCAACTGCATTTATTGCTGCCACAAACCCCTCAACTTTTAAGTAAGTCTTCGCCACAAAATGGTGGTGTGAGGGCCATTGGGCAAGATTTACATGAAGAGAGGAAGTCATTTTCTGTGGGGTTAGACTCAATCAACTTGCATGTCAAAGAAGGCACCTTTATGAACATCAATTCTTGCGTGGCAGCAATCTGGATTTCTTTTGATTGCCTATGAGATCCAGCTGTGAAGAAGGCTGCAAACTGTATCTGCATCTTGCTAGGTCTTAGAAAAGGAGAAAGAATATCAGAGCCAATCGTCTAGACAGGGAAAATGGCTATCCCATTTAATTGTAATGCTGCTACCAGTGGAGGGCAAAGGAATCAACTTGGCCACCTTGCCTACTTTGAAAATCAATGAGCTGATGGCCTTATGCAAAGATAGGGGAATCCTGCCAAGGGTTTCAGCTAACAAGGAGGACCTGGAGAAAGCCTCCAAAGCCTCTGAAGAGGCAAGGAAATCAAAGACTACTGGGGGAGGAGATGACCCCTGACAGTGGGGATAAGGAGGATAACAACGACTCATTTACAGAGGGGACCAGGAGAGTGGGCTTCCCACAATACGTTCAAGGAATAACTCCCTGTCTGGGAGTGAGAGGAGCTTCAAATCCGTGAGGCGACCTAAGGACATAGAGGCCCAGCTTATCCTTTGGAGCTACAGGAGAGGAAGCTGGCCTTGGAGGAGGAAAGGTTGGCCCTGGAAGAGGGAAGGGCCAGGCTGGGGTTGAGACCCCAGGAGATAGGTGGCATCAACAAAGTGACAGAGGTAACTGCTGAAGGTGCCTATGATCCAAGATTGCCAAAAGGGATTGTGTCCAGGTATACTGAGGGGATTACATAGGCAAATGTCTGGCATCCTATGAGAGAGCTCTTATGATGGGATTGGTGGGTGTACAACACTAGGGGTCCTTACTGTGGGAGCTCATTCCAACTGTAGAGAGAGATAGATTGCTCACACTAGAGGATGAGGTGGCAGAATCTAATTCTCACAGGAAAGATGCACACATTGAGCTCTTTGCTTTCACCCCTAAATAGACACAAGTTTAGGAGCACACAAAAGAGTGCAACACAATCATCGGTTGACTTTGTAGATGCATCTGTGAAGTCACTAACAATGCAGATACCTATGAGTGTTTATACAATTTAGTGGTCAAAGAGTACATTTTGACAAATTGTTACATACACATACACAAAACACACACACATGCCATACACACATCAAGCACAATACACACGTATCAGACACACATCTCTCCGCACACACATCACCGCCACATGCCAACACACATATACACAACACCAGGGAGTCACACTCCAACACAACCACAGCTACATAAACATATTGCCACGACGTAGCACAGCACACCTACACATGACAACACATACCCACAACAATACTCATAGACAACTCACACCCAGTCAACATGGCAAAACACCCACACAACGTACCAAATAACACACCACGCCCACACAGCACACAACGCAGATGACAAAGCCATACCTACATACATGGATGCATACACAACAACCACACAATTGCAAACAACAGCACCACAAAACATCACACCACTCAAAATGCACAACTAAGCAACACACATGCATGGAACCACACACTCACCCAAAACACATCACTAACATCAGGACCAATAGCAGGGCCTCACCCACATACACATGCATACCAGGCAGCACAGCTAGCTCAACCAAAACACACAAGTCGCGCAAACACAAACCAAAGTCCACAATAAGCAAACAGACATGTAGAAGGAAAGGCAGGACAAGCATATCATCATCGACACCAACTGTAGGTTGGGCTTGCTGTATTAAATTTGCATATAAATTAAATAACTAACTATGTACAAGTAAAAGGCCAGTGGCCAGTCCATGTCTGTATGTGCTCATGGCACATATGGCAGTGTACATTTGCCCCAACTTGACTCCTGACTGCAAAATATAACTCCACATGGTAAGGGCATCAAGGGGGCAGTCAGGCACCTCTGGGGCGAGGGTGTGGGGGAGAGGGGAGGTTTGGGCTTGGGAGGGGGGTCCTTGGGTTTGGGGGGCTTGGGTTTGGGCGGTGGGTCTTTAGCTATGGGAAGGGGAACTCTGGATTTGGTGGGGGGATTTCTTTGCAGGGGGAGAAGCATGGGATACACCAGGGGGGCATGGGAGGAGGCGGAGGTAGAAGGACTGTACTTTGGTAGGGACACAAGGCGCTTCGGGGACTCACTGATTGGGAGAGGGGCAGGGGACTGGGTAAACTAAAAAAGGAAACATTTTTTAGGTACACAAGGGTGGTCAGGGAAAAAGCGTTTGGGAGTGGAGGGAGTGGGAGTGGTTGTCAGATGTGTCCTTGTGTGTGTCGTGAGTACAGGTGCGTGAATAGAATGCATGCGTGTGCTGGGTGTCTGTTGGGTGGGTGAATGCGGGCATTTAGGTGTCCTGGGAGGAGGCAGGGAGGAGGTGCTGGGAATGGCCATGAAGGATGGGTGACTGTGTGTTGGGGTGATGGCTGCAGATATGGTGGATGTGCTGCATGTGAGGGTGTCAGTGGTTGTGGTGAGTGCAGATATGGTGACTGGGGTGAATGTCTGTGGGTCAGCTACTGTGGTGACTGTGGGTAAGATGGGAGTAGTGGCTGGATCAGGGAGTGTTGATGTAGTGCCAGTAGGTGTGAGTAGTGTAGTGGCTGTGATGGATAGGGTGGTGGGGAGTCCATGCAGGGAGTGGATGTTGTTGTGTCTGCAGGTGTGTGTTGTCTGTGTGCATGCCGGTGGTGGATATTGATGTGCCTGTGTTTGTCATGTGCAACCATGTCTGTTGGAGTGGATTCCTATGTGTGTGAAGGTGTGCTCTGGATGGATATATGGAGAAGGGGCTTGGGAAGAGGTAGGTGAAGGGGGGACGGTAGACAAAGGGACACCTTCCAGGAACGCATTGCTCTGTTGCACTTCAGCTGTCAGTCCCTGGATGGCTTTCACAATGGTGGTCTGCCAACAGAAATGGATCTCAGGAGGTCAATAGCCTCCTCACTGAGGGCAGCAAGGCTGACTGGGACAGGGGCAGAGGTGCCTGTGGTGAAGGAGACACCCACCCTCTTGGGTGAGCGGGCACAGGCAACTGGGTGGGGAGCTACAGGGAGGGCGGTGCTAGTAAAGGGGGTGGAGGACAAAGATGGTGCTGGGGTGGTCCCAGATGGATCCGCCACCCCCAGGGAGTGTCTATTGGAGTAGGATTCAGAGGATGATGATGCTGATCTTGTCTCCCCCCTGCCAATCCCCTCCCCCTCTGTCCCACTAGGTCCCTCAGCCTTGCTGGATTCAGCCTCATGTATCCCATGGGCTGCCGCTTCCACCCCATTGCCAGTTCTCCTTCTCATTCGCCAGGTGATGCTGACATACACAAAGGGAGAGAAAGACGGGGGGGAGAGAAGATAGGATGGGAAACGGTCAGAACCTACCTCACATTAACACATATGTACATGTACATATCACAAGTCACATCACATGTCAGGGGATGCCATTGCAATTGCACTCCAAGTCTGCCAAAACCTATTTCATCCTGCAAAGCTGTAATGGACATTTAACTTTAACATCAGATCTGCACACAAGTAGGAATATGGACATGAAGAGGCAGTGACACTGCATCACACCAGGGTGTTGGCTGGGAAATATGTAAGTCACATGGATTATCACTTCAGTGACCTTCCTGGACAAGAGCTGCACTTGCAGTACCATCTGCCCTCATGTACGATCATTTAGCAGTGCCCCTTTGGTGTGTCCCTACACATCCCTAAACACTGAAGGTGACATATAATTGAATAGTCAGCTATCAGCCCAATACTCCTGTTCCATTGTGGCCCTTCTTGTGGTGGAAATGTGAAGACAGACCCACTTACAGTTAATGGCTGCAACTATACCAAACCAATAGATACACTTTTCCAGTAGGAGACCAACACAGATGGTTTTGCATTTACGGCTCTGATACACTGATGGCGATGGTTGGAGCTACTCAGACACAATGCATAGGTAGTCAAAACAGCCCCAAACAAGGTACGTTTGGTAGTGCACTCCACTGACAGAATTGTCTTGTCCCACATAAACATGGGTACCCTAGCAGGGTCACTGATACCCATCGTAGTTATGTGTCTACCATTGTCCACATTTACAGTATGGCAGAATCAAGCCACCCAATCCCACTAAAACCCTGTCAAGTACGAGATAACAGTCAGTACTCACCTGCCTTGTGGCTGGTGTGCTGCCCTCAACTGCCCACCCACCTCACGGTAGGCTACTGCCAAAATGTGGGCCATTAGGGAGGTCAGGGTCCTCCAACCAATTTCTGCAATGGGTGCTCTGCCGGCTATGGACCCTCAGGGTCCGCACTTGCTTGGCGATGGCACGCCAAATCCCCTTGTTCTGATGGGCACTGACCTGGATGGTTCACACAGACAGGAGGGGAACGTGATTAGGGGTGGCACAACATCGACAGCAGTGGACTACAAACACCAGACACACCACATCGCCATCCACATCCATCCAAATGGGTCACACTCCACATATCCATGCCCCCAGCATGCATGCACTGTATGGCCGGTATGCCTACACCACTCACTATGACTCACACACCTAACACACACTACAATGGCATGGGGCTCACCTGCTCCTCTGGGGCCCAATACAGCTGTTCCTACAGGGGTAGGACCCCTTCCACCAGTTTCTCCACTTCTTTGGTGAAGGCCGGGGCCCTATCACCTGCAGGACGTGGCATGATGGTTCCCAGAGACAGTACACAGCAGCTCACATCGTTGAGGTGTTGCTTGCAGGACTGTCAGGAGTCAAGTGAGATAGGTGGCAGAAAATGGTGGTCATGGCCGCCGCATACAGGACCGTCACCACCGGCGGTGATTCTCATTGTCCCCCGTCCCCCATAGCAATGTTAAGCAATGAGAAGTTGCACTGCGGTTGTGACCGCCATGACGGCATAAGCGGGCAGACTTGCATCACTTCCAACTGTCCTGTGCTGCAGGACAGGTGGCTGCCATTTTACTTACAGGTAATGGGATTTCCCATAAAATGTAAGTGTGTCATGAGAGTGAAATGTCCATAATCCAGCACAGGCCCATGTATTAACATTATGTATGAGCAAATACATGTGACATTAAACACGGATGCCACGTGAAGTGCATTTGCCCCTACATGCTGCCTGTATGCAGTGTTGCACCCTAGATCACTGTCATATCTACATGCATGGTCCGTGCGGGACACACATGTGCACACAACATGGAACATAACACATGTATTGCACAAACAATGTACAGGGCCATCAATGGACAGCACGCATGGAATTAATGGCACTCCTACATACACAATAAAGTAACTGTCACCCATTCAGGCATGTCTGCATTGTTTAGTGTGTGGCACAAGATATTGATCTGCTAACATGTTGGGAGTGCTCATCACATGCTACATGTTCTCCTCTACAGCCTAGATACCATGTAATGAGGATAAGGAGAAATGCACCTGTGTACCTCGCCACCTTGGAAGAGAGACACATCGTGCAGCCGATATAGTCTGAATAGTGTCACCAGCATCGTGTTGTGGGATGTACTGTCAGCTTTCCTAAAACAACTGGACAGTTACATCAGGTTCCCCCAACACGCGGATTTCCCTACTGTGAAGGCTGACTTCTATGAGCAGGGACAGCTCCCTCACATGATTGGTGCAATTGATGGAACCCATATTTCTTTGGGTCCCTCAAGGGTCAACAAACAGGTCTATCGTAACCGGAAAAGCCTTCACTCCATGAACGTGTAGGTGGTGTGTTTGGTGGACCAGTACATCTCCCAAGTGACTTCCAAGTTTCCGGGATCTGTCCATGACACCTACATATTGAGGAACAGCAATGTCCCACACATGATGGCACATCTAGAAAGAGAGAGGGCTTGGCTCATTGGTTGGTATCAGAGTGGACATGTGTCTCTGAAGTTGCACCTGTCAACACTACCTTCTCTGTGCCTGTCCTTGGCTTCCAACTGGTCCTGCCTTTATTCATACAGGAGACTCAGGATATCTTAACCTTCCCTGGCTGTTGACAGCAGTGAGGCACCCTACTACAGATGCCGAGACATGTTACAGGCCTGACGAGGCGTCTTGGGAGGTGCTCTCCTCTACAGTCCCCAAAAGGTTTGCCAGATCATTGTTGCCTGCTGTATGCTCCACAATCTGGCCCTCAGACGTCAAATCCCATTATTGGCAGATGAGGAGATGCCCGCTAGATCAGTGGGTGGTGATGGACACATGGAAAGTGATGAGGAGGCAGATGATGATGGTGCAGCAGAGTCTAGGATGGAGCTGCTCAATCAGTACTTCCAATGACATACAGGTATGTTGGATTCAATAAACAGTGCCTCCTGGCCAGGTATATCAGTGGGATGTCACTTTGAGACTTACTGTATATGGGTGGTGATAGACAACTTAGTTTATGTCAGGAGCTTTGTCAGTGGTCCAAACACTGCAATTTGTACCATATGCATATGTTTGTCTGACAGCTACTGAGGACAGTTCTGTGGTGTGCTATGTGTCATGTCATCTCCTGTCCACAAGTGAGTCAAGCTATGGGTTCTGTACAGCTTTTCCTTTAATATCCTAACTGTTGCCTTAGCCTTTAATGGCAAGTTGGGTTTGCTAACAGTTGGATGTGTTGTGTTGAGTCCATTCCAGAGGTCAGCTACAGGTTTTTGGTTGTCATTCTTGTGTTTCTTGATGTTGAGGTGTAATGTGTTGTGCCCTGTTTCCTTGCCAAAGCACAAGGCCACTGCTACAAATTACTGCATATGTGCTTAGGATGGCACCATGGCTCACATCCTGATTTGTGTCCCTGTGTTGTCCTTTTTACAGATTGGATAACTGGATCTACTCTGGTGTGTGGCTGGACTGCTAACTCTCCTTGAGAAGTCTAATGTGACATCTCTGGTGTCCTATGTTTTCTGAGGTGGATGCCTCCTTCTACTGTGATTTGCACTGGCTGTAGGTTGATGGGTGTTACGACACATGTTATTTCAGTTTGCTCACATTTCCACATCATACAATAAAGACTCAAATGCTTATGCTGTGCTCTTCAGTGTTTATTGTGCACATATTGTCCTACAATTGATGAGTGGGGTCATGTGGATGTTTTCATCAGAATAGATTGCCTAGCTGTAGGTAGTACAGGTCCAGTGTCCAGGGGTCATTGGAAAAGGTGAGAGATGACATTGAAAAGTCAACAGGGTGTGCCAGTGGTACACAAGGGAGAATATCCAGGAGAGGTTCACTTCATGGCAGTGGTATTGGTCTTGGCATCTGCTCCAGCCGGATGGCCACAGTTGCGAGGGGGTTCCTCAGCTACAGAGGGATGGGTTCAGTAGCCTATAGGTCCCCTGGCAGGGCCTCCAATCCATTGGCTGCTGCTGACGTAGATGGCTCGGATAAGGGGGTGCCAGTGGAAGGGGCCTGCTGGTGGTTAGAGGTGGGACGCAGGATGTTGGGGAGGACCCTGAGCACCCCTGCAATGGTAGCCATGGAAGCATTGAGTGCCTGCCCTTACTGCATAGCCTCTGGATGGTATTCCCTCTGCAGCCTTTGAGTTTCCTCCATAATGGTGAGAATTTGGCCCATCTTGTCCTGGGAATGTTGGTATGCTCCCAGGTCTTGGGAGATGGCCTCCTGATCAGTCGGGTCCCTTGGCTGCCTGTCCTCTGGCCCACAGGTGCCCTCCCACACCCCTTGCCCCCATGTGCCTGTGCAACAGGCACGGTGTGCCCACTCCCAGCATCACCAGGACCTTCAATGTCTTGTGTTTGTGGGTTAGACTCTGGTCTGGTGTGTACTGTGGGGCACTCAACTGATTGACCAGTCCTTGTGACACAGGTTTGGGGATGAGGAGTTTGCTGTGCTGTAACTGACACAAGGTAGGGGGGGTTGGATGTGGGTAGGGTGAGGCTGGAAGTGGTGGACTGACCAGATGTGCCAGGTAAGTCATCACTGTCAAGGCATCCTGAGGCATACTCGTCAATGGGGCCTTCATCCTGGGGAGGGCTGGCGGTCTCTGGCATCATCTCCATGGTGCCAGTGGCTCGGGTACCTGTGAAAGAAATGGAAGATTGTTATCCGGTGAAGTTGTGATTGGTTGTCTGTTTGTCTGATGCATACAGTGGCTTAACTTGATTCTCACTTATGGCAATGTCAGATGCAGCACTGCAGGCATTTTTTTGTGGATAGCGGATTGTGAGCGAGATGACACATTACTTTAACTGTTTGGGCATGGAGATTGCATTGCTGTCATTGCTGTGAGTTAGTCCACATTCTAAACATTCAGTTGGTGTGGGGGGTGTAATGGTTATACATGAAGAGTTGTATTGTGCAGTGCTGTTAGCAGGTATTGATGTGGATGAACAGGTGCTTTGTGGGAGTTGTAGTGATTGTTCTTAGAAGTGCTATCAGTGCACTTGGGTTGGAGTGTGGGAATTGTGGGAGGGTGATGGTGTGCCATGCAGGGGAGGGGTATTAGGTGTTTGTGTGTGAGGTGGAGTGGTAGATGGGGTAACTTGGGGAGTGATAGGGTGGTGAGGGGTATGCTGGACAGGTGTACTTAGTGCCAGGGGAGGGATGATTACTTACCAGAATTCAGTGCTCCGGATATTCCAGGCAGGCCCTCAGGATGCAGGATTGACAGACCTTCTCCTCACATGATGCAAACTCTGGGGGAGGTAGTGGGGGCCCACCTCCAGTCTTGTGAATGGCTATCTGGTGTTGTGATGCTTTGGAATGCACCTTCCCCTGTAGGTCATGCCACCTCTTCCTGATATCCTCCTTTGTGCATGGATGGTTGTCCGCTGAGTTGACCCTATTGACAATTCTCTGCCATAACTCAATTTTCCTGGCAATGGATGTTTGCTGGACCTGTGCACCAAACAGTAATGGCTCTACCCTGGTGATTTCATCAACCATGACCGTCAACTCATCGTCTGTGAAGAGTGGGTGCTTTTGATGTGATGTGGTTGTGTTGTGGGTGGTGGTGTGTGTTGTGTGCAAGGGTGTAGTGTGGGGTTTGTTGGTGAGGGGGTGTTTTGTTGTGTGCGCTGGTTATATGTGGTGTTTGTGTGCAGTGGCAATGTGTGTTTTATGTTGCTGGTGCGGTGGTGTGGTGTGTGATGCGTGTGAAGTGTGATGGTGGATCTGGTACAACAGTGCTGTGTCCTCTGTTTGTGCGCTCCTCGCTGTCAGTGTGTTTTTTCTGTTCGCAAAAGAATTGTAGATGTGTGTGGGGGTGTGTATATAGTGCAGTGAGTAGGTGTGTCTGGTGTGTGTATGTGTCTCAGGTGTGGGGTATTCTAACTGTCCAATGTGGTGTTATGTTCTAACAGAAGTGAGTTCTGAGCGCGGCAGTTCAGACCGTCAATGGCTTTCTGCTATGGAAGGACCACTGCGCTGATTTGTTGGTCGTAATCTGGAGGGTGGAAAGTTGTCGGCCGTGCAGATGGTGCAACCACCTCTTTCCTGCCCTCCTTTGTCCTGCCGGTGTCAGATTTGTGGCTGTTTTTAGGCAGTATACTTTGTGGACGCAGTACAGCGGGAGGGATATCACCAACACTGGTGGTCTTTTGGCGGCCGCCACCGCGGCAGTCTTACCAAAAGACCGTCAAATTCATAATGACCACCTTAGTGTCTTACTAAAAAAATGTAAAACTGCATAACATATATCTAATGACAATAATGTTTTAAGGTACTCCAGTGCTTTCAAGAAATGTCTAACATTTGCTTTGCGTAGAACCGACATTATATAATTATATCTTGGGTCTGAGTATAATACGCAAAGTAGCAAAAAATGGCTTGTGCTTTGTTTAGAAATATGATTACAAGGGCAGGATAGTAATTCCACCTGTCAGGCACATTGATATGGGAACATAACCCTAAAATGAATGAAATGTAGTCTAAAGGAAGTAAGATACGCTGGATAAACTGGGTGCTAAACCCATAACAAACAAGGTTCTATGTTTGTAACGGTTAAAATTTGTAAATAGGATTTGACTGACTTCATCTTCTGAGCTTTCTGTAATCTATTTTTGTAACAACAATTTACTATCTCTTTGGCTTTTACAGCAATGTTTTGTGTATTAAGGGACACTTCTATTAGAGCTAATTTCTAAAAGGTGTGCTTCACGTATGCAAGCCAATGTATGTTTTTTGCACTATCTAAGGCTAGACAATGAGACAAGTGTATTTTTACTAGGTTAGCTTCTGGATTCAACCAACATTTAAATTATAGGAGGAGGGGGGGCATCTCTATTTGCTCCTCAATAAATTGAAGGCCTAATTCCTTATGACAAACAAGATTTGCAGTGGTTTTGGGTACACCGAGCAACCTACTTTGAAAACCATTTTCCAAACATTGGAGAGCATCCACATTGGCTGTGAACAAAGTCATTTTTCCACAGAGATTTGTATGGTAACATTTTGTATGCCCAAAGGGTGAGAGCATCCACATTTTGATAGACCTATAACACTGCCCCGTATGTGGCGTCTGCAATACTTTTCAATTTGTAAAGAGTTATCAGCTCAGCATGTGGTTTATGTTTCAGTTTCCGGGTGAAGCGCATATGCTAAGTTTTCATTAAAAGGTGTGATTTCTACGAAAAGGAAGCACTAAAAATGATCCCTAAGTAACTAAAATCATTTATTTTGGCAAGAGAGGTACCACCCTATTATAAAAGAGCTAGTTTTTCTATTCAAAGGTCCACACAACATTACATAGGACTTGCTATAGTTCACTTTTGGATTCAAATCCTGCATGAACTCTAAAAAGTGGTCCAAGGAAAAAGAAAACTTCCAATGAAGATTACGTAGTGATAAATTTTAAAGACCAAGGCTTTGCACAGTTCTTATTACATCATCTGAACTACTGGTCAGGTAACCATGGGGGGATTCATACATTACCACTGGACATCTTTTATAAACCGTTGAAGCTGATACAGCATGATTTGCCCCCAATACAAAACTTCCAAGAGCATGACCAAATGTTAATTAACAATCAAATGATCCTGTTACAAATTGCTTTGAGCCATTAAGTTATTTGTCTATGATAGACTGACTGTCACCTATCAGTGATCTAAAAACAAAGGCTGGTGCTCTGGAGGCCGACTGTATTAAGAACATAGAAATACTGGGAATGTCATGCCAATCAGGAGAGGCGTATTTTTCCACTACTTCTACCTCAGAACAAAAAAAACAGTGCAAAGTTTTATCCATGGTTACCTGGAACTTTGCGGGTGCCCGTACAAAACTAACAAACACACAGTGGTTAAACTTTGTTTCCTCCTTTGACATCATCTATGTTCAAGAAACATGGCTGCCCAAACATATTCATGGATATCAGGCACTGTTCCAGCTGGCTGCCCCTTATGTAGCAGGGAGGACGAGGGGAGGCCTAGCCACTTTTGTTCCTACCCAAATACCCCATGTTGAAGTTTCACTTAAATGGTCCTCACCACACTTTTTGGTCTCTTTCATAAGAACTGAGAGGTCATGTCATTTTGCTGATATGTTTTTATAATAATGCGTTCAATCAACAGGCTTGTAAAATAATTGATGATTTGGCCGATTTTTGGGTGAATTACCTTTCACAACTGTGTAAGGATGTGGTCTTGCTATGGGTAGGGAATATCAATATTCCTCTGTTCCCTTCGGGATGTATGTAATGTCTCCCTAGACTACAGGGCCAGAAGGCCGCCCCATAAACATACACCATTAGTGGATGCCTTAAATGCTTTTGTAATAAGGTATGATTTATTATTTCCAGCTGGGATCATATCTAAAGGCAGACAAAGCATTCCCACTTTTACAGGTAGTTCTAAGTGAAGTATTACTGATTTTATTTCAATTTCCTCAGAAGCATCCCATTTGATTCAGGACTTTTAAATTACCCAAAACTATATTAGTGATCTTAACTCCGTGAGCCTTGCCCTGAAATTCAACCTAAAAGTAACCCCCAAGGACAATAGCAGCATTCAGGTCCTCATTATGATATTAGCGGTAAAAACCGTCTACCGCTTCGGCGATGGCCGCCAAAAGACCGTCGCTGCGGCTACCAGCCGTCCGCTGTATTATGACCACAGCCGGATTTCCGCCAGAAGGATGGTAGAAATCCGGCTGTGGCCATGCCTGCAGATGGTGGTGAGGTGGCGCTGCTGCCAGCAGCAGCGCCACACCAGTAGACCGCCGCCGGCCGTATTATGACCCATAATACGGCCTGGCGGTGTTCTGCTGGTGGATGCTGCTGCTCGCAGCAGCGCCCCATCCCGTCTCTTGCCGGAGGACCCCCTGAACACTGGTAAGTGGGTGCTCCGACAGGGGAGTGGGGTGAGGGGTGTGGTGTGTGTGTGTGGGGGTGTGTGAATGTTTGTGCGTGCGTGTATGCAGGTGTGTGTTATGTGTTGAATGTATGTGCATGTATGGAGGTGTGAGTGTGTGTATGTTGTGGTCTATGAATGTATGAATGCGTGAATGTATGAAAGTGTGTGCGGATGTGTGTGTGAATGGATGTATGCATGCGTGGATGCATGTGGGTGTGTGTATGCAGGTGTGTGTGTGTGTGAAGGGGGCGTGAATGTAGGGGGGTTTGGAGAGGAAGGGGTGGGGGTATCTGGAGAGGCGGGTGATGGGGGATTCCCTGTCACTGATAGTGCCTACCTCATTGGTTTTCGTGGCGGTAAGGAAGCCATAGAAACCATGGCGGTAGGCGGGGTTATGATCCCGTAGGCGGTACAGTGATGGCCGCCGGGCATGGAGATTGATATCTCCAGCCCGGTGGCTGTTACCGCCGTGGCGGTCGGTGTGGTATATTGGTGGTTTGGCTTCAGCCAAACCGCCAATGTCATAATATGGTGGAAAGTACCGCCAGCCTGTTGGCAGTACTTTCTTCCATATTCCCGCAGACTGCAAGGGTCATAATGAGGGCCTCAGTCTTTTTCCTAAAATAAAGGAATGAGTGTAAAATGAGAGAAAATTGATCCAGTGAAGTGTACCCAAAAGATTATAGCTAACAACATGGAGTCCATTTTGGACAGTTTATCAGAGAACTTAAGTTATCCATCCCTAAAAATAGTCTTTGAGCATTTATTTAGATCATTTCTGATAGTTTAACTTATTACAAGCAAACTCCTGAGGCTACTCTGCATTTGTGGTTCAATGCTGCTTGCACAGCCACCCATAAACATCTAAAAACGACCCTTAATTCAGTTCCCTGTTCCTGGGTACATGTTTGACATGCTAGGCAAAACTATATGGCCATGTTAGAGGAAAGATACTGCACAGTAAGAAATAAAGCCTGGGAGGATCTATTAGCCACAGCTCTTCTGAGAGACAGCTCCAAATTATGGGAGGTAATAAACCATCCTTTTTTCTCTGACACAGATACTCCAAAGATGGAATCTTATATTCCAGAAGACAAGTGGGTAAACCACTTCACTGGAATCTTTCAGTCAAGTGAAAGGTGCTTAAATCCTGATCACTCTCAACTGTTTATTTTAGAACCAGCCCCAGAGGCCCTAACAACTCCTATTGATCTAAATTAAGTAGTACTGGCTATCAACCAATTTACTGCTGGGAAAGTGCCTGTCCCCGATGGGGTCCCAGTCGATCTTTTCAACTTCAATATACAAATGTGGGCCCACTATTAACAAATGTGCTTCGTAGTGTGGTGGAAAGTTCCATTTCCGATTCTTGCATCGCGTTTGATTCAGTCCTGTCTCCACCGGGCACACGGAGCCTGGGGGACAAGGTCCCACTCCAGCCATGAGCACAGAGATCAAGGGGGTGAGTTTAGGCAAGGGAAGCCACTTTACTGGAGGCCCACACTACAGGAGGCTGTTGGTGCTTTTCAATGCATTTGATTAAGTCTTGCCCCTCCTGGACGCAAGGGGGTTGGGGGACTGAGTCCCACCCTAGCCAGGTCCACAGATATGGTGAGTGCGGACAAGGGAAGCCGCTTTATTGGAGGGCTTCAGGCTAGTCAACCCTTTCTACTTGCTGCAGATGTCAGAAAAAGTAAAGGAGTTCTGTCACTTCCCTGTGACCTTCCAGGCTAGTGGCAGAGATTCCCCGGTACCACTACCTGCGCTGGAGGACCCATTTGAGAGGGTGGGGATTGACATTGTTGGTCCCCTAGACCCATCTGCTGCCTCAGAGCATAGGTTTATTCTAATTCCAGTGGACTGTGCCACTAGATATCCAGAAGCCATTCCCCTTAGTACACCCCCAGCTAGGACCTTACTCAGTATCTTTACAAGGATAGGGTTCCCTAAGGAGGTCATCTCAGACAGGGATTATCATTTTATGTCTACCTTCTGAAGGCAATGTGGTATGAATGTGGGATGACTTACAAGTTCACCCCCCATCTCCAACAAGACAATGGTCTTGTGTAGAGGTTTAACAATACCTTGAAAGGCATGATCAAGGGTTTATCAGAGAAAATCAGGAGAAGATGAGCTGTTCTTCTCCCATGCCTACTGTTTGCCTACAGGGAGGTCCCCCAGAAAGGAGTAGGTTTCAACCCAGTTAAACTGCTCTTGGAACACCTTGTCAGGGTCATTTAAGTTTGGTATGAGAATGTTAGAGGAGACTTCTCAAGGAGCCAAAATAGAACATCCTAGATTATGTACTAGGCCTTCATTCCAGGATATGGAAGTAAATGAAAAAGGCAATGAAGAATTTGGAGGCCATCTGGGAACTTGTCAAGCTTTGGCTAGACCAAAAGACTGCCATTGGTGAGTACCAACCTGGGCCATTGATTTCAATGTTTGGGTCTGTAGCACCCAGAGGCCTCGAAGACAGATGGACTTGGACCTTACCGTATCTTGGAAAAGAAGGGAGATGTCACACACTTGGTGGATTTTGGTACCCCTATGAAACCCTCTTAGGGTGATTCGTTTGAACAGACTCAAGGTACATCATGACAAAGCAGATATGACAATACTTCTGGTGATGGATGGTTGAGAGGAAGAGGAAAATTATCTATTTCCAGACCTTCTGTCCACCAATGTCCATGATGAATCAGTGGAAGGAGTAGGACTCTCTCCCAGTTTGACAGCTCAGCAACAGCAGGATTGTCTTAACTTACTTAATTCTCTGGATTGTTTTCGTTGACTCCAGGTCTGAAAAAATGGTATACCCATGATGTGGACACAGGTGACAGTTTGCCTGTAAAAAGTAAGATTTATAGACTGTCAGACCAAGTCAAGGCTAGCATAAACATAGAAGTTTCTAAAATTAGGGGTGATTAAGCCCTCTAATCGTTCCGGCCAGCCCAGTGGTTTCTGGTGCCTAACCCTAATCCCAAAGGGGGTGAACTCGAACTAAGGTTTTGTTTGGACTATAGAGGACTGAATGCAGTAACTAAAACTGACGCTTTTTCCATACCAATAGCTGATGAGCTCATAGAACAGTTGGGGGCTGCAAAATATCTGAAGGCCTGACTTCAGGTTACTGGCAGATAACCCTCACCTCAGGACCTAAGGAGAGGTGTCTTCAGAAAGCCATTTCCATTTAAGAGTGATGCCCCTTGGTTTGAGAAACTCACCTGCCACCCCCTGAGGTTGGTGAACAGAGTTCTTTCAGGCCTGGAGAGTTTCAGTGCAGCATATCTTGATGGCATTGCTATATTCAGTTCTACCTGGGAGGATCACCTAGTTCACCTTAAGGAAGTACATCGAGCCATTCAACAGGCAGGGCCGATTATCAAGGCAAGCAAGTGCCATATAGGGCAGGGTTCTGTAGTTTTCCTGGGCTACTAAGTTGGTGGAGGCCAGGCATAACCCCTCTAACCCAAAATCCAGACAATTCTCTCCTGGGAAGCTCCAAAGACACAAACCCAAGTCAGAGCCTTCTTGGGCCTGACTGGATGTTACAGGATATCTGTGGAAGACTATGGTACCATAGTGGCAAACTTAACAGAACTAACCTCAAAGAAACAGCCAAGGAAGGTCATATGACGTGACTCCTGTTAAAAGGCCTTTGATACCCTGAAGGAAGCTCGGCACCCGTCTTAAAGGCACCTGACTTCACTAAAGAGTTTATTGTCCACACTGATGCTTCAGAAGATACAATTGGGGCAGTTCTGTCACAGTTAAATGACCAGGGACACAATCAACCTGTTGCCTATATTAGGCAACTCCCCCGCCAGAGAACAGCATTGGAGTGCCATTGAGAGGGAAGCCGTTGCTGTAGGCTGGTCTCTGAAGAAGCTAAGATCCTACTTGTTTGGGGTTCACTTAGAAGTTCAAACTGACCACTGACCTCTCAGATGGCTTATGCAGATGAAAGGAGAGAATCCCAAACTGTTGAGGTGGTCCATCTCCCTACTGGGTATAGACTTTACAGTGGAACACAGACCTGGGGCTGACCATGCCAATGCACATGGCCTTTCAAGGATCTGTCGCGCCGCTGCGCGCGGCACGAGCCGAACATTCGGCTTGGGCCGCTGCACACAGGCACATGACGCGCCGCACCCCTAGGCTGCTCTGCATTCTCAGAGGCCCCAAATTGGGCATGGGGCTTAGTTCTACCTTCATGCACTGCGCTCACAGGCAGGTCTGACCCCCCACTCACCTGTTCTTTTCTTTTCTTTTCTGCTTTTTCTGGCTATCTGGTTGTGCCTTCCTTTATGTTTTTTCTCCCTTCCCATATTTCCCTTCTCTTCCCAGCATTCCTTGTTCCCTACTCTCTATGGCTCCTAGTCCATTCTATTCTATGTGTTTTTTCCCTATCTATGATGGTGTCCTTTTACTTCCTGTTGGTCTCTTCCTGTTTGTTGGTATTTAAGGCATTGATTCTTTCTCTCCTTGCGCTGAAACACTTTCTGTTGGATGGTGTCTTCGCTCCTATTTCTTTGCCTTCCTGTGCTGGTTCTTGTCGGTTCCAGTATATTTTCCTGTATTTTGCCTCTGTTGATTCCTGTTCTTTTTGTCCCTGTTTCAGGAACCTAATTTGTTTTTTTTTCCCCCTCTTCAGGGTTTTTTCCCCTCTGGCGCTACTTCTGAGGGACACGAACTGCTCTTGGCGTTTCCATTGCCTGCAGCACCGATGCTACCAGAAAGAGTCGCCCCTACCTGGGCCCAGACCGAACATTCAAGAACAAGACCAACGCCACTTGTTCTGCGGACTCCAGGTTTAAGCAGCACGTAAGTTGTGACAGATTGCAACGCCAAATTCTCCTGATGTCGTCTAACACCATGAATGATACAGTGGCGGCTGCTGCAGATCCTGATCAATCTCTTCTGGTAACTATTCAGCAACAGGCTCAGGAACTGCAACAATTACGCAATGAGAATGCTGCTTTACGACAGGCTTTGGTTTTCCGCAGTGCCGATGTTCTGGCTGTCTCCACCTCTACCCCTCGTTTCTCCGGTGAACCAACTAAACTGCGAGAATTCCTCAATGCATTAACTGTGTATTTCGCCTTCCGACCTACCAATTTCTCCCACAACAAGACAAAGGTGGGATATCTTATCAGTGCGTTATCTGGTCCTGCCTTGGCCTGGGCAACCCCGATGGTATCATCCAATGACCCAGTATTGTCGGACTATTCCGCCTTCGTGAATCGGTTTAAACAGATGTTTAGTCGTTCAGGATTGGAGGCCTCTGCGGAAGAAGCCTTATGTGACACCCAACAAGGCTCACAAGATGTCCTTCAATATATTACTCGCTTTCGACAGCTAGCGGCGGAGACCACCTGGGTGGAACAAACTCTGGTGAATTTATTCCGTAGAGGACTTAAAGAAGAAATCAAAGACGAGTTAGTACACTTCACCCGAGTTGAAGATCTTCGTGGTCTGATGGATCAAGCTCTTTCCATCGAATACCGTCTCCAAGAACGACGTTTGGAGAAGAGAAAGAGTAGAGGATCTTCCCAGCCAAGAACTTCACGGCTCTTTATGCATCGTCTTGAGGAACCTCGTCCTCCCGCCAGAGACACAGAAGGCGAACCTATGCAGGTGGATACCACTCGAGGCCCACTTTCCGTTAGTGAGCAGGAAGATGGACGTAACAAAGGATTGTGCCTGTATTGTGGTGCTGCCGGCCACATGCTTCGTACCTGCCCCGTTCGTCCTCCAAGGCCATCGGGAAACGCCACTTCCCGTCCTCTGTAAGAAGGGAGGGGACGGGATCATCCGCTATACCTTCCATCAGTTCATTCAAGGACAATGCCACGACTTTGTTTATGTTACCTGTGATGTTACAGTTACCGGACGGCCGTCAAGAAAGAACAATGGCTTTACTAGATTGTGGTGCTGGTGGCATTTACATGGATAAGATTTGGGCCACTACTCAACAAATACCAACACGACCCAAAGAAATTCCAGAACAAGTGCACACAGTGGATGGGTCCTTAATATCCTCTGGTCCAGTTGATACTACCACCCTGACACTAAGGGGCATATTTATACTCTGTCTGCGCCGAATGTGCGTCAAACATTTTGACGCACATTCAGCGCAAACGTTGCCCCGTTTTAAACTTTGACACCCGAGCCCGCGGACGACAAAATTCCACCGTGCGCGTCATTTTTGGGATGCGGCAACCCGCCTTGCGTTAATGATATGCAAGGTAGGCGTTCCCGTCCCAAAAAATTACTTAAACGCCCGTGCGCCGTATTTATGCTTTCGGGCAAAAATGATGCATGGCCGGGAGGCGGACCCGGAAATGACACATAGCCCGATTTGCGTCAAAATTTAACGCCTGGGTCAGGGCACGTGTTTAAATGGGGCAAACACATCTGTATTTAATCAGAACACACAGAAGCAACAGCAGAGCAGCAGAGCAGCAAAAGCGAGACATGGGGGTGATTCTTATCCAGCGTGCACGCAGACGCAGAGCCCAGCAGCTACAACAGCAGCTACTACAACACCAGCAGGGACCCCAAAGGCAGCGCAGAAGGCAGGACAGGATATTCCACGCCAGAACAGCCCTTCATGGCCTCAGGGAACACAACATCATCCAGAGGTAGAGGTTGAACTGGCAGGCCATTCAGCAGCTGCTGCGAAACATTGAACCGCAGTTGGCACCCACTTTGCTGACACCCCGCACCATCCCAACAGATACCAAGCTGCTTGCCGTACTTCACATGCTGGCAAGTGGCTCTTTTCAAACAACTGGTGCCCTGGTTGCCGGAATATCACAACCATCATTCTCTGCCTTTTTGCCCAAAGTACTGGATGCCATTATTGGACTTACACCCCGCCACATCTGCTTCCCTAACACACTGCAGAAGCAGCAGGAAACAAAACAGGGAGTCTACCTCATTAGTGGCTTCCCACACGTCCTTGGTGCAATTGACTGCACACATGAACGCCTTGTGCCACCTGATGCAACTGAACATCTATACCGCAACAGGAAGCACACACATTCCATCAATGTGCAGGCCATAGTCGATCACCAAGAATTGATCACCAACATCGTGGCTAAATATCCTGGGAGTGTCCATGACTCCTTCATCTTCCGTCACTGCTCCATCAATGAACACTTCCAGGATGGACGGTATGGCAATGGACTACTTGTTGGTAAGTACAAAAACCTACTTATCTACACACTGCACAGTAACCCTCTAGGACACACAACACATACACCACAACAGCAACATGTGAACAGGAACACACTGAGGTCGTGACATCGCTAGTAATGTTTCTTAGGTCACCATTGAACCTCTCACACATCTGAAATTACTGTACAGCCTAATGTTAAGACGTCAAAGATCACAACGTGTGGAGTGGGTTGCCTAAATGTCACCTTGCAAATTGTAAGTGTCCCAATGACGTTTACATTAATCCATTGCATAAGTCTAAAGGTATGGGATGTCCTGGGTACATTGATATGAATGTGTTAACAACACTGTCAAAATGATTCTCAGCCCCAGTGAAGACACACGGACACCTGTATCACAAGTCACAATGCTAGGGAGGGCACCTGTACTGCAAATCCCAAAAGATACTGCTGACAAACGGTCAGCAGCCAAACACTCATTTAGTCAAGGAAACAACACAATGCAGATGGTACATCCTACAAGCCTAGGATGCGACATAATAACACAAAAGAGTCACAGACAACACAAGACAACTACTGCCATGAAAGGTCATTTCAATAGGGCTAGCTACATCAACATGATCCCATTCATTTTCTCTTGCAGCTGATCAGGAGTATGGCATCCAGCCATGGATAATGACACCTATTGGCAACCTGAGTTCTGCAGCAGAGCGTGCCTACAACGACGCATATAGAAGGACACACACCATAGTCGAGAGGACCTTCGGCATCCTCAAGTCAAGGTTCCGGTGCCTCGACATCACTGGTGGTAGCCTCCTATATTCCCCGGAGATGATCTGTAAGATCATCCTAACATGTGCAATATTGCACAACATTTGCATCAAAAGGAACATTCCCCTCCTGGAACCAGAGCCACACATGCCTGAAGAGGAGGAAGAGGAGGATGCTGGCCTGCAACATGAGGGGGAACTACAGAACACGGCCGCTGGTATACGCAGGCGGCAGCATATTGTGAACAATTTCTTTAAAATATAATCACTGTAATGGGTTCTGGGTCTATACGTGATGGGTATTGAAATGACTCTATAGGCACAGGGCTTGGTTGTTATTTCCTTTATTTGTATTCTATTTCAGGGTCCTTCTTATCTCTTTCTTGGGAGAACGTTTCTTCTTCTTTTCTTCTTTCCTTTTAGTTCATAACTGTGATGTGATGTATTTGCTTTCCTTCAGGTCGTTCCAGTGGATGCCCGACACCCGTCTGTCTGATGGTCGAGTAGGGTCAGGAGCTCATCCCAGAAGAGGTGGACCGGTTTCCCCAAAACAATAGAAAGAACTGGAAAAAGGTAAGTGTAGATGTTGGTTTAGGGGTTTTATAGGGTTAGTACGGTTGTGGGAGGGTAGGGGTGCAGGGTTGTGCGTGGGGACTAGATTTATAGTGTTTTCACCTTCCTGTGTATAGATTTTCTCTCTCTCTCTCTCTTTGTAGTATTTTTGTATAGGAGGATGGTTATTTTCACCACCTCATCCGTGAGTTAGATTGCATCGCCTTCCCTTAAACACCACTTCCCCAATCCTCCCTCCACTCCCTCAAGGCTTCTCCCACCCTTCAGCCATTCGGGTAGGAGTTTTAATGTGAGGTACGATCGTACCTGAGTATGCCACGCCCCTCCTGGGACATGGCGGCTTCCTTTGTTTCTCCTCTGCATCTCTCTGGGGATCTTCGGATCCTCCCGCAGCTGTTCCCCGTCTCAGGTCTCCGCCGGTCTTCGTTCGCGGTCTCCCTTCCTTCAGTTTCCCTGGGTCGCTGTCCTCCTTTGGTTCCGGGCGTTCCTCTCTCTCCTGTCTCCGTCCACAAGTCTTCCTCCAGCTTGTAGGACCCACACACTTTTCGTACCACGGTTCTCCCTATTTCCGTCTTTGTGACTCGGAACTCCTCCTCTGACGTCACTTCCTGTTTAGTTGTTTGCTCTGCCGTACCCCGGGGGCATGGGTTTATCGGCTCGGGGTTGTGGTTCGTAACCGTGGCAATAGACGCCCGGTTACAATCACCATCACCACTTTATGAACTAATTTAAATAAACACCTATAATATTCACCATATCATGGTCTGGCTAATCATTTTTGCACACCTTCATCTTTAACTATCAGAATAAGAGTGTTGCCTCATGGAGCGTTGCTGATATACTGATTAGGACACTGAAAATACCAGAGCTAATGTGATGTGTAACATACAATGGTCACATACACACACACTGTAAATGACATATATCATGTACATTTCTCCTTTGAAGGCCAATAGCAGAGGACCACACCTATTTCACACATACATGTTGAAATCAAGGTCCAACGTAGCATATGGCACACACTAAGACACCATCACTCAATAAGGGGAAAACAAGCCTCATACATGAGGCAGACGATGTGCTTTTGCATCAGTAACAGGAATGTCTGACCAGACCCTTGACAGCAGTAAGTCCAACTGCATCCAATATTTGCAAGGACTATCTGTGACCAGAGTTCCATAGAAGCTGTACATAGACAGCACAAGTGCCACACATATGAGCAGCATTGCGCACATGACATTCCATGTACATGCCAGCCCATTCCCTAACTCCTGACACACCCATGCACCTGGTCACAACCCACCTGTCTGAAGAGGTCCCTGGAATACTAAGATGTGTACCCTGATATTCCCTCCTCTACACACACAGCCTGTCAATAGCAATCCAGTGTGCTACACCCTTTCCTATGGTATGCCATTGTCATAGAACATCTGACTGCATTGACGTCAGGTCAATTAATACACTGGCTTCTAGTTTCTAAGCCCTGTTAGCACCTGTAGATTGCTTCCCGTGTGAAAATGTCTGTTGCCATTAGAATGCAAATCTCACCTACAGGACTTGTGAGAAACAGATGCAGCCCACACCTGTTATCACCTCCATGCACACCACCCATTTCAACAAGCACTGCCCCTGCTGATGCCTGGAACAGCACAGGAGTTGCCATTTTGTCAAATACACCGTTCAGCATTGATACTAATTAAGCAGTGTAACACAGCCCTTGGGTTCATTTGTCACCTTCAAAAACACAGGACATACACAGTTTGACATGTCAACTCTCTAGTTCGTCCTCCAAACAGTCTTAGTCAGACCACTGATTATGTAACTTGTCAAATTGCTGGATCCTGATTCACCGTGCATTCTGTCAGCCTGACTGGCATCTGTCTGTGCGTCACATTAAAGTATCCCTATGTCTACATACTGTATTTACCACACTTGCGTTAGCAAACCTCTCATTCATCAGGGGGTATTTGGGCATGGGCTTCTTAAATGCATACCCAAATACATTGTATAGCATCATCTGCCTTTTAACTGTACCATATTAGTTAAATCCTCTGTGAAAAGCAAAATTCATGGCCCATCCCTTATCTGGGTCTCATTTATGCATGAATGACAAAGTGTGACAGTGTCCCAGGGCCGTATGCAGGGATTGGGTACAGGGCCTTCAGCATAACCAGCGACCTCTGATAATGTCCATGAAAAATCCACACATGTCAGGACCCTGACAGTTCACACACAGAATCACAGTGCTCACAACATATTGATGGGCCGTGTGTGGTGAATACCTTCGAGAATAATCAGCACAGAGGCTATGATGTTCCCAGATGCAGTGGGAATTGCAGAGGCTAAACTGTGTACAAATGTTGTAATGACACCTGCCGGAACATGACACCTGAGACATTATCTCACTCAGCACACCAAGGTTGCCCTGTTGACTGTCTCATTACACGTCTTTAGTGACAGGGTGGGACCATCCCCAGGTTCTAATGTCCACATCCACTTTACTCACATTGATCAACAAAGGATACTCAGGAGATACAGGAATAGCTGCCACTGACTCATGATGAGTCCTGGACCGAACTGTGACAAATGACACCCCCAAAAATATACAGGATCATCATTGGACCACACACATCAACAAGACACCTATGTGCAATTGATCACTGGAAATATGTGGACACGTGCTGCCTCCTCTGCTGGTCCACCACAGCCACTTGAGAGCTTTGGCTCACTTCTATGACCTCAACTGTGGTGTCATCCTACATTTGTGATACACCTTTGTTTGTCTGGGCAAACAACATGGTACCCACTTCCTCAATGCATGTGTATGACTCACTGTGGGATTCATCAACTAGTGCCTAGGAAGCTGTCACCAAAACTCTAGGACATAGGATGTTGAAAATGTGGACCATTGACATGAACGAGCATCTGCCATCTATCTGGTGCATGCTTTGTCACATGTGGTGTCTACGTTACCCTAAATCTTGGAAGTCCACATTACGGATGTTGCTACATGTATCACTAACACATGTCCTCTCTCATTTCCACAATGACTTGCATCTAAGGATTGGACACATGGGTGTCATATTCATACAAGCATATGTGCAATAATGCATCATGTGATACACACACACTTGTTCAACAAATACATGAGTTGCCACAGCACACACATTGAGCCAAAGGCATTTAGGTATTGTACCTACGTGTGTCACATTGCTATCCTCTCCTTATGCCAAACATGCCCAATTTGTGCAATACATATATGTATGCCACACATATGGCCATTTAGTGTGTCAGCCAACCGTAAAAATACTGTGAAGGAAGTAACGGATCATGGTCCGCTGCAGTATGATGTCATACATGTGAACATACACCATCAACACCATAGTGGGTGCCATCAGCCTATCTCGGATGTGTCCCAAATGTAACATAACATAAAAACAGAAAAAATGCTCAAAACCAGTTCATGCACTGAAATTTTGACGTTCCTAGCGTTATGCGTCATTTTTTGTCCACCAATACTGTATTTGCATCATTTTTTTTGACTCACAGGAGTGAACATTAGGCCGCATCCAGATAATTGTACAGGCCATGTACCATTATTTGGATGCGGGCTAATTTTCACTCCTGTGCGTCCAAAAAAATGACGCAAATACAGTATTGGTGGACAAAAAAGTACACATAACGTGAAAAAGGGTGGACATTTTATATAGGAAGTGATGTAATAGGATATCCTGTTTACAGATCATGTACAGTGGGTGTACTTTCACTTTCACTTTGCAGTCTATGATTCTTCTAGACTGTGTGGCTGTGTAGAGAGTGGTGTCCTTAGATTTTGTGTTTTTTTGTCCTGTGTGCTGTCTCTATTGTCAATTTGTGAAATAAATATTGTTGGTGTATACTGTCCTACTGTGTTTTGTGTACATTTGTCCATTTATCTAGTGTTTTTGTTGTTTGTGAGAGTCTGTTATGGGTAGTGGTAGTTTGGGGATAGTTGGGCTCTTTTAGTGGTTAAGTTTACTTTTCTTGTGTATTTGTACCCCTACTTTCCCTCTTTTTCCCTTTCAATTTCTTTAACCCCCTATTCCCTTTCACATTTCCACAATGTCTGGTAGGCCACATCTTGGCAGGATGGGTGAAGAGGAGTTGGGGGGCTTCATATGGCTTGTGTGCCATTTCTTGCCACTGAAGGCAAGGGGGCAGGGTGATACAGGGGTATCACACAGAGGCGCGCAGAATCCGATGGGGAAAGGTGCTGCATCACCTGCAGCGTGTGTATGCCAGCCAGAGGAGTGACCACCAGCTGAAGCACCGGTGGGCTGACCTCATCACCAGGGAGCAGGATCTCTTGGACGACCTGGGAATCGTGATTGGTGGCCCTGTTGGTGAGTACTAATCATGTAAATGTGCACGATTAAATGCTCTGTAGTGACATCAGATGATTTGTACTATGTCTGCCAGCTAACTTGCTGACTGTGTGTAATGCTGGGGAAACATACAGGGATAATTGATGCACTATGGGAAGGATCACAATTGCTATCTGTCAGGTAACACGTGCTCAGCAAACTTACAGGATACTTTTCTGTGAAGTAAATTGGTGCGGCCTTTGTGTCAGACAACCAAACAAAATAGGACCCAATCATGTCTACATAGGGCACTTTTGCTAGAGAAGTAAAGATTTACCAACATATTGGCTAACTTTGTTGACGCAATAGCTAGACTGACTTTAGAATCACTACATGATGCAGAAAATGAGTGCTGGCTTCACGTCAATTGATTATAGCAAAGTGGCTCAGGCATATGTCTCATGTGAGTCTGGTGAGTGTGGAAGGAAAGCGTTCAAGTACTATGAATGTTAGGAATTATTATGGTCCTTTATCTTTTTGGATACATGTCAGATCTGGATTTGGAAACATCGTGAAAAGGTGTAAGGTGCCCTCAGTTAACATCTTAGAATGTTTGTTGGAGTTAGTTGTGCCACATTCCAATTAGGGATGGCAGTCCAAAGGTATGCACATGGGTTCACATCTCCATGGTTGGTGCAAATCACCATAGCTGGGCCACATCAAATGAATAAACTGTAACACCATAAGGGCTTACAAAAGTCCCTGTCCCTCTGTACATTGTACCTATGTGTCATAAATGTGTCATGGCCACATAGCATGTTTGACTGGTAATGCAGCCCTCAAGTAACCAGGCTTTGGATGTCTCTCCTGGATGCACATGATGAGATGATTACACTCCATATTTTTTTCAGGTCACCAATGACGGGCATGTATGCCACCACATGATAGTTAGGGCCAATGCATGTGTGCAGATATGTGTGTAACTGTCATAGGAGACCCATGCTATGTACAAGTTGGCCGTGATATATCAGATGCAGTATCATCATGTCTGAATGGCTGCCATTTCCTTATTCAGCCTACACATTGTATATGTTAATGAAATTGTTGGTCTGTGCACAGATTTTGAGCACATTTCTTCCTTCCATGCCTTACAGGTGGACCGGCACCCAACACTGTAGGAGAGGTGGCTACATTTGAGGACCCCGACCATTCCAGTAAGTGTTGATATGTCTGTTATGTGTTGTGTTTGCTGGTTATGGACTCCTGTGTGTTGAACGCATAGCAAGGTGTGATGCGTTGGGCAATCATTTGTCTTGTTCCATGAGTGGAATTTCAGTTTCTCAAATGTTTTGAGTTGGCCAATGCGTATCCTCTGGTATTATCTAGGGATTGTAGGCCATTCCTGTAGGCACCACAGTGAGTACTGGGGTGAGACATGTGAATGACACTTGTATCAACAAGAGTCGCACTGGAAGTCAGCTCAGATTTAGTCAGCCTGTCAGACCCACATTCTCAAAGATTGGTACAGCAAATTGCTTCCCAATAGACTTCTGCTTCCCTATTTACCAAGGTACTTATGAAACTGTAGGTAGAACCTCCTAGCAGCATGTACTTCCACATGTAGTGCTACAAGTATGTGGAACTTGAGTGCAATGGCCTAGATGTTCATGCTAATCATTATCATGGGTGTTCTTGCAACTCTGTGCCTGATGTAAGTCAGGCCTTACTGGAAGTATATGTTGTGTACCAAGATCTGCATTTCCTGACATGTGTGGCCCTATCATTGGTCTAGGGTTTGTTGACTCCTAATTGTTGATAGACCTTACCTGTGGTGTGTGTGTAGAGCCAAACACGTGTGGAGTTTTCTATACACTCCTCGGTGTACATGTTTTTGAAAATTTATAGTTTTTATCCACCCCCCACCCTCAAACACAGGCATGGGTTTGTGAATGGGGTACCTAGTACTGATGCTACCAGTATGTTACTGTTAGAAATGGGGTTTTTGGTTGGCAGTCAGGTTACCCTCTGTCCAAGCAAGAACCCTCACTCTAGTCAGGGTAAGTCACACACAATCCAAAATTAGCCTGTGCCCACCCTCTGGTAGCTTGGCACGAGCAGTCAGGCTTAACTTAAAAGGCAATGTGTAAAGTATTTGTGCAATAAATCATACAATACCACCATATAGTACCACAAAAATCATCCACAGATAGCAACAAATCCTCTAAGGGGCCATTTTCTGGCTCCTCTTCCTCATCATCCTCTTCTAAATGGGCTTCTGCCCAGGCCCTCAGCGCCACTTGAAAGACCTCCTTTTTGGAGGCCCCTTGGGTGGGTACCCTCATTGCCCTGCAGAACCCTCTTAGCTGTTTGACCGTATATGTATCCAACAGGACTAGGTCAAAGTCTCCCATTTGAGACCCAGTCAGAGACATGTTGAGTGAGGATTTTGTTTTTGAAAATTGTCAGGAAAAAAAAATGAATTTTGCAAAAAGAGATAAAAATCAAGTTGACCTTCAGCTGTGGGTAGGTAGTGAAATACTTAGCTACTGTATGTCACTGCACAAATACAAGTCCTATCCTCACCGCTGATCACCAATGTTAGAAATTGGGTTTTTGGTTGGCAGTCAGGTTACCCTCTGTCCAAGCAAGAACCCTCACTCTAGTCAGGGTAAGTCACACACAATCCAAAATTAGCCTGTGCCCACCCTCTGGTAGCTTGGCACGAGCAGTCAGGATTAACTTAGAAGGCAATGTGTAAAGTATTTGTGCAATAAATCATACAATACCACCATATAGCACCACAAAAATACACCACACAGTGATTAGAAAAATATATAATATTTATCAGGATAATTGTAGGTCAAAACGAATAAAGTTGCAATGTGAATTTGTAGAGATATCACTGAAAAGTGATATAAAGAGTCTTAAGTCTTTAAAAAGCAAACAAAGTCTCTTTCAAGCACAAAGCACCTGGTTTGGAGTGGAAAATCTCCTCAGAGGGCCACAGAAGAAGAGATACGTGGAAAAATGGTGTGTGCGTCGATTTCTCCCCAGCACACACGGACTTGTTTTGTTATTTTTCACGCGGAGAAGTCATACGTTGTTTTCCGGCGCGCGGACAGTCTCTTTCTGTGGATCGCGGGGATTACCAGATGTCCCGGGTCTGTGCGTGGATTTTCCTGCTTGTTTTCCGGCTGCGCGTCGTTCTGCGGGGCTGCGCGTCGAAGTTTTGCTCTCACGGCAGGCGTTGCGTCGATTTCTCCTCTGGAGGTCAGGCGGCGTTGTCCTTGCGAGGCCGTGCGTCAAAGTTCCGGTTGTCCCAAAGGCGTCGCGTCGATCAGCATTGGTGTGCAGTGTTTTTCTCACCGCGGAACAAGCTGTGCGTCGAAAATTTCGCCGCACGGAGCGTCTAAGTGAAAAAGAGAAGTCTCTTTGGTCCTGAGACTTCAGGGAACAGGAGGCAAGCTCTATCCAAGCCCTTGGAGAGCACTTTCACAGCCAGACAAGAGTTCAGCAAGGCAGCAGGCCAACAGCAAGGCAGCAGTCCTTTGTAGAAAGCAGACAGGTGAGTCCTTTGTGCAGCCAGGCAGTTCTTCTTGGCAAGATGTAGTTTCTGGTTCAGGTTTCTTCTCCAGCAAGTGTCTGATGAGTTAGGGCAGAGGCCCTGTTTTATACCCAAAAGTGCCTTTGAAGTGGGGGAGACTTCAAAGAGTGGCTAAGAAGTGCACCAGGTCCCCTTTCAGTTCAATCCTGTCTGCCAGGGTCCCAGTAGGGGGTGTGGCAGTCCTTTGTGTGAGAGCAGGCCCTCCACCCTCCCAGCCCAGGAAGACCCAATCAAAATGCAGATGTATGCAAGTGAGGCTGAGTACCCTGTGTTTGGGGTGTGTCTGAGTGAATGCTCAAGGAGCCGTCAACTAAGCCCAGCCAGACGTGGATTGTAAGGCACAGAAAGATTTAAGTGCATAGAAATGCTCTCTTTCTAAAAGTGGCATTTCTAGAATTGTAATATTAAATCCAACTTCACCAGTCAGCAGGATTTGATATTACCATTCTGGCCATACTAAATTTGACCTTCCTGCTCCTTTCAGATCAGCAGCTACCACTCCAATACTGTATGAGGGCAGCCCCAATGTTAGCTTATGAAGGGAGCAGGCCTCACAGTAGTGCAAAAACAAATTTAGGAGTTTTACATTACCAGGACATGTAAACTACACAGGTAGATGTCCTGCCTTTCACCCACACAGCACCCTGCTCTAGGGGTTACCTAGGGCACACATTAGAAGTGACTTATATGTGGAGAAAGGGGAGGTTTAGGCTTGGCAAGTACTTTTAAATGCCAAGTCGAGGTGACAGTGAAACTGCACCCACAGGCCTTGCAATAGCAGGCCTGAGACAAGGTAAAGGGGCTACTTAAGTGGGTGGCACAACCAGTGCTGCAGGCCCACTAGTAGCATTTAATCTACAGGCCCTAGGCACATATAGTGCACATTACTAGGGACTTATAAGTAAATTAAATAGTCCAATCAGGTATGATCCAAGGTTACCATGTTTAAAGGGGAGAGCATATGCACTTTAGCACCGGTTAGCAGTGATAAAGTGCGCAGAGTCTAAAGGCCAGCAAAAACAGTGTCCAAAAAGTGGAGGGAGGCAGGCAGAAAGTTAGGGGTGACCACCCTAAGGCTGTCAGGTCTAAAATGTGTCCCCCCCAGCTGAAAGTGGGGAGAGCTACCCGACCTCCTGGGAGCTCTCATCGTTAAGGCGGAAGTATCTGGAGAGACCATCAGCATTAACGTGGTCAACCCCTGGGCGATGCTCCACCGTAAAGTCCATCCCCTGTAGGGAAATGGACCACCTCAAGAGTTTTGGATTCTCACCCCTCATCTGCATGAGCCATCTGAGGGGCCTGTGGTCTGTCTGAACCTGGAAGTGAGTCCCAAACAGGTAGGGTCTTAGCTTCTTCAGTGCCCAGACCACAGCAAAAGCTTCTCTCTCAATAGCACTCCACCTCTGTTCCCGTGGTAATAGCCTTCTGCTAATAAAGACTACTGGTTGGTCTAGGCCCTCCTCATTTAGCTGTGCTAGGACCGCCCCTATGCCATGCTCTGAAGCGTCTGTCTGCACGATAAATTCCTGGGAGTAGTCAGGGGCCTTGAGCACGGGGGCCGTGTACATGGCTTCCTTCAGGGAGTCAAAGGCTTTCTGACAAGCCTCTGACCAATTCACCAACCTAGGTTGTTTCTTGGAAGTGAGTTCTGTCAAGGGTGACACAATGGTACCATAGCCCTTGACAACTCTGCAGTAGTATCCTGTGAGGACTAAAAAGGCTCTCACCTCAGTCTGAGTTCTAGGTGGTTGCCAGGCCTTGATAGTTTCAATCTTGGCCTGGAGTGGCTGCACCTTGCCACCACCCACTAGGTGTCCCAAGTACACCACGGAACCCTTCCCAATCTGACACTTACTAGCCTTGATGGTCAGGCCTGCCTGTTGCAGGGCCTGAAGCACCTCCTTGAGGTGGAGCAGGTGTTCCCCCTAGCTGGAACTGTAGACAGCTATGTCATCCAGGTAGGCTGCACAGAAGGCATCCTTGCCAGCTAGGACCCCGTTAACCAACCGTTGGAAGGTAGTGGGGGCATTTTTCAATCCAAATGGCATCACCTGGAACTGGTAATGGCCATCAGGGGTTGGAAATGCAGATCTCTCTTTAGCCTCCTCAGTCAGGGAGATCTGCCAGTACCCAGAAGTAAGATCAAACGTACTCAGGAACTTGGCAGCGCCCAGCCTGTCAACAAGCTCATCAGCTCGGGGGATGGGGTCAGCATCAGTCCGTGTGACTGAGTTGAGACCCCGGTAGTCCACACAGAACCGAAGTTCTGGCTTCGCACCTGGGGTAGTAGCCTTAGGGACCAACACCACTGGGCTGGGCCAGGGACTACTGGATTTCTCGATAACCCTTAAAGCTAACATCTTGGAGACCTCCTCCTTGATGCTGGCTTTCACCTTATCCGATAACCTGGAAATTTTGTTCTTCACAGGGAGACTGTCACCGGTGTCAATGTCATGAACACAGAGGTGGGTCAGTCCAGGAGTAAGGGAGAACAGGGGGGAGAACTGCTCCAACAGCTCATAGCAGTCTCCTTTCTGGTTTAGAGTCAGAGAGAATGACCCCTTTCACTGACCCATCACCTTCTTGGGCCGAGGGGAGGTGGGGGAGAGGTTCACTCTCCTCTTCCATTCCTTCATCTGTGACCAGAAGCATGTTGACCTTAGACCTCTCAAAATGAGCCTTTAGTCGGTTGACATGGAGCACCCTTAGGGGTTTCCTAGGGGATTGGAGGTCCACTAGGTAAGTGGCCTCCCCTTTCTGCTCCTTTACTTCAAATGGGCCAGACCAGCGGTCCTGGAGAGCTCTAGGCTCTACTGGCTCCATTACCCACATTTTGTCTCCAGGTTGAAGCTCTACCAGGGTGGCCTTCTGGTCATACCAGCATTTCATTACCTCTTGACTGGCCTCAAGGTTACTTTGGGCCTCTTTCCAGAAGCGGGTCATCTGGTTGCGGAGGGCCAACATGTAGCTGACCACATCCTGAGGGGGCGCCTTTGGAGCTTTCTCCAACCCCTCCTTGACAATGCTTAAGGGTCCCCTGACAGGGTACCCATAGAGAAGCTCAAAGGGACTGAACCCCACCCCCCTCTGGGGGACCTCTCTGTAAGCAAAGAGAAGGCATGGTAAGAGGACGTCCCACTTACGCCTCATGGCCTCAGGGAGGCCACCAATCATGCCTTTCAAGGTCTTGTTGAATCTCTCCACAAGACCATTAGATTGGGGGTGATAGGGTGTCGTGAACTTGTAGGTTACACCACACGCATCCCACAGAGACTTCATGTATGCAGACATGAAGTTAGTGCCTCTGTCAGACACTATCTCCCTTGGGAATCCCACACGGGTAAATATCCCCATCAGAGTTCTGGCCACCACCTGTGCAGTTACGGTCCTCAGAGGGATTGCCTCTGGGTAACGGGTGGCATGGTTCACTAAAACCAGGATGAACCTGTTGCCTAGGGCAGTTTTGGGGTCCAAGGGACCAACAATGTCGATTCCCACCCTTTCAAAGGGGGTGCCAACGACAGGAAGTGGAATCAGGGGGGTTTTAACCCTTTTCCCTGCTTTACCACTGCTTGGCAGGTAGGACAAGATCTACAGAACTTATCTGAGTATGTCCTCATTCTGGGCCAATAAAAGTGGGTGACAAGCTTGTCAAAGGTCTTGCCCTGCCCCAAATGTCCTGCCAAGGGAATGTCGTGAGCCAGACCTAGTAGGAAGGTTCGGTAACACTGGGGGACCACCAGCGCACGCGCTGACCCCATGGCCTCACTGTAGAGGAGATCATTCTCCCAATATAGGTGGTGATCGCCAGAGGCTTTACCTGCTGCCAGTTCTGAGGCTTGCTTCCTCAGACCCTCTAGAGTGGGACATTTTTTCTGCGCCTTGCAGAATTCCTCCCTGGTGGGTCCACCCTCAACTTGCCAGCCAGCAAGCTCAGGTAGGTCACCTAGGGTGGCAATGTCTTCCCCAGTTGGCTCAGGAGCCTCCTCCTCAGGAGCCCCGTCAACTACTGTGGGAACTTCTGGGACCGGTTTCCCGCGCCCGTGCCCCTCCTCTTGGCAGTTCTCTGGGCCATTGTTCCAGGCTCCAGACGCCCTTGACTTCCCTCTCGGTCAGCCATGGACCGTGTGGTCATGCAGACCCACTCAGGTAACCCTAACATCTCCAGGTGAGATCTGAGCTCTACTTCTTTCCAGGCAGTATGCTCAAGATCATTGCCTAAAAGACAATCTACAGGCATGGCAGGACTCACAGCTACTTTCAGAGTACCAGAGACCCCCCCCCCACTCAAAGGGAACCAGAGCCACCGGTAGGTGACTCTCACGATTGTCAGCGACTATGACCTGGTGGAATGTATTAGGGACTATCTGCTCTGTTGACACCAGCTGACTCTTGATAGTAGTCATACTGGCTCCTGTGTCACGCAGATCCTCCACCTTCTGCCCATCGATGGTGACCCACTGCCTGTACTTGGAAGTATTTTGGGGCATGTGGGCTTTGGGCACCATTTCTCCTTCTCCCAGGGACACTAGGGAAATCTCTCCCTGTTCCCCAAAGCTATCTGGGTCCATCTCCCCCCCCTGAGCGCTACACTAGTCAACCCAGGTGTCTGTCCAGTAGTGGACGGTGCCCTCTTGGAGCACTGAGGGTCGCCTTTATACTGACCATATTGGTAGCACTCTAAACATTTGGGGTTGGATCTCCCTGATTTGTCATAGGTCCCTGGCTTTTTCCCAAATCTGGAAAAGGAATGGTTGCCACCCCCTCCCTGGGAATTCTTTTGGGGGCCTTTTGAAAGTTCCTTATCTGTAAGTTTATCTCCCCCCTCTTTCTTCTGTTGGGAACCCTGACCACCTTTGTGGATGTCCCCCCCAGATACCTTTTTGGACACTCTGGTGCTAACCCAGAGGTCCGCCTCCTCAGCAAGCTTCCTGGGATCAGTCAGCTTACTATCTACCAAGTGCTGGCGCAACTCTGTATCGGTAACATTGAGTATATGCTCTCTCAGAATCAAGTCATATAGCCCTTTATAATTATCTACTTTGTTGCCCGGCACCCATCCATTCAGTGCCTTACTGGAAAAGTCAAAGAAATCTACCCATGTTTGTGTGGCTTGTTTGATGCTGTCCCTGAACCTCTGACGGTATCCCTCAGGGGTCAGCCCAAACTTGGCAAGTAAAGTGGCTTTCTGAAGTGGGTATGTGTTTTGATCAGGTTGATCCAATATGAGAAGTGTGTCCCTCCCCAATGGCGGCACATAACCCCACATGGCTACCCCCCATTGCCCTTCAGGAACCTCATGAGCCCTTAGTGCAACTTCATAAGCAGCTAACCATTTATCTATGTCATCTCCCACCACAAAACTGGGCACCACATTTTTGGGTATACGAACCTTCTTTTCTCCAGCAGGTCCTGTCTGTATGCTGGCACCATTATTGCTGGATTCAGACTGTCTCGCCTTGATCTCCAGCTCCTTGAGTCTCAGTTCATGAGCCAACAATAGTTTATTTTCAGCCAAAGCTATCTCAGCTTCCACCTGTTTGGCTGCTCTTTCAGCTTCAGCTTGTTTGGCTGCCCTTTCAGCTTCAGCTTTTTTGGCTTCTCTTTCAGCTTCAATTTGTTTGGCTGCTCTTTCAGCTTAAATCTATTTGGCTGCTCTTTCAGCCTCAGCTTGCTTGGCTTGTCTCTCAGCCCTTCTTTCCTCCTGTAGAGCCTCAATTTTCAGTTTTGCCATTTGCAATTGAAACTCCCTTTCCTCTCTCCTTTCCTCTGCGGTCAGGCTTTGCACAGAGACACTGCTCCCTGGTCTGGAAGGGGGCACAATTGCAGTGGTAACATCATCCGCAGATAGCAACAAATCCTCTGAGGGGCCATTTTCTGGCTCCTCTTCCTCATCATCCTCTTCTAAATGGGCTTCTGCCCAGGCCCTCAGCGCCACTTGAAAGTCCTCCTTTTTGGAGGCCCCTTGGGTGGGTACCCTCATTGCCCTGCAGAACCCTCTTAGCTGTTTGATCGTATATGTATCCAACAGGACTAGGTCAAAGTCTCCCATTTGAGACCCAGTCAGAGACATGTTGAGTGAGGATTTCGTTTTTGAAAATTGTCAGGAAAAAAAAATGAATTTTGCAAAAAGAGATAAAAATCAAGTTGACCTTCAGCTGTGGGTAGGTAGTGAAATACTTAGCTACTGTATGTCACTGCACAAATACAAGTCCTATCCTCACCGCTGATCACCAATGTTAGAAATTGGGTTTTTGGTTGGCAGTCAGGTTACCCTCTGTCCAAACAAGAACCCTCACTCTAGTCAGGGTAAGTCACACACAATCCAAAATTAGCCTGTGCCCACCCTCTAGTATCTTGGCACGAGCAGTCAGGATTAACTTAGAAGGCAATGTGTAAAGTATTTGTGCAATAAATCATACAATACCACCATATAGCACCACAAAAATACACCACACAGTGATTAGAAAAATATATAATATTTATCAGGATAATTGTAGGTCAAAACGAATAAAGTTGCAATGTGAATTTGTAGAGATATCACTGAAAAGTGATATAAAGTGTCTTAAGACTTTAAAAAGCAAACAAAGTCTCTTTCAAGCACAAAGTACCTGGTTTGGAGTGGAAAATCTCCTCGGAGGGCCACAGAAGAAGAGATACGTGGAAAAATGGTGTGTGCGTCGATTTCTCCCCAGCACACACAGACTTGCGTTGTTATTTTTCACGCAGAGAAGTCATGCGTCGTTTTCCGGAGCGCGGACAGTCTCTTTCTATGGATCGCGGGGATTACCAGATGTCCCGGGTCTGTGCGTGGATTTTCCTGCTTGTTTTCCGGCTGCGCCTCTATCTGCGGGGCTGCACGTCGAAGTTTCGCTCTCACAGCAGACGTCGTGTCGATTTCTACTCTGCAGGTCGGGCGGCGTTGTCCTTGCAAGGCTGTGCGTCAAAGTTCCGGTCATCCCGAAGGCGTCGCGTCGATCAGCGTCGGTGTGTGGCATTTTTCTCGCCGCGGAACTAGCTGTGCGTTGAAAATTTCGGCACACGGAGCGTCCAAGTGAAAAAGAGAAGTCTTTTTGGTCCTGAGACTTCAGGGAACAGGAGGCAAGCTGTATCCAAGCCCTTGGAGAGCACTTTCACAGCCAGACAAGAGTTCAGCAAGGCAGCAGGCCAACAGCAAGGCAGCAGTCCTTTGTAGAAAGCAGACAGGTGAGTCCTTTGAGCAGCCAGGCAGTTCTTCTTGGCAGGATGTAGTTTCTGGTTCAGGTTTCTTCTCCAGCAAGTGTCTGATGAGGTAGGGCAGAGGCTCTGTTTTATACCCAAATGTCCCTTTGAAGTGGGGGAGACTTCAAAGAGTGGCTAAGAAGTGCACCAGGTCCCTTTTCAGTTCAATCCTGTCTGCCAGGGTCCCAGTAGGGGGTGTGGCAGTCCTTTGTGTGAGAGCAGGCCCTCCACCCTCCCAGCCCAGGAAGACCCATTCAAAATGCAGATGTATGCAAGTGAGGCTGAGTACCCTGTGTTTGGGGTGTGTCTGAGTAAATGCACAAGGAGCTGTCAACTAAGCCCAGCCAGACGTGGATTGTAAGGCACAGAAAGATTTGAGTGCAAAGAAATGCTCTCTTTCTAAAAGTGGCATTTCTAGAATAGTAATATTAAATCCAACTTCACCAGTCAGCAGGATTTGATATTACCATTCGGGCCATACTAAATATGAACTTCCTACTCCTTTCAGACCAGCAGCTACCACTCCAATACTGTATGAGGGTAGCCCCAATGTTAGCCTATGAAGGGAGCAGGCCTCACAGTAGTGCAAAAACATTACCAGGACATGTAAACTACACAGGTAGATGTCCTGCCTTTCACCCACACAGCACCCTGCTCTAGGGGTTACCTAGGGCACACATTAGAAGTGACTTATATGTGGAGAAAGGGGAGGTTTAGGCTTGGCAAGTACTTTTAAATGCCAAGTTGCGGTGACATTGAAACTGCACCCACAGGCCTTGCAATGGCAGGCCTGAGACAAGGTAAAGGGGCTACTTAAGTGGGTGGCACAACCAGTGCTGCAGGCCCACTAGTAGCATTTAATCTACAGGCCCTAGGCACATATAGTGCACATTACTAGGGACTTATAAGTAAATTAAATAGTCCAATCAGGTATGATCCAAGGTTACCATGTTTAAAGGGGAGAGCATATGCACTTTAGCACCGGTTAGCAGTGATAAAGTACGCAGAGGCTAAAAGTCAGCAAAAACAGTGTCCAAAAAGTGGAGGGAGGCAGGCAGGCATAAAGTTAGGGGTGACCACCCTAAGGCTGTCAGGTCTAACAGTTACACATACATGTGAATAAGTGACTGGTTGGAACCTAGTATACACACTCAGGTTTGGCACTTGGTACTATACAGGCAAGTCCTGTTACAACTTGCAGACCACGTGGCTTTAGTTTTGCATTCCGTACACTGACATTTGTAGCCCAGGTCTTGGCGGAGAATATGCAGCATGATTGTTAGCTGATAACTGGCAGAACACAGATGGCAAGTCAAAGCCAGTTGTTACCCATCTTGTAGGTTATGGATGTGCTATGTGTGATGTGACCTTTGTAGGCTGGCCTGCCATGTACTTCCTCAGGGGCATTCAATGATCTGTATTGTGATATGAGCTGTTACAAGTACAGTAGATGTATTGTCTGATTAACTTCTTGTGCCATTTCACACAATGCAGTTACTAATGTAGAATATTTGCATTTGTATTCACAGCTGCAAACATGACTCCAGACCAGGTCCGTGAATTCCATCAGTGGGACATGAGATACCAGCACATCCTGCTGGTCGAGTCGGGGTTCAGGAGGATGGCCTGTCGATATTGCCCTGAACGGGCCTCCGGGGCATGGAGGGCCTTTCCACAGCGTGGCCCTACTTTGCCCACCACAGCCACCACCAGCGCAACCACCACTTCAAGCCAGGTGGCCCCACCCACAGCTGGGACTGTTGTGCCTACATCTGCCAGACTTCCAGGCCCCAGCATTGCTGCAGGTGCAGGACAGCCCACTGGCTTTGGCTCCACACACACACAGACCTCCTCCACCGGTACCCAGACTGCTCCATCTGTTGGCCCTGCAGCCTTCCACAACATGGAACGGAAGATGGACCGTGTGCTGCCAAGTTAAGCCACCTGAGCCGGGATGTGCGCCACATTAACCGGCGTGTGAAGTCGATCAAGAGGACCCTCTGCAGGGCCAACCTCTAGACTGTTTTTGATATGGACATGATTCCCTCCCTCCTCTTTCCTTGTTCTTATACTTAGTGGGCTTAGGGGGCTTAGTGTTAGGTTAGTATAGGCTGTTAGTTTAGTTAGTGTTAGTGGGTGGGGGATCCTGATTGTTTCTATGTTTTCTTATTACATGTGTTCGGCTATGTTGGGGTTCTTGTGTATTTAATAAAAAAAAAATACAAACAAAAAAATACAAAAAAAATAATAATAATTTGTTTAGGATATTATAGTATGTGTTTAGGTTAGTATGTGTTGTCCTCCATGTGTCCCGTCTCATAAGAGGGGTGGGGGGCGGATGTTTAGAACGTTTCGTTACATGTGATAAGTAAGTGTAGCTTAGGTTAGTTAAGGACAGTTGTGGGTAATGAGTAGTCAGGGTAGATTAGGGTTGCTAAGATTTTTCCCTCAGTTTCCTCTTCTATGATTAGCATTTAATAAATATTTGATTAACCCTTAACAGTATGTGTTAAATGGTACTTGATCCTGGGCTTGGAATCAGTGTACATGAATTTTGTACTATTACATTTGTGTCCTATGCTACAAACAAATCCCAACTGATCTGTAAGATTGGCAGCTACCCCAGAGCTACCTTGCAAAGTTTCCACCCTTCGTTGCAACCACCAATCACAGTTAATATGGATGATAATGTGTTTCAGTTGATAAGTGTGTTTTCTACATCACAAACAGTGCTTCCAGACTTGGTATTGGGGGAATAGTTTTAGGTCTGACTGCAGTGTGATGATCAAGGAAACCCTTATAAGATGAGTTCTCGTAGGCACTCTAGTATTCTTGTCTTTATGACTCATATACATCATGTGTGACACAGTTCAGCATGATTACCTATTTGTATGTAAACTCAGACACCTTCATTCATGCAGTTTTTGTAGTGTTTGCTTAGATTAGTGTGCACTGTTATATGTGTTAGTATTGCAACGTGACAACATTTTGCGGCCACTATTTGATTACTTAGATATCCCTTGAGGAAGCATTATTCTGTCCAACACAGCATGATGGTGTATGGTTTCTCACTTCATCAGATATGTCCCTCAGGATGGGCAGAGTATGATGCAATCATGGGCACTGTGCAGATTTCTCTGACTACATAATATCAGGACAGTTGTATTGACAAGCTACGTAATTTGACAGTAGGCACATTTCAGTTATCTACTGCACAGTTGATATGTCACATTACCCAGAGACAGATTTGTTGTGTAAGTGCTATTTATTGAAAAGAGCTGTAGTGCTATCTGTACATTGTCCATGATTGTGAGTCCATTAGAGTGACATCTTACATTGTGATCCTACACAAGGGGTTATGGAAATGCTTTTGACATGCTGGGGTGATGTTTCAGACAGTGCAGAGGGACAGGATTTGCCAATGAGTAGGAGAGAGACAATCACTGGGCAGGCTGACAAGATATACAGTGGTAAGCAGAACAGTCATTAAGTAGAGTTGTTGCAAGAATGGCATGTTACAAAGCGCAGGACCTTGGTAATAGTTGGCCATGTGGCAGGGACTAGTGCTTCTGGGTACTGTTCCGTGTTAAGGTGATCTGTTCCATGTCTTCTTCTTCTGATGTGTGTGTTGCCTCTCACTCTTCTTGGTGGTGGTGGTTGTGAAGGGGCAACGCACACCTCAGTGTTAGAAGACGTGGAGTCAGACATCCGGGTCGCTGCTCCCTGTGAAGGTCTTAAGGGCAGTACTGCAGCAAGGAGGATCTGCTGGTTCTTGAGAATAGCAGCCACATCACGATGTTAGGCAGCCAGGTCGGCCCTGAGGGGTTCAATGTTGCATTCGTGCACGCGTTGACAGGATTGCTGTTGTAAGTGTTGGGTCAACTGTATTACAGCTGTGCTGATTTCCTTCTGGGGTTTTTGCTGTTCCAGCAAGATAGATGTTAGGGCTTGCATAGCTGCTGCCTGATCTGCAGATGACATCATGCACAAACGCACCCCCTCTAGGCTGGCTGTCATAGTTTGCACTCCCACCCGCACCTCCTTGGCCAGCTCCCGCTGTACCCCAACTACAGTTCTCTCAAAGCTGGTGCCTGTGTCGTCTGAGTCCTCAGCTGTATTGGAGCTGGCAGGTCTTACAACTGGGGTGGTGGGTGGATCCTCTCCAATGGCTGCTTCTTCTGTGCTCCTCCTTGTGACTGAAGGTGGGGTCTGGAGGGTTTCAAGATCCTTTTGGATAGTCTCCTGGGGAATGTTTATCAGCTCGTCATCCATGTCATCAGGGTATTCCTGGACAGGCATATCCGAAGGAGATCCATCTTCCTCTGCAATGAAACAGGGTACAATTAGTGTGTCTGTGTTGTGGCATGCCTGCCTTGTGATGAATTCACATTGTGATCTTGTTTCGTGTTCATTGCTCCAGTCCTTCAGATGGGCATTCTCCCAGGCCTATGGCCCACCTGCATGTCACATTTATGTTATTAAGTTATTAGACTTGTCGGCATCATCTCTTCTAGGTGTTGGTTTTGGCCAAATGGTGAATTGCCACCTTCTTGTCCTACTCAACCCTCCGTCTACATCCATTCTCATGGTGAGACCTTTCACTGGCTGTGGGTGTTCTGATGGCACTGGCAGCACACTTAACAATCTGGACCTGCCCCTATCTCTGATCTTTCACATCCACTTAAATGTATTTGACATGTAGCATATCCTATGCACAGCAATGTTATGACATGATATGGATGTTGGCATTGGTAATGTGTACTGCTGATGTCAGGGAATGTGTGGTACATTGGATTGCCCTGATTGTCGTAGCAGTGTCCTATTTCCTCCTCTGACTGTGCAGGTGTATTTCAGAGACCAGTTACATGTGCCACCCCTCAATGCTGTTGTATGAGCAGTATGACATTTGGGATGTTACATTGTGACCCAGGCACAGGATGGACCCTGACATGTGCAACATGGGTATGTCCTTAGTGCTGTGTAGCTTCTATTGTTGTTGAAATTGGCTGATGTTTGCAACAGCTTTGGGCATTGACATTTGACAGTACTGGGGCCGTTGTCTTTTTTCAGGGGATTGTTGAAGTCGTCATCCTCAACCCCCTAATTTAGGTGTGTATGATCCATGGGGAGGTTACTGTCATTGGCAACTTGAGCTGCACACAGAGCGGAAGTGGTAGTGGCAACTGTTGTCGCAGTTACATTCCAGTTGTCAGTATGGCTAGAGGTTGTTAAGAGGGCCCTAGTTAATGTGGGGGGTATGGTGGCTGACATGTGCCGGGATGTCAGTTTGACGTTGTGGCCTTCCCTCCTGGTGTGCATTTCCCTTTGCTCCATCGTTGGCATGACAGCATGCCCCCATGGGACTGTTGTTGGTATAATGTAATGGTGTGCCCCAGCTTCTGTCTGTGCAGGCCATGCCCCCATGCCGTGCCCCTTTACCCATGCCACTCCATGTATATGATGACTTACATGCAATGTGTAGTAGGTATTCCCCCCCCGGTTGCAGTTGACATTAGTGCATTTCAATTCCCCATGCGACTTACTCTGCATGTGCTTTGTCTCCTGGTAGACTGCACTGTCCTGTCCTTGAATCCCTGTGACGATCTCCTCAGGGATGACGGCTGCGACCATCTCCTCCATGTGGTCCAGGGCCTCCTGGTGTGCTGGACTCCCACCTCCAGTCTGCAGTGCTGCCTTCCTGTTCCTGGCCATCTTTTCCTTGGTCCTGCGCTTGCAGTCATGCCAGCGTTTCGTGCACTCGATGACTGTTCTGCGTACTTCTGCCACACTGTTAATCTTGTCAACAATTTGTTGCCATATAGCCTCTCTCCTACTGATTGGCAACTTTGAGGTGACAAACAGTTGGTGCTGGTGTTCCGTCACCTCTTTAACCAGCATTTCCTGCTCCTCTGCACTGAAGCGACACTTTATTTTCTTCTTATAAGTGTCCTGGTTCTTGTGTGGGCCCTCCTGGCTTGTTCCTGGTCTGTTGTCATCTTCCTGGGGTCTGTAGTGGCATCTGGGATCCATTTTGGCTCTCCTCTGGTGAAATGGCAGTGTTCGCTGGGTTTTTTGATGCTATTGCGTCAAAAAACGGCGCATATCCGGTTTGCGGGGTCGTTAATCGACCCACAGTCATTTCTGCCGCGTTAACATCGTTTTGCTTTACGACTTGACGCTGCGGTGTGCGTAAAAAAAACTGACTCCCACCTGTGGTTTGCGCCGCCGTGCGTCAAAGTATAAATTTGACGCCCGCATGGCGCACCAAAATGGCGTTAGCCGGCGGTAATATTTTTGATGCAAAACTGCGCCGGCGCAGTTTTACGTCAAAAAGTATAAATATGGCCCTAAGTTTACAATTTGGTAACCACCAAGAACATATCTCATTTGATCTCATATCATCCCCCAATCATACTATCATTTTAGGAATTCCGTGGTTCACAAGACATAGGGGGTCATTTTGACCTCAGCGGTCTTTTCTCAAGACCGGCGAGGGACCGCCGTGTGGAAGACCGCCAGTGGTGGAGGTTTGCCGCCTGGCATATTATGACTGTTGGAAGCTCTCCGTCCTTTTTCGGACGGAGAGCCACCAGCAGCCATACTGGCGGGTGGTGGGGAAGTGGAGGTTGCTCCACCTCCACCGCCACGTCAACAGAACACCGCCCACCGAATTATGTCCTGTGATTCGGCGTGGCGGTGTTCTGTTGACGGTGTGGTGTCGGCAGAGCAGCCCCCATGGCTCCCGTCCCCTCCCGCAGGATCATCAGACCAGGTAAGTTGATCGTCCGTGAGGGGAGGGGGTGGGGGGTATTGTATGTTGTGTGTGTGCATGGGGGTGTGCGTGTGTGTATGTAGTGGGGATGTCTGAGTGCCTGTATGCTTGCGTGGGTGTCGTGAGTATGGGAATGAGTGCGTGTATGTCTGTAGATATGTCTGCATGGTTGTGTGCGTGTATGTTTGAATGTGGGTGTGCGTGTCTGACTGTGTGTGTGGATGTTTGCATGTATGTCGGTGTGTGTGCGTGTATGTGTGTTGGTGGTGCCTGCGTGCGTGTCGTGTGTGCATGAGTGAAGTGATGTTGGGGGTCGGGGTGGGGAGGGGGGTCTTGCCACCTTTGGGGGGTGGCAGGGTGGCGGGGGTGTAGGGGAGGGAGTCGGGGTGGGGGAGACACCTATCAGTGCCAGGTAAGGAATTCCCTGGCACTGATATTGCTTACCGCCATGGATTTCATGGCGGTTCAAACCACAGGACATCCATGGGGGTAACCGGGTCCAAATACCGCCAGCGGTATAGTGACGACCGCCAGGCTGGAGACCCTGGTCTCCAGCCCAGCGGTCGTCTCCGCCTTGGCGGGCGAAATGGAGAAGCGGCGGATGACCATGGCGGTAACCGCCATGGTCATAATTGAAAAAAAAAGACCGCCAGCCTGGTGGCGGTCTTACCGCCGCTTCGCCGCCGTCCGCCAGGGTCGTAATGATCCCCATAATCCTTATGTAAATTGTGAAACCCGGACTATTTCCTTGTCCTCACAGTTTTGTCATGAGAACTGCTTTGCTTCAGACACATATTGGTCACCTAAGAGATTGATGCCTACTGAAATGTTCTATCAATACAGTCTAAGGAGTCCCTGACCACTATCTAGAATTTCAAGATGTATTCCAAAAACTATCCAGACCTGTGTTACCCCCACATCGAGATTACGATTGTGCTATTCCCTTGGAACGTGGAACTATCGTTCCCTTTGGGAGGATGTATTCACTCACTGAACCCGAAAGGAAAGTTCTAAAGGAGTATCTGGAAGAAAACGTACATAGCGGTCTTATTGTACCATCGTCCTCTCCGGCAGGGGCTCCCCTCTTTTTTGTACCCAAGAAGACGAAGGATCTTCGTCACTGCCTGAATTTTCGAGGCCTAAATAAGATAACTATAAAAGACCGTTATCCTTTGCCGTTCATCAAGGATATATTAGAGGCAGTCAGAGGGGCTCAACGATTTACCAAACTGGATTTACAGGGAGCCTACCACCTTTTTGCGTATTAAAGAAGGTGATGAGTGGAAGACTGCTTTCAGGACCCCATTTGGTCATTATGAGTACAGAGTTATGCCTTTTGGTCTCACTAATGCCCCCTCCATTTTCCAAAGATTTATGGACTCTGTATTCTCTGATCTCTTGAACCATATGGTTGTCATCTACATGGACGATATCCTTATTTATTCTAGACGTCCTGAACTGCATTCCTCTCACGTGAAACAAGTCCTCCAAAGACTCCGGGAACATCAACTGTCCTGTAAACCCAAAAAGTGTGAGTTTGACAAGACCGAAGTCAAATATTTGGGCTATCACCTTAGTCCCACTGGCATAGCTATGGACCAAGAAAAGGTACAAGCCATCCTAGATTGGCCTTCTCCTTCCTCTATTAAGGAAACACAATGTTTTCTAGGATTGGCTAACTTTTATCGGCAGTTTATCCTAGACTTTGCAGAACAATCCAGCCGCATAACGCAAACATTAAAGAAGGAGAATTTAAAGAAAGGCTTTGTTTGGACAAGGGCGGCTGAAATAGCTTTTCAATGTCTAAAGTAGGCCTTCACTCAAGCTCCAATATTGAGACACCCAGATACCAACAAACAATTTATTGTTGTTACAGATGCTTCCGAAAGAGCCATCGGAGCTGCCTTACTCCAACAACAAGAAGATGACGGTCTTGAACATCCTGTTTTTTATTTGTCCCATGTACTCACTGCGTCGGAACAACATTACTCAGTACTAGAAAGGGAGTTATTAGCTCTGAAAACAGCCTGCCTAGAGTGGAGACAGTTTCTTATGGGTTCCAAGGAGCCTTTTGAGGTGAGAACAGACCATCGTAATCTACAATGTTTACGTAATTTTTTATGCCAGAACAGTCGTCAGGCTCGTTAGGCCTTTTTCTTCAGTCAGTATGACTTTTATATCACCTATATTCCTGGTTCCCAAAACATTCTGGCTGATGCTCTGTCTCGCCGTTATCCAGATTATGCTCCTGCCCCATCACAGTATCTACTTGAGCCTAGTAAAATCATCGGAGTAGCTCAGTCTTTCCTGGATGAGGTACAACTGGAATATTCCAACCTGTCTGACCAAGAATTAAAGAAACTAAACCCCCTTATATGTAAACGGCAAGGGTATTATTATTATCAGAACCTGTTGTTTCTCCCTACTAATGGAGTAAGAGAAAAGGCACTTCAAATGTGCCATGATTCGCCGGTTGCTGGTCATAGAGGCATCAAGGCCACACAAGAACTACCCTCGCCATCTTTCTGGTGGCCTACCTGGAAGTCGGATGTCGAAAGATACGTTCAGGCTTGTCCCATATGTGCTCAGGTAAAGATTCCCCGTACCGGACCTGCAGGATTACTACAACCATTACCTGTTCCATCAGCTCCCTGGCACACTATTTCTACTGATTTCATGTGTTCACTCCCTCCATCAGCAGGAAACCGGGTTATCATGGATACCATAGATTCATTTACTAAGATGGCTCACTTCACTGCCCTGAAAAAGTTACCTACGTCCCAAGAACTAAGTCAGATATTTATCCAGCATATTTTACGTCTCCATGGACTTCCACATAGCATTGTATCTGACAGAGGACCTTGGTACATCGCCCGGTTTTGGAAACATATTTGTGGGACTCTGAATATCAATATAGCCCTATCATCGGGTTTCCATCCTCAAACCAATGGACAGACTGAGCGTCTCAAACAAGGATTGGAGCAGTACCTTTGCTGCTTTTGTAATTCTACCCAGAGCAACTGGAACACTTACCTTCCTATCGCTGAATTCTCTTACAATAACACTGTCCATAGTGCCTCCAAGGTCACTCCTTTTTTCTGTTCTTATGGCTATCATCCTACCTCTTTTCCTACTACTCCTCAGTCTACCTCTTCTCTGCCTGCTGTTACTTCCTTTTCCAGACGACTTATACAGATCCATAGATTGATTCGATCTGACCTGTTGAACACCAAGAGATACATGAAGAGAATAACAGACAAGAAGCGTAGGGATTCTCCAGAATATCACCTTCAGGATAAAGTCTGGCTTTCGTCAAAATTTCTGCCTTCACGCCTTTCTCAGAATAAGTTCACACCTCGTTACTACGGTCCCTTCCGTATCCTTCAGCTGATTAATCCTGTCACTGTCTGTCTTCACTTGCCTCGTAACTGGAGGATTCATACGGTCTTTCATGTTTCCCAGCTCAAACCCTATGTACCTGATCCTTACTCTCATCAGTTTCCTTGTCCTCCTCCTGTGTTAGTGGATGATGTCCCTGAATATGAGGTACAAGAGATTTGCGACTCTCGTATCTTTCAGAAACGCCTTCAGTATCTGATTCATTGGAAGGGTTGTCCTCTCAGTGAATGCTCTTGGGAAGATGCATCTAATGTTCACGCACCTCTTCTGATTCACCATTTTCACCGCTTGTTTCCACACAAACCTGGATCTGAACATTCGGCACGCGAGCACAAGACGCGCTGCGCCCCTAGGCTGTTCTGCATTCTCCGAGGCCCCAAATTTGGCATGGGGCCTTGTTCTACCTTCATGCACCACGCTCACAGGCAGGTCTGACCCCCCACTCACCTGTTCTTTTCTTTTCTTTTCATTTCTTTTCTGCTTTTTCTGGCTATCTGGTTGTGCCTTCCTTTATGTTTTTTCTCCCTTCCCATATTTCCCTTCTCTTTCCAGCATTCCTTGTTCCCTACTCTCTATGGCTCCTAGTCCATTCTATTCTATGTGTTTTTTCCCTATCTAAGATGGTGTCCTTGTACTTCCTGTTGGCCGCTTCCTGTTTGTTGGTATTTAAGGGCTCTGATTCTTTCTCTCCTTGCGCTGCAACACTTTCTGTTGAATGGTGTCTTCACTCCTATTTCTTTGCCTTCCTGTGCTGGTTCTCATCGGTTCCAGTATATTTTCCTGTATTTTGCCTCTGTTGATTCCTGTTCTTTTTGTCCCTGTTTCAGGAACCTAATTTGGAGGTTTTTTCCCCTCTTCAGGTTTTTTTTCCCTCTGGCGCTACTTCTGAGGGACACGGTCTGCTCTTGGCGTTTCCATTGCCTGCAGCACCGTGGCTACCAGAAAGAGTCGCCCCTACCTGGGCCAATGGCTGAACATTCAAGAACAAGACCCACACCACTCGTTCTGCGGACTCCAGGTTTAAGCAGCACGTAAGTCGTGACAGGATCTTCCAGTGAGATAATGAGAACCACCAAGGAAGGCTGAACCACCAGGGAAGGTTGTTCATCTCCTTTCATCTGGAGGGAAGGGGGCATGTAAAGAAATGCCTCTTTTTGCATGTTCACCCCCACATTTTTGGACAGATGCTGCTGGTTTTTCAACTCTGATGCCTGCTAATCAAACCTCAGTGCCAGTGTTCTGGCCCCATGCACAGTGTATATCGAATTGGATACACCTAATTGACAAGGACTGGCTTACTTATAAGTCCCCAGCATATTGTAGCCAGGGTACCCAGGGCATGTACGGCAGAATAACCACTCCGGTCTGCAGCACTTTTTGTGCCACCCTTTGTGTAAGGACACACAAAATGGCTCCCAGACTGTCACTGCAGACTGGAAGGACAGTCTTCTCACTGTCAGTTTGATTTTGCCATTTAAGCCAATGGCAAAGCCACCTTGCCCCTTAACTTTATATGTAAGTGTTCGACCTGGCCATTTTTGCAGCATTATGCCCAATCTTTTTGCCTTCTTCCTTCTATTTCTTCTCAACTGCTTTTGTTGGCTTTAGGACTCTGGGCACTTTACCACTGCTAACCAGTGCTAAAGTGCATATGCTGTCTCTCTAAAATGTATTTGCAATTGGTTTCTCCATGATTGGCTTATTTGATTTACTAGTTAGTCCCTAGTACAGTGCACCTGGTATGCCTGGAACCTGTAAATCAAATGCTACCAGTGGGTCTACAGCACTGATTTTGCCACCCACACGAGTAGCCCTGCCACTGCTGTGTCTGTGTGTGCAGTTTCAAACTGCCATTTCAACCTGGCGAGTGCACTCACTTGCGAGGTCTAAACCTCCCCTTCTACTATATGTAAGTCATCCCTAAGGTAGGCTCAAGGCAGCCCCATGGTCAGTGTGTGGTATATTTAAAAGATAAGGCATGCATTGGTGTGTTTTACACCAACTCATAGTGAAATACTGCTAAATTTATTTTTCATTATTGCAAGGCTTATTTCTCCCATAGAGTAGCATGGGGACTGCCTTGAGATAAAGATATGGTGTATGGGGTCTCTGGACTCACAATTTAAAAATACATCTTTTTTAGAAAATGGGTATTTTCTTGCTTAACCACTCTGTACCTCTTCCTGTCTGTAGAATACACCTCTGGATGAGGATGACTGTTGGGTTGAAAGTCACACAAAAAGAGCTGAGGTGTGTTCTGCATGTCCTAATGGGCCATCACCAGACTGATGGGTCTTCCTGAGCTAAAATGGTAGGAGGAGCTGACACTTCCGCCTGAATACGGCTGTGCCTGTCCTCACACAAAGCAGTCTCCAACCCCTTGGAAGGGCAGGTTCTTGTGTGCTACAAAGACTTCTCTTTGAAGTTTCCCTGCTTCAAAGACAGGAATAGATGTAAGTACTGGACCTCTGACACCACAGAGTTAGAACACTTCTGAGTTGAGGACGTTCTGCCAGGAAGAAGAGATAGATGCTCTAGGAGGGACTGCCACTCTGCCTGTTGCTTTGTTTTGCTGGCCTGATGATTGTTGCTTCTGTCTTGGGAGTGAAAGCACTGTGCTTTGCTTTCTACATCCTGCTTTCCAATGTTCTCCAAGGGCTTGAACTGAGCTTGCCTCCTGTTAAGAAGTCTCAGGATTAACAAAGACTTCACCTGGCAGTGCCTGGGCTCTCTTGCAGTTTACACAACACAGGTTATTCTGAAGTATTCTGAAGGACTTTCAGATACTCTATAACTCTTTGCAGAAATGTTTGGATTATGTTTTAGACCTTGCAAACATGAAACATCTTTGCCAGTTTCTTTTGAATGTGACATTTGATACCTTTTGGTCTGTCACTCCTGTAGGTGCAGCTATCTAGGGGAGACGGCTGTTGAAGAATCCTTGCTAGTTAGATATGGGCCAAAGACCAGTGGTCCAGATGTGACCCTTTTCTGGCTCAAACTTACTTGGTGTTTGTTAGAAACTGGGTTTCTGGTTGACAGAGGCATATACCCTGATCAAGCAGGAACCACAATCCTAGTCACAGTAAGCAACAACACACCCTAAAGTAAACTCTGCTCACCCTCTGGTAGCTTGGCACAGAGCGGTCAGGCTTAATGCGAAGAGTATTTGTGCAACACTTTAAACTAAAACAGTGAAAACACCAACAAAAAGAGACCACCCTTCATTAGAAAATAACGAGTTCTGTGAGTCACGAGTGCCGTGTCACCGACATACGTGACACCGCACTCCAAATCTATTACTGCACCTGTGGCCTGGTGGTGTGATCGCAACACCACAAAGTTGACACTTTGCATTTTGACCTGCTGAATTCATCGAACTCGCTGGGTCATAACGAACCGATGCCTCACCACCCCTTCATTGCAGTAAGGAACCAATACCTCCCACATAGAAGTAAGGTACCGACATTGCTCAGGCTCCAGCGGCGCCTCACCTCCTCGACGGGACTGTTCTTGTGGTCAGTGCGACTCTGTAACTGGCCCGCACTCCCTCGCGAGTCACATCGGACTCTTGGGAATGACTGAGATGCTGTGATAGCCCCACTTGGAACAATTGTGTTTCTTAGTGCTTTACTAAGATTTAGGCCCTCATTATGACTTGACGGTCTAAGGCCATGGGCCTGGTGGTGTCCTGCTGCGGGGCACTGCCGGTGGTGGAAGTGCCCCATCCCGTTCCCTGACGGAAGACCATCTCCCTGGACCAAGTAAGGTGATCGTCCAACAGGGGAGGGGGGAGTGTATGCGTGTGTGTATGCGAATGTGAGTGTTGTGGTGTCTGCGTGTGTGCATGAATGTGTGTGCGTGGTTGTATGCGTGTTTGTAAGACAGTGTGTATGCGTCTGTATGTCAGTGTGTATGTGTGTGAGTATGTGTGTTTCGATGGGTGTGAGTATGCATGCATGAATGCGTACATGAATGAAGTTGTGAATGTGCGTATGTTTGGAGTTGTGAATGCGTGTATGGATGTTCTTGTGAATGCGTGCATGTAAGTGTAGGTGAATGGGTGTATGCGTGGTGCATGTGGCTGTCTGTGTTCATGTATTCGGGGATGCGGGGTGGGGGGTGCTATGTCAGTAGGCAAGGTGGGGTGCTATGTCAGTGGGTGGGCGGGGGCGCTATGTCAGTAGGGGGGGGTGAGGCGCTGTCGCTGGAGGGGGAGAGGGGTCTATTGCTTGCTGGTTGGGGGGGAGCTGTCTAACCAGTGACAGGGAAGGAATTCCCTATCACCAGTAGCCCTTCCGCCATGGTTTTGGTGGCAGTGCTACGGCTGCGGAAACCATGTCGGAAGGACCGCTCCTAATACTGCTGGCGGTCTTCTGTGGCTCGCCGGGTCGGAGATGATCGTCTCCAGCCCGGCGGTTCAGACCGCTTGTGTGGCATGAGTGGAGATGTGGCTTCATGTGGCGGTCTGCACCGCCAGCCTATTGGTGGTAGGACCGCCACATTTACCCTGGCGGTCAGAAGACCGCTAGGGTCAAAATGACCACCTTAATCTTTGAAAATTTGTATCTTTACTTGTGTATGTTGGATTTTTGTCATTTTAGTCTTGTTTTACTCAGGTCAATATTGGCTATTTTTCTAAATTGGTGTGGAGTACTTTTATGGTGTTTTCACTGTGTTATTGTGTGTGTGTACAAATACTTTACACATTGCCTCTGAGATAAGCCTGACTGCTCGTGCCAAGCTACCAAGGGCATGAGCAGGGCTTATCTTAGCTGTGTGACTCGCTTACCCTGACTAGAGTGAGGGTCCATACTTGGATAGGGTGTGAACCACTGCCCACGAAAAAACCCATTTCTACCAGTAAGTTTCCCCTATGACAGGGGGCTGTCTTTTTTTAGGAGACACATATATATTTCAAGCCACACTTCCAAATTTCCATTTTGTTGTGAGTAAAGTTGGTAGCCCCATTGGCTAACACAGGGTTATCTGGTGACCACCCCACCGACTATCTTATGACTGGGACTACCAAACTGGGTCATATGAGGCATCAAATTAATCATGACATTCGATGCGACATGATGCTTAGGTCAAAATTAATGTCACTAGTAATCGTTGGCCACTTTTAGAAAAGTGACCACTCTGTGCGCTGCTTCTCCAGTGGCCTCACAAAGGCACATACATACAGACAACTTTCTGACCATCTGTGGAGATGTGTGAACAACTGCCAGGCTCAAAGACAAAGGCAGTGCAGCAGCAGAGAGGTATCACCTCCTCTGCCAGGATGACCACTCAGGATTAGCCCAGAGCCTTGCTTCAATGGGGAAGCTGCCTTTGATGGGCCGCCTGGCCCAACAGCCGTGAGCAGGATGCCTTTTGAACTTGCAGACAGTATCGAGAGAGGGCCAGAGGTGGGAAACTCATCCCAAAATCGTTTCTAATGTGGGTATGTTGTCCAAAGGTAGCCACACTTCTAAGGTGGGCTTCCTTGCTCCTCGCGACTGAGGAAGGGTCATGCCATCTTGAAGGGGGCAAGAATGCAGCATCCTATGATAGCCAGATGCCACACATCACAGGAACTTCATCACTAGGTATGAGGGGACCCAGTAGTAGCCCATTGGCTAGTGTCCCCGTGGTCCCCTCAGGACACCTTCCTGTGATAAATATGGCACCCCTTGCATGTTGACCCTCAGTACCTGCTGGATTTGGAAAGAGGATGAGAAGAAGAATGCTCTGCACCCGTTGGAAGGGCACAAAGGGAGACTTTGATGCCAGAGAAACTTCACCGGCTGCACTTTGGGCAAGTGGAGTTTGGACCCTGTTCTGTGTGCCTAGCTCGGTGAAAAGCTGTTCCCGGCCCCAGACTGAAGCAGAGACTCCAAGGGTCAGTTGGCTTCCCCCCCTCATAACAACACTGGGGACAATAAAGTTGCAGGAGCCCAAGTCGCCTCTATGATGGCAACCGCAGAAGTCTTGCCTTTACTGGATGCCGGCACCCCCAGGACAATTTGGAGACAGCCAAAAGGTGCACCCATGTCTGCTGGACTCATGGGTATTGTTTGCAACTGGATGCATCACCCAAGAGGGAGACCAGCCCCGTCACCGCTGTGTTGCAAAAGCCCAAAGTCTACATCGGCAGCCCTTTGAACCCTGCAAAGAAGACTTTATGGGACCCCAAACTCCATAGCCAGAGTTGCCCTCACTCGCGTGTGGACTGAGAAGTTGACTGGACTTTACCTACAGGGACTGCACCGCATTTGGAGCATCCTTGTTCATTTTTGAGCCTGCGTCGGCCAGCATCAGGACCACTCCATTATCGTCAATGGTGGTCATCTTGTAAAGTTTGGCTCTTGTTTTAAAAACACTCTGGTTGCCAGGTAACTTTCCAAAGTATCCTCTCTGGCCCTCTGGACCTCTGTCCAGCTGGACTTGGTCACACAACCCGGGCCAGAGTTGCTCAACTAACTATAAAAAACTTTTCGAAGGTTTCCAAAGTTTTTGTTGTCTAATGATTGTTTGCAGTTGAGGCTAAAGTTATTGATTCCTTTAAAAATCGATATCCCAGAAACCCTCCAGTGGATTTTGATGATCAAGGCCTCTAATGAGCCATAGGAAACAAATCTATTTTTCTAACCTAGTATCTTGTTTCTTTCATGTTGTGTGACTTTCTTATTCTGTTGTTTGGTGTTTTTAAATGCTTTACACATTGTTCCTTTGCTGAACTTTACTTCTCACAGTAACAGCTATCCAGGGTTGAGCTTAAGGTTGAGTAAATGTACCCGACTGGACCCAAGACAATGTTTGTGAGTGTACTGCATTTTAGGGCTAGCCAGCCATACCATATAGTACCCCCCAAAAATCCTCACACTAGGCCGAAGCCTTCCTTTTTAAAACATACAGTTGACCCCTAAGGTAGGCCCTAGACAAACCCAAGGGCAGGGAGTAGTGTATTTAAGAAGTTGGATATGTATTTTTAAGTTTTACGTGCCGTGGTAGTGAAAAACAGTTATTGTGGTAGTGAAAAACTCTTAAATTTGTTTTTCATTACTGCAACGCCTATCTGTTCCATAGGTTAACATTGGGATTACCTTATTACATTTTATAATTGTAATTCACAATCTGGAAGAGATACATTTTCCGAGTTTGGTGTCTCTGGAATCACTAATTAATATCATAACTTATGGTGAAGTCAGATTTTAAACCGTGATTCTGAAAACGCCACTTTTAGAAAGTTGGCATTTTCTTACTTTAGGCATTTGGTACCTGCTGCCTGTCTCTGATCACTTGTCTGGGGTGGGTGACAGCTGGATTTTGTGTATTTCCTCTAGACAGCAACACACAGTGGGAGCTTAGGTGTGACGAGATGGACTCTGGTGGGCCACCCTAACAGGATGTTAGGGAGGCGCTGACCTCAGCCTCACACTTACACCTGAATAGGCTGTATCCTGTCTGCCAACACAAAGGGCTGCATATCCCCCTGTAGTGAATCTGGAGTCAGGGCAGGAAAGAAGGACCTCTTTGCACTTCAGAGACTTCTTTGACGTATCCCCCACTTCAAAGGCACCATTGGGCGTAAGAACTGGACCTCAGACCTTACCACTTCAGTACACTTATGGACCTGTGGATACCCTGCCAGGAAGGACTGTGGTGCTGCTAGAAGGACAGACACTCTGCTGGACTGGTGCTCTTGAAGAGCTGCTGCCTGGCTGTGCTGACCTGCTGCCTTCTGTCCTACTTACCTGGGTGAGAATGTTTGGATCTCCATCTTTCTAACCCAGAACACAGAGTGACTCCAAGGGCCAGCTGACTGGTTTCTCTGATCTGAAGTATTAGGGACATAAAAGACTTCCAACCAACACAACCCTGCAACTGGACTTTGCCAGCTGTTAGCCTGACCTACCAAGTGGTGCCACCCCAGTCCTTGGCCCTTGGAAATGGATCTAAGGTGTAGCTCCAGCAGAACTACTGTGTGTGCAGAATAGGTGCATTGCAATCAGAACCAGCACTGTGGTGTTTTCTTCAGCGCAAGGTCCCTCCATCCCTGTCGATGACAGCCTTGATGATGACGCTGAACTTGCCATCACAGCTACTGCGCTCATCAGAATCAGCACATCGACTCGATGCCAACGCAGCTCGCAGCCGGCACCTGTGCTCAGACTCCATCACACCTTGTCGCTGACACATTTCCATCACAGCTTGGAGAAATATGATGAATCTCCTGAACTGCATGGGGAAAATCAATGCATCTCCTTGAAGGCCTGGATCACAACCAACGCAAAGCTCCTGCACTAGGATTCTTAGATACTTCAGTTCAGTGGGCCCAACGGGGTCCCTGTAGCTGGCCAATGCTCCATTGTGGACGGACGGAACTTGTGACTTTGTTCTGGTGTGGCATGACCAGATATCCCCAGTTGGCTCTTCTTGCTTCTAAGCACTATTTCACCGCTTATTCTTTAAAAATTCATAACTCACGTTATAATTATTGGATTTTTGTCATTTTGGTCGTTTTATTTATTAAATAAATTTTTATTTTTCTAACCAGGTGTGGTCGGTTTTTGTATGGTGTTTTCACTGTTTTACTGCTTGAAGTGTTGCACAAATACTTTATGAGTTAAGCCTGACTGCTCTGTGCCAAGCTACCAGTGGGTGAGTGAAGGTTAATTTAGGGTGTGTTGTGACTCATCCTATGATTGGGGTTCCTGCTTGATCAGGATGCATACTCTGCCAAACAGAAATCCAGTTGCTAACAATCACCAAGTAATTTTGAGCCTGAAAAGGGTCACATCTGGACCATTGGTCTCTGTCCTACATCTAGCTTCCAATGATTCTTTAATAGCCCTCTTCCCTAGATAGATGCACCTACAGGAGTCACAGACCAAAAGGTATCAAATGTCACATCCAAAAGAAACTGGCAAAGATGTTTCATGTTTGCATGGTCCAAAACATGATCCAAACCTTTCTGCAAAGAGTTAAATAGTGCCTGAAAGTCCTTCAGAAGAACCTGTTTTGTGTAAACTGCATAGAGACTAGCCCTCAAGGAAACATTCTCTCTTAAGCAACCCCTAGATTTTCCCGTCCACGACATCCTTCAGAGTAGCATCCTCTGAGGCCAAAAAACACACAATTAAGAGAGAATTGTGTTTGTGTTAGGAATCTTAGGGAACTGCTTGTTAAATGTATCAATCAAGCATCTCTTGCTGAGACACCTGACCCGAAATGTTGCCTCCTCAGTATCTAAGGGGAATCTGAGTTGGGTCTCATGGATCATATGTGGGTGGCTCTGGTCTGATGGTGACCAAGCGCAATATCATCAGGCTCTGGGGAGTGGAGTCACCACCCAATCTTGAAGGCTGTAAAAATGATTTAGATTGGTGCATGCTAGTGGAGAAGGTGGTGTATGAGGGGCAGGGATGCCCCTGTAAATGGATGAAGTTTTGAGGCACCTGGAAGAACTATAGGGGGAAGCTATGTTCAATGGGGTTGGACTTTGTGTATTTCCTCTAGACAGCAACACACAGTGGGACCCTGATTCAACGTTCAAAGAGGTCATAGCTGGAGGGATGAGGGGTTGGATGACCTGGCACAGTTGATATCATTGATGGACAAGAAGCTTTCAGATGTTCGAATTTGTGTGCGAACAATAATGTCTATGGCACTGTATGGTGATTTGCTTTGTTCAGCCTTTTTCTGATTGCTGTACTGACATTTTTCCTAATAAAAAGAATTATAAAAAAAGTATCTCTTGCTTAGAAAGTGAGGGATTGCAGCCCTATTGATTTCTTCCACTGTTTGATAATCATATTCTTTCTGATGCCATATAATGGCTGGTTATCTGCAGGTGCAGCATTGTATTGCACCTAAGGTTCATCCTCTTCTCCCGTGGGATGTTGAAAACCAGGAATGTCTCTAATATGTGACAAAAGTCCAGAAGATGAGATTCTAAAAAGAGCTCCCTTTTGGCCCCAAGTCTTGCTCATCATTGGAGTGAGCTCTGAACCTTTTGACCAGAGGCTCGTTCATGGCAGACCCCACTGTCTGTTTTATATGGGATGCCAGGTCACCTTTGGAAGCTTGGAGAACCTCATCCTCCTCAGAAGGATCCACATTGTGTTGCCCGTCTGCTGCTTTGGGAAACTCAATAGTTCAGGAAAACAACACTGTGTTCAAACAGTGGTACTTCCTGATTTAATAGCGTTACTTGTCATGTGCAATCCTTAATTCCCAACAAATTGAGCTGGCTTTCCCTGTTGTGCACATCATTAACTATGGCACCTGAAACAAGATGGAAGATCCGACAGTGAGAAACCTCCACCAGCCCACTCTCAGCACAATATGCTCCTCCCACCCTAGCCCTGTATATGAGAGTGGAGCATGAAGAAAAACTGTGATTTAAATTGCATTACCTGCCTAGCAAAGCGGCATACGTAACAATAAGCAAACACAATAGTGAAAAATAAATAAATCACATATCTTTTTTCTTCATTACTCCACTGGGAGACAGGAAACACAGAGGAGGTTGGGAGGGGATGTGGGAGGTGTCCTATTATAAGATCATAGTAATAAAAAGGGGTCTAAAAGCAAATTTTAGCTGTCTTTATTTGTTAACTTCTGGATGGGAAGTGAGACTCATCAATATTGTTAGGACCTGGATGAGGAGGGTGGATGATCTTTAATGAAGTGTGCTTCTTCTATCTGTGTAAGCTAATGTGACAGTCATTATATATGATAAGGACCGGTTATCAATTTGTAGTGATTTTTATTCAGAATACTGATGAAATAGCAGTTTGTTTCAAGTGCCTGATCAGTAAAAGGGGTATACATTATTCACATTTTTGTAGCATGCACTCCATTCAAAATATATTCTGTGACCATGTGGAATTTGTTGAAATGAGACAGGCAATTCAGGGCAGTGTGTTCTGGAGGTTTTCCAGAAGGATGGGTTCTTTGAGATTGGTGTAGCGGATTTTCACCATGCATGTCTCTTGTGCAAACTCAGACATAAACTGCATTCAAGTGGAAGGACTGAGACTTGACTCAACAGATCAAACACTGTCATTACAATGAAGCACATTTTGGCCCCACAAGAATGATGGAGAGTGATAGTTTTGCAAATTATGAAGATTTTTAACAGATTAGTAAAGTTATAAACTCAAAGCATTCACATTAGGCATAAAAGTAACCAATACATGGATGCATTAGTCACTATGATTCAAATGAATTCAAAAAAGCAAATACAAAGACAAACTGTTTAAAGTTCTCATAAGTCAAATCAAAGCTGGAAAGTCGGGTAAGTTGGGCAGAAGATGTTAGCAAATAAAGCCTCTAGATGCAGAATCGAAGAAAGATTCAGTCAGATCAGTGAGAATGTATTTGGCCAGGAGTCTAAAGGGGTCATTTTGACCCTGGCGGTACGGGACCGCCAGGGCTAAAACGACGGAAGCACCGCCAACAGCCTGGCGGTGCTTCCAGGCGTATTACGACCGCAGCGGAAGCGCCGCGGTCGCACCGCCGGGACCGGCGGTATACCGCCACTTTTGCCCCGTCAGTGATAATCCGCCTGGGCAGCGCTGCTTGCAGCGCTGCCCAGGGTATTACGGGTCCACGACCGCCAGCCTTTTTCTGGCGGTTTGCACCGCCAGGAAAAGGCTGGCAGGACGGGGAGTCGTGGGGCCCCCTAACAGGGCCCCATGCAGCTTTTCACTGTCTGCATAGCACCCGTCGCACGGCCACAACACCGCTGGCTCCATTTGGAGCCGGCTCCTATGTTGCGGCCATGATCCCCGCTGGGCTGGCGGGGAGAAACCAGGTTTCCGCCCGCCGGCCCATCGGGGATCTCCAAATGGCCGTGGCGGGGGTGCGACCGCATTGGCGGCCACATGGCAGTCAGATCTTGGCGGGCGGCTGATGCCGCCCACCAAGTTCGTAATGACCCCCTAACTCTTTCAGGCAGAAGCAAAGGCATCAGCAAATGTCTCCTTCATGAAAAATGGAAAGGGCATCTGATCTGTAAGTCAGCAATGCATAGCTTAAATTATGTCTTCTATGGTACAAGACAACTCCCTTCGATTCCCAGGAAGAGAACCATTCAGGATCAAACATTTTGTGAGGGCACTATTTTGGTCTTCTTTCCAGGTACCACACAATTGAGTCTCTGCTGCATGACCTCCAGAGGACATCTTGTAGTGGGATGATACACTTCGGTCAAAACGTTCCTTTGGGCAGTACAGATGTGGGGTTCATTATTCAGCTCTCCAAGGAACATAAAAAGATAAACTTTAGAACAGGAGCCAAAAGAATATTACACATTTTAATTTAGGTGGCCTGGTGCAGCTTGGCTCCTAAAATGAAAGAAAGGAATACAACACACAGCAGTCAGAAGAGCATTGCAACTTAACATGAGCCACTTTAAATCTAGGCCTCCATTAACTATAGTTGAGCTTAACGTGAAAACCACACACTATATACTTTTACATGCTGCAGATTAATGTAAATGTTTGTGCAAAGTGTTTAGTATTAAAAAGGCATGACCAAGATCTTGATAGAAAACTTTCTTATGGAATCCAAATTTGGTGAAAGTGTGCCATATTACCCATGTCCAACAAACTCCAATATGAATGACATTCATCATGTTAGTGTAGTCATCCTGTTGAATGTCTTCATTTTGGAAAAAATTCTGCTGTCTGTTTTCTTGTCTGGTACATCACATGGATCAATTTTCAATTACTACTTTAGTGTTGATTTGTTTGAGGGACAAATGCCTCAAAACCTCTGTTTTTTTCTCATCAGAGGCTTGCTTTCTCTCCTATCTTGTGTCCCACTTGTCTCTCTTTCTGTATAATATCCCTTTCTATCATATTTTGCCCTCACCTCTCCTTTTCTTGCCCACTCTTTTGAAATATTCATGAGTGAGGAGAATCCTTGACATACTATTAATCTTCCATTCCTTTTATAGCATACTTCTGTACCCTACCCAGTACATTCTCTCTTGTTTTCTTTACTTGTGTACCACACCTCGCTAGCCTTTACCCATTCTTGCCTCCCTTTCTATTACCCAGTTACCTTACCCATCCTTATTTTCTGTTTCCCCCAGCAGCCCTTTGTGGATCCTTCTTTCCAGTCCTAATAGTTACAGAAAACAAACTATCACACCTTGTTTTCTTTTATGGTAGCCACGAATCCTCTTCCGATTCAATTTGTTTTACAATTCGTACTGTTTTACAATTTGCGAGAAGTTTTGATTCTATTTAATACTTGATCTTTGATTATATAATAGGATCATTGCATTTTTTTACATTAACAAATCATCATATTCTTAATTTTGGAGTTACCAGACTAGTTCTTTTAACTTGGATGATTATCAATGTTAAGAGAAGTTCATAGTGAAATGATAGGCAAATATGGTGATATGTGCCCCAATGCAAGTTAGTAAGTAACAACAGAAATAAACAGTTGCACCTTAATTGTGATGCCATCAATGATGTCAGTTGTGAACTGATATGTGAACTCACAAGTGTTGTAATCAATTACATTAATTGCCATTATTGATTTCATGTGTTAGGTCATGACCACTCCACTGGGGGCAGGTTATGTACTACATTTCAGTGTTTTATCCATTGAATAGTGTATTTATATTTTAACTGTTGCTCTTTTTTCAGGCAATTTCAGATTTTTTTAAACATACTTTAATTAAGTGATATGTGTGACTGTTATACCTGGCATCCTTGGTGTTGTTTTCCTTCTAACCTTTTGCCTTCAACCCTGCTATTTGCTAACTTCGTTTTTGGTGGCTTTAGGACTCTTACAATGTTAAACATGGTAGAATTGTCTTATACCCAATTGGCATATTTAATTTACTTGGTAAGTTAAATGCCACTAAAGGTTTTGTGTTGCTAATGGGTCTGCAGCATCAATTGTGCCAACCCCTTCCGTAGCACTGTAAACATGTTGTAGGTCTACCATTGCAGCCTGTGTGTGCAGTTTAAAGCTGTAATTTCAACATGGCAAAATAAACCTTTTGCCTGGCCCAAACCTTACTTTTTAATACATGTAAGTCACCCCTAGAGTAAGCACTGGACAACCCACAGGGCTAAGTGCAATGTATTTAAAAAGTTGCACATGTACCTTTTAGGTTTACATGTCCTGGTAGTGAAAAACTATTAAATTCATTTTTCACTACTGCCAAGCCTACCTCTCCGATAGGTTAACAATGGAGAAGTTTATATCTAAGAAGTGATCATTTCCAAATCAGAGAAGGTAACCAGGTCATATTTGGTGTCATTTGAATTGTAATGGGAAATCCTCTCATGGTAAAATCAGATTCAAATTACAGTTTTGAAAATGTCACTTTTAGAAAGTTGGCATTTCCCTACCTTAGCCATTGAGGGCCTGAATCCTGTCTCTGGGTCACATGACTGGGTGAAGCTGACAGTTGGGCTTTGTATATTCCTGATAGATAGCCACACACAATAGAGAACTTAGGTATGCCTGGATTGGCCACCACTGGAAGGATGGGAGGGTGGAGCTGGGCACAGCCCTATTTACACTTGAATAGGCTGTGTCCTGCCTCCACACAAAGGGCTGAATACACCCTCAATTTAGTCTGAAGCCATGACAGAGATGACATGCTACCCGGGGTCTTCAAAGGGACACCCTTAGAAGCTTCTCACACTTCAAAGGAAGGCCAAGGTAAAATTATTGGACCTCAAACACCAACTCTGCAGTACATCTCTAGAATGTCAATGCTCTGCCAGGAATAAGGACTGCCAGGCTGCTGAAAAGGACTGAGACTCTGCTGAACTGCTGCTCTGAAGGACTGCTGCTCTGCTGTGCTAACCTGCTGCCCTTCTGCCAGGGTGAGAAGGAGTGAATCTGCATGGCTCCAACAACCTTGACCTCAGCACCTGAACTCTGCCATCTGTGAGTCATACTCTCCCAAATAGTGCCACCCCAGTCCTAGACCGTTGGAATTGGACATGAAGGAGCTCTGCCAGCCCATCTATGGAACCAGAAGAACTGATGCATTGCCTCTGTTGCAACAGTTTTCCCAATGCAAGGACTTCGAATTGACCTTGCACTCTGCATCAGAACCACCACTGTGTGAAGTTCCGCCAACGCAGGCACTCGCATCACAAATCCCTTGTCGACAGCAACCTCAATGCAGACACATCCTCAATGCCGGACTATGCATTGCAAGCCATCGTCAATGGGATCCTCGACAATGGTGCAGGACCACTCCTCACAGCTCTGCAGCTCCTCAGAACCTGCAAATCATTGGCACAGGACTTTGCAACTCTTTTCATGGTACTCTTGTTCAGGGAGTCTAACTGGGTCCCTGCAGCCATCTTGCAGTGTATTGTAGTCTGCCATAAATTGTGACTTTGTCCTAGTTTGGTGTGGCCAGATTCCACTGTTGACATTTTGTGGTTTTTGGCGCTATTTTTACTAATGTCAAATATTGCTTAGCTCCAGTTCTACTGATTGGATGTTTGTCATTTTGGTCTTGTTTTATTTATTAGCATGTACTCTAGCTTGCAAAATTGATGTGGGATTTTCCTTGTGTTGTGTTGTCACTTTTATTGCTATTTGATATGCTGCATAAATAATTTGCACATTACCTCTAAATCAGCCTGGCTGCTCTGTGCCAAACTACCAGAGTGTTGAGCACCAGTTAATTTGGGGTTTGCTTTTGCCATACCCCTTAAAACGATTACGGTTGCTGCTTGAGTAGGGTTTCACCCCCATCAACCAGTAACCCAATTTCTCACACCGACCAATATATATCAGTAAGTAACAACAGAAAGAAACAATTGTACATTCATTTGTGATTTCGTCTGTGATGTCAGTGGTGAACTGATATGTGATCCCACAAGTGTCGTAGTCATTGACACAAATTGCCCTCATTGATTTTACTTATTAGGTCATTGGCGCTCCACTGGGGGCAAGTTATAAAAAAAAATTCTATTTCCACTGAACATTGTATTCGTATTATAGATGTTGTTGGTTTTTCAGGCTATTTCAATTTTTTTTAAATAATATACTCTAATTCCTTATTAGCAAAAGAAACCATAACACACACTTAAATTGTTTCTGTGAAAATTGGATTTTTTGATATATCACTTCCAACTTTCGTGCTTTTGAATTCCATTAATTTATATTCTCTGCTATGGTCAATGGAGGTTGACCTAAGGCCATGTGGCCAAAACACCATGGGAGAAAGTACTCCTGTGCACCATCTTTGGCTGTGTGCAGCAGGGGCTGGCTGTAGGGCCGTGCACACACCACTGTCCTGAGTCTGTGTACTGTCCGTAGATTAACAAGCAAGCTATTTATATCCCTTATTGCCACCTTTTTGTGACACAAATCTCTGCTACACTGTTGTCAGGTTCAAACCACACCTCTAAAAGAACCTATTGAGGGCTAAGGCTTTGCTTGGTGTAGTACTGTTAATCAGTTTTTTTAGTAATAGAGAACAAAAATAGCTCTGGGACATAGAATGAAAACAAGCATTTGCAATGCAACAGGTCTCACATTGCGAGAGTTAGAGCTATTGACATTGTAAATAGATAAGTGGACTTTTTTACCACATATATTGGTCAACCCTGCCTCATACTTTGGTCCTTTGCTGCCACATAATACCACTGAACAAGCAGCTCTAGAAGATCATGCGTGACAAAAGTGAACTTTTAATGAGAAACAGTGAAACAAGAATCGTGAAGGATAGGGTATCACAGCACTATACAATGATGAACAAAATGTAAGTGCTTAACTATAGTTAAAGAAGCTTTGCGCTGACATCTTTTAAGCTATGCGCAAACGGGATGCACTGTCCTCTCTGTAAATGTGATGTGAGGTAACTAAGAAACAATGTGAAGTAACTGGTAGTCATGCAAGATGCTCCAAAAATACCCATTGCACTTTGTAAAAATTGTACGCACCATGAGTGCAAAGGGAAAACAAAACAAACAATGACAAGCAACTGGTAATTATGCAAATTGCTCTAATATTGCCTATTGCGCTCTGTGAAACTTGAAAGCCCCTTAGGAACCATGAGTGCAAAGGAAAAACAAAACAAACAATAACAAGTAACTGGTAGTCATACAAAGTGTTCCAATAGTGGCCATTGCACGGTGTAAAACCTGAAAGTGTCATGGGCACCAGGAGTACAAATGAGAAACAAAATAAACAATGAGAAATCACTGGCAGTCATGCAAAGCACTCCAATACTGCCCATTGCGCTGTGTCAAACTTGAATATGCTGTGGCCGCCATGAGCATGTAGGAAAAACAAAATAAACAATGATAACTAGCTGGTAGTCGTGCAAACAGCTCCAATAATGCCCATTGCGCTGTATAAAACATGAAAGCGCCATGTACGCCATGAGCGAGAATGAAAGCAATGTGAAGTAACTTGTAGTCATGCAAAGCACTCCAATACTGCACATTGCACTGTGTAAAACTTAAATCAGCCATAGCTGCTATGAGCACGGCTGCAAAACAAAAGAAACAATGACAAGTAACTTGTAGTTATGCAAATCGCTCCAACACTGCCAATCGAGTTCCTTTGGCGGGAACTTGATCAGCAGTATTGGAGCAATGTGCATAGTTAACTGTTATTGTTTCTTTTGTTTTTGAGTTGCGCTCATGGCGCTTTCAATTTTTATACAGCGGGAACTTAATCCACAGTATTGGAGCGATTTGCATAAAGCTTTTCAATACTGCAGATGGGTTCCCACTGTATAAAAAGTAAAAGCGCCATGAGCGCAACTAAAAACACAAAAGAAACAATGAAAAGTAACTTGTAGTTATGCAAATCACTCTTATACTTCGTATCGAGTTCTGGGTGAAAGGAACGTTCCAATAAAAAGGATGCGAGCCAGCTCAAAGTTGACCCTCTGATGTCAATGCCCTGCAGCCAGTAGGATCTCATGAGACACATTATCAAAAGCGGCGCACAGGTCTAGCAGAATTAACATTGAACTACTTCCTTCGTACAAGGCCCAGCGAAGCTGCTCAGGACTGCAAGTAATGCTGCTTCAGTACGTGCCTTGATCTAAAACCATTTTGGGAAATGTCAAGTATGTGATTGTCATCTAAAATTTTTACCAAAGCATCGTTTACATGCTTCTCCGTAACATTAGCTAAAAAAGGTAATAGGGAGATAGGGCGACAATTTACAGGCTTAAAAGGATCCAAGGACAATTTCTTCAGCAGAGGAATGACCTTAGCGTGTTTCCACATGCTGGGTACCTCAGCGAAGGACAGAGATGAGTCTATTACTTGCAGGCAAAAGAGGCAGAAGGAGTCAACCAACTTATAGAACATATCAGGTTTTAGTGGATCTGCTGGAGAGCCTGATTTAATCTCGTGACATATAGCCAACAACCTTTCTAGGTCCATAAGAGGAAAGGAATTAAGTGCTGGCTTAGAATTCAGTGGTGCTAGAGCTGTACTGTTGGCCGAGTTAGAGGGATATTTAGCATAGATGTCATGTATTTTATTAACAAAGTATTCTGCTAATTTTTCACAATGGATGTCAGAGGAAACGATTGGGTCAGCAGAAGGAGAGGGTTTTAATAAGCCATTTAACACCTTAAAGATTTCCTTAGAAGGATTGGAACTATTGTTAATAGTTTCAGAAAAATAATTGACTTTAGCTTTTGAAATCAGCTTATGATAGTCCTTAGCTGACCTATACTGAGCTTTCAGGGAGGGGTCATAGGTCTTCCTCCCAGAAAGCTCCAGAGTTTTACAGTGCTTTTTTGGTGTGATTAGAAAAAGGGATGTGCAGTTGGATCAAATAGTGATCAGTCCAGGCCAAATAGATCGGGGTCATCATTTGAGGAGTGGGTAGATTAGAGAATACTGGGTCTAAGAGGTGGACCCCAGAGTGTGTAGTGCCAGAAACTAACTGCCTGAGTTCAAGGGCAGCCAGATCATTTAACAGATCTGCCACGTCCCTCTTACCAGCGTCATCAAAATGAAGATTGAGATTGCCTAAAATATTAAATTTGGCTGATTTAGGAGCTAACGAAGACGCAGTTGTGATCAGAGTGTCCCTGAAAGCTTTTGAAGGCCCTGGAGGGAGAGATACAAGAAGTCCAGATAAAGTCCAGCTAACGTGGATTTTAAAGAGGGCGCTTAAAGAGGGTGCATATTAACAAAGCCACTAGCTCTGTTAATATGCTTTAAATGGATCTATAGCTTAAAAGGTACAGTCAGAGAAGCTACCTAAGCATGCATAGTGCATGGCTTCCAGACTTACTCCCCAGCTTCAAAGCTCAATTTCCATAACACTCACAAAGCAACGATCTTTCCTAAGGGGACCCATGCCTGCAAATGATTCACTTGGTGTGAAAAAGGTGGACAATTTGCATTGCTCTTCTCTTATCCCACCTGGGTATATGTAGATATTAAGCAAAGGAACATACATTATGGGTAGATAGAAAAATAATGGTAGTAGACTATCTCTTACTCACTGTACAGTTACCTTTCTGAAAGTTTGGAACACTAGCCTACATTGTGTATGTGACATGTTTGCAAGGAAAAGTTGACCAGCTGCTACTACACAGACTAACTAATCGATTGCATAATGATACAAGAAGACAGTATATAATCAGTATGGTATACCTTGCTACTGAATGCCATGGTTACTGTTCTAAAGTGTAAGTTGAATTGATGTCTGATTTGTCTATTGAGTTGTTTCAGTTAGTACTGGACGATTCAAAAAATCACCCGAGCCCATCCACATATTTTAAAACGTGCCTTTGTTGTATACTGTCGAACTTGCTTCAACCTCCATAAATGTTTGAAGGTGCCGTGTTTCATTAAGAGAACAAAAGAAAAGCTACAACTTAAAATCCTAAGATATGCAAAGATAGTGCCCTCATCTTTCTTCACTACAAGTCAACCATTCAAATGCTTACAAAGGCCCATCTGCGGTACCATCTTAGTTCTAAAATCATGTCTAGGAATCATTTGGTTTTGTTTATTGTTGTATGTACTTGGAACATAGGGGGAGTGATGCACTAAAAGTCGGAGGGGTCTGGTTTCTGGCCTCTCATCTTGAGTGCGAATGTTTGTTGGATTTGCTGCATTGATTGAGACAAGTATATATTGCTACATGTGGTACACATACGTCTCAGCAGAGGGCACACTCCAATAGTATCGGTCTCCTCTCACTGAATGTGCAATGCCTCTGGAACGCAATCTTTCCACCTCCACTAGCCTTTGTGGATAATTGTAATTGCCAGCTATAAAGAATTGATTTTTGAAAAGCCCTTCAAGCTTCTAAACAAAATATCTCGTTGGAAGCCACAAAGGAAATAGCTGGCCTAGGCACACTAACTCATTTCTTAATCTCAAGCAAATTCAAAGTTTACATTTTGTTGACGACTTTACCCTAATAGTCGCTTATAGCGTTTTCTTGCCTAACATTTCGCCAGTCCTGTGAAATGGACTCCTGGGCAATTTCAATGTATACATTTATCTCGTCAATTAACCTGGTTTTATTTGATATCCAATTTCAACCTACTTTACATCATTGTCAATTTATGTTGGACCGGGTGATTGATTGAGCTGCCCTTTCAAGTGGAAAGCAATTTATATTAATTTGAGGTGAAAATGTGTCATTTTAGTGCATGTCCGCTGTGATTTCTCATGATCACGTTTTCTCAGTTTCTTGTTTTAGTGTATTTAAAAGGGCATGTGTATTAAAATCTGTGGGGATCTAAAACCTGCTAGTGATTTGTAAGTGACTATAGTAATGGATATGGCCTATGATCCACGTTAGTGCATAGAATGTTCTAGGACGTAGTGCAAAGTGCAGTTGTGTTTTGTGGAATATCTTGCACGGAGGAACCTTGCAATATAAAATGAATATAGAGTGTTAAATCCACAATTGCTTTCCAACCGCAGACGCATTAGATATAACCTCTTTGTAGATTTTTTTGCATTTGATTAAAAATTCTGCTCACCAGCTTTCATACAAATTTAGGAAATCTTTCATCACAACAATGTCAAAGCTGCCTTTCTTCTTGCATCCCTTCTGTTATTTTATATTTTAAGAGAAAAACACACAGCCTGATTACGATCTTGGCAGATGAGGTAGTCCCTCACAAACGTGATGGATATCCCGCCATATTACAAGTTCCATAGGATAAAATGGAATTTGTGATTATCCCATCCGCCAAGATCATAATCCGGCCATAGCCCCTAGACCAGTCTCACAGCAATTACGTTTTTTCACAATGGATATGAGAATTTGGTAAGTTCCCTGGTTAGCCTTTGAAATGGTATCAAAAAGGGTCCCTTTAAGAACATTTGTGTCATGGTGCTATATGCTGCCATATTATGACAAGGTTCCAGGCCTGTTGAGGTGTGGATTCTGGAAAGTTTTATTCTTGGCTGCCTTAGGAACGCACAACTCCCTCCTGTAGCCACAGTGATACTCGGGACAGAATCCTTCTTATGAAAGGTGTCAAGTATCTTCTTAAGATGGCCCCAGTTAGGAAAAAAAGTGAAAGGCGGAAAGCTTCCTTAGTGACCTTGTAGTTCTTGCTTAAAGATTAATGCAGAAGTGAACAGAAAGGCCCATTCACCCAGACATCAGTTAGTAGGAAAGATCCAAGCAAAGGCATCTTGCTGGTAATCCAAAGGAAGTTACAATTCTAAGTAGCAACACCTGAGACAAAAATAGAAACAAGTGGGTGATGAACGTGATGAAAAATAGAGAAATGAAAGCATCAGGATACACCTATCATTCTTAAATGTCTCCTTGTGCAGAATTCACACAGAGCTGAGAACGTAGCAAAAGACTTCCCTGACAGATCAAACATTAAGTAAGGATAGTCCATAAGACATGTCCACTCCTCTTTCCTATAGGTTATAGTGTTTGTATAACATACAAAGAAGCCAAAGTTTGATATCTTTTCCCCAACGCAGACTTCTGCAGTCCCATTGCTGTCCTTCCCATGTGATGCTTCACACTTATCAAAGAACACCACTGCAGGTGACTGGGGCCATGATATGCCAGACTACGTGGGGGTCCAGACTTGCTTACCGCCACTGTCTTCATCGCAATAAACACATGTTATGGTAAGTGTAAGAAATTGGATTATTAGTTGAGAGGAATGCAATGTGTAAAGTAATAAAGTGAAAACTCAACACAAGAAAAATTCCAAACCAATTTGGAATAATAGAGTAAAAGTTAATAATTAAAATGACCCCAAAATAACAAATATCTAATAAGTAGCAACAGGGTTAGAAATTGTTTAAGTTTGAGGTAAAAATGGCACAAAGAAGCAGGAAGCACCAGTAGCGGTTATTGGGTCATGATGGACCAGGTCAAAGTCAGAAAATTAGCACAAGTGTGATGGAGCGTGGTTTAGATGCAGCAACTAGGTTCATCCCAATGAGGAGTTTACCTTCTACTTAGTCAGTTCCAAACGGGGAGCCTCAGTCACAACTTCACATTGTCATAGGATGCTAAGAGGTCATTGCTGGTGTGAAGAGTTGGTTGCGGGGCATGGTTTGACCGCAAGGAGATGGTTGTTGGCACGAAGAGCTGGTCGGAGTTTCACAAAGGCAGGAAACACCGGGTTGTTGTGGCTGATGCAAAGTGCACCATGCCGGTGATGTCCAGAGTCTGTAGCCATGATCAGCAGTCCAATGCAAGTTCTCTTTAGGCATCTTTGAAACCTGCTTGCAGATGCAAGTAGACTGAGGATGGTTCTTTTTGAAGCAAAGAGCCCAGAACCTCTGGATTATCACCTGGATTCCAGTTCTTGCAGTCATGAAGTAGGAAGGGTACACTCTGATGCAATCAAAGGGGCCTGGACCTAGAGAGACACCCCTTGGGGGGTCACAACCCACTCCAGCAGAGGCCAGCAGCATAGTCCAGGCAGGTCCAGTTGGCACAGCTTAGCTGGGTAGTTGCTGGAGAGGTCCCTGGAAGCTTGTGTAGCTCAAACAGGAGGTCAGCCAAATTACCCTGGGGGTCCCTTCTGGGATCCTAGGTTCAAGACAAGCAGGTGCAGACTTCCTTCTTCAGACAGCAGGGCAATCCTTTTTCTGAATCTTCTCAGGTCCACAAGGGTTCTCCTAAGAATTTCTGAGGCTGCCACTTTCATACCCAATGCCAGCCTGTGTGAGGACTCGCCTCCCTTTGTCTGTCCCTAAACTGGTTCTGGTCAGTTCTTCCCTTTGCCCTGGGTTTGGCTCCAACCTGTCTAGGGCAACAAAGGACAGGGTAGCCCAGGTGTGAGCTGCGTCTGCCAGTGACAGGGCAGGTACCTTCAGTAGTCAGGAAGGGGTGAGCACAGCCCTCAGGCTATCCTTTGAAACTCAAGAAGGGCTGGGTGCGCCTCCTCAGGCCATCACGCACATGAGAGAAACACCTTTCCCCATACTCAAGTCTGTTTTGTCCCCTGTCTGGAAGGAATCCACATCACACCACAGGAGAGCCATTAAAAGTCATGTGACCCAGGACACTGGCAGAAAGGCATATGTGGTTTAGGCCAACTTTCTAAAAGTGTCATGTTCAGAATAATTCTTTAAAATTCAACTTTACCATTGAAGAGGGCTTTAAATTACAATTCATATGTGTGAAAGAAGTGTGTCTCTGTCTGCTCCCAAACTGAAGTTATCATGTATTAAGTGTAATAAGATAATCCATTGTTAGTCTGTAGGAAGGGCAGCTTTGCTTAAGTGAAACTACTTTGGGAGTTTTTCCACTACCAGCACATGTAAAACATAAGTACACATGTCCTAATTTTTCAATAGCATGCATCCTTTCCATCTGAGCCTTTCAGCCCTAACTTAGGGGTGACATGAGAGTATTAACACCTTCGGCGTTTATGACCCAACGGTTCCATCATGAGCACCGGTGGTTGTGTGCTGAGTACGTAACAGCAGAGGGATTTGGTTTTTCTAAAAACAGCCTAGGGAGGTGGGAAAGAGCTTTCCGAGCTTAGTTTTCACTGAAATGAAGATCAGCGCTCATGGTGCAATGACGTAATGTCAGTGAGAACGAAAGATAAATGAGCTGATCGGCTATCTCTGCCCCCAAGCACCTAGCCAAATAGGAGAATATCTCCTTTCCAATGGTACCCCTCTCTCTAGTGGACCCATCCCACTAGACACCAGGGATTTGATTTTCTTTTTTGGTCAGGGAGAGGTCCCTTAGGCAAGGACTGCTCCATAAAATGGGGGCATTATTTTGGCAGTTTCTGCCCCTCTCCTGGGGCAGATTGGCCTTATTTTAAGGCTAATCTGCCCCCGGGGTGCAGACCACTGGACATCAGGGATATTATAAAAAGTATATGTTGGGGAGTGGCCCCTTGGTCAAAGGTCGCTTCCCATTATGGGGTAATTAGTTTGGCTGTTTTCTGCCCAACTGGGGGCAGATTGGTCCTGTTTTGGAGGGGGACAGAAAAGCACTAGACACCAAAGATTACTCTTTTCTTTTATTTGTACAGGGTGCAGACTGCCCGGCATGCCCATGCCCCCACCCTCTAAAAAAGGGGAAGCAGTCCCCCTGGGGGGAGGTGGGCAGAAAGCCCACTAGACATCAGGGATTACCTTTTTTTATTTGTAGGTCTAGGGGCTCCCTAGCATGGCCATGGCCATGCCCCCACCCCCTCAAAAAGGATGAAAATGGTGCCTCCAATTACTCCTATCTGCCCCCCCAGTGGAGGTGGAAAACCCACTAGACACTAGGGATTACTTTTTTCATTTTTGTTTGTATAGACAGGGCTGCCCAGCATGGGCATGGCCATATCCCTCTACCCCCATCCACCCAAAAAAGAGAAACACTCTCTCTACCACCCCCCTGGGGGCACATGGGGGCAATTACCCCATCTGCCACCCTCGGTGGGGCTGAAAGCCCATTAGACACTAGGGATTACTTTTTTTTGTGTAGGAGTGGGGCTGCCTAGCATGGGAATGGGCATGCCTCCACTGCCTCAAAAATGGGGAAACAGTCCTTCTGCTCTCCTGCGGCTAAAGCATCTCATCCCAATGACAAGCAAAAGGATATTTGATTTTTTGGGTGTTGTTTTTACAGATTAGGCCAGCAGAGTTTGGCTAACTCCCAGTATCATACCATTTGCAATGGTGAACAGATAAACGTTTTGGGCTTGGTTAGGCTGCCACCTAGAAAAACCTACCAGACCCAAACATATCTGAAAATTAGAGAACTGAGGGCGTCCAGAGTGGTGTGCTTCGTATCTATACCACACTATTTTATTTTCCACAATGCCCTGCAAATCACAAATGTTGACTAAAAAAACGGCGTGCTACTTGTGTGGTTCGGCTTAGTGCTAGCGTCAGCCCATCTGTTCAATTACAGTTTCCCTGTGGAAGAAGTGGGCTCTACCCTATAGATTACTAGAGTGAACATTTGTTTTAGGGACTTCAATTGACTGTGTAAGGTACTGAGCACGGCTCACCCAAATAATTCTAACATCCCTGTGGGTTTGACACAGGCTAATGTCACAGTGTTTGCGCTGGATTCAGATGTCCAAAAAAAACACAAAAAAACAGCTTATTTGGGCCAAATGGTGCAACAACTCCAGGCCTTTTTCAAGGGATTGCCCCAGGCCTCTCCTCAGTTATCTTCAGGTTCCTCAGCTTTATTAAGCCATTTAGTGCACAAACTTGTATGATGTTAGAATGCATCACAGTGTGTAATTCATAAAAAGGTTTTCAAACACATATAGAAGAGTGGTGCATGTGACAAGACAATGGTGAATTCACAGAAATAGGCTTGAGTGGTCCTGAAACTCAGATGTAAGCCACAATGAGGATGTGGTTGCAATGTTTGTTCTGATTGAGAGGTTCTGTTTTGAACAAGCATTGGAAGGTGAAAGAAAAGGGCTGATAGCATTTCATACATTTCTAGTTTCCTGTAGAAAAGTTCTGTTGAAGAGTTTTGGGTTACAGTTTTCTAGGATCTGTAATTCTTGAATGAAACATGTATTTTTTGCTCTGATCTTTATTGTAATGATCACCCCCAAAGTTTTGGATGGATGCTCCTGTTTTTTTTTACTCTGGGAGTCCACTTAGGCCTGCTAGCCACACCTTAGTGCTAGTGTTCTAACCCTTTAAAAGTGTGTGCTGAATTGGCTACCCCAGTTGGCATGAGCAGACTTTCCTATAAGCACCTTGAATATAGTACCACGGGTCCCCAAGGCATGTACGACAAAGGGCCTGATTTTGAGTTTGAGTTTGGCAGAGGGCGATACTCCTACTATCCCATTATAGCCTATGGAGATTGTAATACAACAGATGGGATATCGGTTACATTTATGATGGAGTAACCAGTCTGCCAAACTCTAAATCAGGCCCAGAGTGTCACCACCAGTGGTCAGCACAGGTTGTGGAACCCTGTGTGTGACCAAATACAAAATTACTCCCAGCCTTCCACTGCAGCCTGAAAGGGCCGTTTTGAAATGTTGGTTTGCCATTTAAACCAATGTCAAAGCCCCCACTTCCCTTAACAATATATGTAAGTTGCCCCTAAGGAAGGCCTATTGAGCCCCGAGGCAGGAAGCTACGTATTATTAAGTAGGACATATACCTTTTATGTGTCCCAACAGTAAAACTTCCAAATTGTCATTTTTTGCTGTGAAAAAGTTAGTAGCCCCATTGGCTATTACAGAGTTACCGGCTGAACACTCAGCTCGGTTAATTTATGAATGGGACTTCTAAAATTGGTTCATCGAGGTGTCAAATGAATTATGACATTATACCCAAGTTGAAGTTAATGTCACCTTTATTGAAAAGTAAGTTGTAATAAATTGCCACTATGTAACCCAGTTTGTTCAGTGACCTCATATGGTCACTAGCCACCAGTTGGCTTTCTGCCCTCCTGAGGAGTAGTGTGAACGACTCCCAGGCTTAGGAAAAAGGGTAGTCTGCAACAAAGTGAGGTGTTATGTCCCCTTGGAGGAAGCCACTCAGGATGTTGCCCCAAAAGGCAAAGCCACCTTTGTTGGGCAAGTGGCCATCACACTCCTGAGGGGTTGCCTCTTTGTTCAGGTAAAAAAGCTGGCGGTGGGAACACTGAAAACAGACAAGTGTCCAAACCAGTTTTCCGGTGGGCGTGTAGTCCAAAGGTAGTCCAAAGGTAGCCACACCTCTAAGTTGGGCTACCAAACTCCTAGCATCCAAGGATGGGTTCTGACATCTTGGGAGTGGGCAGAATAGTGCCCCCTGGGATTGCTAGATGCCACACAGAGCTGAAAGTCATCACAGGGTGGGGGGAATCTTGGTAGCCCATTGGTTAGTAACCCCATCACCCCCAATGCACTTTCTGGGCATCAATAAGGCATCCCTGGCAAAGTGAACCTCAGATCACACCAGAACTAGAGAAAGGACTGAAAAAAGACTGCCCTGCACCTTGGGCTAGTGAAGCGAAGGCTCTGTCTGTGGTTTCTGGCTTGAGGAAAAGATGCTTCTGAGACCCAGACCAAAGAAGTGACTCCAAGGGTCTGTTGGCTGACCCCCTGGAACCAGCAATAGGGCCATCAAAGCTGAAGAAGCTCCATCTGGCAAGTTGCTAGCCACATTCCTGGCATCATCGCCAACTGCTGCTGGGTACGATCCTTGATGGCCGAAAGATGCACCCGAGTTCACTGGACCCAGGAGTATCATCTGAGTCTGGGTTGGTCACCCCCAAGGGGCACAAGCCTCCACCGTAAGAAACAGCTGGCCTTTAAATGGCTCAAACAGGACTTTGGGGTTACTCACACCACAGTGGCTAAAGTTGCCCCATTTTATCCGTTGACTGAGGAATAACTGCAAGGACACCCCAATCAATCTTACGGCACCCAGAGCATCCTCAGTATCCTGAATCCCCAGCATCATGACCACTCCATTAAAGTCTACAGCCGTTTTGATGTACAGTGTGGAAGTGGACTTGAGACTGCTTTAGAGGTAAGGTAACTGTTTAGATACTCCTTTTTGGCCCCCCTTGACCTAATCCCTGCTGGATATGGTCTTCCCACCCGGGCCAAAGTGGTCCAACACAACTCTTTCAAACTCTTCAAAAGTTTCTAAACTTCAGGGTTATCAATGCTTATTTGTGCTTTGGACTAAAAAGCTGGGATTTACGTTTTACTATAAAATCTATATTTTCGACACCCTCTGGTGGGCTCTGCTTATCTTTGGTCTTAAAATTCATAAAAATATAATCTATTTTTAAAAAATTGTGTTGGATTTCTTTGATGTTTTGTGACTTCCTTATTTCGCTGTTTAGTGCTTCTAAATGCTTTGCACTGGTTGCTTTGATTAAGCCTTGCTGCCCAAAGCCACAGCTACCCAGGGTTAAGCTAACGTTTTTGCAATCAAGCCTGACTGGGCCAAAATCCTTTTTGCGCATGCATTACACTGTAAGGTCGCATGAATGATCATACCATAAAATACACCTCAATCCTCACATATATTCGTTTGGAGCGATGAGGATATTGCCCACAAGCAATGTGGCCTGCACTTAGATTTTAATTTGGCTCAATGCCCTTTATGAGCACCTTCCTATTGCTTTACTAGTCAAAGTTTCCTGTTACCTTACAAGGTAAGGTTTGTCAGTGAACCATCCAGAAATGCTTCTTGTATGGTTTTTCTGGTAAAGTTGTCAAGGAAACAAGAAGTTGGAACTTTTTAAACTTGTTTTGAAGGTGTGCTAATATTGTTCTGAGGGAACATAATGGAAGGTCTTCTAGATCCTTCATGGCTTGAGTGAAGAAGGGATATCAAATATGAATCAATGTCTTGTTCCAGAGACTGATACACTTTGGAAGGATGTCTTGGTTTTGGATTACACTTCACCAATGAAGAAATTGATGAAAGTATGATCAGACCAGAGAAGGGTTTGATATTTAGAATTCAAAAGCTCTTGGTATAAGAAGTATAAGATTATTGTTGATTAATGCTATAGCTGTTTGTGGGGGTAGGGACAACCCAATAAATTGTTGTGCTGTCTGGGAGAGGGTGTTTCTTTATCACCCTTTCTCCTTTTTTTTCTTGTGTTCCTATCTATGGGGAGAAAGTGGCATACCTATCTCTTACTCTCCACCTCTAGGTGTTGACTCCCCACAAACAGCTCAACAAGTCTGTCAACGTTACTGAAGAAAACCCTCTCTTCACTGTCAGAGATCTGGAAAAGGATGACATGACTAGCTATGAACCTCTACAAAGGGTAGGAGATTTAATGGCTTCTTTGAATTCTCAAACTGCCCAGCAGCTCATCTCCTTTCTTGCTCTCTTGACTAATCTGATAACCAAATATGTAACTGTCAACTTGATTTTTCTCTTCAACTGTCCCATTTTGAGGCTCAGTCTGACATTCCAGAAAACGATAAGAGTCAGCATTTTGACATCCTACCTGGGCAAACAGGCTTAACTCTGATCCTGGGGCTAATAATTGAGAGGACATAGCTGTGTTAGTTCATGTGGGCAGTGGCAAACAATTTCAGCCCCAACCACCATTCATTATCTCATGCACTGCTGCAATGGCTTGTTCGGGTGGCCTCACTCCATGGGAACTGAATGCAGCACTGCTTTGATTCTCACAGCTACCATCTGTTGGAAGATTCCTCTCACACCATATGGCTGTGTTGGCATCTACACAGCTGTGCCACTGAAAGGGGGTGTTGCATAGGCATTGAGGAATACTAAGTGTCAGAAGAGGTGGGCAAAAAGCTAAGGTACCAGGACTCTCAAACCTGGTGTTCCTCTGTCACCTCTCATTTCAGGAAAAGCATGGAAGAGTAGACTTGATGAATTTTTTATGTATGCCTTTTCAAAATTGTTACCTCCCCATTGTTTCCTCCCTGGTGTTCCCAAACCAATATAGTGTTAGCCTCTTTGCCTATGAAATTGCCTTCTGCTAATATGATGTGTAAGGACAGTTGGGAAGAAAACAATGTGTCGCAATTCATCAGTCATTTGATTCTCCATTGCATTCATTGCCCACTGAGTTATCTCTGATTTTTGTCTCTCTATTTTTACAGCAGGTTTCTAGGGAATCATTCTTCTGGACGACCATATTCTAGGCTCTTTCCCAACCCTAATTTTAAGGTGGTTTGGTGTCTTGCTTTTCAACTTCTACATAAACTACTAACTACAATCAAGAATTATCAATGTTGCAATTGAACTTTTATCTGCCCTTATTGCCTTTTCCCTCCTAACTTTGACCCTCTTGAGGAGACATTTGACACCTTTCACATTGTCAGTACAGTGCAGGGTAATAACATGGCTAATGCAAGGAGTTGCCCTTTTTTAGGCAATGAAGAAGAAAACCATAGAGAGCTTTAATGCATTCAGTCCATGACAATCGAGTGGATAATGCTGAAAGGAAAGCAATCTATCCTAAGTAAACTATCTCAAATTTACTGCCGGGCTAGAAAATTTCAAAGAAGGTCAAGATTTGAAGCAGCTAATAATCAACATGGACTTGCAAATGTTATTACCATTAAGCCAGGCTATTGGTCTTTAGAATGAGATATTGTGCATCCATGTTTATGGTTATCACTTGCATTTAACATTCTTTCACTTTCTCTGTAGCTGCCTTGGGACATGGATCCTTGATACTATGCTGGGATCAGCTGAACTCTAGTTAGTCCTTTTTTCTTAGCATACCTGCTTTTGTTTATTTCTTTTACAGAGCAAGCATGAACAGTTGTCAACCAACATACCTCTTCCATTCCAATTGGACAAAATCTGTAAGACAATTAAGGATGCTGCCTACTTGGCCACAGAGGTGGCTCACATATGGTGTGCCAAAGGCAAGTCCATCTGTGAATGCCCATGCACCGGTCAGGCCAAGGAACTAAGGGCCAGATGTAGCAAGTATTTTGCATGGTGCAAAGTGTAAAAATCGCAGTTTGCGCCATGCAAAATGCGCATCGTGATGCACATTCACATTTTGCGAGTCGGTACCGACTCGCAAAATGTGAATGCGACTCGCAGATAGGAAGGGGTGTCCCCTTCCTATTTGCGACTCACACCGCGATGCTAAATTGCTTTGTGACCGCAGTTACAACCAGTGTCACACTGGTGGTAACCCATTCGCAAAAGGGACTTTGTGAATGTTGCCAACAATGTGTTTTTAGAGCAGGCAGTGGTCCAATGGACCACTGCCTACTCTGAAAAAACGAAACCAAATGGTTTGATTATTATTTTTGTTTTGCAACTCGTTTTCCTTTAAGGAAAACGGGCTGCAAAACAAACAACAAAAAACTGCTTTATTTAAAAAGCAGTCACAGACATGGAGGTCTGCTGTCTTCAGCAGGCCACTATCCCTGTGAGTGCAGGGACTCGCTATGGGGTTGCAAAATGCGACCCACCTCATTAATATTAATGAGGTGGATCTTTGCGACCCCATAGCGATTCGCAGACACTGTTCTGCATCCGCATTTGCGATTTGGAAATTGCGAGTCGCACCGACTCGCAATTTCCGAATAGCAAATGTGGAAATTACTACATCTGCCCCTAAAACATTTATCGCCACACATCTTTTCTATAATCAAGAGACAGATTTCTCTCAATCCCCTTATATCAAGAACCCTAAAAGGACACACTGTCAAAGCCCAGCTCACCTGAGTCCTTGTTCAGTTCTGATGGAGGTTGAAGACAATCCGACCCCACCCTGAAACTGCTTGTTCCAGCACACTAGTTTTTAAAACAGTGCACTAAGAACAGAAGCTCAAGGGAAGGGGGGAAGTGGATAAAATAAAATAAAGAGACAACTGCGTTTCCACTGTTGAAGTGCTGCACACATCTGCGGCCCTCTCTGACTTCGGTAGAAACTGGTGCCTAATGAAACATAAACAAAGAACAGATAAGTACATCCTATTCCTAACTGGGTTCCTGACTATCCCTTTATTTATTAGAAATTTTCTTCTAAAAGTACCTCTTGGATCCTGGTCTCTAGTTTCCAGGTTTGGAATGTGTTACTGCTCTGGGATGTGCTTTCTATTACTCTAAAGCTTCTAAAACATTAAACAAATACCGTTATCAGAATTATCAATATCAAACATTCATCTTAATATAACTAAAGCCTAAATTGCCAATAGCAGACTCACTTTTCCAATCTTTCCAGAATCTTTTATAAAACAAATACTGTACTTTTACGTCAAAATACAGCATGTAATTTGTGCAAGTCCTTGATTTACTGTTTGCCTTGCTGTTAATGGTTTCCACGGTTCGATTCTTAAAAGTTCCATAAAAAAAATGTTTGCTTCACAAAGTTCTGCAAAGTATTGTTGTAACAAAGAGTTTGAATCACAATGTTCGTGGAAGGTATCTTGTTTCAAATTGTCTATACACGAATCCAGAAATTGTTGTCAAAGTTCTTTCAGGTAATAAAAGTTTTGCACTTACTTGTTGCTGGCAAGAGATACTGATCAGTCTAACCTTGTCTTCTTTCTCTTTTGCAGGTTGCTTGTAGGAGAGAGGCTGAGGCAAGGAGGAACCGGAAACCGGAAGAAGAAAGAGCCAGCAGCTGCGCCCATTGAAGCCAATGAAAGTCTGTAGAGAGCAGGAGTGCCAGCGCCGAGGGATCTGTCCTCAGGTAAGCGGGAGGTAGACGAGCACAAGCACTGGGCGAGGCTCGAGGGCTGCCTTTTATAGACAGGGCTGGGTGTGGTCCTCACATGCTGCACATGTTCTTGAAAGGTGTGCAGAGTTTCAGTTATTATGCAAATGAGTTAAATTAACACATGGCCTAGAGAGGAGTGTTTTAAAGAAGCCTTGGTAAAAGCAAGGCCCAATGTGTAAACAAAACAGCACATTAAACAACATACACAGAAGCCTAGGGGGGGGGGAGGTGAGATAACAAGAAAGGCTTTCAATAGTAATTTTAAAAGGGAGCTATTACAGAACCCACTAGTGCAGTGAGAGGGGACATGCTCTTTGCTGTGCACAAACCCTAACACACACCTCTGGTTCCACTGCTTCTCCTCTTAACTATAATACTGATTCACAGGTGCTATTGCCATTTCCCGACAGTAGGACACATATGCACCTTTTCCCCTCCACTTACCCTATATTCTGCTTTATTAGAGCCACAAACAAAAAATCTAGGATGAATGATGAGGATGATGTGACAGAGGTACCTTGAGATTGCTATATCCATCACCAACAATTCAGAGAAGTCCTCAAACATAGTAGAGACAAGCTGGGGTTTAAGGAAAAGGCTCAGGACACTGATTAATTCTTTGCTCTATATAATATTTCAGAACATAATATCCCTCCTTTCCATGATGTCATTAAGGCTATGTTATTGAAGGAGTGTATGGATTTGGACAAAGTGTCTATTTCTAGATTTCTTGCAAAATAGTACCTTTTGGCAGATTTTGAAGACTCTTTCTCTCAGATATCAAAAGTTAACTCCATTCACCGTTCACTGGATTCAACGTCTTCCTTGGCTTTGGAAGAATCTACCTTTTCTGATTCAGTGGAGAAAAAAGTGGAGGTCTCACTCAAATAGCACAGTGCTGTGACCTACTATGCTACCAGAGTCAATACCTGTGCTACTTACACTACTCAAGTCTTCTTGAAAGATTTTCATGCAGTTTCTGAATGCCTGTAGGCCAATGAGGACCCTACTTCTCCATTGGCTACGATGGACTTATTGGATCCATTTCTGTTGGGCACAACAATTGATAGATTGATGGTCTCTCCCACTGTGGCAGGTGAACCCATTACTAGTCGTTGGTCTCTGAGGCTTAAACGTTGTAAATTAGAATCTGGCCAGAGATCACTACTCTATAAATTGCCATTCACGGGGGAGGAACTTTTGGGTCTTGAATTAAATGGTTGCATTCAGAAAACGGCTGACAAGATCTTAAAGTCGTTTAAGATTGGTCCTTCACAAAAACCTTTCTCCCATAAGATGTCTGCTTTTTCACCACAGGAGAGATGTCCCTTTTGAGGAAGGGCCCGGGGTCGGGGAGCTCCATTTTATAACAAAAACTCACACTCTACTTCAAGACAGGCCCAGTCCTAGAAGAAATTACTGTATGGTTGGGGGCTGGCTGCAACACTTTCAATCCGCAATGGACACAATTAATCAATGACGAATGGGCGCTCTCAGTTATTTAGGATGGTTATCGCTTCACTTTCACTGAACCCCCTTCAGCTATATTCAGCACCACTCAGGTCCTGAAAAACGTGAGGAAAGCCTTTGCATTATTCAACTGCGTGTAAGCTCAATTAGGCAAGGGGGCAATTGTTCTGGTCCCTGTAAATCAGAGATTAATAGGTTTCGTTTCAGTGCTCTTTTTGGTTTCAAAACCAAACAACAGTTCAAGCATTGACCTCCAAAGCCCTAAATTCTTTTGTGGTGGTGGAACACTTCCGGATGGTGTCTCTTCAATCTCTTGTATCTCTCATGTTGCAAGGAGACTTTCTCATGATGCTAGCCCTACAGGATACCTACTTCCATATTCCAGAGAATGTGGAGAGTCAACAGTTCCTCGGGTTGCTGTGAGGGGATCTCACTTCCAGTTTTGTGCTCTCCCATTTGGTCTGGTGATGTCTCCATGTGCCTTCACAAAGGAATTGGCACCTGTGGTGTTTTTTTTTTTTGCAACTTCAAGGTTTTGCCATTTTTGGTATCTTGATCATTGGTTGTATTCTGCTCCTTTTTACCCAAGATGGAGGAGACGGTGACAGTGGTGTCTACCTTGCTTCAGCAACTCGGATTCCTGATCAACCAGAGGAAATCACAGTTAATGCCATCACAGATCAAGCCCTTCATTGAAGCCCTGTTATATTCAACAGTGGGTGCAGTCTTCCTTCCAGATGACAGGTGGAATACCATTGTGTCAACCATCACAGACTCTCCGAGCAGTCACAAGCAATGGTCAGGACTTGACTTTTAGCAGCCTCACCAGCAGTAGTCCCATGCGCTGGATTCTACATAAAACCTGTGGTCAAACACATTTTCAATCATTGATCTGCGAGCTCCAAGAAGTACGAGCAATGGATTCCAGCCTCTGCCAGTGTTGCCCAACATCTGGCTTAGTAGATAGAACACAAGCATCTCTGGAGAGGGTGCTATTCCAGATTCCATTCCCGGTGATCTTAACTACAGATGCCAGCCTTTGGGGTTGGGGGCTGTTCTTGAGAGTCAGGAACAGAATGCCTCAAGGTCACCCTGGGAACAGTGTCAGTCCTCCAATTGGAGGGAATTATGTGCCATTCTAAGAGCCCTTCGTTTTTTTCAGGTTCAGCTGTGAAACAAAAATGCCTTAGTCAAGACAGACAGCTTTGGCACATTTTTACCTGAACAGACAAGTTCAACAAGGGCAACATCTCTAAACTTACTGTCATCTGACATTTGTGCATGGGCAGATCAGTGGGTCCTGCACTGAAAGCAGTTTACAGCAAGGGGGAGTTGAATTACTGGGGACAGTCTCGGTTGCAATACACCATCTTCAGTCTCTTTTCATGTGTCCCCTGACCAGTTCCATCTGATTTGTGCATTTTGTAGATAGACCTGTTTCAACCCAGACAATTGCAATGTGCCTTCAGTTCTGTTCAGAGACAGCATCTTCACAGGCATAGGCAGTGGATGCCATGGTGATTCCTTGGCCCTATGTTTTGCTGTATGCATCCTCTCCAATTTGCCTTTTCCCAAGAGTCTTACAGAAGATCAAGACAGAGGGGGTCAAAGTGGAATTGGTGGCTCTATTCTGCCTCATTGCCCTTGGTTTTCAATGCTTCTCTACATGGCACAGGGGCGGTTTTACATCTCCCTGAGGTTCCACCTCCTCTTCACTCTCCTTTTCTGACAATTTCTCAGTTCAGCTATCTATGTCTGACAGCCTGGGTACTGAATGGCTTGGCTTACAGTTCTACGGTTGTTCTGAGCAGGTGGGGTGTCACCTTCATTCCTCAAAAAGAGCCTACACTCTTCATTCTTATGATAAACATTTGAAAGTGTTTTCTTGATGGTGTGAGGAGTGCTCTAAATCCTCTTCCAATATTGACCGTTTTAGGGTTAAATTTTTGAAGGGATGGTTTTCATAAGGGTTTTGCTCACTCCACCTTATATTCTCAATGGGTGAATAGTCAAGCATTTTGACAGTTCTCAGGAAATATTTCTAAGATAGTTTCTTAGGTCTCTAGACTGAATGTTTCCGGATTCAGAAGCCCAGTGTTCCTGCCCCTTCACCATCATGGGATTTGCCAATGGCTTTTTGGGGTTTGCAGAAGATGACTTTTAGCCTTTGGATTTAGCGTCTCTTATGCGGATATCACCTAAGACTATTTTTATGAATAGTGAATGAATTCCCAAGTTGGACACTCCTTGAAATTTTTCCTGGAAAATTATTCTACCTGTATTTCAGTATAAGTCTGCTTCCCCTAGTGCATCCTCGCTAGATGTCAAGTGGGCCTTGACCAATTATCTTGATTGTACTGGGTTCTTTTGAGACTCAAAATCCCTTTTTGTGCCTCAAGGGTCATTCTTCAAGGATAAAGTGGTATTTAAGGCTACTCTGAGTGGATGGATACATTAGGCCATCCCTCCAGGGATGTACCACTTGGGGTACTTCTTGGGCAGAAGCAGTGGGTGGTTTCCTTATTGAGATGTTCAGAGCTGATATCTGGTCCTCATCCCACACGTTCATTAGGCATTCTTATTTGGATTTATCTGATTCTTTGCAGGACAATTTTGGTTCTGTCGTCGTCTCCTCAGTATTGGTGTAGCTGTGCTTGGAATACATTTACCCTTCTACATTCAATGTTGGTGCATCTGTTTTTCTTATGAAATCGTCATTTGTTACTGACTGGGACAAGGGGACTCCATAACGAAGAAATGATCAGTTACTTACTGGTAATCTTCATTGCCCCAGTTAGGAGTGCTTCTTGTCCTACTCACTTCTCTTCCTCCTTCCCGAATGTGCATCTCCAATTTTTTGCTTGCATGTTATGGTGACTGAAGTTGTGATCGCGGGACATAATGCTTTATAGTAAACCTAGACATAAATAAAGGACTTTCCAGTCTTATCTTCAAAAACAAATACATATATATACTCACTGAAAAAAACAAAGGTTACAGGGATGTTATAGTTAGGTTGACGTTTTACCCATACAAAACCCTAGACATTCAGAATTATATATAGTTATAGTTACAATCATGTTAAGAAATTATAACTTGTTGCCTAAAGTTACTTTCTGGCATGAGTTATAGTTTCATCAGATAAGTAGAACAATAAGTAGAACTATAACTGCTGAATTTATACGATTTTGTACGGGTAAAATACCAACCTAACCATAACGCCACTGTAACCTTTGTTTTTTTCAGTGAATATCTATGTTTTTTTAAAGCGCATGTTACTATAATCATCGCTGCACAGGGCATTCAGCCGAGTGCAGCAGGGGTAGGCTGGAGGGTCTGACCTATGCTATTTAAGGCAGCTCCCTGCTTGTGGGAACAATGGCGGCTCCCAAAGGACATGAGAGGCTGGCTAGGACCATGGGGGCCTTGAGGCTCCCCCGTGATCCTGTCATTCACTCTCTCTTGTCCATCCGATAATGGGATGGTAAGAGAGAGAGAGATCATTATTGAAATGGTCTCTCCATACAATGACTTCAAAGAGACAGACTTGCAAAATGTTTGGTAAGAATGTTATAGTTATATTCTGATGGACAGCAGACCATGGTCACTTCTGGCCTAATGGGTAAAGCTCTTGGACTGTCACTCAGTAGGCTGAAGGTTCAAATCATTGTATCTCATGGCAGTGTGTCTCTTTATTTTCCAGTGTTTTGGCTGTTAAACACACCTAGAGATGTAACAGTAAAGTATTTTTCCACTCAAAATCTTTGGGTTCAATGCAATGGCTAAGTCTGGACACCACATGCTAAGGAGTCACTTTTGGCCTAGTGGTGAATGTGTCAGATCTGTACACTCGTGGTTGAGGGTTCTAGTCTAGGTGTGACTATGGTCATTTCCATATTACAGTTTTTTTTTACTTGAAATATTTAAGATACGTACCTAAAGGTGGCCTCGCTCTACTATTTTGACAAATGCATTTTTTTCAATTTGTCTGAAAATATTGAATTCTAAGTGTATCATTTATCAAAGCCTGAAAAAGCTCTCTCTCTCCCTCTCTCAGTTTGTCTCTGGGAGGTTATAGGGGCTTGGCCACGGGCCTGACCTATGCCATGCCCAGTGCTCAGTTGGGTGCCTATAGGGGTTGGTGGCCAGGCCCCATGGCCAACCCCTGCCATGCACCACTGGGTGGGTATATGGGCTTGGCTGCAGAACCTGGACACAGGCCAGTCCCTGAAGCCAAACCCTGCTGCTTTGCAGGTTTGGGTGGTTATAGGGGTTGGCTGCAGGGCCTGGTCATATGCCAGGCCCTGCAGCCAACCCGAACTGCACACGGCCGAAAGGCCGTGTGCGGCTTGGGGTTGGGTGGTTATAGGGGTTGGCTGCAGGGCTTGGCCGCAGTAATGAAAATTACTTTATGTTAAAAAAAAACATACAAATTCACTGAAAAAGCCAAAGGTTACAGGGACGATATAGTTAAGAAATGGAATGTAAAAAAAGCATAGAAATTCACTTAAAAAAACCAAAGGTTACCTGGATGCTATATTTAGGCTCACATTTTAAACGTATAAAACCATGGCAATTCCCTTGTTATACTTATCTAAAGTAACTGTAACTCGTGCCCTTAGGTAACTATAACTCGGGGTCTCGCCAAGCACTGCTAATTACCCTACAAATTACGGCACTCATGACGTCTTTGATAACATCATTGATAATATCAATGTAATTTTTGCTGTAGATTTTTTTACAAAAATAACTGTGTATGGCGAGGGCGCAACACCTCCTCGGGGCTCAGATAACATTAAATCAGGAGGTCCATTATAGACCCCGGGCCTAGGGCTCACCACCTCCCCAGATCCAAATCGAAAGAAGGAGGGGGTCGCACCTGGACTGCCACCGCCCAGGGCCGGTTCCTGCTACCTCCCAAAGTGCCCACCCTCGGGAGGTAGCTGTTTGCTGACAGGTTCCACCAAGCAAACACAAACTCTCTGCTTTCTGCAAACAGGAGCTGTCAAACTGCTCCTGCGTGCTGAAATCAAAGTTTTAATCTCTTTCTCTGCCGGCAGACATACTGAAAACATTGCTCCCGCACACATGGAGCTGCTATTTGTAGCAGGTCCCTGTATGCAGGATCAATACCGGCTCCCACAGAAGCTGTGACCCGGTGGGCCCACTGGGGCAATGAGGCTCCTCCAGCGGTCCCTATAACTTCACACTGGGTGCCCTGGTACCAGTAACATGTGGCTGAGCCCTGGAGAGGTGGTGGTCCCTGGGCAGTCCTTGTAGCCCCCCCCTTTAAATATTTTTAGAATAGCCCGAGGAGGTGGTGGTCCCCAGGGTACGAGGGGTCTGCACGGCCACCCCCTTATTTTTTCAAATGCAGCCCTAGGAAGGTGGTAGTCCCTGGAGCCCAGAGGGGGTCAGTGCACCCCCATCCATATATTTCTTTATGTTGATCCATGGAGGTGATGATCCTTGGGACCAGGAAGGGTCTGTGTGGCCTCCTTACGATTTTTTATTATGCATCCCCAGGGAGATGGTGGTCCCTGGGGCCCGGGGAGGTGTCTGTGTGGTCTTCTAATTTTTTTATTATGTGTGCCCGGGGAGGTAGTGGTCCCCAGGTCTCGGGGAGGTCCGTGTGGCACCTCTATATATTTTTTTAATGCTGACCCAGGGAGGTAGTGGTCCCTGGGACCGGGGGGGCTTCTGCTCGGCCCCTGTACGTTTTTTTTATTATGTAGCCTCGAGGAGGAGGTGGTCACTGGTGCCAGAGGGGGTTGTTGTGGCCCCCAAAATTTTCATTATGTAGCCACGGTGAGGTAGTGGTCCCAATGGCCAGGGGGCCTGTGCGGCCCCCCTAAAAATGTATATTTAATGTTGCCCTCATTTAGTCCAAACCCCTTCGGCTGTGTGTGGTGCGGGTTTGGAACTTAAAGGGGGTTGACCACAGGCCATGTAGCCAACCACAGATGTGCATGGCCAAAGGTTGTGTGTGGTTTCGGTGTTGGTGTGGTTATAAGGGGTTGGCCGCAGGGCCTGGCAGCAGGCCAGGCCCTAGGGCAACTTCCGCCATGCACAGCAAAAGGTAGTGCATGGAACCGCGGTTGGGTGGTTATAGGCGAGTTGGCTGAAGGACCTAGCTGAAGGGCCTGTCTATCCCTTCTGTCAGCCCTAGATTTGATAGCATCATATGGTACACTAGCAGGCTTTAGGGTCAACATAGCAAAGTTGGAGCTGTTAAGCATTGGCCTTTTCCCAATAGAGAAAGAGACACTTATTATGCGCTCTCCCTTCTGCTCAGCCAAGGTAAAGAGTAGGTAGCTGGGGATTTATATTACACCTGAAATGTGGAAAACCTGTTCAGCTAAACCTGTGTAAATGGCAAAATATTTAAAATCTCATGGCTGGGTCAAGTAGCGGACATCAAAATGGATGTCCTGCCTAAACTACTATATGAATTCGAGTCCCCACCAGTGAACATTGCTGCAGCAAAACCTAAAGCCCTACAGAGTACTGTAAATCTTTTTACATAGGCGGGTAAGAGACCTAGGGCCAGATGTATCAAACTTTTTTGCATTCGCAAATGGTGCGAATTGCAAAAATCGGCCGTTTGTGACTGCAAAAATGCCCCCTGTGATGTATGAAAGGCATTCACAGTGTGAAAATATGGAATCTCTAAATTAGCGATTTTTAGCGAATTCTACATTGTTTTGCAAGTCACAAACAGCGTATCGCAAATAGCAACATGATTTACCAAACCGCTATTTGAGAGATGCAAACTGTGACAAAGTTTTGCGATTCGCAGATAGCAATACGCAAAATCCTGCTGCAATTTGTGATACGTTGATTGAGACACGCAAAACCATGTCGCAATGCGATGCATCAAAAATTCGCAAATTGCGAATATTCGCTGAATGGCCTTTTGCACATGCAATTTACCATGAATTGAAATCAGGTGATAACCAGGTGCAACCTATATAAAGAGGCCCAGAATGACTCAGCCGCTTTTCCACAATGGCTGCACTCTACATGATGGCGAGGAGAATGAGGATCTTGGCATTTTTGAGGGGAGGGAGGAGGAGACAGGAGCGCATTTTCAGAGAGTGCATAACCCTATTTAACAGGACAGAGGAGGAAATCTATGAGAAGTACAGGCTAAGCTCAGCCATGATACTTGACCTGATAGCAGATCTACAACCCCTACTGCACCACACACAGGACCAATAGCATACCCACCCATGTGCAGGTTTTATGCTCCCTGTGCCTATTAGCCTCAGGGAGCTATCAAGGGGTAACAGCAGCAGCTGGAGGGGTCTCACAGAGTGCCTTCTCACGCTTCTTCTATGCATTTCTGAATGCCAGGCTGAGAAAAATACAAGAGCACAAAAGATTCCCCAACACCCCACAGGAATGACAAGAAATGTCATAGGTGCCATCAATGGGACACATGTAGCAATCTGTCCACCATCGGCCACCGAGTATGTGTATCGCAACCATGAAAACCATCATTCCATGAACATACAGGTGATTAGTAATGCCTCCAACGTCATTACTGATCTTGTGGCCAGATACCCAGGTAGCACACATGACTCGTACATCTTTTGCCACTGCGGGATTCACAAAAAAAAATGCTAGCTGGGGACTTTGGCGAAGGATACCTACTGGGTAAAATAATAGTTGACAATGTTGTATTGAAGTTATAGTGACTGCAGATTTCAACAGTACTCATTTTACCCTCTGTTCATTCCAGGAAACAATGCCTATGCAGTGCGCACCTATATACTGACGCCTTACCTGAACCCTGCAACACCAGCAGAGAGGAGATACAATGCTGCACACAGGGCAACCCGCAGTGTGGTGGAGCGGACTTTCGGTCTGCTGAAGAGCCGCTTCAGGTGCATCCATAAGAGTGGAGGGCCACTACAGTATGGCCCAGAGACGACATGTAAAATTGTGGCCACAAGTGCAAAGTTGCACAACATTGCAACGAGAAGGGGAATACCAGTTGAACCAATGGAGCCTGACTCAGATGAAGATGGTGATCAATTACCACCCCATCACCCAGTAGACAGGACCAATGCAGCAGAGGGCAGGCAAAGACGTGCTGACATCTCGCACAACCATTTCTGATGTAAGTAATGACAACACGACTTCAATATCATGTATTTCTGTAGTGAGCAACTTTTTTACCTTGACTTCAGATAACGTATGTGTCAATAGGACATAGCCACGAACCATAGGCTACCATGTGCGAATAACAGTGTCTCACACTATTAGCATCATAGTATAACTGTACAGCTACGTGTTACTGTAGTCCCCTGTAGGCCTTAACATTACTTCCTACGTCAACGCACTCCACTTGAGTGCTCAGTGGCCTCACTGGCACTTCTTGTAGCGGATTCACAGGCAGTACTGTGTATGGTACTGCAACACCTAGGATCCATCAGAGGGGCTGTAAGACTGCTGATGCTAGAGAACTCCTCACTATCCCCACCACCAAGTTCACTGTTTGTAGCACTGCGTGCTGTCTGCATTGCATCGAGGACATTGGTTATTTCCACTGATCCCTGTGCAACATCCCGTCTGCAGTGTGCCATCTCCACCAGTATGCCCGCAGCATGTCGTGAAATCAAGGCAGTTGAGCTAGCAAGCTGATTGACCGATCTGCAGAACCCATCAAATCTTCCCATAAATTGGTGATGGCACCTACTGTGGCTGACACGCTCCTGCTAAATCTCAGTGCAGATGTCCCTAATGGCATTTGTCGACTCCTTCGTGGTTTCGGCTGCTGTTTGCTGTCCCTTATTCAGGGACTCCAACTGCTTGTTTATTGCACCCATGTTCTGATTGATTGACACCAACTGCCTGTGCGTTGACCTCATGTGTTTGCATTGCAGGCGCTGCACTTTCAGCATGGAAGCTTCAAGGCCGCCAAAGATTGACGGGCCCTCACCTTCCTCTGTGCACTGTCTTCCTGCAACGTGATGCCTCCTGAGGGGAGTTGACTGACGCTGGGTCAGGGACTGCTGTGTTCCTGTGGATGTAGCCTCTGGGGGTGGTGTGGGGAGTTCATTTGGCATCTCATCTGAGTCCAGGTTGTACTCTGTGAGAGGTAACAGCCTTGTTCTCCGTATAGTTGGTGCAATACTGAAAGACTCACTTGTGTTGGAGTCAGACTGTTGCTGTTTCAACATCCCCCACATTTCCATCTTCTGCTGCAGCAGGGCCCGGGACATCTGCAACGACAATGTGCAGCATGTCATTAATGTATATATCACAATAGTAAATATTGTACTCTGACATTGTATCACTGTGACTTGTGTGTGTTGTTTCTCTATGTGGCTCAACACCAACTTGCTTGTAATGTGTTTTTTTGACCTTGGGTTGTGGACTACCACTCCCATAAGGCATAGTTGCATTGTATGTAAGATGTGGCATGGACTACTAATCACAATGCATCTAAGTAACAGCTCTTTCCTAGGGGGCATTTGTACATGCACATATGGGGATACACATCATTGCTGGACTTACCTTTGCTGGTGCTAGGTGTCCCTGAGGTGTCAATGTCAGTGACACCACTGACAGCTTCCGGAAGCAGTGTGGACTCCACCATGTCTTCCATTGGTGTGGACGATGTCTGGATGGGTGGTCCTCCTCCGGTGCACCTTGCGTCCTTTAGCCTGCTGGCTACCCTTTCTTTGGCACGGGAACACAGGTCATACCATCTCTTGCGTATCTCCTCCACAGAGCACTGCGCAACACACACTGCACATATTTTGGTCTGGATTTCCTACCACAGTTTCCTTTTCTCACTTTCAGGTACCTTGAGAGAGTTCTTCCCAAACAGTTTGTCATGGTTCCTGACAACCTCCTCAGTGAGCACCTCCAGTTCCTGCTCGCTGAATTTGAGCTTGGGCTTCCTGTCTCCCTTGTCCTTCACCTTCCCATCATTGGTCATGTTGCATTTTGGTCCTGGCTGGCTCTCAAGACTGCCTCCCTGGTGCTGGGCTGTGTCTCCCTGCCTGCTCCTGTGGGTGTGGCTCCTGGAAACAGCATGGGCTGACTCACTTCCTGGTTGTGATGTCGTCATCCTGTTCCGGTTTGCCGTTTTCGCAATTTGCGATTTTCAATTACCGAATCGCTATTAATTTGTGATTCGGTATTTGCTTATCGCTAATTGCGTTTGTGAATTTTAAGACATCGCAATTACTGACTCCCAATTTTGATACATCCCATTTTGCATTTCTGAAATAGCTATTTCTTAAAATTTGCTATTTACGAAATGCAAACCGGGAGCTTGATACATCTGGCCCCTAGATTTGCAAGAACAGTCCTACAGTCTCATAGAAGCTTGGGACGGCTGGGGCTTAGTATTATTCCTCACCGATTGAGGCTCTTTTTGAATTGTTCTCTATGAAACAGTGAAAAATTGGATTCATATGGATGCAGCAGTAGTGAGACGGCACCGTGGCAATACCTTGGTTGGCTAAAGTCAGTAGACCCCCACTGTGTTACTTTTCCGAGAACCTGAGACCTACAGTGGAAATATGGGACTCGTTCTTAAAAAAGCGAGTGCTGACATCATTCCCAGCCTCATATACTCCTATATGGAGAAACCCGAATATTACACTGGGAAGTTTGAGGGCATGGGCAAATGGGAAGAATGAGGGTGCTAGATGCTCAGAGACATCTTTGATAACGGAGACATAAACCATTTAGCAATTTAACAATATAGGGAATAGTTTAAAATAGAGAAAACCGATCGCATGAAGTACAGACAGTTAAGGCATTCACCCTCTAAACAGAGATGCAGCCATTAGACTGCCTACCGATTTGGAAAAGCTTTTTCTTAACTATACGTCTCCTAAGGGACTTATTTCCAAAATCTACTTGGCACTAACGACTAGAGACCCTGAGAGACCATGGCCGTTTATGAGGAGATTGCTAAATATTTTGCAGTGTCAGATCCTAAAACAACAGTGGCAGACGTTTTGTCTGAACATACCATCCAGGTGTAAGAGTGTCCATAATAGAGAATCCCTACATAAATACATGACATTACTGCGTATAATAACTAGGGGACTGAGAAGGATGTATCGGCATACGTCAGGGTTGTGGTGGTGGGGCTGTGAACAACACATGTTGGTGTTCTCGCTCCCTTCTTCAAATGTTTTGGGAAGAGATTCTGAGTAACTTGAAGGGGTAGAGTGCTATTTTGACGTTGCCTGACCATGCTACCATTTTGTTGCTCTTCCAACCCACAGACTACAAGCTGCCTACTATACTAACACAGATCGGAGGATAGTGACCAACATGATCTTGGCGGCAAAAGAACTGCTCACACAGAAATGTAAATCGACCATCATGTCGACAATCCACAAATGGGCGAGTAATTCGTAGCCACTTTTTGGCCATGGAAAAATTGACACAGGACTTTAAAGAAATGAGTCACAAATATGACCAGACACGGAGACCTTTAGTAGATAACTTGTTAGCCCAAACGATAAACATGGGGTTCCCGAGTTCCTTGAGATCTATGAAACTGGTCAGAACCTTCAGGAGAAGATGTAATTTGAGATAATAAGCGAGAGTTCACGGCATCGGAAGTCTATTAAAATCCCTGGCTATGTCAACCTGCGGGAAACTTTGGACGGGTTGAGGGGTTTATTATGTTTTTTTAACTCCCTTTTGGAATGTGGGCCAGAAAATGGCTTGTTGTAACTTGAAATGTATAAAACCAATACGAAATCGCCGAAAAAGAAATGCACTTATATTTTTAATTTACTATTGCTTTTACGATTTTCAAAATGTAAGGTGTTCTCTCTCTTTTTCAGCAAACTTACTGCTGATTTAACATTTTTGGAGTCATGATATATTGAGGAGTTTGTGAGGGGCCCCACGTGGATCGAGGTGCTGCTGGGCAGCCTTTCTGTATACTCGTGATGAGAACGACAGCCTGTAGTTACTGTTCACAAAATAATGGCAAGTGCATAACGACCTGTCTCAAAGAGTGATTATTTTAGCCTAATTATCTATTACGTGGTTTATACACTGGTTTAGAATCCGATTACTTTAACCTTGGATTACTATATTTGATATAATTCTAGAATGTATTGAACTTAATTGAGATACATTGATAAGCTGTTTAAAATCCCATGATTCGAAACAATGTACTCTAGATAAATAACTCGAGCTTCTTAAATCTTAATTGCATTCATTAAAACTTGTAGGTGTGTGTTAAATTGGAAAGTTTTTTCCGGCAAACTGTGCCTATTTTTCGCAAAACCTATGCAAAGTCTGAGAGGCTGGATGTGAACTGGGCTTCTACATAAAAATGGGCCTTTTTGCAATGCTTTCATATTTCATACTTCTCAGTAACAACGGTTGGCCCTGTCCTAACCTAATGATATACTTTTAAAGCGTTCACGAGAAAGAAAGCACTAACAGCGGAGATGTAACAGGGATGCCAAGGGGCCAGCTGCAAGCAAGGCAATGGGCCCCCATGTCTGCTGTTTAGGTAGGACATTTCCATACAGGTGGTTCCAAACTGAGGTGGCATGGTCTGCACAATAACATGCGGCCCCGAGAAATTACTAGTGGCTGAGATTAATTCAAGCATCTCAACCATCAATTTTTAGAATACTTTAGTGGGTAGGAAATTAAAGCTACAAAAACGGTTCAGGGAGGCGCTGAGGTCGATGGGCCCCAGGGGCACTGCATGTGCCGCACTATGTTACAGTCACGGAAAAACAAACTACTTTCTGCAAGTTAAATAAATTCTGTGTATAAACTGCAGAGGGCATACTTGCCCTTAATTTAAGCCATTTTTGTTTTGTAATTTAACCTGATCCAGTGGCATTCAAAAACGTTATTCCTTTTTGTTTTCGGTTCGACCCTCCGAGCATTATTGGACTAGAACAAAACATATTAATCAATATAATTGTGTCGTTTAATTGTGCAATAAATAGTCTGTCTTTTCAGAGTACCAACATACTTCCGTTCTTCAGTTTCCATGGTGAGCATTATAATGATTTATTTTCATAAAGCTCTGCAAGTGTACTCGGAGCTTCACCTCAAAACAAAATACAGCTATATCACTGTTCTTAGCATGCATCGTAGTAAATTGAACCTTAGAAATCGTTGGAAATGTGTCTAAATATCGGGAAATAAACAAAGAGGTTTGGCCAAACCTTGCCTGGTAACATGGCGTTTGGGCTATAGTTTTTTCCTCAGACTAGTTGCCTTATTGAATATTCTCTACACCTTCACGTTTTCTCTTGTAAGGCTCTTATTGTGGGATTCGCAATGCAGTAATGTCGCACTCGAAGAGCCCGTACTGTGAGGTGCGGGCATTTTCGACAGCTGTATTACTGACCCATTAAAGACATTCCCCATAGAATAGGGAATTCCCTGCTCCAAGTAAGACAACCACCTTCCTCGCTGGGGCATGACATGAAGCTCTCATCCAGGGTCGGACTGGCCTACAGGACAATCCGGCACTGCTCGACTGGCTGGTCTGGCGGGACAGTGTGTGCTGGTTTTTTGGCCTGGTAGGGTGCCATTTTTATGGTCTGCTGGGCAGGTTTTTACTGTTGATTTCTCAATTAAAATAAACATTGCCTACAGCAAGTTCAAATCGATGCAGACTTCCATAACTTGCTGTGTGTCTTTATAAGTTTCAAAACAGTCTAAATTTGCAAACATGTGACACTTTTAGTTATCTCACTCATCAGTGGGGGCTGTAGAATGCCACCCAGCCTCTACCATAAACAGTAACAAACATGTAGCCAGAGGGCCAGGCCCAGCCTAATGGTTTAAATCATGGGTTTCCTTACCTTTCTGTAGCAAGAGGTACTTTTGATCAGTGAAAAATCATTGTGAGCGCCTGAAGACTAAACAAATCGTGCATTGTGACCAGACATCATGGCCCGCTTTATTTTCTTCAAGCCTAATGTCCATACGTGCAGATACTATGGTTTGAACAAAATACTAAAGGACTGCCATGCATTTTCTGCACTTTAAATTTCTCCCATTTAAAAAATGACTATATTTTTCAATGAAAAATATTGCACAGTGGCACTGGGAGCAAAATGCGTGCTGATTGTAAATGCAGCACTTAGAAAACAAATTTAAAATGTAAAGATAACGTAATCATTAGGGTAACTTTTCATTTTAATTTTACCCGAGTTAAAAGCATTGAGAAACATCTTTTTGTTCTCACTTCCAATATTGAGTTGACAAGGACTTTTATTTAAGAGTCACATTTCTTAGTACTTCAAATCTTTTCCTATGTGTCCCAGACTGGTTCATAAATCTGACTCCAGCTCTGCTCATTATCAGGCCCTGCTATCTGCAGCCTGATGATAGTATTGTAAAATAAACACAGCCTTCCCTTAAGTTTAAAGGAAACATGTGACCCAGTGCTTATTTAAAAGTGAACTGAACCTGTGAGATACTCTGAAGGTATCTGGGAGCTGTTGGTAGCTCCTGATTGATTGACTGGTTAGCGACACCTGGTATAAATAAAGGCTGGATGATCACTCATGGTCACTCTGGAACATTGTATTATATTTTATCACGTGTTCGGTCAATAAAAACCATTACACAAAGAAAAGAGAAAAAATAAAAAAAAGGAAAAAAGGAACCAAGGAATCATAAAATACAGTAATAAAATCAGTTTTAGTTAAAATGTTCAGCTGAATTACAGAGTACTGCAAAATTGCTTGCAGGCTGGCAGTGCGCGCTTGTCTTGCTACTTCGGTATCTTGAAGAATGCACCCTAATTTGCCCAAAAATGTACCCAGTCTGCAGCTGAGCTGCATGTAGTCCCCTTTAAAGCCTGCCTATATCGCCGGTCTGCACCTGCTCAGCCCCCTATGAAGCCAAACTGATCGTAGGAGCCTATTACGATCTGCTGTAGTGCTGTTGCATAGGCAGATCTGATGGATCAGCATTTCCGGAGCCAGCCCACATAGTCGACAGGTGTCCGTTGTATTGACTCTCGTCCACCTAGGGAGGTGGGCATATGTTGGAAGGCAGCTCATTCAGTATTTCATAAAGGCTGCTTTAACCCATGGATTAACTGCTGCTCCCAGATAGAGTTGTGGGGTTAGAGAGCCGTATGATGACAGAACCACCCAAGCATGGCTTGGTTTTGATAAAGCCTCTTTATCTTGAAGATGTGAGAGGGACTTGACGCTTACTTTCGTTACACGTTTGACAAGCTGGTGTGAGCTGAGTTGGAGTAGTTGATCTACCAGGCCCAATGTTGTCAGGGAAGACTCGAGGTAGAGACGAAAGGCGGAGGTTGGGTCCGAAGTCATTTTCGCCCAAATAAGAGAACATAGGGAGCCTTCTCTTGCTACCTTAAGTTTATGGCTTAAATTGATAAATGCCCCTTTCCTTGCTAGAGACTGCCTAACCAGGCCAAATTCTAGGTGGACTTGGGCCGGTGAAACATAATTTGGTAAGCCAAACAACCTCTTGAAAAACTTGGTGATCATTTTGTCAAGGTGCTCTTCACCACGGCCTCTTAGAACTTCACTGCCATATGTAACTGTTGGTATTAATTTGGCTTGGATGACCTTCAATAGCGGCAGATAGGTTGAAAAACCAGTTCCTTTTTTAACACTGTTGAGCGCGAATGCAAGTGAGATGGATTTCCGATTAAGGGACTCCAGATGGGGTTTGAAGCAGCCATTGCTGTGAAGAAGAACCCCTAGGTATTTATATTCATGCACTGTTTCAACCTTGTTGTTACCCAAGTACCACTGGTATTGCAGCTGCCCAGTTGTCTGAAAAGGTATGATTTTTGATTTATTCAAATTAATGAAGAGCACATTTTTTTCAGAGAATTCAGCTGTTGCGGTAAGTAGCCTCTGCAGGCCTATTCTAGTGTGACTGAAAAGGATTAGCTCATCGGCATACATCAAGCTTGTCATGGCAGTTTGCCCCAACCTTGGTAGATGCAAGTTCACCTTGTCCAGTTCCGCCGGTAAGTCAGCCAAAAATAGATTAAAAAGAAGTGGTGCAAGTACACATCCCTGGTGCAGACCCTAAAGAGTGGGAACTTTCCTGGAGAGGTGCGTTCTGCCACTCAATTTGACCCTCACCCAGGTATCTGTGTGGAGGAGGACTATTGCTTTCAGCAGCTGGGAGGGAATACCCCAACTTGTGAGTTTAAAACAGAGTTTCCCTCTTTCTACTCAATCAAATGCAGCTTTGTAGTCTATAAATGAAAGAAAGAGGGACTTCTTGGTATGTTGGCATTGGCCAACTAATAGTGCGACGGCCATAAGATTGGCAGTCGTGCCCACCCCTTTTGAGAATCCAGTTTGATTAAACGGGATCAGGTTATTGCTCACGGTGACTCAGCAATACCCAGTATCCAGTGTGTATGCCTACCTGTTAGACTTTTCATCCTTGGCGTGGTCTCCCTTAACTTTTTGCCTCTGTTTCCCAGGTTGTTGATGTGTGCTGGACTCTGATTTTGCTGTTTTTATTACTCTGGGGACTTTAACACTGCTAACCAGTGCTAAAGTGCAAGTGCTCCTTTACAAAATGTGTATGTGATTGGTTTATCCATGATTGGCATATTTGATTTACCAGTAAGTCCCTAGTAAAGTGCACTAGATGTGCCAGGGCCTGTAAATCAAATGCTACTAGTGGGTCTGCAGCACTGGTTGTGCCACCCACATAAGTAGCTCTGTAATCATGACTCAGACCTGCCATTGCAATGTCTGTGTGTGCAGTTTTACATGTAAATTCGACTTGGCAAGTGTACCCACTTGCCAGGCCTAAACCTTCCCTTTTCTTACATGTCAGTCACCCCTAAGGTAGGCCCTAGGTAGCCCCAAGGGCAGGGTGCAGTGTATGGTTAAGGTAGGACATATATTAATGTGTTTTATATGTCCTGACAGTGAAATATTGCTAAATTCGTTTTTTACTGTTGCGAGGTCTGTCCCTCTCATAGGTTAACATGGGGGCTACCTTTAAATCTGATTAAAGTGTAGATTCCCTTTTGGAGCAGATGGACATGTGGAGTTTGGGGTCTCTGAGCTCACAATTTAAAAATACATCTTTTAGTAAAGTTGATTTTAAGATTGTGCGTTTGAAAATGCCACTTTTAGAAAGTGAGCATTTTCTTGCTTATACCATTTCTGTGACTCTGCCTGTTTATGGATTCCCTGTCTGGGTCAGTTGACAGTTGGGCTGGTTGCACCTCACACTAGACAGTGACACAAAGGGAGCTGGGGTGTAGCCCGCATATCCTGATGAGCCCTCTGTGCTAGGAGGGAGGGGAGGAGTGGTCACTCGCACCTGAAAGGGCTGTGCCTGCCCTCACACAATGCAGTCTCCAACCCCCTGGTGAGTGTCTGGGGCCTGGGCAAGGCAGGATTTCACATTCCAAAGAGACTTTACTTTGAAGTAGGCCTACTTCAAAGGAGAAACAGGGTATAAGAAGGGCACCCAAAAACACAGACGTTAGAACACTTCTGGAAACAAGAGGAACCTCTGCCTGGAGAAGAGCTGAAGACTGGACTTTGTGTGCCTTACATCTTGTGAAGAAATCTCCAAGGGCTTGATTTAGATCTTGCCTCCTGTTGTTTCAAGTCTCAGGGACAGCAAAGACTTCTCTCTACCAGCACCTGGAGCCTCTGGAGAGACTCCTGCTCTGACAAGTTGTGCCCTATCCAGTCCCTGGGCCCTTGAAAGGAAAGCTGGTGGAAATCCAAGGAAATCAACTTCGGCCGACTTCGGACCGATGCCGCTGCTGAATCTGGTGACGCCGCGTGCACCTGACGCCGTGACCTTCGCTGGAACGCGACGATCTTCGTAGGCCCAATGCCGCTGCAGCCCCGCTGAAGTCCACGACTCTGTGGAAGTCGCCACACCACGTCGTGACCGACGCCACTCGAAGTGCGCAGATTCAACGTTTCGCACCGACACTGCGATCTCCGACTTCGTGCATCGACTTGATTTCACTCTTCACCAAAGGTACTGTACTTTGGGGTCTAAGCGACTCCGTGTCTGGCGCCGCTGGTGTCGGCTTGTTGGGAACGATTCCGTCACGACGCCGTGTTAACACCTCATCGAAGCATTTTTGTTTCTAAGCGCTATTTTTTTAGTTTAATCTTTAAAAATTCATAACTTGACTTGTGTATGTCAGATTTTTGTCGTTTTGGTCTTGTTTTATTTAGATAAATATTTCCTATTTTTCTAAACTGGTGTTGTGTCATTTTGTAGTGTTTTCATTAAGTTACTGTGTGTGTTGGTACAAATACTTTACACCTAGCACTCTGAACTTAAGCCTACTGCTCTGCCAAGCTACCAAGGGGGTACGCAGGGGTTAGCTGAGGGTGATTCTCTTTTACCCTGACTAGACTGAGGGTCCTTGCTTGAACAGGGGGTAACCTGACTGTCAACCAAAGACCCCATTTCTAACATTGGTGATCAGCGTTTGGGATTTGGACATGTATTTGTACTTGACATACAGTGATTAAGTGTACACTACTATTTTGAGTGCAGACCACTACGTGACCACATACTACTTGTTTGGTGATCTTTTGTTTTTTTTCTCTTTGGGACTGTTTTTGTTCTACTTCCATTTTTTTTCGCTGATTCCTTGATTGATTTCCTTTAGAACTTCATTTGGGAACTTGTTTTTCTGCCTTTTGAACTTTGCACTGTTTTTGAATCTTTATCATGTCCCATGCTGGAGATGCATCAGTTGGAGCTGACTTTGACCTTGAGAAATTGGAGAGTTATACCAAAGCTCAGTTGAAGCAGTTCTGTAAAAGTTTTGACTGTCCCATTAAGAGCTCATCCAGGAAGGAGGGGCTGCAAAAGGCGCTGAGGGCCTGGGTGACAGCCAAGAGCATTGAAGGGCACACAGTGGATGAGGGAGATGAGGAGGATGAGGAAGAGTGTTCAGTACACAATGGTATTGTGGGTGGGCCTGTTATGTCCAGGAAGGAGGTCTCCAGGGCAGGTAGCAGTGTCTCATCCAAGGGTCTGACACCTGAGGAGTTACAGGACAGACAGGCAGAAAGGGAGTACCAATTGGAGCAGAGGAGGCTAGCCCTTGAGGAGAGGAAGCTAGCGATGGCTCATGAGCTTAGCTTGAAGGAGATGGATCATAGAAGCCAGTCCAGTAGAGATGGTGGCAGCAACCCTACAGTGTAGCCTGAGAGGAGGGTGCACATTCCTAAAGACCTTGTGAAAGATTACAAGAGGGAGGATGACATATACTTGTGGTTCAAGGGGTATGAGTCTGCTCTCCACATTAATCTGGTCCCTGAAGCTCATTGGGGGGCGGGTCTGTGGAAGCACTTTGAGGTAGAGGGGAGGGATACACTGACAGCCTTAGGGGATGCTCAGAATCTCACCTACTCTAACATGAAGGATGCCTTGCTTACAAAGTATGGTCTTACCCCTGAGCAGTACAAGGATAAGTTTAGGTCCTACAAGAAGAAGGAATCCCAAACATGGTTGGAATGTGTTGATTCGTATTGCAGGTCACTGGATGGTTGGGTGAAGGGCAGTAAGGTAATTACGTAAGAGGGGCTTTACAATCTGATTGCTTGGGAGCACTTGTACAGTTTATGTTTTCCAGAGCTGCGCCATCACCTGATTGATAGCAAGCTGACTGACCCCAGGAAGCTTGCGCAGGAAGCGGACCGCTGGGAGAGCACCAGGGTCCAAAAGAGGTATGGGGGAGACCACGCCAAGGGTGGGCAGGGTCCCTCTCAGAAGAAAGGGGGTAGTAAGGGCAAACAGGGGGAGTTCTCTAAAGGGCCCCAAACTGATTGCCAGGGTAAGGATTCCCAACCCCCCAGTGAAAAGAAGCCTTGGTTCTCCAAAGGGAAGCCAGTGGCAGGTGGTCCCCCATGTAAGTGTAATGCATGTGACCAGGTGGGTCATGTGAGGGGGGACCCCAAATGCCCCAAAAGTACACCGGCACCCACTGGAGCAACGTCCCAAGGTTTTGTCCAGTGTAGCGCTTGGGGAGGAGTTGGTTTCAGGTCGGTTGGAATCAGCTGAGATGACCCTTGTCTCACTAGGGGACAGTGAGATGGTCCAGAGAACCCTAGTGCCTGAAAACACTAAGAAGTACAGGCAGTGGGTGACCATTAATGGACAGAGGGTGGAGGCTCTGAGAGACACAGGAGCCAGTGTGACTACAGTGAGGAGTCAACTGGTGTCTGAAGAGCATATTGATTCCCGGTACTTCACCAAGTAATTGCAGTGGACAACTCAGAGCACCTGAGCAGGTTCGCTTTGAATGGGGGGGGGTCTCAGGTTCCTTGAAGGTAGCTGTGAGTCCAACCATGCCTGTTGATTGTTTGCTAGGCAATGACCTGGAGGATTCCCCTTGGAAGGAGGTGGAACACAGGTCTCACTTGGAGATGTTGGGTCTGCCTGGGTGGGTATGTGAATCCACCCGGTCAATGGCAGCCCGTCAGGGTAATCAAGAGCCCCTGGAGCCTGAAACAGTGGCCAAGGGGACCGCCAAGAAGAGGAAGGGCAGGGGGCGCGGGAAACCGGCCCTAGAAGTTCCCACAGTCCGGGAGGAGGCAGAGCCTGAGGGTGACGCCCCAGAGCCTACAGGGGAACAGGTGGCTGAACTGGGGGAGGTCGCAGTGGCAGCAGGAAGGGGGGCCCACCAGGGAAGCATTCTGTGCAGCACAGAAGACATGCCCTACTTTGGATGGTTTGCAGCAGCAGGCTGCAGACCAGGCGGCTGGCAAGGAGCCAGGATTACACCTGATTTATTGGGAGGATGACCTCCTGTATAGCGAGCCTAAGGTTACTGAGCCTGGGTCAGCCCGTGTGCTGGTGGTATTCCAGTGCTTCAGGGCCTTCCTACTGGGGTTGGCTCATGATGTGCCGTTAGCTGGACATTTGGGGCAGGACAAGACCTTTGAGAGGCTTGTCACCCACTTTTACTGGCCCCTAATGCGCAGGCACTCAGATGCACATACTGGTCTTGTCAGACTTGTCAGGCAAGTGGCAAGAGTGGGAGGAAATGTAAAGCTCCCCTCCAGCCTTTGCCTGTTGTCAGTACTCCCTTTGAGAGGGTAGGCATTGACATTGTGGGGCCTCTGGGTCCCAAGACAGCCATGGGCAACAGGTTTATCCTGGTCTTGGTGGACCTTGCCACCCGGTACCCAGAAGCCATTCCTTTGAGATCAATCACTTCCCCTGTGGTGGGTCGTGCATTGATGAGGGTTTTTCCCCACATGGGGTTCCCCAAGGAAGTGGTATCTGATAGGGGTACCAACTTCATAACCATGTATATGAAGTCTCTGTGGAAGGAGTGTGGAGTAACTTACAAGTTCACCACCCCTTACCACCCCCAAAGTAATGGTCTGGTTGAAAAGGCATGATCATGGGCCTGTCAGAGCCCTTGAGGCAGAAGTGGGACGTCCTCTTACCATGCCTTCTGTTCGCCTACAGGGAGGTGCCTCAAAAGGGACTTGGGTTAAGCCCCTTTGAACTGATTTATGGCCACCCTCTGAGGGGACCTTTGAGTCTGGTTAAGGAAGCTTTGGAGAAAGCTCCTAGTAAACCCCCACAGGATGTATTCAGTTACATGCTGGCTTTGAGAAACCAGACTGCCCGCTTCAGGAGTCTCGCTCAGGAGAACCTGGAAGCAAGCCAGGAGGATATGAAACAGTGGTATGACCAGAATGCCACTCTGGTCGAGGTTCAACCTGGTAAGAAAGTGTGGGTGATGGCGGCAGTGGAGCCTAGGGCGCTCCAGGATAAGTGGACTGGGCCATTTGAGGTGGTGGAGCGCAAGAGCGAAGTCACCTACCTGGTGGACTTGCGGTCTCCAAGGAACCCTTTAAGGGTCCTGCATGTCAACCGCCTCAAACCTCACTTTGAGCGGACTGAACTGTCCATGCTCCTTGCGACAGATGATGGAGTAGAGGAGGAGAGTGAGCCTCTTCCTGACCTCCTGTCTGCCGGAGAGAAAGATGGGTCAGTGGAGGGAGTGATCCTCTCCCCCTCCCTGACTGAAGAGCAGCAAGGTGACTGTCGCCACGTGTTGGGACAGTTTTCCTCACTGTTTTCCTTGATCCCAGGAGTCACACACTTGTGCACACATGATGTGGACACTGGGGACAGTACACCTATTATACAGAATGTTTACAGGATGACTGACAGGGTCGGAGCATGCATTAAGGATGAGGTATCCAAAATGCTTACCCTAGGGGTTATTGAGCACTCCAGCAGTCCTTGGGCCAGCCCAGTGGTATTGTTCCCAAAGGCTACTGCACCGGGTGCCACTCCAGAACTCAGGTTCTCTGTGTGCTACCTAGGGACTCCATGCGGTCAGCAAGACTGACGCACACCCCATCCCCCGAGCTGATGAGCTCATTGACCGGTTGGGAGCTGCCAAGTACCTCAGTACATTTGATTTAACATCTGGGTACTGCAGATTGCCTTAACTGAGGGGGCCAAGGAGAGGTCAGCATTCTCTACACCAGATGGACACTTTCAATTTAAAGTGATGCCATTTGGGATGAAGAATGCCCCTGCCACCTTTCAGAGGTTCGTCAACCAGGTGTTGGCAGGACTGGATGAGTTCAGTGTCGCCTACCTGGATGACATTGCTGTGTTTAATTCCACATGGGAGGAACACCTGCAACACCTCAGGAGAGTGTTAGAGGCCCTGCAGAAGGCAGGCCTCACTATTAAGTCGAGCAAGTGCCAAATAGGGCAGGGTTCTGTGGTAAACTTAGGACACCATGTAGGGAGTGGCCAGGTGGCCCCCCTACAGCCTAAGATTGACACGATTCTGGCTTGGGAGCCTCCCAAGACCCAGACTGAAGTGAGAGCCTTTTTAGGTCTCACCGGATATTATAGGAAGTTCGTTAAGGGGTATGGTACCATTGTTACCCCCTTAACTGAGTTGACTTCTAAGAAGCAACCCAGGAAAGTGATCTGGACAAAGGCTTGCCAGAATGCTTTTGATGCCCTGAAGGCTGCCATATGCACAGCACCTGCGCTGAAGGCACCTGACTACTCCAAGGAGTTTGTTGTGCAAACAGACGCCTCAGAGCATGGTATTGGAGCAGTACTCTCACAGCTTAATGAAGAGGGCCTAGATCAACCCGTAGCCTTCATTAACAGGAGGTTACAACCCAGGGAACATAGGTGGAGTGCCATAGAACGTGAAGCGTTTGCTGCGGTCTGGGCACTGAAGAAGCTAAGACCCTACATGTTTGGGACTCACTTCGGAGTTCAGACCGACCACAGACCCCTCAGATGGTTAATGCAGATGAGGGGTGAGAATCCAATACTGTTGAGGTTGTCCATTTCCCTACAGGGGATGGACTTTACGGTGGAACACTGTCCTGGTACAGAGCACGTCAATGCTGATGGTCTGTCCAGGTTCTTCCGCCTTAGTGATGAGAACTCCCATGAGGTTGGGTAGTTGCTCCCCACTTTCAGCTGGGGGGGACACATGTTAGACTTTTCATCCTTGGCGTGGTCTCCCTTAACTTTTTGCCTCTGTTCCCCAGGTTGTCGATGTGTGCTGGACTCTGATTTTGCTGTTTTTATTACTCTGGGCACTTTACCACTGCTAACCGGTGCTAAAGTGCAAGTGCTCCTTTACAAAATGTGTATGTGATTGATTTATCCATGATTGGCATATTTGATTTACCAGTAAGTCCCTAGTAAAGTGCACTACAGGTGCCAGGGCCTGTAAATCAAATGCTACTAGTGGGCCTGCAGCACTGGTTGTGACACCCACATAAGTAGCTCTGTAATAATGACTCAGACCTGCCATTGCAGTGTCTGTGTGTGCAATTTTACCTGTAAATTCGACTTGGCAAGTGTACCCACTTGCCAGGCCTAAACCTTCCCTTTTCTTACATGTCAGACACCCCTAAGGTAGGCCCTAGGTAGCCCCAAGGGCAGGGTGCAGTGTATGGTTAAGGTAGGACATATATTAATGTGTTTTATATGTCCTGACAGTGAAATATTGCTACATTTCTCACTGTTGCAAGGCCTGTCCCTCTCATAGGTTAACATGGGGGCTACCTTTAAATGTGATTAAAGTGTAGATTCCCATTGGGAGCGGATGGACATGTGGAGTTTGGGGTCTCTGAGCTCACAATTAAAAAAAAAGTTGATTTTAAGTTTGTGCGTTTGAAAATGCCACTTTTAGAAAGTGAGCATTTTCTTGCTTATACCATTTCTGTGACTCTGCCTGTTTGTGGATTCCCTGTCTGGGTCAGTTGGGCTGGTTGCACCTCACACTAGACAGTGACACAAAGGGAGCTGGGGTGTAGCCCGCATATCCTGATGAGCCATCTGTGCTAGGAGGGAGGGGAGGAGTGGTCACTCGCACCTGAAAGGGCTGTGCCTGCCCTCACACAATGCAGTCTCCAACCCATTGGTGAGTGTCTGGGGCCTGGGCAAGGCAGGATCTCACATTCCAAAGAGACTTTACTTTGAAGTAGGCCTACTTCAAAGGAGAAACTGGGTATAAGAAGTGCACCCAAAACCACAGACTTTAGAACACTTCTGGAAATAAGAGGAACCTCTGCCCAGAGAAGAGCTGAAGAGCTGAGAAGTGCTGCCCTGCCTGTGACTATGCTTTGTGGAGCTATCCTGCAGTTGCTGCTTCTGCCAGAGTAAGAGGGCAAAGACTGGACTTTGTGTGCCTTCCATCTTGTGAAGAAATCTCCAAGGGCCTGATTTAGAACTTGCCTCCTGTTGTTTAAAGTCTTAGGGACAGCAAAGACTTCTCTCTGCCAGCACCTGGGGCCGCTGGAGAGACTCCTGCTCTGAGAAGTTGTGCCCATCCAGTCCCTGGGCCCTTGAAAGGAAAGCTGGTGGAAATCCAAGGAACCGACTTCGGACTGACGCGCTGCTGAATCCGGTGACGCCGCCTGCACCTGACGCCGTGACCTTTGCTGGAACGTGACGATCTTCGCAGGCCCGACGCTGCTGCAGCCCCGCTGAAGTCCGCGACACCGTGGAAGTCGCCGCACCACGTTGTGACCGACGCCGCTCGAAGTGCGCGGATTCAACGTTTTGCACCGACGCCACGATCCCCGACTTCGTGCATCGACTTGTTTTCACTCTTCACCAAAGGTACTGTACTTGGGGGTCTACGCGACTCCGTGTCCGGCGCCGCTGGTGTCGGTTTGTTGGGAACGACTCCGTCACGACGCCGTGTTAACACCTCATCGAAGCATAGTCAGGTTACCCCCTGTTCAAGCAAGGACCCTCACTCTAGTCAGGGTAAAAGAGAATCACCATAAGCTAACCCCTGCTTACCCCCTTGATGGCTTGGCATGAGCAGCAGGCTTAACTTCAGAGTGCTAGGTGTAAAATATTTGTACCCACACACACAGTGACTTAATGAAAACACCACAAAATAACACAACACAGGTTTAGAACAATAGGAAATATTTATCTAAACAAAACAAGACCAAAATGACAAAAATCCACAACACACAAGTCAAGTTATCAATTAAAAAGTAAAAAGAGTCTTTATGTAGTTTAAAACACACACTAAGGGGGTCATTACGACCCTGGCGGTATAAGGCGCTTACCGCCGTGCAGAAGACCGCCAATACACCGCGGCGGCGGCGGTAGACCGCCACAGCTATTATGACACACATTACGGAATCCGCCGAAACTCAGACACCCACCCAATACCACCACACCAAAGGTCAGCGATAAACATGCGGAAACAAATCCTCCACCTCCACGCCAACAGAAACACGCCCATGCTATTACGACCCACGAATCCACGCGGCGGTCTTTCAACTGCGGTATTCCATTGGCGGTACACACCGCCGTGCTCAAAATACACACACATATACAAAACACCGCCACATTGGACAATTCAAAATACACACACCTGACACACATACACACACCACACCCACACATCCAATACAATATAAAACACACACCCACATCACCCTCAAACCCCTACAACCAGAAATTCTGAGAGAAGGCCAGAGAGAGAGCACAGCTATTGACAACCCCATCACACAGAGGCACACAACACCATCACCCACACAACATCCAAGCACAAAACACCACATACCACTACACTCACCACACTCATCACCACATACACCACCCCACACATCACACACGCCACCCCCTGTCACGCCAAAGACACCCCCGCTTCTCCGAGGAGGAGCTCAGGGTCATGGTGGAGGAAATCCTACGGGTAGAGCCACAGCTATTTGGCTCACAGGTACAGCACACATCAATAGCCAGGAAGATGGAGCTATGGCAAAGAATAGTGGACAGGGTCAACGCAGTGGGACAGCACCCAAGAAATAGGGAGGACATCAGGAAGAGGTGGAAGGGGGAAGGTGCGTTCAACAGTATCCAGGCACCATATCGCGGTACAGCGGACTGGCGGCGGACCCCCACCTCCTCCCCCTCAACTAACAACATGGGAGGAGCAAGTCTTGACCATCTTGCATCCTGAGGGCCTCGGAGGAGTCGTTGGAGGAACGGACACTGGTAAGTCAAATCTTAACTATCACATCCCCCACCCTACCTGCATGCTATCACACACCCCCACCCTCACACCCTCCCCTATCACCCAAACTCCTCACTAATGTACTAATAACACCAACTACACATCCCAACCCCAAGACCTGCATGACACAACTAAGCATGGACACCCATCACTAAAGCATGCCCACTGCACATACCCAGAACACCCCCCAACCATCAGCACACAACCCCACACACAGGAATGCCTGCACTGGGGTTCACGCACACCCAACCATTGCACACCATTACACACACACATGCAATAATCATGTACTTATACCCCCGCAGGAACCCGAAGGAACGTCACCACACCAGAGGGTCCAGACAACACCACTCCACCCCCAGAAGAGGCCCAAAGTGACGACAGCAGCTCTGCCCAACTGGATCTTGATGACCAGCCCGGACCATCGTGGGCCTCAGGACAGTCGGTTCCCCTTGCCCAGCCACTGCCCAACAACGAACTTCCACCCTCTGGTAACACCAGTAAAGCACCCGCCCAGCGGGCCCAAACCTCCCTACCCAGGACAGGTCAATCAGCGGTGTGTCCACCACTACAGGGCACCCAGGGTAACCCACCACCCCAACAACAACAGGGACCTGGGGGCAGTGGTAGTGGGCACACGGTCCAGGGGACGGAGCTACAGGAACACCGGGGAACTGGGAGGGCTGCTGTGCGACAGAGGGAGGACAGGCCAAGGGAACCAACTCTCCACGAGGCCCTCTCCTCCATCATTAGAGCATACCACCACTCCCAGGAGACGATGGCCACGGTCCTGGACAAGTTGCAGGAGACCCTGCGTCTGCAGGAAGAGCAGTATTTGGGGTTCAGGGAGGAGCTCAGGACCATCGGCTCCGCCCTGGGCACCATCGTAGGGGTGCTGACGGACATTCAAAAGACCTTGAGGGACACCGTGGCACTCCAAGGGGCCCCTGACACTAGCCACGACGATGAACTGCCTACCACCTCCGCCGGCGCTAGTGGACAGGACGCCCCGCCACAGGACCAACACACCAGCACCCCATCCCCTGCAGACGGACAACCACCACGCAAGCGGGCCCTGAGATCCAGGAACAGGACAGATCAAGATGGCAAGACCCCCGCCAGGAAATAAGACCACCCTGATTGTCCCCCCACTGTCCCACTTTGTTACCCTGTCCAAATCGGAACTGCCCCAGCTCCACTTCCAATGGGCAGATGTGCAATGTACCTGTGAGACTAATAGACTGGACTCTGCCATGGACATTCCTCCACCATCACCCATCACTATTTTACAACCCCCTTTCATTTTTAGCACTTAAATAAACACCCTTGAAACACGAAAAAAACTGGAGTCAGTCTTTGATTTGTAATTTTGTATTATCAATGACAGTGTCATAATGGGTTACCCATTGGAAGGCTAACATACCAATGTCACACATCACAAGCCCTTCAAAGATGGAAGCAGTTGGCACGTAGGTTACCACATTTGTGAAACTGAAATGGAAGGGGACAACTCAGTTAACAAATAGTGAGTGAAATGTCGGTACAGGATAGAGGTAGATGTGTGAAAGTTAATGTAATATTAAACCTGAAAATGTACTCACCTGAGTTTCACTGGAAATATTGCTGTATGACTGACTCCCTGTTGTCGTTTCCTTCTTCCTCAGCTTCATCCTCATCACTGTCCACAGGCTCCACAGACTCCACAGCTGCAACAACACCGTCATCTGGATCATCCTCCTGCAGAAAAGGCACCTGACGTCGCAATGCTAAATTATGGAGCATGGAGCAGGCGATGATGATGTCGCACACCTTCTTCGGTGAGTAGAATAGGGACCCACCTGTCATATGTATGCACCTGAACCTGGCCTTAAGAAGGCCGAAGGTGCGTTCGATAACCCTCCTAGTCCACCCATGGGCATCATTGTAGCGTTCCTCTGCCCTGGTCCTGGGATTCCTCACTGGGGTCAATAGCCATGAAAGGTTGGGGTAACCAGAGTCCCCCAATAGCCATACACGGTGCGTCTGGAGTTGACCCATCATATCAGGGATGCTGCTATTGTGCAGGATGTAGGCATCATGCACAGAGCCAGGGAACATAGCATTTACCTGCGAGATGTACTGGTCTGCCAAACAGACCATCTGGACATTCATCGAATGATAACTCTTCCGGTTCCTGTACACCTGTTCACTCCTGCGGGGGGGGACCAGAGCTACATGGGTCCCATCAATGGCACCTATGACATTGGGGATATGTCCAAGGGCATAAAAGTCACCTTTCACTGTAGGCAAATCCTCCACCTCAGGGAAAATGATGTATCTCCTTACGTGTTTCAGCAGGGCAGACAACACTCTGGACAACACGTTGGAAAACATAGGCTGAGACATCCCTGATGCCATGGCCACTGTTGTCTGAAAAGACCCACTTGCAAGGAAATGGAGCACTGACAGCACCTGCACGTCAGGGGGGATTCCAGTCAGATGGCGGATTGGTGACATCAGGTCTGGCTCCAACTGGCTACATAGTTCCTGGATTGTGGCACGGTCAAACCTGTAGGTGACGATTAAATGTCTCTCTTCCATTGTCAACAGGTCCACCAGCGGTCGGTACACCGGAGGATTCCGCCATCTTCTCATAGGTCCTAGCTGACGGTGCCTAAGAAGGACAACAGCGAAGAAACAGTCACTATTCCTCCAGGTATGTACCCACAGTCACACACAAGACTACACCAGACAATGAACCCTTCCTGTATGTGTGTTGAGTGTAGGCCTCGGTATGTGTGACGCAGTTGAAAAAGAATCCATGTGGGCCCCTGAAATGGCAGCTGCCTGACCTCTAAACTGGGACAATGGGATTGTGGGGTAACAGCGCTGGCGTTGCACACCGTCGCGGTAGGCGGTCGTAGACCGCGGCGCACTGCTGCATTGGTTAACATTGGACCCTATGGGTCCCAGGAGCCAATGAACAGGTGCGCTGGCGCTGATGATGGGCACCGCCGCGGACGTCACCACCGCGGACGTCACCGCCATTTTCTATCTCTTCAATCACTAGTTACCTGACCTTCGACAGGAGAGGACCTACACTGCTAGTGCTGCTGTGACCTCGGTCTGGAAGCGACGATGGCTGCTGCGTCTGGGGAAAGGGCCCCTGCCTTCACTTCACAGGAGTTGGAGAAACTTGTGGATGGGGTCCTCCCCCAGTACATGCTACTCTACGGTCCTCCAGACCAACAGGTTAGTACACAGGGAGCACGTTGTATGGGCTAGGCCTGGGTGGACAGGGCTGGGTGGAAGAGGGAAGGGGGCAGAGTTCATACTACAGTAAAGCATGGGAATAAATGGGCCACATGGTCAGAGTAGGGAGGGGTCCACTCACATTGATGGTGCAGTTGGTAATGACTGTTCCTCTTCCCTTGTGCATGTCATGTAGGTCAGCGCCCACCAGAAGAGGGACATTTGGCGTGCCATCGCCAAGGAGGTCCGGACCCTGGGGGCACACCAGAGACGGGGCACCCACTGCCGTAAGAGATGGGAGGACATTCGCCGCTGCAGCAAGAAGTCGGCAGAGGCTCAGCTGGGGATGGCCTCCCAACGTGGGAGGGGTGCCCGTCGCACCATGACCCCCCTGATGTTCCGGATACTGGCGGTGGCTTATGCGGATTTGGATGGGCGCTTGAGGACATCACAGCAGACACAAGGGGGTGAGTACAACCTCATTCTGCGGACTTTGCGTGCAGTGGAGGGGTCTGGGTGGGGGAGGTGGGCTGTGGGTGTCCCTAGGCCAGGGCGAGTTAGGTAGGCAAGGCCCCTCCGTAATGTAGGCCATGTGGCACTCTACCCCACCTCAGAAGAGTGGCAAGTTGAGGTATAGTTGCCCCTGTGGCATCCATGTGCGCAGATTTCCACCATTGCCATGTAGGCCATATCCCAGAAATTGCATGTGCAGAGGCCAGGAGCACGGCGTAATGCATGGGGCTGCTGCGTCTGTCTTGTCCGCTAACGGTAGCGGTATGCCATGCACTAAAACTCTCTTACTTCTGTCTCTCCCACATTTTCTGCCCTCCCTGTCCTTTTGTACATCAGCATCATCAGGCGGAGGTACAGTGGCACCGGAGCACAAGGGAGCTGCATCCCACATGGCCATGGAGGGCCACACCACAGACTCTGAATGCACCAGTGGGACGGAGGGCGAGGGGAGCTTCACGTCGGCCACCGGATCAGCAACCAGAGACACGGACTCGTCCGACGATGGGAGCTCCCTTGTGGTGGCGGCACCATCTGTGCGCCCCACTTCTACAGGTACAGCTGCCACCTCCCCTACCAGCACCGCCCTCCCAGCAGCCCCTCAGCGTTCGCCCCGTGCCCGCTCACCCAGGAGGGTGGGCATCACTTTCGCCCCAGGCACCTCAGGCCCTGCCCCAGTCACCCCTGCTGCCCTCAGTGAGGAGGCCATTGACCTCCTCAGGTCACTCACTGTTGGGCAGTCTACCATTGTGAATGCCATCCAGGGTGTAGAACGAGAGTTGCAACACGGTAATGCATTCCTGGAGGGCATTCATTCTGGTCAGGCTGCCCTTCAGCAAACCCTGCAATCTCTGGCCTCAGCACTGATGGCAGCCATTGTCCCTGTGTCTAGCCTCCCCCCTCCAACTTCCTACACCCAGACCCAATCCCCTGTACCCCAGCCCATCCCAAGCACACCTACAGACCAGCATGCACACAAGTCAACACACACAAGTAGCTCAAGCAAACATTGGCACCACACACACCACAGGCACTCACACAAGCATCACACACATACAGATACAGCAACTTCTACTGTCTCCACTGTGTCCCCCTCCTCCTCTTCTCCCTCCTCCCTCCCAGTCTCGTCTACACACACACCTGCATGCACCACATCTACAGGCACTAGGACTCGCACCAGGACACCCAGCACCACAAGCCGCTCACCTGCACTCACCACCTCCACTGCCATTTACACGTCCCCTGTGTCCTCTCCCAGTGTGTCTTTGACGCCCCCTCCCAAAGTACCCAAACGCCGGCAATCACTCACCCAACATCCATCCACCTCACGACAGCCTCCAGTACTTGCACCTGGACCCAAAACACCTAAAGTGACACCTCCGACAACCACCTCCTCTTCCTCCACTCCCAGACCCCCTCCAGCTACCCATCCCAGTGTCCGTCAGAAACTGTCCCTATGTCAAATTTACCTTTTTGCCCCCACCCCTCCAATTCATCAGTCCCGTCGTAGCGCCTCAGCCAAAAAGCCTCCAGTACCAGTGGTGCGTGTTCCAGGTTTTTGGAGTGCACCGTCCACCAGGGCAGGCAGTAGGACCCGGAGCCAAGGCACTGGCAGCCCACCCCCTGTAAAGGCTCTGAAATTGGAGAGTGGACGACGGGACCGTGTCAAGACTCCTGGCGGGACAACAAGTGAAATGGGATCGAAGGCGATTGGTGAGTCAGCTGTAACTCCAAAAAAGGTGGGGAAGGTCCAGAGGAAGTCTGCCCAGCCTGTTGTGAGTGTCACAGCGGAGACGTGCGCCATCTTTTCCGGCGGTCCAGACACACCGCCAGCCCCGTCGTCACTGGTCCAGAGACCACCGCCAGAGTCACAGCCCAGGAGGACCCAAGTATCGTCACTGGTCCAGAGACCACCGCCAGAGTCACAGCCCAGGAGGGCCCAAGTATCGTCACTGGTCCAGAGACCACCGCCGGAGTCACAGCCCAGGAGGGCCCAAGTATCTTCACTGGTCCAGAGACCACCGCCAGAGTCACAGCCCAGGAGGGCCCAAGTATCGTAACTGGTCCAGAGACCACCGCCAGAGTCACAGCCCAGGAGGGCCCAAGTATTGTCACTGGTCCAGAGACCACCGCCAGAGTCACAGCCCAGGAGGGGACAGGATGCCACAGCCCCGCTGGCCAATGATGGAACGTCATGCCACACACCAATGCCCAGTGTAGAGATCGTCATGGCACACACCAATGTCTGTATCAGAACCGCCATGTCAAAGCACCGCTGAACAGGGCAAAGACCGCCATGTCAAAGCACCGCTGAACAGTCCTGAACCGCCATGGCAACGCACCACTGAACAGGGCAAAGACCGACATGTCAAAGCACCGCTGAACAGTCCTGAACCTCAATGGTAAAGCACCGCTGAACAGTCCAGAACCGCCATGGCAAAGCACCGCTGAACAGTCCTGAACCGCCAAGGCAAAGCACCGCTGAACAGGGCAAAGACCGCCATGGCAAAGCACCGCTGAACAGTCCTGAACCGCCATGGCAAAGCACCGCTGAACAGGGCAAAGACCGCCATGGCAAAGCACCGCTGAACAGTCCTGAACCTCAATGGCAAAGCACTGCTGAACAGTCCAGAACCACCATGGCAAAGCACCGCTGAACAGTCCTGAACAGCCATGGCAAAGCACCGCTGAACAGGGCAAAGACCGCCACGGCAAAGCACCGCTGAACAGGGCAAAGACCGTGTAGGAATGAATGGACCGCCACATCAGGCATCCTTATCCCATGTGCAGCTGGGACAGTGACAGGACAGGAACTTTCACGGGGAGACTCATCCAGTCTGGGCACCAGTCCCCCTCCAGAACCAGTGGAGACCTGCATCTACTTGAGTGACTGTGGCTTTGCACTCCCCAGGATGCACAGTGGGCAAACCACCCACTGGAGAGACTTGAGAGACTGTGGCTTTGCACTCCCCAGGATTGAACAGTGGGCAACCCACCCACTGTAGAGACTTGAGAGACTGTGGCTTTGCACTCCCCAGGATTGAACAGTGGGCAACCCACCCACTGTAGAGACTTGAGAGACTGTGGCTTTGCACTCTCCAGGATGCAGCAGTGGGCAACCCACCCACTGTAGAGACTTGAGAGACTGTGGCTTTGCACTCCCCAGGATGCAGCAGTGGGCAACCCACCCACTGTAGAGACTTGAGAGACTGTGGCTTTGCACTCCCCAGGATGGCACAGTGGGCAAACCACCCACTGTAGAGACTTGAGAGACTGTGGCTTTGCACTCCCCAGGATACATTAATGGGCATGTAGCCCTGCCGTGGATCTGGCTTCGCATTCATGTGGCTGAGTTGCCCCCCCTTCCCTTCCCCCTGAGGTGCCTGCAGTGTTTCTATCTGATGCCCCGGCAGTGTTCTCTCCGATTTTGGTCAGGTATCTATTGTGGGCCTCGCCCATGCATTTTTGGACTGTTGGTGCACGGACATTGTTGTGTACATATCTGCACTACTTCTTGTATTGTATATATATTTATGAGTGATTTTGAGATATATATCTGTATATTTTTGTATGACATGTATATTGGCACATTACAATGTTTGACCGAAATTCGCTTTGTGTTTTCATTCTTCCGGGGGGATTGTGGGTTGTTAATGTGATATTTGTGACTGCATTGGTGTGTATGTTGTGATATGCGAGGGTGGGGGTGTTTGGTGGGTGTCCCCCTAACTTTTGCCTCCCCCGTGTCGTAGATGCAGTACTCACCGGTATCTTCTGCGCCTACGTCGCTGTTGGTCTTAAAGGAGCAGAAAGACAAGGGCAGGTAGTATTTGGAGTTCGGGGTCCATGGAGTCGTCGTTCCTCGTGGGATATGTTAAGGTGAGCGTTTTCTCATAGCAAAAGCTGTTTCCTCTGTGTTTTTATCCACAGTGAATACGCCCTGGAAAAGGTGGCGGATTGGCGGGTTGTAAAAGTGTGGGCAGTACATTGTCTTCCGTCTGTCTGTTGGCGGTGACCGCCGCGCTGCTTGTCTGTACCGCCGTGGCGGGCGGTGTGTTAAAGTGGCTGTCTTTGTTGGCGGTTTCCGCCAGGGTCATAATTCCCTTTTTTTGTCCGTCGGCCTGTTTGCGGTATTACCGCACCTTTTACACCATCCGCCAGGGTCGTAATGACCCCCTAACACTGTTAGCATGAAAATGTACCTTGGGTGCGTCAAAAATAACCCTGCACGGGCGAGTATAGATCAAAAAGAGCTTGCGATGCGTCTATTTCACTCACAAGCAAGACCTTGCGTCGTTTCTCCTTTCGTCGGTTCGGCCGTGTCATTTCTTCTCACTGCAGAAGAGCGATGCATCAACCCGGTCAGCACTCTCGGGTTCGGGCAGGCATTGCATTATTTTTATACGCCCAGTGGTACTTGCATCAGAAATCCAGCCGCACGATGATCTGAAAACCACGCAGCGCGGGTTGCAATCTCCCAGCCTCCGTCAGCGTTGCTGTGCGTTGTTTCTCCAGCTCTGTGCATCGATTCCTCAGTCGTGTTGCAGGCGAGCATCAATTTTCAGCCACGAAGCATGCAGCGCCTCAATTTCTCAGCTGCAGATCGGAATCATGTCGATCTTTTCCCCGCACAGCGTTCTGTGCATGGATTTCTTCCTCTTAGGCTGCTAGCTTCTCCTTTCAGGGTCCCAGGAACTGTATGGGCACCACAGGGCAGAGTGGGAGTCTCTCCAGAGACTCCAGGTGCTGGCAGAGAGAAGTTTTTGCTGTCCCTGAGACTTCAAACAACAGGAGGCAATCTCTAAATCAAGCCCTTGGAGATCTTCACAAGATGGAAGGCACACAAAGTCCAGTCTATCCCCTCTTACTCTGGCAGAAGCAACGAGTGCAGAATAGCTCCACAAAGCACAGTCACAGGCAGGGCAGCTCTTCTTCCTCAGCTCTTCAGCTCTTCTCTGGGCAGGGGTTCCTCTTGGTTTCCAGAAGTGTTCTAAAGTCTGTGGTTTTGGGTGCCCTTCTTATACTCAATTTCTCCTTTGAAGTAGGCCTACTTCAAAGTAAAGTCTCTTTTGAATGTGAAATCCTGCCTTGCCCAGGCCAGGCCCCAGACACTCACCAGGGGGTTGGAGTCAGCATTGTATGAGGGCAGGCACAGCCCTTGAAGGTGTGAGTGACCACTCCTCCCCTCCCTCCTAGCACAGATGGCTCATCAGGATATGCAGGCTACACCCCAGCTCCCTTTGTTTCACTGTCTAGTGTGAGGTGGAACCAGCCCAACTGTCAAAGTCACCCAGACAGGAAATCCACAAACAGGCATAGTCACAGAAATGTATAAGCAAGAAAATGCTCACTTTCCAAAAGTGGCATTTTCAAACACACAATCTCAAAATCAACTTTACTAAAAGATGTATTTTTAAATTGTGAGCTCAAAGACCCCAAGCTTCACATGTCCATCCGCTCCCAAAGGGAATCTACACTTTAATCAGATTTAAAGGTAGTCCCCATGTTAACCTATGAGAGGGACAGGCCTTGCAACTGTGAGAAACGAATTTAGCAATATTTCACTGTCAGGACATATAAAACACATTACTATAAGTCCTACCTTAACCATACACTGCACCCTGCCCTTGGGGCTACCTAGAGCCTACCTTAGGGATGCATTACCTGTAGGAAAAGGGAAGGTTTAGGCCTGGAAAGTGGGTACACTTGCCAAATCGAATTTACAGTTAAAACTGCACACACAGACACTGCAATGACAGGTCTGAGACATGATCACAGAGCTAATCATGATGGTGGCACAACCAGTGCTGCAGACCCACATTTTATTTACAGGCCCTGGCACCTCTAGTGCACTTTACTAGGTACTTACTAGTGAATGAAATATGCCAATCATGGATAAGCCAATTAAATACACATTTTGTGCAGGAGCACTTGCACTTTAGCACTGGTTAGCAGTGGTAAAATGCCCAGAGTAACAAAAACAGCAAAATCAGAATCCAGCATACATCAACAACCTGGGGAACAGAGGGAAAAAGTTAAGGGAGACCACGCCAAGGATGAAACGTCTGAAACCATCACATACCTGCACCCCACCCTCACTCCCATCACTCCACCACCTACCACACACCCCACCATCACAACCCACTCATCCCAATGCCAAGCCCAGCATGCACCACCAATGCATGGACACCACTCAGAGACCTGCATGGACACCTATCACTATAGCATACAGATTGGAGAATTACCTAGCCCACCACATAACAACTCACACAAGGAAAAGCTGCCAGAGCAATAACAACCGTAGAGGGCAACCCACCAATGCACAATATGTCACACACAGAAATAGTACCACTGCAAATACATCACCATAGGTATCCCAGCAAATGTCACTGGAGAAGAGGTGCCATCAACATCCAGTTCCCCCAAAGAAGAGGCCCACAGTGATGACAGCGACTCTGCTAGCCTGGATCTGGATGACCTACCTGGCCCATCAGGGACTTCCGGACAGCTGGTTACCCAGGCACAGTCACACACCACCACAGAGCCTCCCCCCTCAGGAAACACCACCCAGCGTGCCCATACCTCTTTCCCCAGGGCACGTCAATCAGCAGTGTGTCCAGCACTACAGTGACCCCAGGGCACGTCCCATACCCAAGACAATCAGGAACCTGGGGTCAGTGGCAGTGGGCACACGGTTCAGAGGACAGAGGCACAGGACAACAGTGAAGCTGGGAGGACTGCTGTGCGCTGGAGGAGGACAGGCCCAGGGAACCGACTCTCCAGGAGGCACTCACCGTGATTCTGGGAGTAACCCACATTCCCAGGATGTGCTGGGCCAGATCGTGGACAAGTTGCAGGAGAACATGCAGCTGCAGGAGGGACAGTACCAGGGGATGAGGGAGGACTTGAAGGCCATTAACTCCACCCTGGTCTCCATTGTAGGGGTGGTGGCAGACATGGCCAAAATTATGAGGGAGGCAGTGTCACACCAGCAGGCCCCTGCCACTAGCCAAACATCTGAACAGCCCTCCACCTCCACTGCCGCTAGTGGACAGGAGGCCCCGCCACATGACCAACAGGCCACCAGCACCCGTCCCCCTGTAGAAGGAGAACCACCTGTGAGACCACCTAGTCTGTAAAAGGAACTCCCTCTAAGGCACAGCCACTTCTTACACTTTCATCCCAGTTGGAGATTATGCACCAATGTAGCGCTACCTGAACAGGGCCAAATAGTCCAGTTCCGTTGATTAGTCCCCCACACCGTTTGTGTATGTACGGTATGTGTCCCTCCCCATGTCCTGCTGACTAGCATTGTTACTGGTAGTGCCATCCATAGTGCATAGGGCTGTTCCCTGTGTGTGAGGGTGCTGTGTACACCAACGGTAGTGTTGGTGCAGCTATTGACCAAGTGTATCCTTTGTTTCTCTCTCCCCCTCCTTTCTTGTTTTGTCATCCTGTCCTTATGTGCATTAGCATTATCTGGCGGAGGAGCAGAGGCACCGGCGATGGAGGGAGCTGCATCCCACAGGTCCCAGGAGGCAGAGTCCACTGACGGTGAGGGCACCAGTGGGACGGAGGGCGAGGGGAGCACCACGGCAGAGACTGGAGGGGACAGTTCGGATGGAAGCTTCCTGGTGGTGGCGGACACCTCTGTGCCCACCCCATCTACAGGTACAGCCGCCACACCCCGTACCAGCACTGCCCTCCCAGCAGCCCCTCAGCGAGTAGCCCCTGCCCGCTCACCCAGGAGGGAAGGCATCTCCTTTGCCCCAGGCACCTCAGGCCCTGCCCCAGTTAGCTCTGCTGCCCTGAGTGAGGAGGCTATTGACCTCCTGCGATCCATCTCTGTTGGGGAGTCAACCATTGTGAATGCCATCCAGGGGCTAGCAGCCCAAATGCAACAGTCCAATGCATTTCTGGAGGGCATTCACACTGGCTTGGCTGCCCAACAGAGGTCAGTCCAGGCTCTGGCCTCCTGTCTGATAGCAGCCATTGTCCCTGTTTCACCCCTCCCCCCTCCAACGTCCTATAATTAATCCCATTCCCCTCAACCCCAACCTATCCCAAGCACACAGGCAGATGAGCATGCACACAAGAAAACACACAAGAGTGGCACAGGCAAACACAAGCACCACACTTCATCCCACAGGCACTCACACAAACACCATCCAGATGCAGACATACCAACATCCACTGCCTCCTCTATGTCCCCCTCCTCTTCCTCCACCTCCCTCCCAGTTGCGTCTACTCTCACACCTGCATGCACTATGTCCTCATCCACTACGTCCGTCACCAGCACACCTATCAGAACACACATCTCACTGGCAGTCACCACCCCAACATCCATGCACACATCCTCGGTGTCCTCTCCCACTGTGTCTGTGCCCCCTCCTCCCAAAGTACACAGACGCAAGCACTCAGACACCCAACAGCCATCCACCTCACAACAGCATCCAGCCCATGCACCTGCACCCAAACACAGCAGACAGACACCTCCTACAACCACTCCCTCTTCCTCCACTCCCAGACCTTTTCCCTCTTCCTGCCCCAATGTCCCTAAGAAGCTTTTCCTCTCCACCATTGACCACTTCCCTAACCCAGGCAAGCACGTCAGCCACCCAGTCCACGGGCCCAGAAGTGTCCACAGCAACTCAAGGTGGGAAGGGATCCTGGGCAAAAGGCAGCCATACGGAGTGCCTGCCCCAAGTGCTGCCAGAAAGGTCAAGGTGCCACCCCCAGCTGCTACCGTGAAGGTAAAGGTGCCACCCCCAGCTGCTGCCAAGAGGAGCAAGGAGCCATCCCCAGCTGCTGCCAAGAGGAGCAAGGAGCCATCCCCAGTTGCCGCCACTTTATCACTGACCGCCAGGGTTGTAATGAGGGCCTAAGAGTCTTACTCAATAGAAAACAATGGAAACGTTGATTTTCCACGCAGTACCTGGTTTGCATCAAAAAGCCACATGGTAGAGCATGCATCGGAAAAGTCAGCCATGCATCGATTCCTTCCTCGCAAGTGAGGCCGTGCGTTGTCTCTTCGCCGGTCGGGTAGGCGATGCATTGTTTTTCTCCCTTGCAAGAGAGCGATGATTCGATTTCCGGACAGGGCACTTCGGATTTGCACAGGTTCACAATGACTTTTATGCCCAGTGACGATGCATGAGAAATCTGGTTGCAAAGTGTGAGAAAACCGTGCTGCGTAGGGTTTGGGTCATTATCGGCAGCCGCAAGCGAGTTTTGCATCGTTTCTCCAGAAGCGATGCTTTAATTTCTCAGTTGCGATGTAGGTGGGGCTTTGGTTTCAGCTGTGAAGTGGGTGTTGCGTCGTTTTTCAGCTGTGTTACAGGCAGTGCATCGAAAAAGTTCCTGCACAGTGTTCTGTGTGTGGATTTCAGTCCTTGTTCTGCCAACATCACCTTTCAAAGGCCTAGGGGCTGGATGGGGCACCACTTGGCATGGCAGGAGTCTCAGCAGAGAGTCCAGGTGCTGGCAGAGGAAGTCATTGATGGCCCTGAGACTTCTAAACAGGAGGCAAGCTCAGTCCAAACCCTTGGAGATTCTTCTCAAGCAGGGATGCACAACAAAGTCCAGTCTTTGTCCCCTTTCACAGGCAGAAGCAGCAAGTGCAGGATAGCCCAACAAAGCACAGTCACAGGCAGGGGCAGCACTTCTCCTCAGCTCTTCATCTTGGCAGAGTATCCTCTTAAATACAGAAGTGATCTAAAAATCTGGGATTTTGGGTCCACCACTTATACCTCTTTCTGCCTTTGAAGTAGGCAAACTTCAAAGGAAAGCCTCTGTTGTTCACAAAATCCTGCCTTGCCCAGGCCTGGCCCCAGACATACACCAGGGGGTTGGAGACTGCATTGTGTGAGGGCAGGCACAGCCCATTCAGGCGTAAGTGACCACTCCTCCCTTCACTCTAGCTCAAATGGCTCATCAGGATATGCAGGCTACTCCCTAGCTCCCTTTGTGTCACTGTCTAGAGGGGATTCACAAACAGCCCAACTGTCAGTCTGACGCAGACAGGGAATACACAAGCAGGCAGAGTCATGGAATGTTTTTTTTTTTTTTTAAATATTTTTATTGATTTTATATTTCAACATGTAATACAAATTGTCCAATTTGTAAGCTCAGGATAAATCAATACAATAACTAATACCTAAATCATATAACAATCACACCCCCCCCCCAATATGCACTTCACGGAACACTTCTAGTTTCACAGTATCCTTTCTGGCTGCACCCTGCATGGGTTTATCCTTTATTGTTTATTCTATATAGGCATACGCTCGAGGCCAGTGTGGGCCTAACACTGCATGCTTGGGTTCCCTGGGCGCTTGAGGAGGGCATCGTCCCAATTGGTATATGCAGACAACTAGCCTGTTTCTCCGCTCCTCGCGTGGCGCTGGGCCTGTGATGACGAATATTTGAAGGGCAACTGTTTCCTGAGTGATGGGAAGGAATTATATGTGTGCGCTGTGGTGCCTGGGTGCCCTGTGGGCCTGTTTCCGAGTTGGGGAATGCTGGGGAATTTGTGCCTCGCTTGTCCCGTTTATGTATGCCACAGTTCAGGGAGGCTTCTCATCGTTTTTGGCCTCCATTTTTGTTACCAAATCTTCCCATGTGGAGCATCCTGTGTGCTGCCGCCCCTCACGCACCATTCTTTTTAGTACCTGGTATTCGGTGCGAGCCCAGCGGATAATTAATGAGTACCAGGATTTCAGGTCGGGAGCTTTAGGGGCCTTCCAGTGCATTGCTATTAATCTTTTGTACATTAAGAAGGCCAGATCTGTAAATTTATGCAGGTGTCTTTCTTTCTTTGGTCTCTTCCTCAAACCCAGCAGGCAGGACCCAGGATCTGCCAACAGCAGGAGTCCCGTTAGTCCGGATACCTCCCCTACCACCTCCGCCCAGGCCGTTTGTATATTAGGACAGTCCCATACCATGTGGTAGAAGGGTGCTGAGGGTGCCCTGCATCTAGGGCATGTTGGTGCTGAATCAGGAAACATGCGCTTTATTCTGGCTGGAGAAAGATATGTTTGTTGCGTTTAATTGAATTGGGTGTATCTAAATCTTGGATTCCTTGACACGCCTCTAATGTGAGACAGGGCCTTAGGCCAGTCTACCAGTGGGATCGGGTTGGGGAGTACTGCGTTCCATCTACCCCATGCTTTCCCTGCCTGCGCCTCCGGGGTTTTGTTAAGGGTTCTATATAGATTGGATATTATTTTTGTTTGATCGCTGTGTTGCAAAAGCTGATGAATTACTGGGGAGATCTCTGGTTCCGAAGCGCCCATTCCCCAAATTTTCCTGATTTCGTGACATACGGCATGGTATGTCAGGAATTGACCCGGGTTTATCTCCGTGAGGGCCTGGAGGGCCTCGACCGTCATTAATTTGCCGTCTTCGAAACAGTCTCCTACTACCTGTATTCCTGCTTCATTCCAAAGCTTCCCAGCTTGCCTGCCCGCAACCGTCCCAGCCAATAGATAATTTAGTGGTATATGTGGGGAGTATGGAAGCTTATCCGCTCCTTTTTGCACATATTTAATCCAGCATGCATGCGCGGTTGCAAGCAATGGGTTAACCAGTACCAGTTTAGAGGGCTTTGACGTAAGCCACTTTAGGAGAAGGGTCCCGTTCCACTGGGGCTCTAGACTCATAAATTCGGCATGTTCCGGACTGTGGATCCAATGTTGGACCCACTGTAGTTGTGCGGCTGCGTAATATCTCTCAAAATTCGGAGTTCCCAAGCCACCATCGTCCAATGGACATTGCAGCGCAGATAGCGCCACTCGCGCTCTGCCGCCTCCCCAAATAAGCCGCACTAGCGCTGTGTTTAAGTTACCAAAGAAGCTTTTGGGAATGTTTATCGGCAAGGCCGCAAAATAATATAGGAGCCTAGGCAGGATCAACATATTAGCAATTGCCACCTTGCCGGGTGGCGAGAGCGGAAGCCTGTTCCAGAATTGTAGGGAGCCTTTTATGGAGGTTAGCGCCTTACCCAAGTTGCCGTCCCTTAAGTCTTCTGTGGTATGATATATGTTTATCCCAAGATATTTAAATGTTGTCGGGCACCACTTTAGGCGCCCTACCTTCGTGGGGTCTTGGTTATTGGGAGCCCTTTCTGCCAGGGGGAACACACAGGACTTCTCCCAGTTTACCACAAGGCCAGACAATCCTCCGAATTCAGCCAATAATGACATTACTGGTGGGATAGCTGCACTACCGTTCCTGATATATATCAAAGCATCATCTGCATATAATGAAATCACATGGTGCCTCCCATTCCTGATAATTCCCCACTCTTGCTCCATAAGGCGTACTTTTGCCGCTAGCGGCTCCATTGCTATGGCAAACAGTAGTGGGGATAAAGGACATCCCTGTCGCGTTCCCCTGAATATCTGGAAACCATCAGAGATCACCCCGCCTGATTTCACCCTGGCACTTGGGTTGGAGTACAATGTCCGGACCCACCGAATGTAATTGGGGCCTATTCCCATGCGGACCATCGTGGCCATCAGGAAGTCCCATTCCAGCGTATCAAAAGCCTTTTCTATATCTAGTGAGAGCACCATTTCCTCCTGAGCGCTCTTGGGGGTGTCACCCATTATGCTCAGTAATCTGCGAATATTTAGGAAGGTGTTACGCTTTGGAATGAAGCCATTTTGATCTGCATGAATTAATAAGTGCATGAGGGGAGCTAGCCTGTTAGCCAATATTTTGCCTAATATTTTGCAATCTGTATTCAGTAATGACAGTGGTCTGTATGATTTAACATCCGTATGGTCTCGGCCCTTTTTGGGAAGTACCACTATCATAGCTTCCCTTTGTGACCTGGGTAAGCTTTCTGCAATCCATGCCTCCTGGAAAACTCCTAGCAAATGGGATTTTAGGCTGGGCAGATAGGCTTTGTAGTACTCCGACGGGAGGCCGTCTGTGCCAGGCGCTTTGTTCCTAGGCAGCTGCGCAAGCGCTAGCTCTATTTCATCTATTGTAATAGGGGTTTCCATTCCTTCTCTGTCATTTTGTGGCAATTGGGGCAGGGAGGAATCCGCCAGAAAATCCTCGAATTGAGTGGCTGTGCACGATGTGCGTTTAGTGTATAAATTTGCGTAATAATTCCTAAACGGCTCATTTATTTCTAGTTGCGTAGTAGCCATCTCCTGCGCGCCCACCCGGATGGCACCGATCGGTGCTTGCTGTCTATCCTCTCGGAGTAGCCACGCTAGCATTCTACTTGATCTATCACCTTCCGTTTGCAGCCTAGCTAAGTAATAATTGTAGTTGTGGCAGCGGAGCCTGCCATCTACTTCATTATATTTTGAGCGCATTTCTTTGAGGGCAGTACTGGCGGCCTCCCCCCGTGCCACCGCTTTTTCCACAATCCTTAGCTCCTTCTCTAGCTTGCTTATTTCCGCTTGTAAAGAGCGTCTTACTCCCCACGTAGTGGACATGCATACTCCGCGTGCTACTACCTTGTGGGCATCCCACTCTATCGCCCGGGTTGTTGCAGACATAGCGTTTGATTCCCAATATTGGTTTATAGATTTACTCAATGATGCGGCGAATGCTTGATCTTGTAATGCCTCCACCTGTAATCTCCAAGTGGGAATTACCTGACGTGCCCTCCCCCAATTCAATGTAACTCTCAGGGGCGCATGGTCCGAGACTGTTTTTGCCAGGTATTCAGATTCAGCGATCAGCATTCCTATCTCGCGGGTGCCCCAGATTATGTCGATTCTAGTGTGGGTGTTGTGTGGGACTGAGTAAAATGAGTATTCTTTATGCTCTGGGTGGCCTAATCGCCATATATCGTATAGACCCATAGCATTCGCCCATTCTTGCAGGGGGCTCACGAGCCTCCTGCTAGTTGGAGCACTCGGGTGAGCACTGGATCTATCCAATGCTGCTGATGGGGTGCTATTAAAATCCCCGCCCCAGATGGCTAGGGGCATGGGGTTAGACAGCAACGCTGGGGTGAGAGTGGTGAGAAAGCCCGGGATGCCACTGTTAGGGGCGTATACCCCAATCACAGCCATTTGTCTACCGTCTAGTCTGCCTTCCACCACTACGTACCTCCCTTCCTGATCTATTTTGTGTGCTGACATGAGGAATGGGACACCAGCCGCCATCCAGATCAACACCCCTCTAGCAAAGGCCGAGTACGTTGTGCCTATCATCTGGCCCCCCCACTTCGTACGCAGGTCGCGCAAGTCCCCCTCCAGCATGTGCGTCTCTTGCAGAATAGCAATATGTACTCCTAGTCTTTTAAGTCGAGCATGCACTCTAGCCCGTTTACTCCGCATCCCAAGGCCCCTAATATTCCACGTTACTATTATGTACTGGTTTTTCGTGTTGACTCGGGAAGACATCGCAAAGGGCGCTGTGGGTATATTGCTGTGCTGTGGATCTGGGCTTTAGTATTGGTCCACCTGAACTCTGCCTCTCTATTGCTTATATTTTTATATAGCGGGTGCAGGACTATATTATGTGCGTTTAGTGGTTCCGATTCTTGCACTTCTACTGAACTATAAATCCCACCCCCCCTACTTAAACCCCCTATACTGCTTACAACTGCAGTGAAACTACAAAACTTAAAAATGTATAACATAACTCTTATCCAGTTGGATTTGCATAGTGGGATTCTCATATCGTACAGATGTGACTCTTGTAAGGGGCTCACATCGTGCCGCAGACTCAGTCTGCCATTATCTACAGGCGCCCCCCTTAGCATAAATCCGTTCCCCCTGGTCCCGCCCCCCGCCATATACCACCTATTTATGCCCCCAGACACTTAGCTTAGCATTTGTAATTAAGAAGCATATTATTAAAGGTACTGTGTCCCTTCGCCCCGACAGAGACCCAGAACATCTGTAGGCTTATCGCGTTCCAATCAGTGTCACTGATAGTCTCTCTGGGTCTGAATGAGTGAGTTATAACTCGTCGGCGGTTCTTGGGGTGAACGTCGGCCCAACTAATTCTCCTGTTATCGTGGAGACAGAGCTGATTGCGTCTGAGTCCGAACCCAGTTCTTCAGGGCCGCTGGCCGTTGCACTACAGCTTTGCAAATGCAGTGGCGTCTCCTTCAGGACTTTCGCTCTTTCCTCTGCTGCTTGCCAAACATTGGGCTGACCTCTGGTGCGCCGTTTGGAGCGCTTTCTTGCAGCTGCTTTTTGCCATTTCCCATCCTCTTCTGCGTCCTCTCGGGGGTGCGCAAGGCCCTTGGCGTGGAGCCATGTCCATGCATCCTCGGGGTTGGTGAATATATGGGTTCAGTCCTCCATCACTACCCTTAACTTGGCTGGGAATAGCAGGGCATATTTTATGTTCTGTTCACGTAAGCGTTGCTTAACTTTGGCGAAAGAATTACGTTGGTTCTGCACTTCCTGCGTAAAATCTGGGTAAGCGTTGATGTTCGCGTCCTCGTACTTGAACGGGCCCTTGTTGCGGAATTGTTGCAGTATTGCGTCTCGGTCTCTATAGTTCAAGAACCTGGCAATCAATGGCCTGGGAGTCTGGCCGGGAGCTGGGGGTCTGCCCGGGATTCTGTAAGCCCTTTCAACTGAAAAAAACTTTGATGGAGCCCCGTTTAGCACCTCCTTGATTAACCACTGCTCTAGGGTAATTTCTGATTCCGGTTGACGCATACTTTCCGGAAAGCCCAAGAATCTTACATTATTCCGGCGCGCCCTGCTCTCCGTTTCCTCCGATCTTCTCCAAAGCTTCTTCAGTTCCACATCCATGCGTTGAATCTGTTCTTGGTTCCCTTGTACTATTGGAGTTAGATCAGCTATCTCAACTTCAGCTGTTTTCACTTTTTCAGCTAGGCTTCGGTGATCCACTCGTAAGAGGTTCAAGTCCTGCGCGACTGCGTCAATTCTACCTTCCAGAGATAGCTTAGTGTCCAATATTGCCTGCAGTACTCTCTCAAACTGAGCAGAATGCGCTAGAAGTGTGCTTTCCAGAGATTGTAGGGATGGGCCGGATTGTTGATCTGTAGGCGTTATTGCTTGGGTGGTTCGGTCCGGATTTCTGGTTGACTTGGCTCTGCTGGCCATTTTAGCTGTGTTGAGATTGCCTTCCAGGCCGCGACAATTGTTCACTTTTACTCCTCCTATTCCGTTGTTTTAAGCTTTTACTGAGTCGCCTGGGCCTGGAGTACACAGCCGGCTTTGATAGCGTTAACTTAGGCAGCCAAACATGGGGGCTTAGACTTGTTCTAGTTTGTTGTGGCGTGGGTGCTCAACCACGAGTGCTACAGGCTACTCCGAGTGCAATGATCCGGCTGCAAGTTCATGCAGGGCTGTACACGCTGAGGGAGGACGCTCGCTACTTTCGGTGTGGCGGGAGGGCCTGGTGCCAAAGGTTCCTTCAGGAGGAGGGGAAAGGTGCTGGGCAGCCGGGAGAAGCATCGGCACAGGAGGTAGAACGCGGGCCGGGGCGGCCGCGGCGCGCCATACATAAAGCTCACGCAGCTAAGGACAGCCGCAGCGGGCACCCGTTGAGGGGAAGACCACAGCCAGCCGCATACCCTCAGTCCGACCTGTCCATCGACTCTACATTAGTATAAGCTCCAGGAGTACACGTTCCCCAATTGTTCTGTCTTTTATGTAGAGGCAGAGGTGAGGTGTAGAGGGGGGGAGGGTGCTTGTCTTTTCCGGGGTTCCCCCCCTTCTGCTTAGTTGTGCTGATCCCCCCCCCTTCGTTGATGCCCTCCTCACCTCGATCCTCTGCCTTCTTGCAAGGGTATTTTTCCCCCCTGTTTCGGGACCCCCACTGTCTGATGAGCCGCCGCCGCTGCCTCCAGTCGCCTTCTTCTTTTGTTGTGGAGCAATTCCCAAGATGGCGCCTCCGCGCCTCACGCCGTCCTCGCCCGGTCCCAGGCGCCGAGCAGCATCAGTCGCGCGGTCCGCACCGACCTCTCGGGTGCGCCCGCTCGGCCTCCCCAGCCCCGAACAGGATTTGAGAGCGAGGGCGGCCGCGCCCGGCGAGAGCGCGGCCGAGGCCGCCGCCGCCGGCACCCTCGCCGCACGTCCAACCCGGCGCGGGCGCAACACCGCCCCGCGCCCGCATCTAGGGACGCCCGCGACGCTAGCCGGGCGCCCCTGTAGCCCACTGCCAAGCCGCCGTCCCGACCACCGTTTTCGGGCCGCGGGGGCGCCTATCAGGATGATTTGATGGAGCCGGGAACGGAGCGCACGTATCAAGCGACCGTCCCGGCCGCCATCTTGGCTCCTCCTTCCATGGAATGGTTTAAGCAAGAAAATGTCCACTTTCTAAAAGTGGCATTTTCAAACAAACAATTTAAAAACCAACTTTACCAAAAGATGTATTTTTAAAATGTGATTTCAGAGACCCAAAACTCCATGGGCCAGATGTATCATAAAGGAAAAACAACAAGTGATGGACGGAATGCTGAACATTGTCAAACACTCGCCCCCAGTCATAGATCTGGGTTTAATCCATCGTTCTTTTGCTCACCATGCCACCCCAGTTTGGACCCAGCCATATGCAAATCAGTCTTGACCCTGTTCCTCATGGGAACAGTCCAGACCGAACTGCCAAGCCAGGTCCTCACTGGACCGGAAACAAGCATCCTGGGACCTGTTTCGGGGTTTCACCCCTCATCAGCCAGGCTAGCTTGAATCCAGTGGCATGGGAAGCACGGGACCCACGTCTGGGCATACCCTTCCCACTTAGGGCGACAAAGCAAAAACAACAAGTGATGGACGGAATGCTGAACATTGTCAAACACTCGCCCCCAGTCATAGATCTGGGTTTAATCCATCGTTCTTTTGCTCACCATGCCACCCCAGTTTGGACCCAGCCATATGCAAATCAGTCTTGACCCTGTTCCTCATGGGAACAGTCCAGACCGAACTGCCAAGCCAGGTCCTCACTGGACCGGAAACAAGCATCCTGGGACCGGTTTCGGGGTTTCACCCCTCATCAGCCAGGCTAGCTTGAATCCAGTGGCATGGGAAGCACGGGACCCACGTCTGGGCATACCCTTCCCACTTAGGGCGACAAAGCAAAAACAACAAGTGATGGACGGAATGCTGAACATTGTCAAACACTCGCCCCCAGTCATAGATCTGGGTTTAATCCATCGTTCTTTTGCTCACCATGCCACCCCAGTTTGGACCCAGCCATATGCAAATCAGTCTTGACCCTGTTCCTCATGGGAACAGTCCAGACCGAACTGCCAAGCCAGGTCCTCACTGGACCGGAAACAAGCATCCTGGGACCGGTTTCGGGGTTTCACCCCTCATCAGCCAGGCTAGCTTGAATCCAGTGGCATGGGAAGCACGGGACCCACGTCTGGGCATACCCTTCCCACTTAGGGCGACAAAGCAAAAACAACAAGTGATGGACGGAATGCTGAACATTGTCAAACACTCGCCCCCAGTCATAGATCTGGGTTTAATCCATCGTTCTTTTGCTCACCATGCCACCCCAGTTTGGACCCAGCCATATGCAAATCAGTCTTGACCCTGTTCCTCATGGGAACAGTCCAGACCGAACTGCCAAGCCAGGTCCTCACTGGACCGGAAACAAGCATCCTGGGACCGGTTTCGGGGTTTCACCCCTCATCAGCCAGGCTAGCTTGAATCCAGTGGCATGGGAAGCACGGGACCCACGTCTGGGCATACCCTTCCCACTTAGGGCGACAAAGCAAAAACAACAAGTGATGGACGGAATGCTGAACATTGTCAAACACTCGCCCCCAGTCATAGATCTGGGTTTAATCCATCGTTCTTTTGCTCACCATGCCACCCCAGTTTGGACCCAGCCATATGCAAATCAGTCTTGACCCTGTTCCTCATGGGAACAGTCCAGACCGAACTGCCAAGCCAGGTCCTCACTGGACCGGAAACAAGCATCCTGGGACCGGTTTCGGGGTTTCACCCCTCATCAGCCAGGCTAGCTTGAATCCAGTGGCATGGGAAGCACGGGACCCACGTCTGGGCATACCCTTCCCACTTAGGGCGACAAAGCAAAAACAACAAGTGATGGACGGAATGCTGAACATTGTCAAACACTCGCCCCCAGTCATAGATCTGGGTTTAATCCATCGTTCTTTTGCTCACCATGCCACCCCAGTTTGGACCCAGCCATATGCAAATCAGTCTTGACCCTGTTCCTCATGGGAACAGTCCAGACCGAACTGCCAAGCCAGGTCCTCACTGGACCGGAAACAAGCATCCTGGGACCGGTTTCGGGGTTTCACCCCTCATCAGCCAGGCTAGCTTGAATCCAGTGGCATGGGAAGCACGGGACCCACGTCTGGGCATACCCTTCCCACTTAGGGCGACAAAGCAAAAACAACAAGTGATGGACGGAATGCTGAACATTGTCAAACACTCGCCCCCAGTCATAGATCTGGGTTTAATCCATCGTTCTTTTGCTCACCATGCCACCCCAGTTTGGACCCAGCCATATGCAAATCAGTCTTGACCCTGTTCCTCATGGGAACAGTCCAGACCGAACTGCCAAGCCAGGTCCTCACTGGACCGGAAACAAGCATCCTGGGACCGGTTTCGGGGTTTCACCCCTCATCAGCCAGGCTAGCTTGAATCCAGTGGCATGGGAAGCACGGGACCCACGTCTGGGCATACCCTTCCCACTTAGGGCGACAAAGCAAAAACAACAAGTGATGGACGGAATGCTGAACATTGTCAAACACTCGCCCCCAGTCATAGATCTGGGTTTAATCCATCGTTCTTTTGCTCACCATGCCACCCCAGTTTGGACCCAGCCATATGCAAATCAGTCTTGACCCTGTTCCTCATGGGAACAGTCCAGACCGAACTGCCAAGCCAGGTCCTCACTGGACCGGAAACAAGCATCCTGGGACCGGTTTCGGGGTTTCACCCCTCATCAGCCAGGCTAGCTTGAATCCAGTGGCATGGGAAGCACGGGACCCACGTCTGGGCATACCCTTCCCACTTAGGGCGACAAAGCAAAAACAACAAGTGATGGACGGAATGCTGAACATTGTCAAACACTCGCCCCCAGTCATAGATCTGGGTTTAATCCATCGTTCTTTTGCTCACCATGCCACCCCAGTTTGGACCCAGCCATATGCAAATCAGTCTTGACCCTGTTCCTCATGGGAACAGTCCAGACCGAACTGCCAAGCCAGGTCCTCACTGGACCGGAAACAAGCATCCTGGGACCGGTTTCGGGGTTTCACCCCTCATCAGCCAGGCTAGCTTGAATCCAGTGGCATGGGAAGCACGGGACCCACGTCTGGGCATACCCTTCCCACTTAGGGCGACAAAGCAAAAACAACAAGTGATGGACGGAATGCTGAACATTGTCAAACACTCGCCCCCAGTCATAGATCTGGGTTTAATCCATCGTTCTTTTGCTCACCATGCCACCCCAGTTTGGACCCAGCCATATGCAAATCAGTCTTGACCCTGTTCCTCATGGGAACAGTCCAGACCGAACTGCCAAGCCAGGTCCTCACTGGACCGGAAACAAGCATCCTGGGACCGGTTTCGGGGTTTCACCCCTCATCAGCCAGGCTAGCTTGAATCCAGTGGCATGGGAAGCACGGGACCCACGTCTGGGCATACCCTTCCCACTTAGGGCGACAAAGCAAAAACAACAAGTGATGGACGGAATGCTGAACATTGTCAAACACTCGCCCCCAGTCATAGATCTGGGTTTAATCCATCGTTCTTTTGCTCACCATGCCACCCCAGTTTGGACCCAGCCATATGCAAATCAGTCTTGACCCTGTTCCTCATGGGAACAGTCCAGACCGAACTGCCAAGCCAGGTCCTCACTGGACCGGAAACAAGCATCCTGGGACCGGTTTCGGGGTTTCACCCCTCATCAGCCAGGCTAGCTTGAATCCAGTGGCATGGGAAGCACGGGACCCACGTCTGGGCATACCCTTCCCACTTAGGGCGACAAAGCAAAAACAACAAGTGATGGACGGAATGCTGAACATTGTCAAACACTCGCCCCCAGTCATAGATCTGGGTTTAATCCATCGTTCTTTTGCTCACCATGCCACCCCAGTTTGGACCCAGCCATATGCAAATCAGTCTTGACCCTGTTCCTCATGGGAACAGTCCAGACCGAACTGCCAAGCCAGGTCCTCACTGGACCGGAAACAAGCATCCTGGGACCGGTTTCGGGGTTTCACCCCTCATCAGCCAGGCTAGCTTGAATCCAGTGGCATGGGAAGCACGGGACCCACGTCTGGGCATACCCTTCCCACTTAGGGCGACAAAGCAAAAACAACAAGTGATGGACGGAATGCTGAACATTGTCAAACACTCGCCCCCAGTCATAGATCTGGGTTTAATCCATCGTTCTTTTGCTCACCATGCCACCCCAGTTTGGACCCAGCCATATGCAAATCAGTCTTGACCCTGTTCCTCATGGGAACAGTCCAGACCGAACTGCCAAGCCAGGTCCTCACTGGACCGGAAACAAGCATCCTGGGACCGGTTTCGGGGTTTCACCCCTCATCAGCCAGGCTAGCTTGAATCCAGTGGCATGGGAAGCACGGGACCCACGTCTGGGCATACCCTTCCCACTTAGGGCGACAAAGCAAAAACAACAAGTGATGGACGGAATGCTGAACATTGTCAAACACTCGCCCCCAGTCATAGATTTCTTAAAAATCGCTATTTCCGAATCGCAAAGGGCCTTTATGATACCTTGCGATTCTGTCGTTTAAAAACTGAATACAGTGGCACTGCAGTGGCAGATCTGAGACATGTTTACAGGGCTACTTATGTGGGTGGCACAATCAGTGCTGCAGGCCCAGTAGTAGCATGCGATTCAAAGTTAAAGGCCCTAGGCACCTCTAGTACACTTTACTGGGGACTTACTAGAAAATCAAATATGGCAATTATGGAAAAGCTAATTACACATACAATTTCACGTAGGGAGCACTTGCACTTTAGAACTGGTCAGCAGTGGTAAAAGTGCCCAGAGTAACAAAAACAGCAAAAACAGGTTCCAGCACACAGCAACAACCTGGGAAGTAGAGGCAAAAAGTTAGGGGAGACCACACCAAGGATGCCAGGTCTAACAAACCCTGACTAAGAAAGGTTCAAACTGAGACAGGCCCGACAGACTGAAGACAAATCAGTAGATGAACGCTGTGTGCACCTACGCAAACTGGCAAGAACCTGCACCAACATTGACCAGCCAGATGAAATCAGGGCTCAACTGATTTAGGGCAGCCATTCAATAAGTCTAAAAAAACTCATACTTCGCCAACCAGACATCACTTTAGACAACATCCAGATTTTGGCAAGAACCTACAAGCTGGCAGACAGCAGGACTGAGAATATGGAGGCGGCCCTTGCAAGAAACAGCACAGTTGACAGTGCCCCAAAACAGTTAAAGTCAAGGAAGAACAAGTTGATGCCCTCCAGTGACTCCCTCCCCAGCCAATCAAAACTCCTACTCCCAAAAAGTCCAAAAAAGGGTGCAGAAACTGTGAATTGATGCACCGAAAGACTGTGTGCCCAGCACAAGGAAGATCTTTCTTGAAATGCTGCTACCTGAATCATTTTGCTAAGGTGTGCCCATGGCGGGCCAAGTACCAGCACAGGATACCACGGGCAATGGCTGTCGATCGAAGATAGTGAAGAAGGACCGCTCAAACAATGAGCAGAAGCCATGAGTCGTCTTGAAGAAGAAGATGATGATATAGTCTTCACAGAGTAGTTCGCTGGCAGAGACAAACATCGCAAAAGACCCCGGCCGATGCGTAAGGTGGACATTGGAGGGACCCACATCACCTCCTTGATTGACATGGAGATGTCTGTGAATGTTATGGATGCTACCCTGTCCCACAAGCTCTTACCACCGCCAAGGCTGGCACCTATGAAAGTCAGAACCTACACACATGGAGGCACAGATCCAATTCCCCTGAGAGGAGTTGTGGAGGTGATGGTAGAAATGAGGGAAAAGAACACAATCCAGATATCATGTAACAAAAGAGAATACAGGCACCCTTCTGGGATGCCACACAGCTGAAGACCTAGGCCTGGTTTTCATTGCTAGGCAAGTGCATGAATCGCCTGCAGAGAGCATCCTGGTGGAATTGCTGCAGTTGTTTGTAGGTCTGGGATTGAAAGTTGTTAAGATAAAGCTCTACATTGATGAGACCGTAAGACCCATAGTCATAAAACACAGAAAAGTGCCATTCCACCTTTGCCAGTTGCACAAAAAAGAAGTGGAACAACTGGAGAGACTAGAGGTTCTTAAAAAAGTGACTGAACCAAACCTGTAGGTATCACCCTGTGTGATAGCCCAAAGCCCAAACAACAAGGAGCCATACGGCTCTGTATTGCCATGCACTTCCCAAAGAAAGCAATATGCTGGGAAATTACCATGACTCTCACTGTCAACGAAATTGTGGCTTATCTAAATGGTTCTTGCTGGTTTTCCATACTGTTTCTAAATGCTGGATAACACCAGCTGGTGCTTGATGAGGCGAACAGATATACTACTACTTTCTCCACTCACGTAGGCCTTCGCAGGTATAGACGCCTTAACTTCAGGACCTCATCTCTTGCCAAAGTGTTCCAAGACATCATTCAAGATACCCTGAATGGGCTAGTCAGTGTAATAAATGTGAGAGATGACATCTTGATATTCTCAGACACCTTGGAAGACCACCATGAGAGCTACCCTAAAGTGCCTAACTGTAGGCTGAACCTCCACCAACAAAAGTGCTCCTTCTACACAAATGTTATTGAACTTTTCTGGTAGCACGTCTCAAGTGAAGGACAGCAAGTTGATTCGAAGAAGGTCGATGCCATATGATCGGGCCATCTCACGAAATACACCCAAAGTGATAAGCTTCATAGGGATAGCCAACTTTTGTTGGAGATTTATACCCAATCTGGCCACATTGTCACAGCCTCGCTAAGCCTAACCAAACGTGACTATCCCTGGGAATAAGACAGCAGAGAGGAACAAGCACTCCAGGATGACTCAAAAATGGTCTATTTCATCCCTAGCTGGAAATAGATGCAAGCCCCATAGGTCTTGGAGCTGTCCTGCTTCAAGTGTCATGTGGGCTATTCATGGATTCACTATAGTTATGCCTCATTTCTTAGCACTCGAGTAAATATGATGTTTGTGCTCTGCACTGTCGTATATTGCCCATTTTTCTTTTGTGCCATTGATTTGAAACACACTCACTTGTTATTCAGCCGCTTTCCTTGGATTCTGTCTGTTCATCTCAACTGCTCAGCAGACACAACAAGTACCATGTGTTGTTTTCTGTCTGTCCGGCAATCGTTCACAGGCTCTTATAGATATAACACAGTAACCTTTCACTGTGTCAAGCTAATGTTATAAATTAGGTCCTGTAGTGTTTAGCTTTAGAGAGAAGGATTCTAGCAGAGCTGACCCATCTGTGTTACGAGTCACTCACCTGAACTCCAGGTGGTTCCGAAGGGGAAACTATAATCCCCAAATCACAAAAAGAACTGACAGGGAAGCTATGAAGGACACACCCCAACCCTAGGTGTTTCCAGGGGGGGGGCGGGGTTGGGATGAGAGAGAAAGAGAGAAATACCAGGACTTCTGCATTTTTGGATTTCTCTAGTCTGGGCCTTGCTGGGCTCAAGGATATCTGGACCCTGGTGCCGGATTCAGAATACTGGTGATCAGGATTATTCAGATACAAGGATCTGGTCTCGGATTTCCCTGTAATGAAACCACACTTTAAAACAAATCTTGTCATTAGCAATTATCATGAACTGGAATTATCATGTACTTGGATTTCCACCGAGAGAAGATAACAGGGTCAATCACAACAAAACTACTTCAAATTATTCACTAGTTCAAGAGTCCAATATTCACATGCAAATATGCAATGGCAATCAGATTATAGTTCTCAATTGTTCCAAAGGTCTTTAGGACATCAAGATCAGATTCTGATCACAAAAATGCGGATTGAAAACCAACTATGAGCACAAGATCCAGAAAGGCACAGCAATTACAAGAAATACAGCTTTTGTCTAATGTCTTTTCAGTCACAAGATTGATCTGAATATTATTGCTGGCTTTAGATAAGTTTGATTATTCAGCATTGAACAAGATCCCAAATTAAACAGAAAAACTCTTTTTACCATATTTGGGATGACTTGTGTCTTTTTCCGAGGGCAAGAAAACACGACGCAAGAGATGAATTGCAGGCTGCCAACCTTTTACAGGTACTGTGGTAACTGCGGAGAAATTGGAAAAACTAGGTCGGTACTCAGGAAGCTCATCACTGCGAGGAGAAGCCTGTTGCTGTGAAGGTATTAATGCTGCTGTGAAGAGAGGACTGCCTCTTCGAAGGGAAGGCTGCTGAAGACTGGAGACAGGTAAGCATCGCTTCCAAGTTAAACAAGGCTAAGCAGGATTTAGTCTGAAATGCTGGCTTTTATATCTGGCCTGAACCAGGTGTAAGGAAACACATGGGGAAAACAGAGAAACTCGCTGGTTATTATTGTAATAATGCACATGTTTCTCAACTGTTTTTTTCTATTAAGAAGATCATTTAAATAACCAGCAGTTGTAGACATTTGACATATGCTTCCTGGATTACCTGGGTGAGGCCCAGGTGGTTGCAGACAGTTGACATGTGCTTCCTGGATTACCTGGGTGTGGCCCGGTGTTCAGAAATTATCTTGACAACAAGCATTAATCTAGATCTTCTTTAAACATTGCCATTATGTTAATAACTGAGTTACCAAGTTACACAAGGTTACAAAGGCATAACGTGATTCAAACTTGTACTGAGGTGAAAAGAAAATCGCAACATCTCTTATATCACTAAAAAGGGTGGGGGAATAAGGCATTATCAAGGTAGGACTAGCCCTGCTCACCCCTGGGACCATGACAGTTGCCCCTTCCAAAGGCCTACCAACAGGCAGAGGTTTAGTGGGGTTCAGAGCATAGAAACCTTGGATCAGGTGAGGGGCATGGACAAAGGAGGCTGATTCCAAAGAACATTCAGAAAGGGGGGGGGGGAGTGACCCTTCCCATCAATCAAAAAATATGTTTTTCTTCGATTGCATTTTGCTTCTATGATATGTTGTACTTCATATTCTTTATGATCTCCTACCACCACTGGAGGATAAGGGTATAGCCTTTCATGTGTGTGGATGACTTGGTTTGATAAGAGAAACGTGAAACACTGGATGTACAACATATTCATATGATAAGTGTAAACATACTGTGACATATCAAGAATCAGAAATGGACCTATGAATCATGGTTTAAGTTTCCTTGTGCCCTCAAGTTTGATGTTGCCAGTGGATAACCACACCATGTCTCCTTTCTTATACGTACGTTCAGGAGATCTACGTTTATTGGTTTGTGCTTCATGATTAGTTTGCTTTGTGTTAAATATTTACAGGCTTGTTCTTGTGTGCCATGTAATATCAGTAACCTTTCAGAGACTGACAGCTTTAACTCTGGTGTGTTGGGTAACATCACTGGAAGGGACCATGGATGATATCCGGAGAAGAAGAAGAAAGGCGACTACCCCAAGTGGGTATGAACACTATTATTATATGAGAACTTGGCCAATGGCAGGGCCTAGTCTCATTGACTGGTAAGAGTGGAGGTTAAACACATAAGGATCTGCCCAAAGATTGGTTGACTCTCTCTGTTTGATCATCTGTTTGGGAATGACAGGATGTTGAAAGAGCCAACTCAGTTCCTAATATAGTACATAGGACTTTCCATTTTGACGTGAATTGTGAACCGTGATCTGGAATAATCTTAGTTGATAATCCATGTAATCGAACAATTTGTTGTAAGAATATATGACTAAACACCATGGTTGAAGGTATCATTCTAAAGGGAATAAAGTGGGCCATTTTGGATAACATATCTACCACTACCAGAGTGGTATTAAATGTGCTAGTAAATCAGTGACAAAATCCAAACTAATCGCATGCCAAGGAGCTGGTGGACTGGGTAATGGCTGCAGAAGACCTGAGGGTTCTAAGTGCTGAGTCTCATTACGAGCACATTCAGGGCAAGAAGTTATATGAGTCTGAACCTCTTTTGGACTATTTTCCCACCAGAGATTTCTTTAAATATTCTCTAGGGTCTTCTGGATACCCAAGTGCCCAGCTAAGACTGAGTAATTGTGCCATTATATGATTTGGTGTCTCAAATCTCCTTGTGGTATAAACATCTTTTGGTCATGAAAAAGGTAACCTTCTTTTCTGCTGTGTTTTGGGTTAAGCAACTACTCCTCGGTCTTAACTGTTTGTAATGCCTTCTTAATTTCAGCCAAGAAGTGGCTATTGTCAGTGCCACAATCTTTTCAGAGGGTATAGTACTAGGAGGGGATGTAGAGTTCACCTTATGTTCTTTTTGCCATAACCTAGACAAAATGTCTCATTGTAATTGCTTCATTCCAGGATGATAAGTGATAAGGAAATGGAAATCACAAAAAAGTGTAGCCAATGCATTTGGTGAGGTGTGAGAGCTTTTATTGAAGTCAAGAACAGTACGTTCTTATGATCTGTGAACATTGTAATGGTGTGTTTTGCCCCCATTAGGTGATGACACCATTCTGCAAAAAACACTTTGATGGCCAATAACCCTCTGCCACTGTGTAGTTTTGTTCAGCAGGAAGTAGTTTTTGAGAATAATATGCTAAAGGGTGCAGATGGCTGGTCTTGGAATTTCTTTGAGATAGCACTCCACAAATGGCTTTTTGTGAAGCATCCGCTTCAACAAAGAATGGCTGATCAGGATCTGGATGTGACAGAATGGGAACTGTTGTGAATTTCTGCTTTAAGGTATGAAAGGCCATCCACTTATGACCACAAGAATGTTTGTCCTTTCTTTAATAACTCAGTAATTGGTACCACAATATCTGAAAAACCTGCAATAAATCTCCAATAAAAGTTGGTAAAACTAAGAACTCTCTGGATCTCTTTAACAGAAGTAGGTGACGGCCAAAAAAGAATGGCTTCTACCTTTTTTGGGGCCATTGTTCTACCTTCCGGGAACAGATGGTAACCCAAAAATTCTCCTGACCTGGAGCGAAATGTACATTTATCTAATTTAGCATACAGAAAATTCTCTCTCAAATGCTGAAGAATAGTTTTTACATGCAGGACATGATCCTGCTCAGTTTTAGAGAAAATCAAAATATTGTCTATGCAGACAATTGCACAAACGTTTAAGAGGTCATGGATAGCATTGTTGATAAAATACTGAAATGCCACTAGGGCATTATAGAGATCAAAAGGCATTACAACATACTCAAATTGGCCAAATTTGGTTCTCAACTCAGCTTCAACTTTAACATGTAGAAGGTGATAAGAACTGTGTAGATCTCACTATGTAAAAATAGTGAAGCCACGTACTTCATCTAATAGTATGTGAATTAGTGTTAATTGGTTGTGATGCTCTAACTAAGTGATACCTAGAATCACACCAAAGGTTGGTGTGTCAATAAGATCAAAGGGATAGATCAAGGGAATTTCCAGTGGCCCCGGAGTCAATGAGAACAGGAGGATTATTTCTTTTTTGTGGAGATAGAATGGAAGTCATTCTAATGGTTATGTTTCTTGGGACTCGTTTAATAACATTAGTCACATACTGCGTGATCTGAGGAACTGTAACTCTCAAAGGGGCGATCTCGTCATCCTTCGAGAGTGTTGGTTTTCCTGCACTTTGTCATCTGTATCTATGCAAGCTACAATCTTTTTCCTTTGGAGCTTGTCAGTACAATCTTGGGCAAAATGACCAGGCTTGGCACAATTAAGACAAAGATTTGCCTTACGTCGTCTGTCCTCTTCTGATGATAAGGGCCACTTGATACCTCCAGTTTGCATGGGTTCTGACACCTTATCATCCTTATCTTGTCTTTCTGTTTTCAGGACTACTACTCTTGAGTCATTTTGTGGCCACTCACTTCTACATTCTAAGTTTAACAACCAGATCAATGAATTCTGAGCAGTTCTCAAGTAATTCTATAATTCTATAATTGTTTTAAGACCTCTATAAAACAAGGATGTGTGTTTTTCCTCAGCCAATGTGTTTCAGAAATAAGGTGATTAAAATGAGTAATGTAGGTTAATCTTTAGAGTCGTGTCACAAATTTAATAGCTCATTGTCACTGGACTGAATGCAAACATGTTTCGCAAAGAGGCTATTCATCACTGTCTTAAAGGCTGTGAAATGGTATAGTATAAGGTCATTAGATTCTATCAATGGAATTTCCCAGTTAAAGTTCACACCACCCAGTTAAGAAATAATGAAGGCAACTTTGGCTGCATTGCATCAGAGTTAGAAATCTGGGGCTTACAAATTAAATATAATTGGTATTGATTCATGTGTACTGCAAATCGTGCACTATCTCCATTAAATCTTTCTGGTTAGCCAGAGGAACTGTACTAAAAGTCATGACTGTAATATGTACGTTTTGGTCTGGGCGAGATGAGGGAGGGGGTACCACAGAGGGTTTGTAAGTATTACGAAATGTAGGTAGGCTTAAGACTGGGCAATTCCCTTTCTGTGAAGTATCCCTCCACTGTGTGAATTCAGTTTTGCTTCTGTTAACTCCTCCATTAAATTTGCATTCTCTTCTAGGTGTTGGCCTTCTATCTGAAATGTGCACAATATATTAGTTTTCTGGGTGGTCTCTAGAGGGGTCTCTGCTAAGGCTTGGAATAAGGCATTCATGGTGATGTCGTCACCCAAAGGGAACACTATTTTTTGTGGCTTAGCCTTCTGTTGCGAGCCACTCACTTGAACTCCAGGTGGTTCTGATGGGGTGACGATAATCCCCAACAGGGCAGCAATGAAGGACACGCTGCAACCCTAGGAGTTTCCAAGGGGAAATGGGTTTGGGATGAGAGAGAATAAGATAAATACCAGGACTTCTGCATTTGTGGATTTCTGTACAATAGGAACTGCTGGGCTCAAGGATATCTGGATTCTGGTTCTGGATTCAGGATAATGGCACTCAGGATTATTTAGATACAGGGGTCTGAACTCAGATTTCCCTGTAATGAAACCACAGTTTAAAACATGAAAAACTAAACAGATCTTTGGCCTTAACTGACGTCAAATCAACATACCTATAATTCACACTAGAAACATTTCCCAGTGTGGTTTAGGAATTATTCAGGAATTATCATGAACTGGAATTATTATGTACTTGGATTTCCACTGAGAGAAAAAACTGGGTTGATCACAACAAAACAACTTCTAATTCTTCAGTAGGTTGAGTCTCAAAAGTTCCAAATTAATATGCAACTATGCAATGCCAATCAGATTATAGTTCTCAATTGTCCCAAAAGTCTTTAGAACACCAAGATCAGATTCTGATTGAGAAAATACAGATTGAAAACCAACTATGAACACAAGATCCAGGAAGACGCAGATGTTACAAGAAATACAACTTTTCTCTAATGTCTTTCCAGGTACGAGATTGATTTGAATACTTTTGCTGACTTTAGATAAGTTTGATTAATCAGTACTGATCAAGGTCTCAAATGAAACAGAAAATCTTGTGGTACCTTTTTTGGGATGACTTGTGTCATTTTGCTAGCGCAAGAAAGTGCAATGCGAGAGATGAATTACAAGCTACCCTCCTTTTACAGGTACTCTGGTAACTGTGGAGAAGATTGGAAATACTAGGTCGGAACTCGGGAAACGCGACGCTGCGAGGACAAATTGAAGGTATGGATGCTGCTGCGAAGAGAGGACTGCCACTGCGAAGGGAAGGCTGCTGAAGACTGGAGACAAGTAAGCGTCACTTCCAAGGTAAACGAGCGAAGCAGGATTTAGTGTGAAACGCCGGTTTTTATAGCCAGCTTGAACACGGTGCAAGGAAACACATGGGGAAAACAAAGGAACTGGCTAGTCATTATTGTAATCACAGATGTTTCTCAACTATCTTTTTTCTATTAGGAGGATCAATTAAAGAACCAGCAGTTGTAGACAGTTGACATGTACTTCCTGGATTATCTTGGTGAGGCCCAGGTGGTTGCAGACAATTGACATGTGGTTCCTGGATTACCTGGGTGAGGTCCAGGTGTTCAGAAGTTATCTTGACAGCAAGCATTGGTCTAGATCTCTTTAAACATTGACATTATGTTAATAATTGAGTTGTCAAATTACATAAGGTTTCAAATGCATAACAAGATTCAAAACTGGTACTGTGATGAAAAGAAAATAACAACATCTCTGATATCACTCATTGGGGGAGAATAAGGCTTGACAAGCCCTCCACATAGCTGGGGCCTTGACATATGGAACAGATGCCCTCCACGACATGCAGCCTGTGTAAACTGGGTTTCCACTTCCCTATGAGGACCACTTGACTACGCAACCAGAAGTATGGGGTTTACTGGTCCCAGAGATCACGAATAATATTAGTCATCCTTCACATACCATAACAGGCTAGACCTAGGCCACTAGATTTGCGTTATGGTGGCACTATTTGTGTTATACAGTTTTCTGATTGCTATTGAGATTTTTATAATTTTTGCTAGTATTGTAATCTTATCCAATTTGCTTTTTAATAGACTACATTAGCTGCAAAAAATGTATTATGTACTTACATTGTGTCTTTTTTACTGTTGCTATGGTTATTTATGAATGAGATAATGTACGAAAAGGAATGACATGTTTCATCACAGTTCCCTGAGAGGAGGCTAGAGTATTGTGCTTTTTGGGTTGCCACAATTTCTTGCCACTGTGAGTTTAGGAGTGCAAGTAAGGCACTGTGAGTTAGCTAGTTATTTTGGTATTACAGCACTGATGTGGCAGAAGTGGTACAGCTCCTGCATTTTGATGTTCTGTTGTCCCATGACACAGTTCTGCAAAAGCAGAATCCCTGCCATATGACACTACCAATGATGTGTCTCCTCAGTATTCATAGTGCCCACACATCTTCAACTGAGATGCCCATGGTGTCTTCACCCTCCACAATATTGTTTGAGCTCAGACGTTTAAAAGGATTACCCATTTTTGGTGTTACCACTTTGTTACCACTTCTGTTTTTAAGATGGCGGCTCTGCCACGACCGGTTCAAATTGCAGTGAACTTCAGACCAGCTGTGTGTCAGCATTTCACATTTCACAGCCTCACTAATGTGGGTGGTAATTTCATTTTCGTGGTTGAGGAACACGATGGTTACAGAATGGAAGTTTTTTATTCTTGGGTCAACTTTCCTGTTGTGGATGCTAATGCTAATTTTCATGAATACACCAATATTGCACCACCTAGTGCATACAGGGCATATGCACTCTTAGAGATACCACTTACACATTGGGACCATGCTAATTGGTTCTGAGGCACCCTAGAACACGTACTTGCCAGAATACTCATGGGTCCCCTTAGTAATGAAGGGGCCACTTGGCCAGCCTTAGCTGGTTATACACGCTATCCTGATTTATGTAATTTGGCTGTTGCAGATCTTTAACAGTTATACATTAACCTTGTTTGACTCTAACAACGCATAGCTCAGTTTGTTACACGCACTTTGATAGCTGATAATTAGACCTTTGATTATCAATGCAATTATGGGTAAGGTACCCACAGCATGTGAGAAAAACCTCTTTTGGATTTCCCAAAAATAGACCAGATTGAGGCTGTGTTTCCCCTTACGGGACCACAGGACAAGCATAGAATATTAACTATGTGGTTACCACATGGGATGGCACCACAGATAGCGGGCTGTAACGCACGGGGAACAGTGTTTGCAGCTGTCTATATCCTAACTCATGGCATGCCATCTCTGGTGGTGTTGTCGGATATCCTGAAGCAAGTGCAGCATGAGTATGCGGCCGGCCTGGCCCTTGATTTGGGTATGAAATTAATCTAAATTGTTCCTGTTGTTTCTGAAATGATTCCTCCGAACATCAAAGGTGAAGCTGTAGCTCTGGCTATATGTCAGAGACTTACTGCAGTTGCTGCTGCCTACTTAGAACGTGAGATGCCGACCATTATAGCTGAAGTTTATACTGCACTTGGTCATAATAATTTGGGGACCAGACAACCTAAACCACAACTTGGCAAACCTAGTGCAAGCAAGGACACTGCCAAACAGAACCCAGAGTTTGTTAAAAAACAATGGTACAAAAATAAACCTAAAGGTAAGGCTAACTCTCGAGGAGGTTCTCTTCCACTGGACACCTCTGCGAGAACATATAATTTGCACTGATAACCCCCTTCTCATTTCGTTCATGACTTGTCTGACAGAAAGTACGAGAGAGGAGGAAAGTCTGACTGCAGACAGGAGGAGCACAGGAAACCGAGAATAGACTCAAATCGCTCGTCTAACGTGAAGATCAAACAGGAGGAAAAACCTGACGACCAACCCCTGTTTCAAAAGAAAAAGATTGAGGCTATATCTTTGAAACATGCCATAATCTTGAAAACCCTTCTCCTGAATGGGACATGGGTGGTGACTCTCCTCAACAGTGCAGCAGATGTCCCCATAGTCCATCAGACTCTAGGAGTTTCTGACAGGGAAAGCAACTGATCAAAATGTGACGGTTAAAACCACAGATAGGCACGTTGCCCCTCACGATCAGCTCTATAATTTAGACATTCCAATTGAGGGTAGCATTCTACGCGCTATTCGTGTAATGTTATGGGACAATTTAACATTACCCTTCTCTTAGCAGAGTTCCATTTGTCCCCAGAGTTTGCCCGCTCTTCCCCTCAGGGTGAAGTAGTAATCCTTCCTTGTTTCTCTGCCCCGTCCCTGAGGAAATCAAACGATCTTATGCATCAAAATGGGCTCTTGCTAAATCCCCAGCATTATACCACAATCCTGTAGGCTGGAATATGGGTTCTCCTTATCTTATAATACCCTTAAGGTCCAGCCCGCAAGCACAACCCCAGTATTCTATTAAACAGGATGTGAAAGCACCAGTTAGGGATATCCTATGCAATTAGAGTACCAGGGAGTGAATAAACCCTGTATATCCCAAATGATCAATCCACTTTTTCCCATTTTGAAACCGGATCAATATAGAATTGTCTTAGACTATTGACACTTGAATAGTCATAAACGCATGTTTGTAATACAAAACACACATAGTACTGCTCTTATTAATAATATTATCTGTAGAAAATACTGACTGACTTTGAATATTTCCAACGTTTTTTTCTGTAAGAATCTAGAGCTCGAGAGTAGTGACTGAACTGCGTTCTCTGCACTTAGTTTCCAGCATTGCTTTGCATGCCTGGCTATAGGGTACAAGGGCAGTTCAGGACTGTTTGCTGCCCGAATAGTGTCATTTCTTCATGATCCTGACCAAGACACACAGTCTTACGTAGATGATATCTATCTTACAGATGATGAATTGGACACACAAGTAGCCAGACTGGACCTCATTATTTTGCGGTTTGCTGCCATTGACTACAAATTTAATTGTGAGAAATCTCACATTGCATTTCTCAATGTCATATTCTTAAGATAAGAACTCACAAACTAAGGCAAACGTCTGCATCTCACTTGTTAGAGAAGTGTGCACTCCTACAACCACCTAATACTCTTTAAAAACTACAATCAGTCTTGGGCTTCCTTAATTTTGGCAGGGCATTTATTCCTGACAATGCACAGCGCATAAAACCATTGTATGAATTAATATATCTATATTTTTCCAGTTCACATTGGACATCTGACCACACTGACATATTCAGATCACTACAATCTAACTTACTTGCTACATTACATTTACATACATGTGTCAACACTACAAACCTTGTCATCTGTATAATTGTGGTTACCATTGGGTTTAATTAGATTTCCTTCAACAAGGGTCAAACAGTAGCAATTGCATATATATTCCATTTATATTTGAATGCAGAAATGCATTTTGCTTCCACTGAGAAAATATGACTGCTTTTTGTACACGGAAAACGCATACTTGTTGTTGCAGCAATTCCAGCCTTAGAGATTGTCACAAAAGCTAGCGTTCTAAATGCTAAAGCCCTGCATCGTATATGGGTTTAGTGGGCAACATCCTTAAAAGCCATGGTTGTAGACTTTGTCTTTCACCCATCTTTGCAGACAGAATGATTTTTGCAGTATGAGCATGTTTACCCCATGCCCACTGATATTTTGCCTCTTGACCAGTATAAATGTTTAGTTTACACTGATGGTTCAGCTCAACTTGTTGTAGGGACTAAGCACTAGTATTCCACCTCCGTTCTTGGTGTTATGTTGGATGAAAAATTCCAACTACAGAAAACTCACACACAATCCCTAGGGGGCTATAATGCACAGTTAGCTGAATAAAAGACTCTGATTTTAGCACTAGAAAATACGGATCCTGAATTCCCCACACTCATAGTATATGATTCCTATGATTGAGTTTAGTCCTTTGATGACAATTTGCATTATTGGCGGCGGAATGGTTTCAAAGACTCTAAAAGTAGCAATATTAAGTAAAAGGTGCTTTGGGTGAAGGTGGCGGTTCACAAAAACAGGTTGCCACAGACTCATATTGTACATACATTGGGTCATCCACGTGTGGGAACACACTCTGTAGTGAATTCATTGGCAGATGAAGCTGCCAAATCAGAAGTTGCAACTGCTACTGTAGCTGTGATTACACATTCACAAACACACATTGACAAAGATATACTGGCAGCCGTAAATGCTAGAAGGAATGGCACTCCATTACCTAAGAGCTTTCCAGCTATGAATACATACCATTTAAGTGAACATAATATATCCGATGTTACGTTCCCTAGAGTTGTTGATCTGCTGACCCCAACTTAGACTGCAGGATAGCTTTAGTAAAAGCTGTGCATGAAGGTGTTGCTTCTGCTCATGCTGGTGTGGCGGCTACAATTTTGCTGCTACAGCAGCGTTATTGGTGGCATGGCTTGTACACAAAGGCCAAGAAACATATCCTTTTTTATACATTTTTTCATTTATATAAGACAGTATTATTGTATACTTCAGACAAATGATTGCGAATGATCGTCCAGCTAAGCTAACAAAAGTGAATAAATATTGTCCAGAGTTTGTTTCTTCTGCCAATGAACAATGAACTAAACATAACAATGCATTCAAACAGAAACCCCTCCCTACTCACCCATAATCCCTCTCCTTTTAGCTTCCATGAAAATTTCAGAGCAGTATTTTCCCAGATGGTCATCATGTTGGATTTTATATTCACAACAGATATTTTTATTTAGACAACATCCATTAGCAGCTTACAGTCTCACTCACGCTCTTCTTGTTGGGAAGATGATTCAGTCCTCTGTGATGTCTCATGAGAAGAAAGATGTCCTTTGTTGTGACATTTGTCAACAGATGAAGTGCTCCAGAGTAGTATGTCCATGGCAGACACACTTGTTTATTTCAAACAAACCTTTCAGATGCATTTATTTGGACCATGCAAGTCCCCTTAATTTGGATGGTGCATTTAAGTGTATCCTTCTTGCAGTCGATTTTTGGTCTAGATTCCTCTGTGTGTGTTCGGCTGACACTCGTACTTTCATTAAAGATCTGCAAGCCTTTGTCTGGACATATGCATCCACTATTTTCCACTTGGACCAGGGCCCTGCTTTCGCTTCAGGGACCCCATGACTTCATTAGGGGTACAGGTGCATTATTCTTCACCGTACAGGCATGAGGGTGACTGTTGTAGAAAGAATGAACCATGACTTAAAGTAGTCCTTGACAGCTAGGGTTTAAGGCTGAGGACGTAGTTGAATCCACTGCCTCTATGAGGTCCAATGCACGCTTAATAATCGTCCAAAGTGATCTCTGGGAGGCAGACTCCATTCCAGTACCTCTTTGGCATAGATATGTATTTTCCAGACCTTGAGGGTCCATACAATGAGGCGGCTGCCAGGCCCTTTGACGTAAATTAACATTGTGATGTCTTAGAGGATTTTCAACACTGCCGTGCCTCCCACGCAAGCGACTAGTTGAAGACGTCTGCCTCTGCTGGAATCAAGGAGAAAACAGAGTCTTCTGGCTGGATCCCACATTTCAGGGAACTGATCAGAGAGAAGGTCCAAATGAAGAAGGAGTTCAGCTCAGCATACCTTTCTTCTGTACTAGTCCTTGGCATTCAAGGTACAGGAACTGTAATTATGCACCCGCTTGCTAGTTCCAAAGGCAATTGATTAATCTTCATTAGACAAGTCAAATTACATAATATGGCCAATACTGAATAGTAAGCCATGAGGAGTCCTTGGTAGTTTCCTAACTCCTCTCACTATAGTACAGGAAATTCCTCTACAGCATGTGAGCACCACAGAAGCTGTTTCTCCCCAGCTGGGGGGCAGCGGGGGTGGTCCTGGAATCACAATCATTACTTCTAATTTCCTCTGCAAATACCAGCCACAATATAGTCATGAGGTCATGAGTACTGTACTTCCTGCAACATCATATGTTGATAATTTGCTTTCTACAGATCCACCCATTGGTGACTCTACCAATACTATCAGTGGCTCCATAATTTTGACAGACTAGTTCTGGTTATTTTGTGGGTATGGATGACTTTCCATCACACTCTTTTGACTCTTCTGTCTCAAAGACTCCATCTATGAAAGTTTGTTTTTTCTTTTCATCACTAAAGTGTTCTTATTTGATTCCACCTTGGATACACGTTTGGATTATCCTAGCCTTAATTTTTTTTGTTTTTGGGTGGATTTGTGACATTTGTTCTTGTTAATCAACAGCCACTATCTTCCAGAACGTTCAGCCACAGAACTGGTTGAGGAGATGCTGACGCCTCATTCTTTTTCCCATAGACTAACAAGAGACTTGTCACATGTGAACATTTCAGCTGTGCCGGTAATGGATGGAGTTGTTTGGGATAAAGTTGCCTGTGATGTCTTCAGCCCCACCAAGATTCTGCAGATTCCATATGTATACAAAATAGCCATGGGTGGCGTCATTGTACCTGGGTTACATTCTGATGGTTGGGATAATAAAACTGGTAATGCAATGTTCTCTGAGTTAGAATATTACAGGGTCTTCGAAGTTGAGGATCTTTATTTAAATTCAGCCAATTATGGAGACATGTTCTGTTACTACTATTATGGACATCATCATTTACACAGAGCTAACATTAAGTGTACAATTTTAATTATACACTGTGAGGACCTTGTCCAAGTCCCCCACAGGGCAGTTCCCAACAATACAAAGCTAGATTTACATATTTTTCCAGTCACAATATAACTGATCCAACATCCTACTATTTTTAATTAGTCCCCCTAACAGCACAGGAGTACATGTTGACACAAACCAAATTCATATATATATATATACACAACTCAATAAAATGGTTCAAAACAGCACATTTATTTCTACACTTGCAAATCCAAACAGGTGGTTATTGTGGTCACAGGACACAAATGGTCGTCATGCTTGTTTTTGAATTCCTCATAAGGGTTCAAGGCAAACAAGCCAGACTCTTGTTCCTCATCTCAACACTCAGACATAGTCACCACATATTCAGTGAGGAAGTTATGTCAACATTGGTTAAAACATTCCACACTGTCTGCAGTAAAACAACATACATCTGGTCTATCAGAGGACATGTACTTCTCTGATTTCTTGTTTATTTATGCAACCTATAATTACATTTAGAAATTGTCACAAATGGAAGCCGCTGCACTTTTAAGACAAATTGATCAAGATAATTTGGATAAAGTACTTGCTGTTGTTGATAGTAGCATTAACACATTGGCCCTCATTATGACATTGGTGGTAAATCCCACTTACCGCCATGCTGACTGCGCCAACAAACCGCCGCCGTGGTGGATATCCGCTAACCAAATTATGACATAAACATACACCAATCCGTCAGTATTCAGCCACACACACAAATCCGCCAGCCCAAAGGTCAGTGATAAAGAGGAGGTAGCAAAACCCAAACCGTTACGCCAACAGAACAATGCCCACAGCATTATGGCCCCCGAATCACCATGGCAGACATTCACTGACGGTAAACCATTGGTGGTACATACCGCTGCGCTCAAAATACAAACACACTAACAAAACAGCACCACATTGGACAATTCAAACTACACACACCTGACACCCATACACACACACTACCCACACCACTTTAAAACACACACCCACATTACCCACAACCCTTTATGAACACCAATAATTGCCAGCGAAGAGAGACAGCAAGAGCACCCACACAACCAGAGCCACATACCATCATCACCTATACACCATCCACGCACCTTACATCACACACCCCAACACATCACCGTACACATCCTCACCCACACCACTCACACTACACCCATGGCACCACAACAACACCCCAGATTCTTTGAGGAGGAGCTGAGGGTCATGGTGGAGGAAATCATCCGGGTAGAGCAACAACTATTTGGATCACAGGTGCAGCAGATATCTATTGCTAGGAAGATGGAGCTATAGCGGAGAATTGTGGGCAGGGTCAACGCAGTGGGACAGCACCCCAGAACAAGGGATGACAACAGGAAGAGGTGGAACGACCCACAGGGGAAGGTGCGTTCCATTGCAGCAAGACACCAGCTCGCAGTTCAGAGGACTGGTGGTGGACCCCCACCTCCTCCCCCACAACTAACAACATGGGAGGAGCAAGTCTTGGCAATACTGTATCCTGAGGGCCTGGCAGGAGTAGGAGAAGAACTAGACTGGCAAGTCAACCCTATACTACTATCACCCCCCTACCTGCATGCCATCACATACCCCCACCCTCACCCTCACTCCCATCACTCCACCACTTGTCACAACCCACTCATCCCAATGCCAAGCCCTGCATGCACCACCAATGCATGGATACCACTCACAGCCCTGCATGGACACCAATCACTAAAGCATGCACACTCGAGAGAATCAGCTAGCCCACCAAATAACAACTCACACAAGGCAAAGCTACCAGGGCAATAACAACCATAGAGGGCAACCCACCCATGCACAATATGTCACACACAGAAACAATAACACTGCATTTACATCTCCACAGGTATCCCAGCCAATGTCACCGGAGAAGAGGTACCAGCAGCATCCAGTCCCCCCACAGAAGAGGCCCACAGTGATGACAGCAGCTCTGCTTGCCTGGATCTGGATGACCAACCTGGCCCATTAAGGACCTCCGGAAAGTCGGTTACCCTGCACAGTCTCACACCACCACAGAGCCTCCCCTCAGGAAACCACCACAGCACCCACCCTGCAGGCCCATACTTCTGTCCCCAAGACACGTCAATCAGCAGTGTGTCCACCACTACAGGGACCACAGGGTACCCCACAAACCCAGGACAATCAGGGACCTGGGGTCAGTGGCAGTAGGCACATGGTTCAGGGGACGGAGGCACAGGACAACAGGGAAGCTGGGAGGACTGCTGTGTGCCAGGGGAGGACAGGCCCAGGGAATCGACTGTCCAGAAGGCACTCACCGCGATCCTGGGAGCATACTACATTCCCAGGATACACTGGGCCAGAACGTGGACAAGACGCAGGAGAACATGCGGCTGTAGGAGGGACAGTACCTGGGGATCAGGAAGGACTTGAAGTCCATTAACACCACCCTGGTCTCCATTGCAGGAGTGCTGACAGACACGGCCAACAGTATGAGGGAGGCAGTGGCACACCAGTGGGCCGATGACACTAACCAGACTACTGAACAGGCTCCACCTCCGCTGCCACTAGTGGACATGAGGCCCCGCCACAGGACCATCAGGCCACCAGCACCCTTCCCCCTGCAGAAGGAGAACCACCCCACAAACGTTCCCTGCGATCCAGGCAGAAGCCAGAGACTTATGCCAAGACCCCGCGAGGAAATAAGACTCTCCTGATCGTTGCACTTGTGTCCCACTCTGTCACCCTGTCCACCTTGAACTGCCACTGCTCTCCTTCCTATGACCCCTTGGACAACACACCTGCGCTACAAATAGACTGGACTCTAACCAGGACTTTCCTCCATCCTCACCCCAGCCCATAGCACTTCCCCCTTTTTGTCAGAGCACTGCAATAAACACAATTTGAAAAAATACATGTATGAAGTAGGTCAAATGATTTAGGTGGTCATTACAACCCTGGCGGACGGTGTTAAAGCGGCAGTAAGACCGCCAACAGGCCGGAGGAAAATAATTTGCAATTAAGACTGTGGCGGAAACCGCCAACAAAGACAGCCACTTTAACACTCCGACCGCCACGGCGGTACAAACAAACAGCGTGGCGGTCACCGCCAACAGACAGGCAGAAGACAATGTACCGCCCACACTATTATGACAGGCCAATCCACACCTTTTCTGGGGCGGATTCACCGCGGATAAAAACACGGCGGAAACAGGAATTTCGAAGGAAAAACGCTCACCTCTACACACTCCACGAGGAACGAGGACACCATGGACCCGGAACTCCAAATCCTACCTGCACCTCAGGGGGAAGGGAAGGGGGCGGCACCTCAGCTGGATGAGTGCACGATGCCAGATCCACGAGTGGGCTCAATGCCCACTGTTCAATCCTGGGGAGTGCAAAGCCACAGTCTCTCAAGTCTCTACAGTGGGTGGTTTGCCCACTGCATTATGCTGGGGAGTGCAAAGCCACAGTCTCTCAAGTGTCTCCAGTGGGTGGTTTGCCCACTGCATTATCCTGGGGAGTGCAAAGCCACAGTCTCTCAAGTGGGTGGTTTGCCCACTGCATTATCCTGGGGAGTGCAAAGCCACAGTCTCTCAAGTCTCTACAGTGGGTGGTTTGCCCGCTGCCATATCCTGGGGAGTGCAAAGCCACAGTCTTGCAAGTCTCTCAAGTGGGTGGTTTGCCCACTGCATTATCCAGGGGAGTGCAAAGCCACAGTCTCTCAAGTCTCTACAGTGGGTGGTTTGCCCACTGCCATATCCTGGGGAGTGCAAAGCCACAGTCTTTCAAGTCTCTCAAGTGGGTGGTTTGCCCACTGCATTATCCAGGGGAGTGCAATGCCACAGTCTCTCAAGTCTTTACAGTGGGTGGTTTGCCCACTGCATTATCCTGGGGAGTGCAAAGCCACAGTCTCTCAGGTGGATAACAGTCTCCACTGGTTCTGGAGGGGGACTGGTGCCCAGAGTGCTTCATCCTGTGAAGGACAGAGGTAGTGGATGCATGTCTCCACTGGTTCTGGAGAAGGACTGGTGCCCAGAGTGCTTCATCCTGTGAAGGACAGAGGTGCCCTGTTCAGCAGTGCTTGATTTGGCGGTGCCCTATTCAGCGGTGCTTGAGTTGGCGGTGCCCTGTTCAGCGGTGCTTGCCCTGTTCAGCGGTGCTTGAGTTGGCGGTCCTTCATGGCCCAGCGGTGCTTGAATTGGCGGTCCTTCATGGCCCAGCGGGTCTTGTGCTGGCGGTCCTTCATGGCCCAGCGGGTCTTGTGCTGGCGGTCCTTCATGGCCCAGCTGGGCTGGGGCTGGCGGTCCTTCATGGCCCAGCTGGGCTGGGGCTGGCGGGCCCTCCTGGGCAGCTGGGCTGGGGCTGGCGGGGCCTTCCTGGGTAGCTGGGCTGGGGCTGGCGGGCCCTCCTGGGCAGCTGGGATGGGGCTGGCTGGGCCCTCCTGGACAGTTGGGATGGGGCTGGCGGTGGCCTCCTGGGCAGCGGCGTGGGGCTGGCAGGGCCCTCCTGGGCAGCTGGGATGGGGCTGGCGGTGGCCTCCTGGGCAGCGGGAATGATGGCGGTCTTCTCCGCCGTGCTGCTCTTCCCAGACTTGCCGGGTTTTTTGTGGCCCTTCCCCACCTTGGGAGGTGTCACAGCTGAGTCCACACTCCCACTGGGACCCCTGGGAGCGGCTTTGGTGGCTGGAGTCTTCCCCCTCTCCCGCCGGGCACTGGCCAACTTCTGATGCTTCACAGGGGGGGGACTGGCTGTGCTGTGGCTCCGTGCCACACTGGCTGTCCTGGTGGGCGGTGCACTCCACATACCTGTGACTACAGGCACCACTGGTTTCGGAGATGTTGTGGATGAGGTGCTAGTTCGGGACCTATGAGATGGACGGGGTGGGGGAGGTGTGGGAAAAAGGTCAAGGCTGGACAGGAAAAGTTTTTGGGACACACTGGGACCGGAAGCTGGAGGGGGTTTGGGAGTGGAGGAAGAGGTGGTGGTAGTAGGAGGTGTAGGTTTGGTGACTTTGGGTGCAGGTGCATGTGCTGGAGGCTGTCGTGAGGTGGATGGCTGTAGGGTGGGTGTGTGCCTGCGTTTGTGTATCTTGGGAGGGGGCGTCACAGACACACTGGGAGAGGACACAGGGGATGTGTGAATGGTAGTGGGGGTGGTGACTGCACGTGAGCGGGGTGTGCTGGTGGGTGTGCTGGTGAGGGACGTAGTGGCTGTAGAGGTAGTGCATGCAGGTGTGTGTGTAGATGAGACTGGGAGGGAGGAGGGAGACGACGAGGAGGGGGCACAGTGGAGGCAGTGGATGTTGGTGTGTCTGCATGTGTCTGATGCTTGCGTGAGTGTCTGTGGGATGTGTGGTGCTTATGTTTGCCTGAGCTTCCCTTGTGTGGTGAGGTGTGTGCAGGCTGGTCTGATGGTGTGCTTGGGATAGGCAGAGGTACAGGGGATTGGGTCTGGGTGGAGGAAGTTGGAGGGGGGAGGCTAGACACAGGGACAATGGGTGCCATCAGTGCTGAGGCCAGAGTTTGAAAGGCTCGGTGAAGAGCCACCTGACCAGAATGAATGCCCTCCAGGAATGCATTTGTTTGTAGCCTTTCTACACCCTGGATGGCATTCAAAATGGTAGACTGCCCAACAGTGAGTGACCTGAGGAGGTCAATGGCCTCCTCACTGAGGGCAGCAGGGGTGACTGGGGCAGGGCCTGAGGTGCCTGGGGTGAAGGTGATGCCCACCCTCTTGGGTGAGCGGGCACGGGGCGAAGGCTGAGGGGTTGCTGGGAGGGCGGTGCTGGTAGGGGGGGTGGCGGCTGTACCTGTAGATGGGGGCGGCATAGATGTTGCCACCACCACAAGGGAGCTTCCATCAGAGGACGAGTCCGTGTCGCTGGTGTCAGCTCCTGTCCCCGCTGTGGAGCTCCCCTCGCCCTCGGTCCCACTGGTGAATTCTGAGTCCGTAGTGTGGCCCTCCATGGCCATGGGGGATGCAGCTCCCTCGTGCTCCGGTGCCACTGCTCCTCCGCCTGATGATGCTAATGCACACAAGATCAGGGAAACCACAAAAATGGGGGGGGGGAAAGAATAAAGACATGTTGAGTGCATGGATTACTGCTACCGTTGGTGGACAAGACAGACACAGAAGCCCCCTGCTCTATGCCACGCTCTTGGGCTCTACAGTGCAATTCCTGGGAAATGGCCTACAAGGCTATGGACGACATCTGCACACATAGATGACACAGGGGCATGAATAGCTGTACTTGGCACTCTACAGAGGTGGGGTGGGGGGCCACAGGACCATGCCTTACGGAAGGGCCTAGCCTACGGAACTCGCCCTGGCCGAGGGAAACCCACAGCCCTCCTCCCCCACCCAGACAACTCCACTGCGCGCAAAGTCAGCTGAATGAGAGTGTACTCACCCCCTTGTGTCTGCTGTGATGCCCTCAAGTGCCCATCCAACTCCAGGTAGGCCACCGTCAGGATCCTGAACATCAGGGGGGTCATGGTTCGACAGGCACCCCTCCCACGTTGGGAGGACATCCCCAGCTGAGCCTCTGCCGTCTTCTTGCTCCAGCGGCGAATGTCCTCCCAACTTTTCCGGCAGTGGGTGCTCTGTCTGTGGTAGAACCCCAGGGTCCGGACGTCCTTGGCGATGGCACGACAAATATCTTTCTTCTGGTGGGCGCTGACCTACATGAAATGTACAGGGGAAGAAGAGAAGTCATTACCAACTGCACAGTCAAAATGAGTGGCCCCCATCCCTACCCTTGCCATGTGGCACTTGAACTCACCGTCTTTCATGCACGCAGAACTCTGCCCCCTTCCTTCTTACATCCAGCCCTCTCCACACAGGCATAGCCCATACAACTTGCTCCCTGTGTACTTACCTGTTTGTCTGGAGGACCGTAGAGTAGCGTGTACTGGGGGAGGACCCCATCAACGAGCTTCTCCAACTCCTCCGATGTGAAGGCAGGGGCCCTTTCCCCAGACACACAAGCCATTGTCTCTTCCAGACCGAGGTCACAGCAGCACTTGCAGTGTAGGTCCTCTCCTGTCGAAGATCAGGTATCGAGTAATTGAACTGATAGAAAATGGCAGTCAGGTCCGCGCCGGTCACGTCCGCGGCGGTGCGTACCATCACCACCGGCGTACATCGTCATTGGCTCCTGGGACCCATAGGGTCCAATGTTAACCAATGCAGCATTGCGCCGCGGTCTCCGGCCGCCTACCGCGACGGTGTACAACGCCAGCGCAGTTACCTCACATCCCATTGTCCCACTTTAGAGGTCAGGCAGCTGCCATTTCAGGGGCCCACATGGCCTAATTTCCAACTGCGTCACACATACCTATGCCTAGTCTCAACACACATATAGGCCACCTATTGTGTATGATTGGTGTTCTGGGTAAACTGTGGGTACGTACCTCTGAGTTGTTTGACTCTGTGGTCGCTGTTGTCCTTCATAGGGACCGTCCGCTGGGACATGTGAGGAGATGACGGAATCCTCCGGTGTACCGACCGCTGGTGGACCTGTCGACAATGGAGGAAAGACATTTGATAATCACCTACAGGTTTGACCGTGCCACAATCCAGGAACTGTGTACCCAGCTGGAGCCAGACCTGATGTCAGCAATCCGCCATCCCACAAGAATCCCCCCTCAAGTGCAGGTGCTATCAGTGCTCCATTTTCTTGCAAGTGGGTCTTTTCAAACAACTGTGGCCATGGCATCAGGGATGTCCCAGCCTATGTTTTCCAACGTATTGTCCAGAGTGTTGTCTGCCCTGCTGAAACACATGCAGAGCTACATCGTTTTCCCTCAGGTGGAGGATTTGCCTACAGTGAAAGGTGACTTCTATGCCCTTGGACATATCCCCAACATCACAGGGGCCATTGATGGGACCCATGTGGCTTTGGTCACCCCCCACATGAGTGAACAGGTGTACAGAAACCGGAAGAGTTACCATTCTATGAATGTACAGATGGTATGTTTGGCCGACCAGTACATCTCCCATGTGAATGCCATGTTCCCTGGCTCAGTGCATGACGCCTACATCCTGCGGAATAGCAGCATCCCCTATGTGATGGGTCAACTCCAGAGGCACCGTGTGTGGCTATTAGGTGAGCCCCTGGAAGCAAGACAGTGGGAATGGTTGTCTGGGGTTATCCCTACAGGTTAGTGTGTGTCTAACAGTTGTCCCTCGCCATTTGCAGGTGACTCTGGGTACCCCAACCTGTCATGCCTACTGACCCCAGTGAGGAATCCCAGGACCAGGGCAGAGGAACACTACAATGAGGCCCATGGGCGAACTAGGAGGGTGATCGAGCGGACCTTCGGCCTCCTGAAGGCCAGGTTCAGGTGCCTCCACATGACAGGTGGATCCCTATTCTACTCACCAAAGAAGGTGTGCCAGATCATCATGGCCTGCTGTATGTTTCACAACTTGGCTTTGCGACAACAGGTGCCTTTTCTGCAGAAGGATGGTCCAGATGGCGGTGTTGTGGCAGCTGTGGAGCCTGTGGACAGTGATAAGGATGAAGCAGAGGAAGAAGACATGCAGAACAGGGACTCAGTGATCCAGCAATATTTCCAATGAAACACAGGTGAGAATACATTCCTGCCTAATACATGTACTTTTACACTACTACCTCTCTACTGTCTGTCGTTTTCACCCAGTGTATGGTCACTGAGTTGTCACTTTCCCTTACGGTTTCACAGATGTGGGTCCCAACGTGTGTCAGCTGCTTAGATTCCTCATGGACTAGAGCTGTGTGACATAGGTATGTTGACATTACTATTTCAAGAACATTTTGTCACTGTAATTGCAAATATATTATTTTGAAATCACAGACAGACTCCAGATCATTTTGTGCTTTAGGTGTGTTTATTTAAATGCAAAATATTGGAGGGGGAAATTAAATGGTGAGGGGTGATGGTAGAGGAATGTCCATGGCAGAGTCCAGTCTATTAGTCTCACAGGTGCATTGCCCATATGGGCATAGGAAGTGGAGCTGGGGCAGTTTAATTATGGACAGGGTGACAAAGTGGGACAGTGGGATGACAATCAGGGTGGTCTCATTTCTTGGCGGGGGTCTTGGCATCGTGCTCTGTCTTGTTCCTGGATCTCAGGGACCGTTTGCGGTGTGGTTCTCCCTCTGCAGGGGGTGGGGTGGTGGTGTGGTGGTCCTGTGGCGGGGCGTCCTGTCCACTAGCGCCGGCGGAGGTGGTGGGCAGTTTATCGTCCATGCTAGTGTCAGGGGCCCCTTGGAGTGCCACAGTGTCCCTCCTGGTGTTAAGTAGTTCCTTCAGCACCCCTATGATGGTGCCCAGGGTGGAGCTGATGGTTCTGAGTTCCTCCCTGAAGCCCATATACTGTTCCTCCTGCATGCGCTGGGTCTCCTGAAACGTGTCCACTACCGTTGCCATCGTCTCCTGGGAGTGGAGGTATGCTCCCATGATGAAGCAGAGGGCCTCGTGGAGAGTGGGTTACTTGGCCTTTCCGCCCCCTGTCGCACAGCAGCACTCCCAGTTCCCCTGTGTTCCTGGGCCTCCGTCCCCTGGACCGTGCGCCCACTACCACTGCCCCTAGATCCCTGTTGTTGTTGGGGTGGTGGGTTATCCTGGGTTCCCTGTAGTGGTGGACACACAGCTGAATGACGAGTCCTGGGGCAGTGGTATGGGCCCGCTTTGTGGGTGTTGTGCTGGTGTTTCCAGAGGGGGGAAGGTCCGTGGGGCCTGTGCCTGTGTGAGGTGAACCGACTGTCCCGAGGCCCACGATGGTCTGGGCTGGTCATCTAGATTAAGTTGGACAGAGGTGCTGTCATCACTGTGGGCCTCTTCTGTGGGTGGAGTGGACATGTCTGGACCCTCCTGTCTGGTGATGTTGGGTAGTGGTCCTGCAGGGGTGGAAAGGCATGATTATTGCATCTGTGTGTGGCATGGTGTGCAATGGGTGGGTGACCATGTACCCCAGTGCTGGCATTCTTATGTGGGAGCTTGTGTGATGATGGTTTAGGGGGGGGTATGGGTATGTGCAGTGGGCATGCTTTAGTGATGGGTGTCCATGCTTTGTTGTTGCATGCAGGGCTTGGTGTTGGGATGTGTGGTTTGTGATATTGGTACATTTGTGAGGGGTTGGAGTGATAGGGGTGAGGCGACGGTTGGGGTATGTGATAGCATGCAGGTAGGGTGGGGGATGTAATAGTTAACATTTGACTTACCGGAGCCCATTCCTCCACCAACTCCTGCGAGGCCCTCAGGATGCAGAATCGCCAAGACCTTCTCCTCCCATGTTGTTAGTTGTGGGTGAGGAGGTGGGGGTCCTCTGTCAGTCCGCAGAACCGCCAGGTGGTGTCTTGAGACCACGGAATGCACCTTCCCCCATAGGTCGTTCCACCTTTTCCTGATGTCCTCCCGATTTCTTGGGTGTTGTCCCACTGCGTTGACTCTGTCCACTATTCTTCACCATAGCTCCATCTTCCTTGCAATTGAGGTGTGCTGCACCTGTGATCCAAATAGCTGTGGCTCTACCCGTACGATTTCCTCCACCATGACCCTGAGCTCCTCGTCCGAGAACCTGGGCTGTCTTTGCCATGCCATGGGGTGGTGTAGGTGATGTGTGGGGTGGTGTGTGTGGTGATAAGTGTGGTGATATGTAGTGGTGTGTTGTGTGAGGTACGTGGAAGTTGTGTGGGTGATTGTGTTATGTGCCTGTGGATGCTGTTGTACTTGCTGGTGGTGTCTCTCTCTGTGCTTCGTTCTCAATTTTTGGTAGTAGGGGTTTGTGGGTGATGTGGGTGTGTGTTTTATATTGTATTGGGTGTGTGGGAGTGGTGTGTGTATGTGTATCAGGTGTGCGTATTTTGAATTGTCCAATGTGGCTGTGTTTTGTAAGAGTGTGTGTATTTTGAGCGTGGCGGTGTGTACCGCCAATGGAATACTGCGGTTAAAAGACCGCTGCGTGGATTCGTGTGTCGTGATAGTGTGGGCGTATTTCTGTTTGCGTGATGGTAGAGGTTTTGTTTTCACCAGTTTATCACTGATCTTTGGTGTGGCGGACTTGTGTGGGTGTCTGAATTTTGGCGGATTCCGAGATGTGGGTCATAATAGCTGTGGTGGAATTCCGCAGCCGCGGCGGTGTGTTGGCGGTCTTCTGCACGGCGGTAAGTGGTTTTTACCGCCAATGTTGTAATGACCCCCTTGGTGTGTATTTGTTTAACTTGCTTTAAGCATTACAATTCAACTGTACAGTAATTTATACATTGTAAATACCTGTAGTTGGCTGCAGTGAACACACCAGGAGCAATAGTAGGGCACCAACATCTGCAAAAAGAGATGCCAATGGGCACTGTGAGTGGCCATAGAACTAGGAATTTATAGCCTGCCAGTGACAATGTCACACATCAAACTGTCAATAAAATGTGAAATAACTCTGTCTTACCTGTGTGTCCTTGGAAGTATTGACGAATGACTGCACTTCTGTTGTCCTCATCCTCTGCCTTCTCATCTTCACTGTCCACAGGGTCCACAGCTGCCACACGACCATCTCCAGCCTCCTCCTCCTGCAGAAAAGGCACATGGCGTCTCAAGGCAAGGTTGTGCAACATGCAGCATGCCACGATTATCTGGCAGACCTTCTTGGGTGAGTAGCACAGGGATCCCCCTGTTAGATGGAGGCACCGAAACCTGGCCTTCAGGAGGCCGAAGGTACGTTCAATAATCGTTCTTATTCGCCCAAGTGCCTCAATGTAATGTTCCTCAGCCCTTGTCCTGGGATTCCTCACAGGGGTCAGTAGCCATGATAGGTTTGGGTAACCTGAGTCACCTGCAAATATCGAGGGACAACTGTTAGCCACACACTAACCCTTATGTCCCACACCATACCCATACACTATTATCCACTGGGTGGGAACCAGGGCTCACCTATTAGCCACAACCTGTGCCTCCGGAGTTGGGCCATCACATTTGGGATGCTGCTATTCCTCAGGATAAAAGCATCATGCACCGAGCCTGGATAATTAGCATTGACATGGGAGATGTACTGGTGCGCCAAACACACCATCTACGGATTCATAGAGTGATAACTTTTTAAATTTCTGAAGACCTGTTCATTTCACCGAGGGGAATAAGGGGTACAAATGCAATATGTGTCCCATCAATCGCACCAATGATGTTGGGGATATGTCCCATTGTATAGAAGTCAGCTTTCACTGTGGCCAAATCCTCCACCTGGGGGAAAACAATGTAGCTGCACATGTTTTTAATCAGGGCACCCAACACTTGGGTCAACACTATTGAGAACATTGGCTGTGACATTCCTGCTGCCAAGCCCACTGTCACTTGGAAAGAGCCTGTTGCCAAAAAATGGAGCACTGATAGTACCTGCACAAGAGGGGGGTCCCAGTGGGGTGACCGATTGCAGATATCAGGTCAGGCTCTAATTGGGCACACAGCTCTGTAATTGTGGCCCTGTCAAGTGTGTAGGTGAGGATAATGTGCCTGTCCTCCATTGTTGCCAAGTCCACAAGGGGTCTGTACATGGGGGATGTCTCCATCTCTTGTTCATCCGCAGAGGTTGCAATCTATGGGGCAAAAGAGTGTGCAGCTGGTCATTATCTGCACATTGTAACTGCTACAGTACAATGCATATTGTGATAGCTACAATATTTTGGTGGCATATGTCCAGAATGTGAAATTGTGATGCAGTTAGGATCCATGGCCTGGAATGGCATCCGCCTGTTCTGTATGGAGGGACAGGTGCAAATGAGGTAATTCCGCTGACATTGTGCGCCGTTGTGGAAGTCGGTCGTAAACCGCTGTGCAACTCCTCATTGGTTATCATTGGACCCTACAGTGGCACAATGGTATGCACCGCCACGGACGTCACCGCCATTTTCTATCTGTTCACTCACTTGCTACCTGACCTTCAACAGGAGACGACCTACACTGCATGTGCTGCTGTGACCTGTGTCTTGATATTACTGGGGTAAGGACCCCTGCCTTCACCTCGGCGGAGTTGGAGAGACTGGTGGATGGGGTCCTACTCCAGTACCGACAACTGTATGGGCCTCCAGACCAACAGGTGAGTACACTGTGAGTACGATGCATGGATCATGAATGCATGGAATGCTTTGTGTGGAGGCCTCGTGGATGGCGGTGTTAGTGGATGGGCCCTGGGCAGCATGAGGCATGTATGCTGGGGCATGTCTGTGCTAATGGGGTTGGTAAGGGGCATGGTGGGCCATAAGTATAACAGGCAGGACGGTCTGACTAATACCTTTCCCTGTGTGTATTTCCTCTGAATGTCAGCACACATCAAATGAAGGGTATATGGCGTGCCATCACCAAAGACGTGCGGACCCTGGGGGTCTAAAGCAGGCAGAGCACCCACTGTCGAAAATGGTGGGAGGACCTGAGACACTGGGCATGGAAGACGATGGAGGCCCAGCTGGGGATGGCCTCCAAACGAGGAAGGGGTGCCCGTCGAACCCTGACCCCCCCTGATGGCCCGCATACTGGCGGTGGCCTATCTGGAGCTGGAAGGGCGGTTGGGGGCATCACAGGAGAAACAAGGGGGTGGGTACAGTGCCCTTCATTCCTATGTACTCCTGGTGGGTTGGTATCCGGGTGGGGAGTGTGGGCCTGTGGGTGCCCCTAGGCCAGGCCTGACATTGCAGAGTAGGTCCCATGTTGGGCAGGGTTCTGATGTGAAATTCATCCAACCTAGCTAGTAGGCATCCACTACTGGGCAGAGGTGTGGGTGGGTCCCAGGTATGCTGCAATTGGCGGGATCTGTCCCTACCCATGGCCTGGTGACTAGCATTGTAACTGGAAGTGCATTCCCTAGTGCGTAGGGCTGTTCCCTGTGTGTGAGCGTGTTGTGTACACCAACGGTGGTGTTGGTGCCGCCACTGTGTCCTTTGTCTCCCCCCTTTTTGTTTTGTCATCCTGCCCTTCTGTGCATTAGCATCACCTGGCAGAGGAGCAGAGGCACCGGTGACGGAGGGAGCTGCATCCCACAGGACCCAGGAGGCAGAGCCCACTGACGCTGAGGGCACCAGTGGGACGGAGGGTGAGGGGAGCACCACGTGGAGACAGGAGGGGACAGTTCGGACACGGATACATGCTCCAATGGAAGCTCCCTGGTGGTGGCGAACACCTCTGTGACCAACCCAGCTACAGGTACAGCCACCAACCCCGTACCAGCACCTCCCTCTCAGCAGCCCCTCAGCGAGTTTACCATGCCCGCTCACCAGGGAGGGTGGGCATCTCCTTCGCCCCAGGCACCTCAGGCCCTGCCCCAGATGGCCCTGCTGCCTTGAGTAAGGAGGCTATTGACCTCCTGTGATCCACCTCTGTTGGGTAGTCGACCATTGTGAATGCCATCCTGGGTCTGGCAGCCCAAATGCAACAGTCCAATGTATTTCTGGAGGGCATTCACACTGGCTTGGCGGCCCAACACAGATCAATCCAGGCTCTGGCCTCCTCTCTGATGGCAGCCATTGTCCCTGTTTCTACTCTCCCCCCTCCAACATCCTCTTTCCAGTCCCATTCCCCTCAATCCCAACCTATCCCAAGCACACAGGCAGATGAGCATGTACACAGGACAACACCCAAGAGTGGACATGGCAAACACAAGCACCTCACTTCATCCCACAGGCACTCACACAAACAACATCCAGATGCAGACATACCAACATACACTGCCTCCACTGTGGCCCCCTCCACCTCGTCCTCCACCTCACTCCCAGTTCGGTGTACACTCACACCTGCATGCACTACATCCTCATCCATTACCCTCATCCACTACCCTCATCACCAACACACCTATCAGAACAAGCACCCCACTGGCAGACACCACTCCCACATCCACCCCCACATCCATGCACACATCCCCTGTGTCCTCTCCCACTGTATCTGTGCCCCCTCCTCCCAAAGTACACAAACACAAGCACTCAGCCACCCAACAGCCATCCACCTCACAACAGCATCTAGCCCATGCACCTGTTACATACTGCGCTGGACTTCTCACCTCTGGATACCGAGTTGGCGAATACACCAGATCTTCTACAGGTTCTGGATACTCCCAGATAAGGGCGACCCCTTCTAGTAGCCACAGTGCCGTTTGACAGGCTACGCCAAAGCAGACCGTACCCTCCAGAAGGAGTCCCAGAGGGAAAAAAAAACCAACACTGGGGAAAAACCTCTAACAGGAACTCCTGAAAAAAAAACAAGAAAAAACAGGACATGACAACAGGAACAAAAATAGGCAAAATATCCCAAGGCAAAAAGCAGGAACAAAGAACAGGCAAAATCTCCCAAGGGAAAAGCAGGAACAAAGAACAGGAGCGAACAGCACAAACAGAAGGAAGTGTTTGCAATGCAAGGTAGAACAAGACTGACTGACTTATATACTGAGAAAAGGGAAGTGACATCACAGGAAAGGGAAAGAACACCATCTTGAATTGGGAAAAGCCCATAGACAAGAATAGGAAAAAGAAAGTAGTAGAAAAGAAAACCAGAGCATGCTGGGACAAAAACACGAAGAAGACAAGATGGACACAACATGGACAGAGACAAGAAAGAAGACCAGACAAACCCATCACCAACAACAAAAAAGAAGAAAAAAGGGCTACAGGTAAGTGTAGCGGTACCGGGAGCAAAATATATGCTTCCCAGGATGTGTAATAAAAAAAAGCGGGGAACGGCGCTCCGAGTGTCAGCAGCGCTTTCCATCTTGAGGACAGAAAGAGACGCTGCGTCTAAGTGCAGCGTTACAGCACCTGCACCCAAACACAGCAGACAGACACCTCCTATAACCACTCCCTCTTCCTTCACTCCTAGACCTTCTCCCTCTTCCCGCCCCAATGTCCCTAAGAAGCTTTCCTCTCCACCGTTGACCTCTTCCCTCCCCCTCCCCCACCTCCCCCCGTCCTTCATGTCAATCCAGGGTGGTCAGAACCCAGGCAAGCACCTCAGCCTCCCAGTCCATGGGCACAGTAGTGTTCCCAGCAACTCCAGGTGGGAAAGGATCCCGGCCACCAGCCAGCCAGACGTAAAGGGTGCCTGCCCCAAGTGGTTCAAGAAAGGGCAAGGAGCCAGCCCCATCTGCAGGAAGGACGGCAAGGAGCCACCCCCAGCTGCAGCAAGGGAGGGCAAGGAGCCACCACAGCTGTAGCAAGGAAGGGCAAGGAGCCACCCCCAGCTGCTGCCAAAAGGAGCAAGGAGCCATCCCCAGCTGCTGGCAGGAAGGGCAAGGGGCCTGCACCAGCAGGCAGTAAGGACAAGGGGCCTGGTGCTGGGACTCAGTCAGAGCCCCAAACACCAACCATGGTGGTGCAGCCGTCCGAGGCTGCAGGGGATGGGCAGGAGCCTCCCTCCACAACTACCACCAGCAGCAGTAGCACCAGTGGGCAGCTGTCCGAGGCTGCAGGGGATGGGCTGGAGCCTCCCCCCACCACTACCACCACCAGTTCCGCCAGCAGCACCGGAGGGGAGCCTTCCAAGGCTGCAGGGGATGGGCTGGAGCCTCCCCGCACCACTACCAGCAGCAGCAGCAGCACCACTGCCACCACTGAACAGCTGTCACCTCCAGCGGACATTCTGTAAACCTGCCTCCATGGGCTATTGTGCGGCCTGCCCCTTGCAAATCCTGTGGGTATGACACCCAGCTGTGAGACTGTGACCTTGCACTTCCCAAGATCTGCATCACAGGGTACAATGCCCCCTCCAGAACCAGTGGAGAAGCCATCCACTCACCCCAACCTCCCCAGGATGAAAATCACAGGGCACGATGCCCCCTCCAGAAACAGTGGAGAAGCCATCCACTCATCTCATCCTCCACAGGATGAAGCTCATAGGGCACGATGCCCCCTCCAGAACCAGTGGAGAAGCCATCCACTCACCCCATCCTCCCCAGGATGAACCACAGGGCATGTTGCCCCCTCTAGAGCATGTGGGCAAGTCGTCCACTTGAGAGACTGTGGCCTTGCACTCCCCAGGACAAAGCACAGGGTATTTTCCCCCTTCCAGAGCATGTGGGCAAGTCACCCATTTGAGAGACTGTGGCCTTGGTCTCCCCAGGACAAAGCACAGGGCATTTTCCCCCCTCCAGAGCATGTGGGCAAGTCACCCATTTGAGAGACTGTGGCCTTGGTCTCCCCAGGACAAAGCACAGGGCATGTTTCCCCCTCCAGGACCAGTGGCGTTGTTCCATCTGCCTGCAGATGTGCCGCACCATTCCCTGTCCACCTGAGGTGCCTGCCTATTGTCGACCTGATGCCCCTGCAGTGTTCTCTCTGTGTTGTTGCATGACTGAAGTGTGGCCTTGTTCTTTCTAATGTGACCCTGTGGCCCATGAACATTGAGGACTGGGCAGTGTCCATTTGTAAATATGTATATACTTTTTGATTTGGATGCACGTATTTCTACTATATTTATCTTATTACACTCACTTTTCTCTATTGGAGTTGTCCTTGCATTATTCCAGAGGGGTACGGAGTAAATATGTTATGTTACTGCATCTGCTTGTGTGTATGGTGTTGGGGGTGGGGGTGTGTGTTGGGCGTGTGTGTGTCTCACTCTCTTTTTCCTCCCCCCCTCCCCTGTGTGCTAGGCGTCTGTACTCACCATGGTCGTCTTCGCCGTTGTTGGTGTTCGGAGTGGAGCAGGACGTAAATCAGCATTGGAAATATGTGCAGCTCGGGTTCGTCCCTGAGTCTCCACAGGTGAGTCCGTTGACTTTTGAGATCTGTTTCCGCCAGGCTTTTGATGTCGTTGGTACCACCCTAGAAAAGGTGGCGGTTTCCTGTGCCTTAATTCAGTGGGCGGAACATTGGCTTCTGCCTTGCTGTAGGCGGTTACCGCTGTGGTGCCTGTCAATTCCGCCCTGGCGGTCGGTGTGTTAAAGTTGCTGTCTGTCTGAGCTGTTTCCGCCATTGTCCTAATTTTGCAGTATTTATCGCCAGCCTGTTGGAGGTATTACCACCACTTTATCACCAACTGCCAGGGTTGTAATGAAGGCCATTGTCTTCTCGAATTCACAGCTTCAATAATGTTGTATCATACAAAATTATATGTCTGTACTATACCATGGGCAAAGTTATATTGGTCTATAATTCTATTTATCTGGACATTCCAAGTTCTTAAAAACGGCCGCGGATCATGGTGATACCTCAATTCGAGTCACTTATTTAATCTGACCCGTAAACTATGACTCATGTCTCAAAAAAGACGCTACATATACAATGTTACATATCAAGAAGTTAGACAAGCTACCTTTTAACATTGCAGAATTGCAGGCCCAGGGAACTGACTCTCCAGAAGGCTCTCACAGAGATCCTGGGAGCATATCAACGTTCCCAGGACATGATGGGCCAGATCCTGGACAATGTACAGGAGAACAAGTGGCTGCAGGAGGGACAGTACCAGGGGATCAGGGAGGACTTGCAGGCCATCAACAACACCCTTATCTCCATTGCTGGGGTGCTGGCAGACATGGCCAACATTATGAGGCAGGCAGTCTCACACCAGCGGGCCCCTGCCACTAGCCAGACATCTGAACAGCCTTCCACCTCCGATGCCGCTAGTGGCCAGGGGGCCCTGCCACAGGATGAAAAGGCAACCAGCACCCCTCAAGATGCAGAAGGTGAACCACCCCGCAAATGTTCCCTGCAATCTAGACAGAAGCCAGAGACACCTGCCAAGACCCTCGCCAGGAAATGAGACTCTCCTGATTGTCACCCTTGTGTCCCACTCTGTCACCCTGTCCATTGCTCCCCTTCCTATGTCCCCATGGACAATGCACCTGTGCTACAAACAGACTGGAACAATACCCTGGACTTTCCTCTATCATCACCCCATCCCATTACACTTACCCCGCCATATATTAGCACTTCAATAAACACCCTTTAAAAAAAAACATTTTTGGAGTTTGTCATGTATATCAAATATGTATTCATTGTAACAGGTACAAACATTGCAAATCGACTGTACAGAGAATGAGCATAGATTAATGACCTGTAACTGGCTGTAGTGATCACACCAGGAGTATATATCAGGTCACCAACATCTGCAAAATGAATTGCCAAAGGGAACAGTAAGTGGGCATGGAAATTGAAAATATCAGCATGCCATTGGCACACAGATTAAAACAAAAGTCATAGAAATGTAAAGTAACACTGTCCTACATTGGAAGTATTGTCGGATAACATTTGTTCTGTTGTCCTCATCCTCATTCTCACTGTCCACAGGGTCTACTGCTGCCACACGGGCATCTCCAGCCTCCTCCTCCTGCAGGAATGGGACATGGCTTCTGAGGACAAGGTTATGCAACATGCAGCATGCCACCACTATCTGGCAGACCATCTTTGGGGAGTAGCAGAGGGATCCACCTGTTAGATGGAGGCACCGGAACCTGGCCTTCAGGAGGCCAAAGGTCCTTTCAATTATCCTTCTGGTTCACCCTTGTGCCTCATTATAACGTTCTTCTGCCCTTCTGCTGGCATTCCTCACAGGGGTCAGCAGCAATGATAGGTTTGTGTAACAAAAGTCACCTGCAAATAGTGAGGGACAATATTTAGCCACACACTATCCTATATGTCCCACACCATACTCATAGACCAATAACTACTGGGTGGGAACCTGGGCTCACCTATAAGCCACACCCTCTGCCTCTGTAGTTGGCTCATCACATTTGGGATGCTGCTATTCCTCAGGACAAAGACATCATACACTCACCCAGGATACTTAGCATTGACGTAGGAGATGTACTGGTCCGTCAAGCACACTATTTGAACATTCATAGAGTGGAAACTCTTACGATTCCTGAACACCTGTTCATTCTGGCGGGGGGCACAAATGCAATATGTGTTCCATCAATCGCCCCAATTATGTTGGGGATATGTCCCATTGCATCAAGCTCAGCATTCACAGTGGCCAAATCCTGAACCTGGGGGAAAACAATGTAGCTGTACATGTGTTTTATCAGGGCAGATAACACTCTTGTCAACACTATTGAGAACATTGACTGTGACATTCTTCTGCCAAGCCCACTGTAACTTGGAAAGAACCAGTTGCCAGGAAATGGGTACAGATAGCACTTGCACAAGAGAGGGAATCCCAGTGGGGTGACGGATAGCAGATATCAGGTCAGGCTCCAATTGGTCACACAGCTCAATGATTGAGGCCCTGTCCAGTCTACAGGTGAGTAGTATGTGCCTGTCCTCCAGTGCTGCCAAGTCCACGAGGGGTCTATACACAGGGTTATGTCTCCATCTCCTATTCATCCGCAGCAGTAGGTATGTAAGGGACACAAGAGTGAGGAGCCTTCAGAATAATGGAACTTTGTATCCTGTAAACATGAAATGGGTCATTGTGATTTGTCCAGTAATGTGCTAATATCTCCTGTGATGCAGCATTATTCCAGGGCCTGCCCCCCACCCCTGAAATGGCATCCGCCTGTCCTGTGTGGAGGGACAGGTGGAAGTGAGGTAATTCCGCTGCCGTGCACCGTTGTGGGAGGAGGTCGGGAACAGCGTGCAACTCCTCATTGGCTAACATTGGGCCCTATGGGTTACAGTGGCCAATGGTGATCTACGCCGGCAGTGACGGTATGCACCGCCGCAGCCCTGACCGCCATTTTCTATCATATTCTTCCCTTGTTACCTGACCTTCAATAGGAGAGGACCTACACTGCATGTGCTGCTGTGACCTGTGTCTGGAACCTACCATGGCCCGTGTGACCGGGGAAAGGGCCCCAGCCTTCACTTCAGAGGAGTTGGAGAGACTGGTGGATGGGGTCCTACCCCAGTATGAACTACTGTATGGGCCGCTAGACCAACAGGTGAGTACACTGTGAGCACGATGCATCTGGCATGAATGCATGGAGTTGTGTGTGTGATGGCCTTGTGTAAGAGAGGTGGGTGGATGTCCTCTTGGTGGTGTACAGGTTGTGTGCTGGGCCATGTGTGTGGAAATGGTGATGTAAAGGGGTATGGTGGGCCATATGTGTAACAGGCAGGACTGTTTGTCTAATTCTATTTTCCTGTCTGTATTTCCTCTGCAGGTCAGGGCCCATCAAAAGAAGGGTATATGGCGTGCCATTGTCAAGGACGTGTGGACCCTAGGGATCTATGGTAGGCAGAGCACCCACTGTCGGAAAAGGTGGGAGAACCTGAGACGCTGGGCACGGAAGACAGTGGAGGCCCAGCTGGGGATGGCTTCCCAATGAGGAAGGGGTGTCCGTCAAACCTTGACCCCCCTGATGGCCTGCATACTGGTGGTGGCCTATCCAGAGCTGGATGGGTGCTTGAGGGCAGCACAGAAGCCACAGAAGCCACAAGGGGGTGAGTACAGTGCCCATCATTACAACTTACGCATGGTAGGGAGGTATCCGGGTGGGAGATGTGTGTCAGTGGGTGCCCCTAGGCCAGGCCTCACATTGCAGCATAGGTCCCCTGGTGGCTAGGGTGCAGAAGGGCAAATTTAGCTACCTAGCTCGTAGGCATCCACTACTGGTCAAGGCTGCGTGGGTCCCAGGTGTGCTGCATTTGGAGGTGGGTGCCCCTCCCCATGCCTTGGAGGCATGCTATTTCTCTGGTATTGCAATGCATATTGTGTAGGGCTGTTCCCTGTGTGTGAGGGTGCTGTGTACGCCAATGGTGGTGTTTGTGCAGCCATTGACCCAGTGTATTCTTTGTCTCTCTCCCCCCTTTCTTGTTTTGTCATCCTGTCCTTATGTGCATTAGCATCATCTGGCGGAGGAGCAGAGGCACCGGCGACAGAGGGAGCTGCATCTCACAGGACCCAGGAGGCAGAGTCCACTGACACTGAGGGCACCAGTGGGACGGAGGGCGAGGGGAGCACCAAGGCAGAGAATGGAGGGGACACTTCAGACACAGATAACTCCTCCGATGGAAGCTCCCTGTTGGTGGCAGACACTTCTGTGACCACCCCAGCTACAGGTACATCCACCAACCCTCATACCAGCACCACCCTCCGAGCAGCCCCTCATCCATTTGCCCATGCCCGCTCACCCAGGAGGGTGGGCATCTCCTTCGCCCCAGGCACCTCAGGCCCTGCCCCAATGAGCCCTGCTGCCCTGAGTGAGGAGGCTCTTGACCTCCTGAGATCCATCTCTGTCGGGCAGTCAACCATTGTCAATGCCATCCAGGGGCTGACAGTCCAGATGCAACAATCTAATGCATTCCTGGAGGGCATTCACACTGGATTGGCGGCCCAACAGAGATCGATTCAGGCTCTGGACTCCTCTCTGATGGAAGCCATTGTCCCTGTTTCTACTGCCCACCTCCAACTTCCGCTGCCCAGTCCCAGTCCCACTCCCCTCACCCCCAACCTATCCCAAGCACACATACAGACGAGCGTGCACATAGGACAACACCCAAGAGTGTCACAGGCAAACACAAGCACCACACTTCATCCCACAGGCACTCACATAAACACCATCCAGTTGCAGACACACCAACATCCACTATTTCCACTGTATCCTCCTCCCCCTCCACGACCTCCCTCCCAGCCACGTCCACACACACATCTGCATGCACTACATCATCAACTACTACCAGCATCATCACCACACCAACCAGAACACACACCTCACTGGCAGACACCTCCGGAACATCCATGCACACATCCCCTGTGTCCTCTCCCACTGTGATGGTCTCCCCCTCCTAAGGTACACAAATGCAAGCACTCAGGCACCCAACAGCCATTCACCTCACAACAGCATACAGCCCATGCTCCCAAAAGCAGCAGACACCTCCAACAACCATTCCCTCATACTCCACTCCCATTCCTTCTCCCTCTTTCCGCCCAAATGTCCCTAAAAAACTGTTCCTATCCATCATTGATTTCTTCCCTACCCCTCTCCCCATCCTGCATGTACGGGCAGGGTATAACGAACCCAGCCAGGCACCTCAGCCACACAGTCCACAGGCCCAGTCCTAACCGCACCCCCTCATGGTGGAAAGGGATCCAGGCCACATGTAATGAAGGGGAGAGAGCCTGCACCAGCCAGCCTCATGGGGAGGGAGCCTGCACCTGCCACACGAAAGGCCGAGGAGTCTGCCCCAGCAGGCAGGAAGATCAAGGAGCCTGCACCAGCAGGCAGGAAGATCAAGGAGCCTGCACCAGCAGGCAGGAGGAGCAAGGAGCCTGCACCAGCAGGCAGGAAGGCAAGGAGCCTGGAACTGTGACGAATCCCCCACCAACAACCATGGTTGTACAACCGTCCGAGGTTGCAGGGGATGGGCTGGAGCCTCCCCCCATCAGCAGCACCACCACTGTGCAGCCATCCGAGGATGCAGGGGATGGGCAGGAGCCTCCCCCCACCAGCAGCACCGCCACTGTGCAGCCGTCAGAGGTTGCAGGGGATGGGCAGGAGCCTCCCCCCACCAGCAGCAGCGCCACTGTGCAGCCATCCGAGGTTGCAGGGGATGTGCAGGAGCCTCCCCCCACCAGCTGCACCACCACTGTGCAGCCATCACCGCCGGCGGACGGTATGTAATCCTGCATTCATGGGCTGCTGTGTGGCCTGTCTACTCCAGAACCAGTGGGTATGACACCCACCTTAGAGACTGTGGCCCATCACTCCCCAGGATCAAGCACAGGGCACATTGCCCCCTAAAGAACCAGTGGGTATGACACCCATCTTAGTGACTGTGGCCCATCACTCCCCAGGATCAAGCATAGGGCACGTTGCCCCCTCTAGAACCAGTGGTTTTGTTACATCTTCCGGCTGAGGTGCCCTCCCATCCCCCTGAGGTGCCTGCCTATTTACAAACTCATGCCCCTGCAGTTTCCTCTCTATGTTGAAGCAGGTGACATGTGTGGCCTTGGACTTTGGCCTGTGGCCATGTGGCCTACGAAGATTGAGGACTGGGCTGTGTCCCTTTTTCTGTACATATGTACATATCTCTTAAGTTACCTAACTTATTATTTCTACTGTGTTGATCTTATTACAAACACTTTTGCGAAATCGTTTTATCCTTGCATTATTCTGCAGATTTTTGTGGTCAGATTGTTTTTGTAATGCATCTGGTTGTGTGTATGGTGTGTGTGTGGGGTGTGTGTGGTGCATGTGTGTGTCACTGTCGTTTTCCTCCCCCCCTTGTGTTCTAGGCGGCTGTACTCACCGTTGTCGTCTTCGCCAGCGTTGGTGTTCGTGGTGGAGCAGAACGTAGAATAACATCGGGAACACATGCAATTCAGGTTCCATGGTGGCGTGGGTTTTCCCTGTGTCCCCAATGGTGAGTCCTTTGACTTCTGAGCTCAGTTTCAGTCAGGCTTTTGATGTCGTTGTTACCACCCCGGAAAAGGTGGCAGAATGTCTGGTCATAATATGGTGGGTGGAACATTGACTTCCGCCTGGCTGTATGCGGCTCCCGCTGTAGTGGCTGTTGTTTTCACCCTGGCGGTCAGTGTGGTACATTGGCTGTCTTTCGGAGATCTTTCTGCCATGGTCATAATTTGGCGGTAAGTACCACCAGCCTGTTGGTGGTATTACCTCCACTTTATCACCGGCAGCCAGGGTCGTAATGAGGGCCTAAGTTGCTTGTCAAAGCATATGCTTTCATGCATAATCTATCCCATAGTTCTTTTGTTGGACCTTTTTTGCAGGGTCACCCCCAAACATTTTGCCTTCTTCCTCCTTTTTTTCTGCCCTGTTTTGTTAGATTTAGGACTCTGGGCACTTTACCACTGCTAACTAGTACTAAAGTGCATATGCTCTCTGTCTAAAATATATTAATGATTGGTTTCTCCATGATTGGCTTATTTGATTTACTAGTAAGTCCCTAGTATTGTGCACCAGATGTGCCCAGGGCCTGTAAATAAAATGCTACTAATGGGCCTGCAGCACTGATTGTGCCCCCCATGCAAACATCTCATGCCAGCCAATACAGTGCCTGTGTGTGCAGTTTTAATCTGCCATTTCGACCTGGCAAGTGCACCCACTTGCCAGGCCCCAACCTCCAGTTTACTATATCTAAGTCACCTCTAAAATAGGCCCAAGGCAGCCCCATGGGCAGGGTGCAGTGTATTTAAAAGGTAGGGCATATACTGATGTGGTTACATGTCCTGTTCACACAGGAGCGTGGTCCCCGTTTGACGCAATGACCACGGTTTTCAGCGCAGGCCCCAGCTTTCCGACACTGCACAGCAAACGCACCACAGATGAATGAGTTTCGAGAAAAGCATCACCAAAGTACGTGACGCACCATCCTGACTCTGATGCAGCGCTTGCTTTATCACTGTGAAATTGATGCATCACAGCTTGCCTTTCAACGCTTCATTTACACATCGTCCCTGGGTGCCATTTGCTTTATCAACGCCACACCGCAATAAGGAGCCAGCGCTTTGTGCCACAAACGACGGATCATCTCCCATGTGGCAGTGAGGAACCGATGTATCAACTCCCCTGCCTAACAGTAAGGAACCGACGCATCACCTCCCCTGCAACACTAAGGAATCAACACATCTCCAGCTCTTTTCACGCATCACCTCCCCTGCGGCCTGCATTGTCTTTGTTCTTGACGCATTTCTGGTACTTTGCCTCAGTCAAGCGCTTCTACTGATTTCAAGGAACTGCATATGCATTTGATCTTCAAAAAGTGATATCTTTGCTTGTGTACGTTGAATGTTTTTCATTTTGATCTTGTTGTACTCAGATAAATATTGGCTATTTACCTAAACTGGTTTGGAGTACGTTTGTGGTGTTTTCACTGTGTTACTTTGTGTGTACAAATACTTTACACATTGCCTCTGAGATAAGCCTAACTGCTTGAGCCAGGCTACTAAGGGAGTGAGCAGGGGTTATCTTAGTTGTGTGGCTTGCTTACCCTGACTAGAGTGAGGGTTCCTACTTGGACAATGTGTAAACAACTGCTAACTAGAGACCCAACTAGATTGTGGGGAATGTTCCCCAGCTCAAGAAAAGTACCTGCCACAGTGGCTATTTGCAAGCAAATCAATCAATCAAACAATCAGGATTTGGAAAGCGTGACTGATCACCTGACAGGATATCTCGGCGTATGTAGGTCCCAGAGGCTCATTCAAACAGCCAGGTCTTGGGGGCCCTTTGGGATTCCGGAAGTGAGGTGATGGTTCAGAGTTGCATTGGAGGCTGCCAGAAAATGGGGGGGAAGCAAGGAGAAAGCAGTGAAAAAGAGGGAAAAGCAAGAAGCCACTCAAAAATGGGGAAAAGGCAAGGAGAAAGCAGTGAGGCTGAGGGAAAAGTAAGGAGAAGGCACACAACAAGTGGGAAAAAAGCATGAAGAAAGCAGTTAGAATGAGGGAAAAGCAAGGAGAAGGCACACAAAAATCAGCAGAAAAAATAAGGAGAAAGCAGTAAAAACTAGGATAAAGCAAGGAGAAAGCACAAAAATGGGGGGGGAAATCAAGGAGAAACCAGTGAAACCAAGGGAAAAGCAAGGAGAAGGCCCACAAACAGCAAGAAGATAGTAGCAAGAGCGATGCAGCAGCACAGGGGAGAGCTTGGCCTGGGACCTGCTCAATGGGGTCGCACTATGGACTTCATTAAGTAACAAATGTGAGCTGGAATCTTCAGAGGTTATTTTTCCTGCTTTCCTGGACTTGTTGTGCAAGTCAGTTTTGAACTAAACTGCTGGCTTCTCAGCCACATAGAGAGAAGGTATGAATGATTTTAGGTCAGTCCGGAGACTTTTTGACTCTTCCCAGTCACTACAGAAGACTTTTAGGCCAACTATCTCTAATAATTCCATCATGGATAAAGCATTATAGAAATAATTGCATTGATCTTCAAGTAATGAGTTATTTATGGGATGGAAAGTGTGTTTTGATATAATTTTCCTGTCAAAGGTTAGCAGATAAGACTTGAAATCCAAGCTATACTTTTCACAGCATGTTTTACAATCTGGCTGCAGGACACCAGCTATCTAAAGGACATGCCATATTTTTAAGTGCAAGTTGTTTATTTCAATTTTGCATCTTTTTTTGACTTTTTTCAACACCACTAAAGATCTGGGCAGAGATAAGGTTGACACAGTATGACAGCTTTGGATAAAATATGGTTGTCCTTTAAAATACAGCACATATAATTGTGGCCAGATGAGAAGGCCACAGTTACTTTGAAGGTCAAGGTGGCAAATTTACCAAGACCTGCAAAAAGCCACACAAAGCAGGATAAAGGCCCTCATTACAACCCTTGCGGTTGGTGTTAAAGCAGCAGTAATACCGCCAACAGCCCGGCGGAAAAAAAAATGGAATCACGACCATGGCAGAAACCGCCAACATAGCCAGCCACTTTAACACTCCGACCGCCACAGCGGTAAAAACAAACACCACGGCTGTAACCGCCAACAGACAGGCGGAGGACAAAGTACCGCCCACACTATTACAAGAGGCCTATCCGCCACCTTTTCCGGGGCAGTACCAACACTATCAGAAGCACAACGGAAACAGGAATTGGAACGGAAACCACTCACCTCTCGACACCCAATGAGGAACCAGGACACCATGGAGCCCGAACTACAGGTCCTGCCCATGCTGGTCTTCCTCCTCTTGTATCAGGAGCAGGAAAGACACAGTCGACGACCACGGTGAGTACTGCACCTACAACACAAGGGAGGGTGGGAGGGAAAGAGAGTGACACACAGACATGCAACACGCAATAACCCCACCCCCACCCTCACCCACAACACCATACACACAAATACATGCAGCAACATTACATATACACCCGCGACCCGCTGGAAGAATGCAAGGACAAAAGGAAATGATTGTAACAATTGTAATCAATAAAAATTAAATAGTGCAATTTCAAAACTCAGTATATACAAATATGTACACCAACTACACAAGTCCGGATATTAATCAAACATCGTCCGTGGATCAGTGTCCCAAAATGCATGGGCGAAGCCCACACAAGATACCTGACTCGAAACGGAGAGAACACTGCAGGGGCATCAGATCGAAATGAAACAGGCACCTCAGGGGGAGTGGGAGGGGGGGCACCTCAGACGGATGAACGCACGGTGCCACTGCTCCACGAGGGGGCTCCATGCCCACTGATTGGTCCTGGGGAGTGCAAAGCCACAGTCTCACAAGTCTTTCCAGTGGGTGGTTTGCCCACTGCTCTAGCCTGGGGAGTGCAAAGCCACAGTCTCACAAGTCTTTCCAGTGGGTGGTTTGCCCATTGATTGGTCCTGGGGAGTGCAAAGCCACAGTCTCACAAGTCTTTCCAGTGGGTGGTTTGCCCACTTCTCTATCCTGGGGAGTGCAAAGTCACAGTCTCACAAGTCTTTCCAGTGGGTGTTTGCCCAATGCTCTATCCTGGGGAGTGCAAAGCCACAGTCTCTCAAGTGGATAACAGTCTCCACTGGTTCTGGAGGGGTCTTGGTGCCCAGAGTGCTTCATCCTGCCAAGGACTGGGGTAGTTGATGTGATTCTCCACTGGTTGTGGAGGGGGCTTTGTGCCCAGAGTGCTTCATCCTGTCAAGGACTGAGGTAGTGGATGCCTTTAACCACTGGTTCTGGAGGGGGCTTTGTGCCCAGAGTGTTTCATCCTGCCAAGGACTGAGGAAGTGGATGGATCTCTCCACTGGTTCTGGAGGGGGCTTTGTGCCCAGTGTGCTTCATCCTGCCAAGGACTGAAGAAGTGGATGTGATTCTCCACTGGTTCTGGAGGGGGCTTTGTGCCCAGAGTGCTTCATCCTGCCAAGGACTGAGGTAGTGGATGCCTTTCTCCACTGGTTCTGGAGGGGGTTTTGTGCCCAGAGTGCTTCATCCTGCCAAGGACTGAGGAAGTGGATGTATCTCTCCATTGGTTCTGGAGGGGGCTTTGTGCCCAGTGTGCTTCATCCTGCCAAGGACTGAGGAAGTGGATGTGAATTTCCATTGGTTCTGGAGGGGCCTTTGTGCCCAGACTGGTTCATCCTGCCAAGGACGGAGGAAGTGGATGTATCTCTCCACTGGTTCTGGAGGGGGCTTTGTGCCCAGAGTGCTTCACATGCAGTGTGGCAGGTCCTATTCCCTCACCTGGGTGTGTGTGCCACGAGATTGCCTGGGAACAGGTAGTATGATACGCCATGGAGGCAGAGACACACTCCACCCTTCTGCGACTTCGCCTGCCACTTGCAGGTACAAACAGTGCTGAGAGTCATGCCTCATGGACGCTGGGCAGGGTCCAGGAAGTCTCCTGCAGCCTCAGATGGCTGCCCACTGGGGATGATAGCCATGTCAGCTGTGGTGACACTGTCTGAGCATGTCGCGGGGCTGGTGGTTGTGGTTGCGGCAGTGTCTGTGGCGGAGGTGCTGGCGGTGGTGGATGTGTCTGCAGCGGTTGAGGGACACAGCAGGACGTCTCCTGCAGCCTCGGACAGCTGCCCACTGGGGTTGATGCTGGGGACTGTTGCAGAGGCAGCAGATGTGCAGGTGGCAGTGCTGGTGGCAGGGAAGGTGGCGGTGCAGGTGGCGGTGTCCACCGCCGTACAGGTTGGTGTACTGGTTGACAGAAGGGGTGACTCTGGTCCCTCAGTCGGAGCCATTGTGTCCTGTCCTGACCTGCTCTTCAGCTTGCGTCCCTTCCCCACCTCTGATGTTGGAGATGGTGTCTTGCCACTGTCCCCTTTTGGCTTGGAGGCGCCCTTGCTTGCTGGTAGGTGCGGCTTCTCCCTCCGGCATGTGGGCACCTTCTTTACCTTGGCAGGTGGCGGAATGGCCTGCTCCTTGGCCTCGCTAGGTGGCACACTGGCAGCCCTGATGGGTGGCGCCTGCGATGAGACCAGAGTTGCTGTGACCACTGTGCTTGGGGATTTGGTGGCTGAGGTGCTTGGCTGGGACCTGGACAGCCTGGCCATCGGGGAAGGACGGGGGGTAGTTGTAGGGAAGAGGTCAAAGTTAGCCAGGAAAAGTTTCTTAGATACACTGGGATGGGAAGATGGAGGGGTTTTGGGAGGGGAGGAAGAGGTAGTGGTTGTAGGAGGTGTACGTTTGCTGAATTTGGGGGAAGGTGCTTGGGCCGGAGGCTGTTGTGAGGTGGATGGCTGTTGGGTGTGTGTGTGCCTGCGTTTGTGCACTTTGGGAGGAGGGCTCACAGACACACTGGGAGAGGACACAGAGATGTGTGAATGGTGGTGAGGGTGGTGATTGCACGTGAGCGGGTTGTGGTGATGGGCATGCTGGTGATTGAGGTAGTGGCTGAAGGTGTAGTGCATGCTGGTGTGAGTGGAGACGAGACAGGGAGGGAGGAGGAGGATTTGGAGGAGGGGGACATAGTGGAGGCAGTGGATGTTGGTGTGTCTGCATGGGGATGGTGCTTGTGTGAGTGCCTGTGGGATGTGTGGTGCTTATGTTTGCCATGTCCACTCTTGTGTGTTGATGAGTGTGCATGCTGGTGTGATGGTGTGCTTGGGATAGGCTGAGGTAAAGGGGATTGGGTCTGGGTAGTGGAAGTTGGAGGGGGGAGGCTGGACACAGGGACAATGGCTACCATCAGTGCTGAGACTAGTGCCTGAAATGCTCTCTGTTGGGCCGCCTGCCCAGAATGAATGCCCTCCAGGTATGCATTTGTTTGCTGCAAATGCCTCTCAACACCCTGGATGGCATTCAAAATGGTAGATTGCCCAACAGTGAGGGATTTCAGGAGGTCAAGAACATCCTCACTGAGGGCAGCAGGGCTGGCTGGGGCAGGGGCTGAGGTGCCTGGGGCGAAGGAGATGCCCACCCTCCTGGGTGAGCGGGAACGGGACACACCCTGAGGGGCTGCTGGGAGGGCGGTGCTGTGTGGGGGGGTGGCGGATGTACCTGTTGATGCGGTGGGCACAAAGGTGCCCGCCACCGGAAGGGAGCACCCATCAGAGGAGGAGTCGCTGTTGCTGGTGCATGCTCCTGTCCCCGTCGTAGAGCTCCCCTCGCCCTCCGTCCCACTGGTGCCTTTAGACTCCGTTACTTCACCCTCCAGGGCCATGTGGGATGCAGCTCCCTCCTGCTCAGGTGCCACTGCTCCTCCGCCAGATGATGCTAATGCACACAAGAACAGGGTGACAAAACAAAAAGGGAGGGGAAGACAGAAGATACACATGGTCAGTGCATGCAACACCACTACCGTTGGCGGACACAACACACAGGGAGCAGCCCTACGCAATAAGCCATGCATTAACAGTGCAGGGGAAAAGCACATGCCCAAGGGGGGCTCTGTCTAGACCCATTTAATGCACAGCTGGAACCCATGGGAGCCTGACTAGGTGTAGAGGACAAATACCTCCTTTGGGGTTGGACTGGGAATGAAAAACAATGGATCTACCTTTGCGCGTCTGCCCTTGCCTAGGGGAACCCACAGGCCACCACCCCCACCCAGACACCTCGTCAAGCGCGCAGAGTCAGCTGAATGAGGGTGTACTCACCCCCTTGTGGCTTCTGTGATGCCCTCAAGCGCCCATCCAACTCCGGATATGCCACTGGCAGGATCCGGTACATACGGGGGGTCATGGTGCGACAGGCACCCCTTCTACGTTTGGAAGTCATACCCAGCTGGGCCTTTGCCGTCTTCTTGCTCCAGCAGCGCAGGTCCTCCCATCTTTTCCGGCAGTGGGTGCTCGGTCGATGGCAGACCCCCAGGGTCCGCACTTCCTTGGCAATGGCACGCCAAATACTCTTCTTCTGGTGGGCACTGACCTAGAGAAAAAGTGAAGTAATAATGGATGTTACTATCCCGTACTGTTCTTCTCACGCATTGCCTACAAACCTCCCACCCTGGCCCAAACATACATACATACACACTATCCTCACATGCTGGCCTGTCCCCCTCCCCTCCCTCCTCCATCCACAACACTCCATACAATCATGTGCCATCCACCATGCTCACAGTGTACTCACCTGTTTGTCTGGAGGACCGTACAGTTGCGTGTACGGGGGGAGGACCCCATCCACTAGTTTCTCCAACTCCTCCAAAGTGAAGGCAGGGGCCCTGTCCCCAGAAACTGTAGCCATTGCTGCTTCCAGACACCGATCACAGCAGCACTTTCAGTGTAGGTCCTCTCCTGTTGAAGGTCAGGTATCAAGTGAGTGAACAGTTAGAAAATGGCAGCCACGTCTGCAGCGGTGCATACCGTCACCGCCGGTGTACATCGTCATTGGCTCCTGGAACCCATAGGACCCAATGTTAACCAATGCTGAATTGCGCCGCAGTCTTCGACCGCCTACCGCGACGGTGTACAACGCTAGCGCAGTTAACTCATTTCTCCTTGTCCCACTTTACAGGTCAGGCAGCTGCCATTTCAGGGGGCCACATGGCAGGCCAAATAACTGCGTCACACCTATTTAGGCCAGGAATACGGACAGACAAAGCCACATAGAGAAATTGTTACATTTTTGCAAAAAAGCATTGTGATACCTAAGTGTTGTATGACCCTCTGCTCACCGTTCTTCTCCATAGGGCACGACCGCTGGGGCAGGTGATGAGATGGCAGTATCCTCCGGTGTACAGACCCCTTACAGACTTGAACGTGCAACAATCCAGGATCCATTTCCTGGCAAGTGGGTCTTTTCAAACAACAGTGGCCATTGCATCAGGGATGTTCCAGCCTATGTTCTCAAACGTGTTGTCCAGAGTGTTGTCTGCCCTGATGAAACACATGCACCATCACATCATTTTCCCTCAGGTGGAGGATTTGCCCACAGTGAAAGGTGACTTCTATGCCCTGGGACATATCCCCAACATCATAGGTGCCATTGGTGGGACACATCTGGCCTTGGTACCCCCCCGCAGGAGTGAACAGGTGTACAGAAACAGGAAGAGCTACCATTCAATGAATATGCAGATGGTGTGTTTGGCCGACCAGTGCATCTCCCATGTGAACTCCAAGTTTCCAGGCTCAGTGCATGACACTTACATTTTGAGGAATAGCAGCATCCCTTATGTGATGGGGCAACTCCAGAGGCACAGTGTGTGGCTAATAGGTGAGGACAAGGACCCTATGCCCTGTGAATAGTTGTCTGGGTCTGGGGTTGTCCCTAAGGGTTAGTGTGTGTCTAACAGTTGTCCCTCGACATTTGCATGTGACTCTGGGTACCCCAACCTGTCATGGCTACTGACACCAGTGCTAAATCCCAGGACAAGGGCAGAGGAACGCTACCATGAGGCACATGGGTGAACTAGGAGAGTGATAGAAAGGACCTTCGCCCTCGTAAAGGCCAGGTTCCGGTACCTCCATATGACAGGTGGTTCTCTCTACTACTCACCAAAGAAGGTGTGCCAGATCATCAAGGCCTGCTGTATGCTGCACAACCTGGCTTTGCGACGAAAGGTGCCTTTTCTGCAGGAGGATGGTCTAGAAGGAGGTCTTGTGGCACCTGTGGAGCCTGCTGACAATGAAGAAGAGGAGGCAGAAGAAGAGGATATCGACAACAGAAACTTGATCCAGCAACACTTCCAGTGAGACACAGGTAAGAAGACATCACTGCCTCCTACATCTCATACAATTGTTAGACCTATCAAATGTCTGTCACTTTCACCCAGTGTATGGACCCTGACCTGTCACTTTGCCTTTCCATTTCACAGATGTGGGTCCCACTGTGTGACCTCTGCTATGTTACCTCATGGACTAGAGCTGCATGACATAGGTATGTTGACAAAACAATGGACATTGCTATGTTCCTTAGTTATAGCAAATACACATTTGTGAAAGTACAGACTGACTCCAGATTGTTTTGTGATTCAAGGGTGTTTATTTAAGTGCAAATTAGTGGAGGGGGTTGGAAAATGGGCAGGGGTGATAGTGGAGGAATGTCCATGGCAGAGTCCAGTTATTTGTCTCACAGATGCATTGTCCAAAGGGGCATAGGAAGTGGAGCTAGGGCAGTTGATGGATGGACAGGGTGACGAAGTGGGACAGAAGAATGACATTCAGGGTGGTCTCATTCTTGGCGGGGGTCTTGGCATTGTTCTCTGTCTTTATCCTGGATCTCAGGGACCGTTTGCGGGGTGGTTCTCCATCTGCAGGGGGTGGGGTGCTGGTGTCGTGGTCCTGTGGTGGTGCCTCCTGTCCACTAGTGCCGGCAGAGGTGGTGGGCAGTTCATCATCGAGGCTAGTGTCAGGGACCCCTTGTTGTGCCACAGTGTCCCTCCTGGTGTTCACAAGGTCCTTCAGCACCCCTACAATGGTGACCAGGGTGGTGTTGATGGACTTGAGTTCCTCCCTGATCCCCAAATACTGTTCCTCCTGCAGCCGCTGGGTCTCCTGAAACTTGGCCAGTACCGTTGCCATCATCTCCTGGGAATGATGGTACACTCCCATGATGTTGGAGAGGGCCTCGTGGAGAGTGGGTTCCCTGGGCCTGTCCTCCCCCTGTCGCACAGCAGTCCTCCCAGTTCCCCTGTTTTCCTGTTCCTCTGTCCCCTGAACCGTGTGCCCACTGCCACTGCCCCCAGGTCCCTAATGTTCTTGGGATTGTGGGTTTGCCTGGGTTCCCTGTAGTGGTGGACACACTGCTGCTTGACGTGTCCTGGGGACAGAGGTATGGGCCCGCTGGATGGATGCTGTGCTGGTGTTTCCTGAGGGGGGAGGCTCTGTGGTGGCATGTGCCAGTGTGTGGGGAACCGACTGTCCCGAGGTCCCAGATGGGCCGGGCTGATCATCTAGATCCAGATGGACAGAAATGCTGTCATCACTGTGGGCCTCTTCTGTGGGGGGGTGGACATGTCTGGAACCTCCAGCCCGGTGACGTTGGGTAGGGGTCCTACAGGGGTGTAAAGGCATGATTATTCCATCTGTGTGTGCGATTGTGTGCAATGGGTGGTTGACCCTGTACCCCAGTGCTTACATTCTTGTCTAGGACCTTGTGTGATATTTGGTTTGGGGATCTGTGTGGGTATGTGTAGTGGACATGCTTTGGTGATGGGTGTCAATGCTTTGGTGTTGCATACAGAGCTTGGTTTGGGAAGGGTGGGTTGTGATAGTGGGACATTTATGAGGTGTTGGAGTGATGGAGGTGAGGGTGAGGGTGGGTTATGTGATAGCATGCAGGTAGGGTGGGGGATGTAATAGTTAAGATCTGACTTGCCAGAGTCCATTCCTCCTGCTACTCCTGCTAGGCCCTCAGGATGCAGTATAGCCAAGACTTGCTCCTCCCATGTTAGTTGTGAGGGAGGAGGTGGGGGTTCGCTGCCAGTCCTCTGAACTGCGATCTGGTGTCTTGAGACGACGGAATGCACCTTCCCCAGGAGGTCGTTCCACCTCTTCCTAGTGTCATTCCCTGTTCTTGGGTGCTGTCCCACTGCATTGACCCTGTCTATGATTCTGCACCATAGCTCCATCCTCCTAGCAATGGAGGTGTGGTGCACCTGTGTTCCGAATAGCTGTGGCTCTACCGGGATGATTTCCTCCACCATGACCCTGAGCTCCTCCTCAGAGAACCTGGGGTGTCTTTGCGGTGCCATGGTGTGGTGTGGGTGATGCATGAGCTGGTGTGTTTTGTGATGTGTGAGGGGATGTGTTTGTGTGTGTTGTGTGAGGTGCGTGGATGTTGTGTGAGTGATGGTGTTGTGTGCCTGTGGATGCTAGTTTGTTGATGGTGGTGTCTTCGTTCTCAGTTTTTGTCGTAGGGGTTTGTGGGTGATGTGGGTGTGTGTTTTATATTGTATTGAGTGTGTGGGGGTGGTGTGTGTATGTGTATCAGGTGTGTGTATTTCGATTTGTCCAATGTGGTTGTGTTTTGTAAAGGTGTGTATTTTGAGCGCGGCGGTGTGTACCGCCAATGGAATATCGCAGTTGAAAGACCGCTGCGTGGATTCGTGGGTCGTGATAGTGTGGGCATATTCCTGTTGGCGTGACAGTGGAGGTTTTGTTATCACCAGTTTATCACTGACCTTTGGTGTGGGTGTCTAGATTTTGGCGGATTCCTTCCTGTGGGTCGTAATAGCTGTGGCAGATTTCCACTGCCACAGCGGTATGTTGCAGGTCTTCTGCACGGCGGTAAGCGCCATTTACCACCATTGTTGTAATGAGGGCCTAAGTGTTGTGGCTCCCCTTTCGCTTGCATTGTGACTGTGTGTGACAAATTTTAAAATGTCAACAACAGTGTAGATAATTAAAATCTATTTTTTTCTTTATTTGAAATTCTGAACTACCCACATGCTTTAACTTTGAAGTCTGTAGAATTCTCCCAAATACAGCTGTATGTTGGTAAATTGTCCAACATATATATTATGTCCTAAATATCGCTTACAAAAATATTGTCCTATTGAGTGTAGATTTTCTATTACTATCTCCATTTCGAGATACTTCTGTCATTGATGTTTGGTGCATAGCGTTTATATCAGGACGATATTCTGACCTCGATATTCTGATACTCCACCTCAATGCAAGTAAGAAAATTGTTTTCTTCAGTTGTGCATTCCTATGTAAATTTTATGCATCTGCAGAAAACATTTTAACACAATTACAGTTCCCCTACAAAAGTGTTAAATATTTCAACATTTAAGCAAAAACATGTCTCTTTTTTATAAGGGGGAGTATATGTAGCTGGGGGTCTCATGAGCACACCAAAACTACTCCAGGGGATAAATACCAAATATAAAGAGTATAACAATCTAAAAGAAATTGGGAGCAACATTGGGATCAACATTGGAAAAAAGGTGGATTTTCAGTGAAGGACTGTTGTTATCAGGGATAAAGAGTAGTGGGATTCTCAAGTCTTCTGTATACTCTACAAATTGGTGTTAGGAGCTTCTGCACTAAAATATGGAAGTCCCTTCCTAGTAGGAGTGCAGCCCTTGTGACAGTCTATGATTGGTTGAAGATTGGGAAGGATGAACTAAAGAGTTGCACATGCTGCGCCGAATTCACATCTGTAAACTTACTTTGTTGTGTACATTTACACTTTAACAGTATTTACAGAGCTCTCTTTTAAGTGTGGTGACTATATGTTCAGGGCAGAGAACTCTGCACATAAAAAGATAAGACTATTTGTTTTATGTGCGGAGTTCTCTGACCCAACTGCAGAAACTCCACACTTGTAAACGTACTATTAAAATGCAGTTTTGCGAATACTGAAAAAGGGTAAACTTACACAACTGTGTAAGTTTGCCTTGTGAATCAGGCTCTCTGTGTGGATTCCCACAGAAGATGTACCTTTTCAGACTAGTGGTCTTTTTTCACAAATGTGATGGATATCCTGTCTGCTGTTCTACAAGTTCCAAAGGCAATAGTAGAACTGTAATATGGCGGAGTAACCCCCTCCATCAAACTCTAAATCAGGCCCTCAGTCTTTAATTGTTCCACAAAATCCTCATGTAGTTCAGCTAGTATCATCAGAGAACTGTAGGCACCTATCAGAGTAGAGTACAAATAGTATTAATTTGAGGCATACCTGGATTCGAAAAAAGTTTTGCTCGCAAACCATGTCAGTATTAGTTAATATGACATTGCTATGTCCCTTAGTTATAGCAAATACACATTTGTGAAAGCACAGACTGACTCCAGATTGTTTTGTGATTCAAGGGTGTTTATTTAAGTGCAAATTAGTGGAGGTGGTTGGAAAATGGGCAGGGGTGATAGTGGAGGAATGTCCATGGCAGAGTCCAGTTATTTGTCTCACAGATGCATTGTCCAAAGGGGCACAGGAAGTGGAGCTAGGGCAGTTGATGGATGGACAGGGTGATGAAGTGGGACAGAAGGATGACATTCAGGGTGATCTCATTTCTTGGCGGGGGTCTTGGCATTGTTCTCTGTCTTTATCCTGGATCTCAGGGACCGTTTGCGGGGTGGTTCTCCATCTGCGGGGCGTGGGGTGCTGGTGTCGTGGTCCTGTGGCGGTGCCTCCTGTCCACTAGTGCCGGCGGAGGTGGTGGGCAGTTCATCATCGAGGCTAGTGTCAGGGACCCCTTGTTGTGCCACAGTGTCCCTCCTGGTGTTCACAAGGTCCTTCAGCACCCCTACAATGGTGACCAGGGTGGTGTTGATGGACTTGAGTTCCTCCCTGATCCCCAAATACTGTTCCTCCTGCAGCCGCTGGGTCTCCTGAAACTTGGCCAGTACCGTTGCCATCGTCTCCTGGGAATGATGGTACGCTCCCATGATGTTGGAGAGGGCCTCGTGGAGAGTGGGTTCCCTGGGCCTGTCCTCCCCCTGTCGCACAGCAGTCCTCCCAGTTCCCCTGTTTTCCTGTTCCTCTGTCCCCTGAACCGTGTGCCCACTGCCACTGCCCCCAGGTCCCTAATGTTCTTGGGATTGTGGGTTTGCCTGGGTTCCCTGTAGTGGTGGACACACTGCTGCTTTACGTGTCCTGGGGACAGAGGTATGGGCCCGCTGGATGGGTGCTTTGCTGGTGTTTCCTGAGGGGGGAGGCTCTGTGGTGGCATGTGCCAGTGTGTGGGGAACCGACTGTCCCGAGGTCCCAGATGGGCCGGGCTGGTCATCTAGATCCAGATGGACAGAGATGCTGTCATCACTGTGGGCCTCTTCTGTGGGGGGGTGGACATGTCTGGAACCTCCAGTCCGGTGACGTTGGGTAGGGGTCCTACAGGGGTGTAAAGGCATGATTATTCCATCTGTGTGTGCGATTGTGTGCAATGGGTGGTTGACCCTGTACCCCAGTGCTTACATTCTTGTCTAGGACCTTGTGTGATATTTGGTTTGGGGATCTGTGTGGGTATGTGTAGTGGACATGCTTTGGTGATGGGTGTCAATGCTTTGGTGTTGCATGCAGAGCTTGGTTTGGGAAGGGTGGTTTGTGATAGTGGTACATTTGTGAGGTGTTGGAGTGATGGAGGTGAGGGTGAGAGTGGGTTATGTGATAGCATGCAGGTAGGGTGGGGGATGTAATAGTTAAGATCTGACTTGCCAGAGTCCATTCCTCCTGCTACTCCTGCGAGGCCCTCAGGATGCAGTATATCCAAGACTTGCTCCTCCCATGTTAGTTGTGAGGGAGGAGGTGGGGGTCCGCCGCCAGTCCTCTGAACTGCGATCTGGTGTCTTGAGACCCCGGAATGCACCTTCCCCAGTAGGTCGTTCCACCTCTTCCTGATGTCATCCCATGTTCTTGGGTGCTGTCCCACTGCATTGACCCTGTCTACGATTCTGCACCATAGCTCCATCCTCGTAGCAATGGAGGTGTGGTGCACCTGTGTTCCGAATAGCTGTGGCTCTACCCGGACGATTTCCTCCACCATGACCCTGAGCTCCTCCTCAGAGAACCTGGGGTGTCTTTGCGGTGCCATGGTGTGGTGTGGGTGATGTATGAGGTGGTGTGTTTTGTGATGTGTGAGGAGATGTGTTTGTGTGTGTTGTGTGAGGTGCGTGGATGTTGTGTGAGTGATGGTGTTGTGTGCCTGTGGATGCTAGTTTGTTGATGGTGGTGGCTTCGTTCTCAATTTTTGTCGTAGGGGTTTGTGGGTGATGTGGGTGTGTGTTTTATATTGTATTGAGCGTGTGGGGGTGGTGTGTGTATGTGTATCAGGTGTGTGTATTTCGATTTGTCCAATGTGGTTGTGTTTTGTAAAGGTGTGTATTTTGAGCGCGGCGGTGTGTACCGCCAATGGAATATCGCAGTTGAAAGACCGCCGCGTGGATTCGTGGGTCGTGATAGTGTGGGCATATTCCTGTTGGCGTGACGATGGAGGTTTTGTTATCACCAGTTTATCACTGACCTTTGGTGTGGCGGACTTGTGTGGGTGTCTAGATTTTGGCGGATTCCGACCTGTGGGCCGTAATAGCTGTGGCAGATTTCCGCTGCCGCAGCAGTATGTTGCCGGTCTTCTGCACGGCGGTAAGCGCCATTTACCACCATTGTTGTAATGAGGGCCTAAGTGTTGTGGCTCCCCTTTCGCTTGCATTGTGACTGTGTGTGACAAATTTTAAAATGTCAACACCAGTGTAGATAATTAAAATCTATTTTTTTCTTTATTTGAAATTCTGAACTACCCACATGCTTTAACTTTGAAGTCTGTAGAATTCTCCCAAATACAGCTGTATGTTGGTAAATTGTCCAACATATATATTATGTCCTAAATATCGTTTACAAAAATATTGTCCTATTGAGTGTAGATTTTCTATTACTATCTCCATTTCGAGATACTTCTGTCATTGATGTTTGGTGCATAGCGTTTATATCAGGAAGATATTCTGACGTCGATATTCTGATACTCCACCTCAAATGCAAGTAAGAAAGTTGTTTTCTTCAGTTGTGCATTCCTATGTAAATTTTATGCATCTGCAGAAAACATTTTAACACAATTACAGTTCCCCTACAAAAGTGTTAAATATTTCAACATTTAAGCAAAAACATGTCTCTTTTTTATAAGGGGGAGTATATGTAGCTTGGGGTCTCATGAGCACACCAAAACTACTCTAGGGGATAAATACCAAATATAAAGAGTATAACAATCTAAAAGAAATTGGGAGCAACATTGGGATCAACATTGGAAAAAAGGTGGATTTTCAGGGAAGGACTGTTGTTATCAGGGATAAAGAGTAGTGGGATTCTCATGTCTTCTGTATACTCTACAAATTGGTGTTAGGAGCTTCTGCACTAAAATATGGAAGTCCCTTCCTAGTAGGAGTGCAGCCCTTGTGACAGTCTATGATTGGTTGAAGATTGGGAAGGATGAACTAAAGAGTTGCACATGCTGTGCCTAATTCACATCTGTAAACTTACTTTGTTGTGTACATTTACACTTTAACAGTATTTACAGAGCTCTCTTTTAAGTGAGGTGACTCTATGTTCAGGGCAGAGAACTCTGCACATAAAAAGATAAGACTATTTGTTTTATGTGCGGAGTTCTCTGACCTAACTGCAGAAACTCCACACTTGTAAACGTACTATTAAAATGCAGTTTTGCGAATGCTGAAAAAGGGTAAACTTACACAACTGTGTAAGTTTGCTTTGTGAATCAGGCTCTCTGAGTGGATTCCCACAGAAGATGTACCTTTTCAGACAAGTGGTCTTTTTTCACAAATATATCCTTTCTGCTGTTCTACAAGTTCCAAAGGCAATAGTAGAACTGTAATATGGCGGAGTAACCCCCTCCATCAAACTCTAAATCAGGCCCTCAGTCTTTAATTTTTCCACAAAATCCTCATGTAGTTCAGCTAGTATCATCAGAGAACTGTAGGCACCTATCAGAGTAGAGTACAAATAGTATTAATTTGAGGCATACCTGGTTCCGAAAAAAGTTTTGCTTGCAAACCATGTCAGTATTAGTTAATATGACCCTAATGCAAACTGGTGGGGACCTGATCATTTACTGCTGTTCAGAATGGCCTGCTGGACCTGTGTGAACTGAGGGAAATACAGAAAACATTGACTAAATAATGCAACAACATCTCATCCTGCATTGGCAAATGATCAACATCTTCTACTAGTTGGAGTTTTAGTGTTTGATTTTAAGTTTGGCTTCTCAGTCACGTTTCTGACATACATCCTGTCTGCCTTATTACATGTACATTATGCCCTATAACACTGGTATGAAGGCAGACTGGTTATTTGTAGCATTTGTGATAGAGTAACCCATCAGCTAAACTCTAAATCAGACCCTTAGGCCCAGATTTGCTTAATATTGACACAACGCAGCATAACTACTAATATGGTTGCAGTGTGTTGCATGAAAGAGGGAGAGCAGAACAGCGCCATATGTATTAAGATATGGTGCTTTTTTCCTCTCTCCCTGCGGTGGCACACTTTAGAATGCCATGCCCCAACACACACAGCTTTGTGACATAGAGAAAGGGTGTGTGCATCCTGTAAGGAATAGGTTTTAGACCACAAGGGGATCTGAATCCTTCCAATACAAAAGTTATCTTTTAACACTTTTCCAGATTTATCTGTGTGTTGTACGGTGCAACACGCATGCAAAGTAGGGTAAAACAAGGAGAAATTAAAACATTTCTCCTCATTTCACCTTCCCTGATGAGGCTGAACATTGTGGTGCAAATCCATGTCTCAAGCATTTGTTCATAGGGATTTGTGTCAAACCCATAGCTAGTTTCATGGGAACACACATGCACCACCCATGGGATGCCTGTTGATGAAAAGTAACTCAAAACAGCAAATAGCACAACTTTGCTTTACTTTGGATAAACATCCAACAACAATCCTGATTGATTTGCATTGATTTGCAAACCCAGCATAACATTTTGTTGAAATGTACTGTTTGGGGATCAGAAATGGGTGGAGTTAAGTGTAAATCTTGGGCAGATGCTGAATGAAAGGAGTTGAGGTGCTTCCAGATGTTGTGTGCTTAGAATGATGGACATGGACAAGCCAGGGGGTTAGATGGTGAACAATAGGGAAGATTAGAGTCATGGGGAAGGCTAGTAAATAGGTGGCTTTGGTGATTGAGGCCATGAAGGTTCCAGCAGGATGTAGCTTTTGCAAAATAGTTACTATTGGGGGCTGTTGTCAAACATTTGACAATGGAGTTACTCCTATATAATTCTAGTTGAAAGGGAGAATTCTTGCAAAATGCTGAATGAAGTGGCTTCACTTGCATGTTATAGGTTGACTTGGGTAGGGCTCTTCTCTCCACTGCTAGTTGATATTTGGCACCATGTCCATCATGTAAGAGTATTCCCGTCAATTCCAGCGTATGTTTCAGGTGCCCTATAACAGATGTGTGAGGCCACCCCTGTGGGCTTACTTGAAATGCCAGGTTGTCAACTTTCTGTGAAAGTGAAGAAGAGAAGAGGAGGCTCAGACATGTTGTATAAGGTTGTCCCAGGCTTCAGGGGCAGGTACAAGAAGGCGTGTCCCCAGCTCTGCTTTTGTTTATGTGTGGAGTGTGTGCTAGTGAGAGACCAGCAGAGTGAGGTGTCTGGAATGTTGGTTGAAGTGAATGCTGCTATTCAGGTAGACAGGGCCAGTGTTGCAGAGAGCTTTGTAGATGGGGGTGAGGAGTTTAAATTGTGTGCACTTCTGTATTGATAGCCAGAGAAGTTCCTATGGTATAGTATGGTGCAGGCTCAGAGTGAGAGGGGGAGGAAAAATCTGGCTATTGTGTTTTGGACAGTCTGCAGTATTCTTGTGAGCAGGTTAGTAATCCCTGTGTAAGGGGTGTTTCCATAGTCTAGTCTGTCAGTGATGAGGGCTTGGTGATCATTTTCCTGGTGGTGTCTGGTAGCCAATTGAAGATTTTCTTCTACATTCTTAGTGTGTTGAAGCAGACCAAGAACAAGGTGTTGACTTGGGCAGTTATATAAAGTTTGTTGTCTATGATGATGAGGGTTTAGCTGATAGGGATTGTTCCTTTTGTTGAAGGCGTGTTGGGGACAGGGTCTGCTGGGACACCGGAGTGAATGGTCTTCATGATTGTTGTGATTACTCTGTGTTAATGGTGTCCCATGTGGTGATTGTGCGGGCTTCCTTCATCACAGGGAGACTTCTGGACAGGGCCAGAGGGGCCAGTTGTGGGGGAAAGTTGCAGTATCATTGCAATTTTGCTGCATAAGAAGTTAGAGAGGTTGTTGCACAGATCTTGTGATGGGTTGATATTTCCAGGTGACAGCTGTGGGTGTGGTGAGGTCGACAGTTGTGAAGATTTGTTTACTGCTGTTGGAGCTAGCATTTATTCATTAGACTAGGGTCTTCCTCATGGTTTCTAGGATGCGTTGGTGGTACCTCCTCTGGGTGGCTTTGAAGGCATCTTTTCCTACTTTGCCTTTGCTGGGTCCCAATTTCCATTCTAGTTGTTTGCAGTGTTGCTTGGTCATTTTGAGGTCTTTTGTGTACCACCAGGCCTGTGTCCTGGTTTATGTTGTGTTGCTGCATTTCATGGAGGGTGGGCAGAGTGTTGGCCCAGTTGGTGATACACTTGTTGAATTTCTCGATGTTCATGCCCGGATGCCTGTGGGTTCTGGTTTGTTCACAATGCAGTGGGATTTTCACTCTCTTGGTTGATTAAGCAAGATGACTCGTGTCATGATAACATCAGTGTACGTAAGAAGAACTGGAAGGAATTATCTGGGAAAACTTTCTCTACTGTCCTTAGAACTAGTAATAGGACTGATCATGAGAATCTGACCGCAGTGGCGTTCTCATCCTGGTTCAGTTCTGCTTTGGATTTGGTAGCCCCTCTTAAGCATACCAGGATGCATAGGAAGCTATTAACAGCTTAGTGGTTCTATGATTGGCTCAGACAGCTTAGAAATATTGTCATCGACAAGAACGAGCCTGGCAAAAAAACTATAATATCGAGAAAAAAAGTGCACATAAAGTTAGGGACTATAAATCAGGAATTAGTGAGGAAAAATCAAACCTATGCACTAATAAAATGAAATAAATCCACCAGAGAGCTATTTAATGTGGTAAAGATTTGTCCTCACCTAAAGACCGTGCCAACTTAGAGGGATCCTGAGAATTCTGTAATAAGTTGATGAACTTCTTTCAATCAAAAATTCTCACCATCTGTGTGGGATTTGAGTCTTCTATCTATAAGATACAGAATCCGGCACAGCTTGACTTACAGTCCAAGCCAAACACTTCAAAAAGCAGAGAGAGAACTATGGAGCATGAAGTAGCTCTCTCATCCTTCACGTATATCATAGAAGAACAAATTGAGTCCCAGCTCCATATTACAAAGTTGGGGGTCCCCTTTTGAGCTGTGCCTTTCCAAAATGATTCAACTGGCAGCCAGCACAATTGCAGCTCCCCTGACCTCAGTTATGAACAGGGCTATTAATAAAGGATGCTACCCACATCCTTGGAAAGAAGCCACAATTAGGCATTTGTTAAAAATTCTGGAAAAACATCTAAATGTCCAGCTTATGTCCTATATTGATGAACAGTGATTGCTGGACACTTATCAATTTGGATTCAGGACCAACCAGGGCACAGAAGCTGCCTTGGTTTCAGCTCTAGACAGCATTAGTTTGTTGATGCACGGCAGGCTGTGGCATTGATCCTTTTGGATTTGTATGCAGCCTTTGATACCATATCTCCGACCTTTCTGACAGATAGCTTATATCAACTAACTATACAAGACTCTGCTCTGAAACTTTTAAAATATTTCCTCACTGAGAGTTTTGAGATTGTGACCTTTAACCATTTCAAGTTAGACTCTTTCACCCTGCCATGTAGGTACGTCAGTGATCTACCCTGAGTCCAACATTATTCAATCTATATGTATCCCTGTTGGACCTAGCCCTCTCTGAAGGGTAATCCCTAGATCTTTTGCCTTTTCCCTCCACTTTCTGTTTCATTTTTGCTGGCTTTAGGATTGTGTGCACTTTATCACTGCTAACCAGTGTTAAAGTGCAGGTGCTCTGTGCTCAAAACATGGTGATATTGGCTTATCCACAACTGGCATATTTAGTTGACTTGTAAGTCCCTAGTAAAGTGCAGTATATATGCTCCAGGCCTGTAAATTAACTGCTACTGGTGGACCTGCAGTACTGATTGTGCCATCCACTGCAGTGCCCTTTAAACATGTCTCAGGCCTGCCACTGCAGAGCCTGTGTGTGTAGTTATAAAGTGCTGTTTTGATCTGGTAAGTGTACACACTTGCCAGGACCAAACTTTCCTTTTTATTACATGTAAGTCGCCCCTAAGGTAGGCTGTCACTAGCACCAAGGACAGGGTGCAGTGTATTTAAAAACGTGGTCATGTACTTTTAGATTTAACTTGTCCCGTAGACATTTTCTTACTTTAACCATTTTGGGCCTCTGCTTGTCTCTGAATACATGCCTTAGGTGTGTGACATCTGGGCTTTGTGCATTCCCTGTAAACAGTCACACACAAAGGGAGCTGAGGTGTGCCACTTATATCCTGATGGCCCATCACCAGGCTGATGGTCCTTCCTAGGCTAGATGGGAGGGAGGAGCTGAAACTTGCACCTGAATAGGGCTGTGCTTGTGTCTAAACTAAGAGCTGCATAACCCCCCATAGAGTGTCTGGGATCAGGGAAGGAAGGGCAGGGACTGTGTGCACTTCAAAGATCTCTCTCTGAAGAATTCCCAGCTTCAAAGGCACAACTGAGCCTAAGTACTGGAACCAAAACCCCGCCAAATCAGTACACTTCTGGGTCTGAGGACATTCCGACAGAAAGAAGGACTGCTGTGCTGCTAGTCGGGACTGCCACTCTGCTGAACTTCTTTGTTGTGTTGGCCTGCTGCTTTTTGCCTGGAAGTGAGAAGGACTGGACTTGCTTATTTACATCTTCTAAAGAACTTAAGTGACTTCAAGGACTTGTTGGCTTGCTTCCTGTTCTGAAATTTCAGGGCCATCAAAGACTTCCTACAACTCTGCTCAGCTGCTATACTCTGCCAACTGTGTGTCCTTTTCTGCCAAGAGGTGCCAATCCAGCCCTGGGCCTTGAAAGGAGACTCTAAAGCTGTTTTCCTGCAAAAATCGATGCATTGATGCTGATGCGCTGATCGGAACTGCCAATTCCCTCATTGACGCCGATGCATGTCCGCTGCCGGGAGAATGAGGACTTCACATCCATGACTGCTTGGCTTCGGATCGATAAATCACCACTAGCCCCTGCACATTGTCTTAGCATCGCTGGCTGATTGCCTCGACAGTGACAAGTCACCTTCATCGTAAGGGGTTTGCTGTCGCACCTCAAGGGCATCGCTCCAATGACTGCATGGCTTGATGACGATGCATCACCCGGACTGTGCAGATTGGAACCAACGCATCGTCTCCTCAACACCGACCCAACCCTCAAGCCATGGTACTTTTCAGCGGGCACTGCATGGGTCCTGTAGCCAACCTGTCCTTCATCGCAGTTTGCCTGAACTTTGGATTTACTCTGGTCTAGCACAACCTCAAGTAAACTTTTAGTGCTATTGATTTCTAAGCACTCTATTGCAGTTTATTCTTTAAAAACTCAATTCTATTTATTGGATTTTTGTCATTTTGGTCTTGTCTAACTCATAAAACATTTTTTATTTTTCTAAACTGGTGTGGAGTCTTTTTGTGGTGATTTCTCTGCATTACTGTAATTTAAGAGTTGCACAAATACTTTACACATTGCCTCTTAAGTTAAGCTTGACTGCTCTTTGTCAAGCTACCAGAGGGTGAGGACAGGTTAAGTTAGGTTGTGCATCTAATTTATCCTGACTAGGATTGTGGTTCCTACATGGACAGGGTGCATACCGCTGCCAACTAGAGACCCAATTTCTAACAATTCTCTTTACCTAAACTGATTTGGTAATTTGGGTTACAGGCACTCTCATACGCTGATGAGACTCAAACAATTGTGTCTATCACAGATGATAGTCTATTTCTGCCAGCTTAAACAATTGCATGAAGGCAGTTGCTAATTGGATCAGAACTAATTGTCTGAAATTGAATCCAGATATCTGAATATAAATAAGTCAGCCCTGACCAAATTACAAACTGTACAAAATGCAGCAGCAAGATTGATATTAGATATCCCCAAATTTCAATCAATCCCAGCGAGTATAAATAAGCTTCACTAGCTATGAGTGAAAAAGCGTATGATGTTTAAGGCCTTGTGCACTGAGCATTCAGAACCATATTTCATTGGTATTTACCAACCAGACTGTTTCACTCAGTGACTCAAAAATTGGTGGTGGTCCCCAATTTCGGAAAGCAAGATGGGGAGGTAGAGTCTTCTCAGTGGCCACTGTGAAACTATGGAACTTCCTCCCCCATTAGGTTACTAGTCTGAAAAGTTGCATAGCCTTTACAAAAGTTCTTAAAACTTGGCGCTTCACTCTATAAAACATGGGCCAGTGGAGCCCTTTCATGGAAAGTCTGCTGTCTTCATCCGATTACGCAAAGTCTTCTAGTGCCTTGATGCCTTTCGGTATTAGTGCACTTTTTACAAGTTTATTTAATTCATTCAATCTTGTGTAGAGTGGTCATCAAGTCCCCCTCTGTTATATTGTTACAGTGTCGGAGTGCTGAGTCATCTGTGCAGGCTTTTCTGGGCTGATGGATGTCGACTGTAAAACTGACTATGGCATGATGTGTCCAGATGAATGGTACTGTGGTGGTGATCATAATGTTGTAGCAAGATGTGGTCTAGAATGTGTCCCGTGGCATGGGTGGTTCCACAGGTTTTCAAGAAGGGCAACTGAGTTGGGGAACTGTCCAGTCTTCAAGGTGGAAATTGAGGAGGATTAGAGTGCTGGTGTCGAGGACTAGGGGGCGATAAAGTCTGTGATAGTGTTTGTGAAGTTGGCTCAGGAAACTGGGGGGCAGTAGACTAGGGTCCTACTCAGGGTGAAATTTGCTGTGATTTGTAATTTGAAGTTGAGGTGCTCTGTGTAACTTGTTCCGGCTTTGGTTGAGGCTGTGCATACGAAGGTGTCTTTGCAGATGATTGTGATTAATTCTCCTAGCCTGTATCAGCAGCTTTAAATGGAGATATTGTATGTGGCAGAAATGGCGGTGGCATTGTCTGACAATGAAGCTGTGGTCAGCCATGTTCCGGAGAAGAAGAGGAGATGTGGGGTGGCATCTTTCAGCAGATCTCAGATCTCTGTGGCATGCTTGCTGAGTGAGGAGGTGTTAAGGAGCATTAATGCTATTGGTGTGGGGGGGTGTGGGCATGTTTGCTGGTAGATGTTTGAGTTTGTGTGGAGGTGGGTGTAGTTGATATGTATTTGGTGTTGGGACTGTGGTGGTGGAGGTAAGCCACAGAGGAGCAGGTGAAGGCTCCTTCCGTGTTGTGTGGCATGCTAGCAGAGGGTGGTGGGGCCCGGCGTTAACGGCATGAAGCAGAGCTGTGGGGTACTGGTGAGCAAAGTGGATCAGGGTTTCTGGTGCTTGGCACAGTCAAGTTGCAGACAGGCGCATATGGGCTTGCCTTAAGCATGCCATTGGTGCATTACCTGTGCGCTGCTGCATATCCATGCTGCTTCTGCCATTAAGTCGGTCCTTGGAAGGGGAAGGAGTGCAGGGGGCCATGGAGGAGTTCAATGGCAGTAAAGGAGAGGGGAGTGTAGGAACAGATAAGCGACGAGGGGGGTAAGAAGGGGCACAGAGGGGTCGGAAAACGGGTGCAGGGAAGCTTGAGAGGTGGCAAAGGTCAGCAAAGGAGTGCAAGAAATGGTGCCAAGAGGCTAAAAGAGTGAGAGAAACAGCACAGTAAAGTCAGAGAGAGAGTAAGAAATAAGTGAGAGAAATGACACAGAGGCAAAAAGAACGAGAGAAGCAGCAGAGAAAAGTCACAGAGAGTGAGAAAAGAGTGAGAGTGATGGCACAAATAGGAAAAAGAGCTAGACAAGTCATAGAAAGAGTCACAAAAAAGGGAGAATAATGGTACAAAGTGGCAAAAAGAGTGAGAGAAGCAGCTCAGAAAAGAGACAGTAGAGTGACAGGAAAAGTCGCAAAGAGAAAGAGAGAAACACAAAGTATGTGTGAGAGAGAGGGAGGGTTGGGTGCCTCAAAACACTGGAGCCAGATCCGCAAGAGCCTTGATGGGACAGTGGACTGGAGAGGCTGGACCTGTGCACCTTCTTGATGATTGGACATTGAATCTTAATTTCTTGTGATGCAATATTTCCTATAAAGATCAGTGGAAAACGATGCCTTGAAAGCCTTATTCAGCTACACCACTAGTTATTGTTATTTCCCTTTTCAAGCGAGGAACACAGCAGAAGAACTGATTTACTTTTTCTTAAACAACAAAGTTGACTTTCCCGATGACATATAAAAACAGCAATATGTGTGATGTAGTAGTTATTTTATTTGCTCATACAAGCTTATTATTGATGCCACTACTCAATCCACAATTAAGGCATGGTTTTAGGAAATTCTAACGCTGTGCTTTATTTCTGCACGTAACATAAAAGATAAATACAGCCAACCCTTCTTAATAAGACCTTTAAAAGTAAAAGTGATTAAGTACAGTAACCCCACAGAGCACAAGCCTACGGTACCCGTTTTCCAATGTCACAGGCCCCAGGCTGGCTTTAGAAAGAATGTTATGTAAAACTAGGAGGCATTTGTGAGGGATGATAAGTAGTTGATTCAACTTCCTTTTCACTAATTGCCCCCTCTGTAATACCCAAGGCATGTCTTCTAATGTAGTCTTTTCTGCAGCTCTTGGCTCTTCACCCCCTTCACCAAGTGTAGCTATTTCTACCTCATCTGCGCTGGCATGCATCTCAAGCATGATTCCTCTCGCCAGCATCCCCATCTGCCTGTTGGCATTTGTGATTATCTACCAACATCCGCAGCACTTGTTCGAACCTGCCTTCAGTTGCCAGCTTAGATATTCACCTGTCATCTTCCTAGTTATGCTAGCAGACACCTCACCGGTTTCTTCTTTTTCCGCATTCTACTGTTCAGTCATGCTGTGTGGCATAGCCACGCTGAGACTTTAAATAAATTAGAAAAGTTTCTTTTTAACGCTGTGCTAACTATGGTGTGCGTGGCAAGTGTAACGGTGTGAATTGTTCACTGTTGCTCTACATTACTGAATTATAATCCTTGTTCATCCGCAAGGTGATAGTGATAGTAACGGAATCAGGCCACAGAAACAATTGAGACTATTTACAAAGGAATTTTGGAGTACATATACTAGGGCTCCTGCAGTTCTTTTACCCACCCCTACATACCTTTGTGAGTTGTTTCCAAAACATCTAAAACGGGTACATTAATACGAATAGAAATGATTTGACCCTCTTTGCAATTTTACCTGCTGGGGGACGATTTATTTATTCATTTTAAGCTTTGTAAAATGAACAGATACACTTACATGCATCCCCGCACTGAGGAGGGAAAGGAGAGGGAAACGAGAAGCAGAAGAAACGAGACAGAAAAAGGGAATTTCGAAAAAGATTAGTTTTGAGTTTCTTCTTGAAATCTGAAAAATATACTGTGGATTTTAGAACAAGAGGGCGTTTTTTCAGTACTTTGATACCAAAAGTAGGAAAGAGGCCTCCAAGCTGGACCTTCAAGGAATGAGGGCCTATAAGCAATTTGGGGATGTGGAGTTGAGGGAGTGTGAAGGTAAGTAGTGTTGTCAGGTAGTGTTGGAACATCCTCCTCACGCGAGTAGGACCAGATTTATTGATGGCTCTGTGCACATTGCAGAGGCCTCAAACATGGATTCATTTTTTATAGGAAGACAATGGACATTATTTAGGTATTGGGAAAATGAGAAAGTGTCAGGGAGGCCAATATTTAAATGAGTAGCAGAGTTTTGAATAACTTGGAGGCTGTAAGTGAAATAGAAAGCTAAAGATAGTTAGAGCTTTCATATTCACAGCAGGCGATAATGAGGGTGTTATTCCTGGCAACTCTTGGCATGGTCTCCACGTACTTGTTGCCTCTGACCTCCTGTTTTTGGACCCTATGCTGTAGTTCGTTTTTGCTGCTTTTGTTACTCTGGGCACTTTACCACTTCTAACCAGTGCTAGCCTGCAAGTGCTCTCTGTCTAAACGATATTGGATATTGGTTTTCCATGATTGGCACATTTTATTTACTGGTAAGTCCTTCGTAAAGTGAACTGTGTGTGCCCAGGGCCTGTAAATCAAATGCTAATGGTGGACCTGCAGCACTGATTGTGCCACCCACATGAGTAGTCCTGTAAACATGTCTCAGACCTGCCACTGCAGTGTCTGTGTGTGCAGTTTTGCACTGCCAGTTCGACCAGGCAGGTGTTCTCACTTGCCAGGCCCAAACCTTCCCTTTTACTACCTATAAGTCCCCCTAAGGCAGGCCCTAGGTAGCCCCATGGGCAGGTTGCAATCTATTTAAAAGATAGGACATGTACTGGTGGGTTTTACATATCCTGATAGTGAAATACTGCCACTATACTTGAAAAAGACCTGCCACTCTGCCTGTTGATTTGCTGTGCTGGCCTGGTACTGCTGTTTCTGCTTAAAAGGAAAAGGACTGAACTCTGCTTTCTGCAATTCTGCTTGTTAAGTGTCTCCTAGGGCTTTGACTGAGCTTGCTTCCTGTTAAGAAGTCTCAGGGACAGCAAAGACTTCACCTACCATCCTCTGGGTTCACTTGCTGTGGATCCTAACTCACCTGGTGGTGCCTACTCCAGGCTCTGGAGAGAAAGCTGGTTGAAAAACAAAAAAAATCACTTGCACAGACTCTGGATGACGCCAGGAGTGACACCACTGCCTGACTCCATGACGCCACCTGCAGCCGAAGCTGTGATCCCAGCCTGACGTTGCAGGCCTGACGCTGCTGCAGCCCTGCTGATGTCCTGTGACTTCTTGAGTCCCGGCTGCTGTGTCACTGACGTCTGTGACACCCGACTCTTTGCTTGTGCAAGTTTGATTTTTATTGTTTTGGTCTTGTTTTACTCAGATAAAAAATGGCTATTTTTCTAAACTAGCATTGATTGCTTTTGTGGTGTTTCACTGTGTTACTGTGTGTGATTGTACAAATACTTTACACATTGCCTCTGAAATAAGCCTGCTACCAAGTGGGTGAGCAGGGGCTATCTGAGCTGTGTATCTCCCTTACCCTGACTAGAGTGAGTGTCTAGAGTGAGGGTCCCTGCTTGGACAGAGTCAAAACTGACTGCTAACCAGAGACCCCATTTCTAACAGAGGGAATGAGAGATCATTTCCTGAGTTCCATAGGGGAGCAGCAGGATGATTTTCTTAATTATTTTGAGAAGAAGGCAGAAATACTAAGAAGCATGACTGATTTGTCTCTCAAAAGTAAGTGGATTGTCTAAAATAATCCAAAGATGTTTTATTGATTCAACCGGAGGCTGGGTTTTTGGGAGTGGGGCAGCTAAATCTAAATGCCACAAATTCTGTGACCAGCTGGCAGTTGTGGGTGCGAAATAAAAAGATGTCTGTCTTTTCATCTTGCACTTCAAGCAGTTTTCCTTCATCCAGCTAATGAGTGTTATCATTTTACAAAGGCACAAGCCCTTTTCTTTATGTAAAATCGTAAAACCATGAAGCGCTCCTGTGGGTGGACAAGAAGTTGTATTAATCCCTTAAGGATTAGTGGTGCTCCACACCTGAGTCTAGTCAACAAACCATTGCATTCACAATTATGTGAAGCACATTAGGTTCTAGAAAAGGATAGAGAATATTTTAGCATCAAACTATAAAGGTTCATTAAATTGTTACTATTGTATACAGAAGGTAAAAATCTGGCTAGCTGCAATTTAATTTCAGAATGCATATTCTTCAATTAATAGGCAATAACATTAGTCCAAATCTTATAAAACAGAAGATGAACCAGCATGGGGTCTCCTCAAGGGGAAGGACAAAGGAAACGTCAGTCCTCTCTCTGACAGAACACTCTAAAAAAGTGTTCAATTCAGGTTGAAGCAAAATTATAGAATTACATACTAATTGATTCTTAATCAGAGAGATAATACAAGTTTCTCTCTGCTCCCTTGAAACTTACAATGGCCCTCATTACAACATTGGCGGTAAATGCCGCTTACCGCCGTGCAGAAGACCGCCAACACACCGCCGCGGCAGCGGAATACCGCCACAGCTATTACGACCAACAGCTCGGAATCCGCCAAAATCCAGACACCCACACAAGTCCGCCACACCAAAGGTCAGTGATAAACTGGCGATACCAAAACCTCCACCATCACGCCAACAGGAATACCCCCACACTATCACGACCCATGAATCCACGCAGCGGTCTTTCAACTGCGGTATTCCATTGGCGGTACACACCGCTGCGCTCAAAATACACACACACTAACAAAATACTACCACATTGGACAAATTGAAATACACACACCTGATACACATACACATACACACACCACTCCCTCACACCCAATACAATATAAAACACACACCCACACACCCCTACGACCACAATTGCAACAGAAGGCCAGAGAGAGACACCACCATCAATAAACTAGCATCTACAGGCACTCAATACCATCACTCAGACAACATCCACGCACCTCACACCTCACACAACACACACACAAACACATCCCCTCACACATCACAACACACACCACCCCACACATCACCCACACCACACCATGGCACCCCGAAGACACCCCAGGTTTTCTGAAGAGGAGCTCAGGGTCATGGTGGAGGAAATCATCCAGGTAGAGCCACAGCTATTCGGATCACAGATGCAATAATTATCTGGGACCTCGGGACAGTCGGTTCCCCTCACACTGGCACAAGCCACAACAGAGCCTCCCCCCTCTGGAAACACCAGCACAGCACCCACCCAGCGGGCCCATACCTCTGACCCCAGGACACGTCAATTAGCAGTGTGTCCACCACTACAGGAAACCAAGGCAAACCCACCAACCCAAGAACATTAGGGACCTAGGGGCAGTGGCAGTGGGCACACGGTTCAGGGGACAGAGGCCCAGGAACACAGGGGAACTGGGAGGGCTGCTGTGTGACAGGGGGAGGACAGGCCCAGGGAACCCACTCTCCACAAGGCCCTCTCCAACATCATGGGAGCCTACCACCATTCCCAGGAGACAATGGCAACGGTACTGGCCAAGTTTCAGGAGACCCAGCGGCTGCAGGAGGAACATTATTTGGGGTTCAGGGAGGAACTCAAAGCCATCAATTTCACCCTGGGCACCATTGTAGGGGTGCTGAAGGAACTCGTCAACACCAGGAGGGACACTGTGGCACAACAAGGGGCCCCTGACACTAGCCTGGACGATGAACTGCCCACCACCTCCGCCGGCGCTAGTGGTCCACAGGACCACGACACCAGCACCCCAACCCCTGCAGATGGAGAACCACCCCGCAAGCGGTCCCTGAGATCCAGGCCAAAGACAGAGAACAATGCCAAGACCCCCGCCAAGAAATGAGACCACCCTGATTGTCATCCTCTTGTCCCACTTTGTCACCTTGTCCATCCATCAACTGCCCCAGCTCCACTTCCTATGCCCCTTTGGACAATGCACCTGTGAGACTAATAGACTGGACTCTGCCATGGACATTCCTCCACCATCACCCTGGCCATTTTACAACCCCCCCCCCCCCCACTATTTAGCACTTAAATAAACACCCTTAAATCTCAAAACTATCTGGAGTCAGTCTGTGCTTTCCAAAATGTGTATTTGCAATAACTGAGGAAAAATGCAATATCCATTGTGTTGTCAACATACCTATGTCACACAGCTCTAGTCCATGAGGAAACAAAGCAGATGTCACACAGTGGGACTCACATCTGTGAAATCAAAAGGGAAAGTGACAACTCAGGGTTCATACACTGGGTGAAAGTGACAAACAGATGAGAGGTAGAACAAGTGTATCAGATGTAGCAGGCAGTGATGTCTTCTTACCTGTGTCTCACTGGAAGTATTGATGAATCACCGTGTTTCTGTTGTCGCTGTCCTCTTCTTCAGATTCCTCGTCTTCACTGTCCACAGGCTCCACAGCTGCCACAAGACCTCCATCTGGACCATCCTCCTGCAGAAAAGGCACCTGTCGTCGCAAAGCCAAGTTGTGAAGCATACAGCAGACCATGATGATCTGGCACACCTTCTTTGGTGAGTAGAATAGGGAACCACCTGTCATATGGAGGCACCTGAACCTGGCCTTCAGGAGGCAGAAGGTCCTCTCTATAACCCTCCTAGTTCGCCCATGGGCCTAATTGTAGTGTTATTCTGCCCTTGTCCTGGGATTCCTCACTGGGGTCAGTAGCCATGACAGGTTGGGGTAGCCAGAGTCACCTTCAAATGTCGACGGACAACTGTTAGACACACACTAACCCTTAGGGACAACCCCAGACCCAGACAACTATTCACACTATATAGGGTCCATGTCCTCATCTAATAGCCACACACGGTGCCTCTGAAGTTGCCCCATCACATAAGGGATGCTGCTATTCCTCAGAATGTAAGCGTCATGCACTGAGCTAGGAAACTTGGCGTTCACATGGGAGATGTACTGGTCGGCCAAACACACCATCTGCACATTCATTGAATGGGAACTCTTCTGGTTTCTGTACACCTGTTCACTCCTGCGGGGGGGTCCAAGGCCACATGTGTACCATCAATGGCACCTATGATGTTGGCGATATGTCCCAGGGCATAGAAGTCACCTTTCACTGTAGGCAAATCCTCCACCTGAGGGAACACGATGTAGCTGTGCATGTGTTTCAGCAGGGAAGACAACACACTGGACAACACATTTGAGAACAAAGGCTTGGACATCCCTGATGCAATCGCCACTGCTGTTTGAAAAGACCCACTTGCCAGGAAATGGAGTACTGACAGCACCTGCACTAGAGGGGGGATTCCTGTATGATGGTGGATAGCTGACATCAGGTCCGGATCCAACTGGGCACACAGTTCCAGGATTGTGGGACGGTCCAGTCTGTAGGTGACAATTACATGTCGCTCTTCCATTGTCGACAGGTTCACCAGCGGTCTGTACACCAGAGGATGCCGCAATCTCCTCACCTGCCCCAGCGCACGTGCCCTATGGACGAGAACAGCGAGCATAGGGTCAGCCAACACTGAGGTACGAAAACACAACTTTATTGCACATATTTTTCAATCCGCTATGTCACTGTCATTATGTGTATGCAAGGCCTAGATATGAGTGACGCATTTAAAATTAATTCCATGTGGTCCCCTGAAATGGCAGCTGCCTGACCTGTAATGTGGGACAAGGGGATATGAGGTAACTTCGCTGGCATTGTAAACTATTGCAGTAGGCTGTCGAAGACCGCGGCATGATCCTGCATGGGTTAACATTGGACGCTATGGGTCCCAGGAGCCAATGACGATGTACACCGGCGGTGAAGGTTCGCACTGCCGCAGACATGACCGCCATTTTCTGTCTGTTCACTCACTTGAGACCTGATCTTCGACAGGAGAGGACCTACACTGCAAGTGCTGCTGTGACCTCAGTCTGGAAGAGACAATGGCTCATGTGTCTGGGGAAAGGGCCCCTGCCTTCACCATGGAGGAGTTGGAGAAACTAGTGGATGGGGTCCTCCCCCAGTACACGCTGCTCTACGGTCCTCCAGACAAACAGGTAAGTACAATGTGAGCATGCTGTATGGGCAATGCCTGTGTGTAGTGGTGTGGATGGAAGATGGGGGGGAGAATGAGGCGTGCATGAAACGACGGTGAGTGCATGTGCGTCAGGGCAAGGGTGGGAACGTGGGCCAATGACTGTGACGGTCCGGATGGTTATATCTCCTCCTTTTCCCCTGCGCCCACCTGAAGAAGGATATTTGGCGTGCCATCGCCAAGGAAGTCCGGACCCTGGGGGTCCACCACAGACGGAGCACCCACTGCTGTAAAAGATGGGAGGACAGTCGCCGCTGGAACAAGAAGACAACAAAGGCCCAGCTGGGGATGGCCTCCCAACGTGGGAGGGGTGCCTGTCGCACCATGACCCCCCTGATGTTCCGGATCCTGGGGGTGGCGTATCCGGAGTTGGATGGGCGCTTGAGAGCATCACAGCAGCTACAAGGGGGTCAGTACACTCTCATTCAGCTGAATCTGCGTGCATTACGAGCTGTCTGGGTGGGGGAGGTGGGCTGTGGGTTCCCCTAGGCCAAGGCGAGTTTAGTAGGCAAGGTCCCTTCATAAGGCAGGCCATGTGGCACCCCACCCCAGCAGTGTTCAGAGGCAACTACACCTAGTGAGGCTCGTGTGACATCCATGTGTGCATCAATCGGGCAAAGGCCTTGTACCCCATGTCCCTGTGAATAATTAGGGAACTCTAAGTGCACAGCGTAGTGCAGAGGTCTTCTGTGTCTGTAGTGTCCGCCAAAGGTAACGGTATTGCATGCACTCAACATGTCTTTCTTCTGTCTCGCCCCCCCCTTTTTTGGTCTCCCTGTTCTTGTGTGCAATAGCATCATCAGGCAAAGGAGCAGTGGCACCGGAGCAGGAGGGAGCTGCATCCCACATGGCCCTGGAGGGCGAGACTACAGAGTCTGGAGTCACCAGTGGGACGGAGGGCGATGGGAGCTCCACAGCGGGGACAGGAGCTGAGACCAGCGACACAGACTCCTCCTCTGATGTGAGCTTCCTTGCGGTGGTGGGCCCCTCTGTGCCCCCACCATGTACAGGTACAGGTACAGCCGTCACCCCCCCTACCAGCACCTCCCTCCCAGCAGCCCCTCAGCGTGTGCCCCGTGGCCGCTCACCGAGGAGGTTGGGCATCTCCTTCGCCCCAGGTACCTCAGCCCCTGCCCCTGTCAGCCCTGCTGCCCTCAGTGAGGAGGCCTTGGACGACCTCAGATCCCTCACTATTGGGCAGTCTACCATTCTGAATGCCATCCAGGGTGTAGAGAGGCAGTTGCAACAGACCAATGCATACCTGGAGGGCACTCATTCTGGTCAGGCAGCCCAACAGCGAGCTTTTCAGGCTCTGGCCTCAGCACTGATGGCAGCCATTGTCCCTGTGTCCAGCCTCCCCCCTCCAACTTCCTCCACCCAGACCCAAACCCCTGTACCTCAGCCTATCCCAAGCACACCATCAGACCAGCATGCACACACCCCAACACACAAGGGAAGCTCTGACAAACATAAGCACCACACATCCCACAGGCACTCACACAAGCTTCATACCCATGCAGACATACCAACAGCCACTGCCTCCACTGTGTCCCCCTCCTCCACGTCCTCCTCCTCTCTCCCTGTCTCGTCTCCACTCACACCTGCATGCACTACATCCTCAGCCACTGCCTCCATCACCAGCATGCCCATCACCACACCCCACTCACATGCACTCACCACCCCCACTACCATTCACACATCCCCTGTGTCCTCTCCCAGTGTGTCTGTGAGCCCACCTCCCAAGGTACACAAACGCAGCCACACACCCACCCAACAGCCATCCACCTCACGACAGCCTCCAGTCCATGCACCTTCACCCAAAGTCAGCAAACTAACACCACCTACAACCACTAGCTCTTCCTCCACTCCCAAACCCACTCCATCTACCCGTCCCAGTGTGTCTAAAAATCTTTTTCTGTCCAACCTTGACCTCTTCCCCTCACCTCCCCCACCCCTTCAGTCCCCTAGGGCACGCCTTTCCAGGTCCCAACCCAGCACCTCAGCAACCACATCAGCTGGAACAGTGGTGCCAGCAGTAACCGGCTTCTGGAGTGCGCCAAGCAGCAGGGCAGCCAGTGTGCCAAGGAGCCAGACCACAGACAGTCCCCCACCTCAGAAGCATAAGAAGTTGGCCACTGCCTAGAGGGAGAAGGGTAAAACACCTGCCACCAAGGGCCCTCCCAGGACTACAGTTGGGAGTGGGAAGAAAGCTGCACCACCATCCAAGGTGGGTAAGGGGCACAAAAAGAAAGGGAAGTCAACGCCAACCTGCACGGCAGACAAGATCGCTACCAGCACTGCTGCCCAGGACACCGCCGCCCCAGCACCGCTGCCAAGCACACCGCCGCCAGCAGCACCGCTGCCCAGGACACCGCCACCAGCAGCACTGCTGCCCAGGACACCGCCGCCACCAGCACCACTGCCAAGGACACCGCCGCCAGCAGCACACTCACTGAGCCACCCACCAGCACCGCAGGCCCATGAGCGCCGCAAGCACCACCGCTACTGAGGCCGCCACAAGCAGGATGAAGCACTCTGGGCACAAAGCCCCCTCCAGAACCAGTGGAGATTCACATCCACTACCTTTGTCCTTGGTAGGATGAAGCACTCTGGGAACAAAGCCCCCTCCAGAACCAGTGGAGAAAGACATCCACTACCTCTGTCCTTGGCAGGATGAAGCACTCTGGGCACAAAACCCCCTCCAGAACCAGTGGAGACTGTTATCCACTTGAGAGACTGTGGCTTTGCACTCCCCAGGGTAAAGCAGTGGGCAACCCACCCACTAGAAAGACTTGAGAGACTGTGGCTTTGCACTCCCCAGGATAAAGCAGTGGGCAAACCACCCACTGGAAAGACTTGAGAGACTGTGGTTTTGTACTCCCCAGGATAAAGCAGTGGGCAAACCACCCACTGGAAAGACTTGAGAGACTGTGGCTTTGCACTCCCCAGGATAAAGCAGTGGGCAAACCACCCACTGGAAAGACTTGAGAGACTGGCTTTGCACTCCCCAGGATACAGCAGTGGGCATGGAGCTCCCTTGTGGATCTGGCATCGTGCACTCATCCGCCTGAGTGCCCCCCTTCCGTTCCCCCTGAGGTGCCTGTTGTATTTCTATCTGATGCCCCAGCAGTGTTCTCTCCGTTTTGATCGGGTATTGAGTCTGGGCCTCGCCCATGCATTTTGGGCCCAGTGATCCACAGACTTAAATGGTGCAATACCTGGAATTGTATTCTTGGTGTATATATTTGTTTATAGTGTATATATATTTTTTTAGTACTGGATTTTAATAGATTACAATGGTTACAATCATTGCCTTTTGTCTTTGCATTCTTCCAGGGGTTTGGGGGGTGTAATTGTAATGTATCAACATGTATTAGTGTCTGTGCTGTGGTGGGTGAGGGTGGGGGTGGGGGTAAGGGTGTTGCGTGTGTGTGTCACTCCCTTTTCCCTCCTCCCTCCCCTGTGTTGTAAGTGCAGTACTCACCTTGGTCTTCGCCGCCGGCGTTCATGCTCCTGGTAGAGGAGCAAGAAGACAAAGGCAGGGAGAATATGGAGTTCCAGCTCCATGGTGTCCTGGTTCATCGTGGGGTGTGTAGAGGTGAGCGTTTTCCCTTCCAAGTCCTTTTTCCACCGTGTTTTTGTTCGCAATGAATCCACCCCGGAAAAGGTGGCAGATTGGCCTGTTGTAATACTGTGGGCGGTACATTGTCTTCCACCTGTGTGTTGGCGGTTACCGCCGCGGTGTTTGTTTCTACCGCCGTGGCAGTCGAAGTGTTAAAGTGGCTGTCTTTGTTGGCGGTTTCCGCCATGGTCGTGATTCCATTTTTTTTTCCTCTGGCCTGTTGTCGGTTTTACCGCCGCTTTAACACCGACCGCCAGGGTTGTAATGACCACCAATATTTGCAATGAGAAAATATACTTGGACTAGCGTGCACCCTGCAGATGTCTCTAGAATACGCTATTCGTTAGAACAACATTACACCGTAATTCTTCACATGGAAAAGAAGGAAAAAGAACTCTGTGTTTAACAATACTAGAACTCCGACATGCCAGTAAATAAAATATTTACGTGTCTCAAAGCAAACTTGAACTATTTTGAAATTCCACCTACATTAGCTATAATATAATCTAAACATGAATGAACGTACTTCCTCTCTACACCTGACTATGCATTAATGTCATATTGATGTAAACATTTTATATATATAAAAAGAGTGCATAAAAGAGTGCTCTTGTAGAACTACTTCCCGTACTACTTTCTGTAGTCACAAATGCTTTGGTGAATCAGCTCCACATTTCAGAGGAAACTAAAGCAACATTTAACCAGTGAGTCTGGGCACTTGCCATGCCTTCCTCCGCTGTAAAATATAGGACCAACAAAGGGACCAGGACCCTGAAACCTCTTAAAAAGGTACCACAATATATTTATAGCCTCATTCACAAATAAAAATGTAAAAGTACAGGCTTTAGTTCTCCTTAAGATACTTTTACATTTTTTCAAACATTCCCAAAAGTACACCGGGAGGCCAAACCAGGTTCAGGTTTCCAAGTGTACTTTTGGTAATGTTGTGTGCCATCTCCCAAGAGAACTTCTCACAGGAGGAATAGGTGCCTCCTGTGTAAATGCACTTGTATACATTCTTTTCTGCAGAGAACCAATTTGTCCAGTGAATAAAGCACTTTCTCTACTGCCCCAGGTGGTCTGTGGGTGATCCATTACCCTTTCTATTCTCAAAGAGGAGTTACTCTTGCCGTTGACTGGAATACATTTGCCATCATTTACAGGCTGAAGGGAGGTTGAATTGGAGTTTGGCTTTGCTCAAACAATGTACATGCTTGTGAGCTTTTCCAAACATCCAAAGGCAAACCACACTTAGGAACTCCCACTTCATACCGCTTGAGTGGGATTTACTAGTATACATTTTTACGTTCAACTGGAGGAGAAGTTCGCAGCAGTAAATGGAAATATGTCCACCAGCAATCCCTTTAGAGATTCCTAGCAAGTCTGAAAAGGGCTCATTCAGTTGTAAACTTATATTTTAAGACAAGTTTAACTTGGGGGACACGGCCAATAGCGCCTCCTGGGGATTTTGTTCAGCTTCCTACACTGTCGGCGGATTCATTAAACGTGAGTGTACTTTACGACAATAGAAGATACATTTCTGCAGGGAGATAGGAGTATGGTCACACAAGACAATGACAAGCTTTGGAGCAACAACATCTAGCACAATATACACTGTCCTGGAGACAGAACAGAAAATAGTATGCATATACAGATTAACACAGATTATTCTTCCTGTAAAGGAAGGGATGTTTGTTAAGAATAACATGCAGGCCTACACAGCAACTATGTACAAACACAACATAGTTCCCTCCTTGCTATATGAGTTCTAACAGTATGTGTGCACTCCCTGTCCCACAAAGTTCAGGCTCTTTTGTGTACACTTCCTGGGCTCTTGGTGATGAAAAAGGAACAAAGTTTATAGTAGTAAATTAATTGCAAATCTGAGGATAAGGTGGTTAACAACAAGTTGCAGAATAGGTCAATAAAGAACAAGGGGGCAGAAATTGACCCTCTTGCTCCCTGGACCCACAACTGCTATCATCTGAGGAAAGTACATCAGAACTCTTTAGGCCATCCTGAGTAACCAAAGAGTTTAGATGAAGTACATAAGCCACAAAACAGGTTTGAAGGCTGGGTGTGCAAGGGCACATAAGGAATGGGCTGTACCACAACAATGTCGAGGGATATGGGTCCCATAGGAGTGTGCAACCCTTAGACACCACTTCTCACTTAATCATGCTTTAGCTCAAGTGGATTCTAGGATTGGATGAAGACAGTGGGCCTTGACAAGCCATGCAATCTCTGTGATAGCGTCTTCTCCTGTGCAGGCTAGAGGTGAGGAGGCAGAACAAACCCTGTTATCAGAACCTTATATAACCTTATCTGTACAGTGGTGACTGGCAGCAGTCCATCCAATCCCTAGAGACATGTGCCTTTCCTGTGCTATAGAGAAGCGTGCTCCACACCTAGATTCCTTCCCCGAAGAGTCTAATATTTTCCTTCTAGAACTTTTATGGGAAAGTCCCACATGACCTCCGAGTCCCAATCGCCTCCACAGGCCAATGTGGGACAGGCAGTCTTTCTGTCTATGTCCATGCTCAGCTCACTCGTGAAAACAGACTTTGGTGCTTCCTCAAAGTCAGAACCTCAGCTAAAGCTGCAATCCAAACAAGCAGATTCCTCTCAACCCTTCCCTGAGTCGAATAGTTCTACCCTGTTCACTGTTGATCAGTAGCCCCAGCCTTTCCAACTTCCCTAATCTCTGGACAAGAAACAAAGGCCTGATGATTTAGAGTTTGGTGGATGGTGCCACTCTGTCACAAACGTGATTGAGATCCAGCCCCCGTACTACACCTGCATTATATCCTAGGGCATTTGTTATGCATCAAATGGAATATCCATCAAGTGTGTAATGGAGTATTAGATCCGTCAAACTCTAAATCAGGCCATTAATCTGGGAGATGCAGGTGAGGCAGTCTCACATAGATCATATCCTTTCTTACACAGGGTGATACACACACAATTTTGCTTTTTATTGCTATCACAGAGTTGCCCCTGGCGAGGAGGCTGAAAGTGGGTTGTGAGTTTTATGAGCCTGCCGGTGATGCAATGATCTATTACTCAAGTGAAGAAACATGCAAAAAGCACATTGCAAAAGCTGTATTCCAGGAAGTTCGATAAAGGCTGTGAAACGTTCACTTCCCAAACCTTGGATACCCTTCTGCACTTTTATTGACTGGGGTAAGGTGCCAGTCAGCCGAGGAACATCAAGACATGGTTGAGTTTGGGAGCATCTGTTAAAGGAGGACAAGAATACAGAAAATTCCACCAAAATATCACCTAAAAACTATTGTGGGCCAACATATCATGGCAAAAATATCAAGGACCAAAATAGCTTGAAAGTAGTTTTATATAGTTTATATGGGTAAGTGTAGATTTACTCTACTGAACTCCGCCTACATGTACATGTGTGTGTGTGTGTGTGTGTGTGTGTGTGTATAAATATATATATACTTATATATATTTATATATATGTACATCTTAAGGGTGTGAAACTGTGGAGTTAAGAATAGAAAATATATGCTTACCTACATGCAATTACTTTCTCAATATTTTGAACCTCAATAATTTTTGCTACAATATTTTGCCCTCACAAAAGTTTTGTCCTTCATATTCTGTCATACAACCAGGCAGGGGCCTACTACCAATTGTGTTTTACAAGCAAACTGGCTTTCTAAGGGTGTTGTGCACATCCTGGTAAATCTGACAGTTGCCACATTTTCTCCCACTGTGTAGTGCATGTTTACTCAGACACTTTTCCCATTCCCCTTCCCACTTTCTAATGCTGCTTGGTAACCCAGTTCCCACATTTAATGACAATGCATGGACAACATTGCTAATCTAGTTAACCTGTCCGAACATCCATGTTTTACAAGATTCACAGTTTAACTGGCCCATTACTTTATATAATAAGTGAAAAAGTGAATCTTGTTTTATAATAGCTCTCTACATATTGGGATAAGCTATGGAAACTGGCTAAGCATTGCTGCTGAGCATGCTGAGAAGATATGAAAACTGGTAGTTTTCCTATGTTGGAAAATGGGTCATTGGTAAGGGCAGGTAGGTACCTACACTTAGCAATAGGCCACTAACCTCCACTTAGGTCCACTTATGTCTCAGTAAATTAAACCCAGCTCAACCCTTGGTAGCTTGACAACGAGCGACAAGGCTTAACTTAGGAGACAGAGGTGGTCATTCTGACCCCGGCGGTAAAATGCACTTACCGCCGGTCAGAAGACCGCCATAACACTGCCGCGGCCGCGGAAACCCGCCACGGTCATTCTGACCCGCAGAAGGCAAACCTCCGAAAATCCGACAGCCACAACCGACCGCCAGACCAGCGGTCGGCGGAAAGGTGGAGGTGACCAAACCTCCACCGCCACGCCAACAGAAATACGCCCATGCCATTACGACCCACGAATCCACGCGGCGGTCATTCAAACGCGGTATTCCATTGGCGGGACACACCGCCGCGGTCAGAATACACACAAACGAACAAAACTCAGCCACATTGGACGATTTGAATCCCACACACCTGATACACATACACACACCACTCCCACACACACAATACAATATAAAACACACACCCACATCACCCACAAACCCCTACGCAACAAAATTCTGAAAGAAGGCCAGAGCGAGACACCAGCATCCACAAACTAACAGCCACAGCCACTCAACACCATCACCCACACACTATCCACACACAAAACAACACACACCACCACACTCAACTCACTTAAATACACATACTCCACCCCACACATCATACACACCACCCCATGGCACCCCAAAGACAACCCCGCTTCACAGACGAAGAACTCAGGGTCATGGTGGAGGAAATCGTTCGGGTAGAGCCCCAGCTGTTCGGCACACAGATACAATACACCAGCATTGCCCGGAGGACGGAGCTATGGCAGAGGATTGTCGACAGGGTCAACGCAGTGGGACAGCACCCCAGAAATCGGGAAGACATCAGGAAGCGATGGAACGACCTACGGGGGAAGGTGCGTTCCATGGTATCCAGGCACAACATCGCCGTGCAGAAGACTGGCGGAGGACCCCCACCTCAACCCCCACAATTCACATCATGGGAGGAGGAAGTCTTGAACATCCTGCATCCTGACGGCCTCGCAGGAGTCGGCGGAGGAATGGATACTGGTAAGTTGAAGCTTCAATACTGCTTCCCCCCCACCTGCATGCCAAATCATACCCCAACCCTCACCCCCATCCTCGAACCCCACCCTCACCCCCACCCCCATCCTCACCCCCACCCTCACCCCCACCACCATCGTCACCCCACCACCATCCTCACCCCCACCCCCAGCACACCTATTCCCCGCCAATGTCTCACCATCACAACCCACACATCCCAAAACCTAGGCCTGCATGCGTCCACTAAGCATGGACACCCATCACCAAAGCATGCCCAATGCATATACACATCCCCCCCACAAGCCACCCTCACCAAAGCCCCCACACATGAATGCCAGCACTTGGGGACACGAGAACCCATAGATACACCCATATGCCACACATTGAAACTATAACCATACCTCTATACCCCTGCAGGACCCGACCGTCAACACACCGCGGCGGAGGGGCCAGAATTCTCCACACCCCCCACCCAAGAGGCCGTCAGCGATGACAGCAGCTCTGTCGACCTGGACACCGATGACCAGCCCGGACCATCGGGGACCTCTGGACAGTCTGTTCCCCTCACACAGGCCCAGGCCACTACAGACCCAAACCCCTCTGGGAACACCAGTACAGCTCCCACCCAGCGGGCCCATGCCTCTGTCTCCAGGGCGCGTCAATCTGCGGTGTGTCTACCACTACAGGGCACCCAGGATAACCCACCACCCCAACAACAACAGGGACCTGGGGGCAGTGGTAGTGGGCACACCGGCCAGGGGGCAGAGGCCCAGGGAAACAGGGCAACTCGGAGGGCAGCTGTGCGACAGGGGGGGGAGGAGAGGCCCAGGGAACCCACTCTCCACGAGGTCCTCACCACCATCATGGGAGCATACAACCGCTCCCAGGAGACGATGGCGACGGTACTGGCCCGGTTCCAGGAGATCCAGGTACTGCAGGAGGAACACTATCGGGGGTACAGGGAGGACATCAGAGCCATCAACACCACCCTGGTTACCATGGTAGGGCTGCTGCAGGACCTCGTCAACACCAGGGCGGACACTCAACAACACCCAAGGGCCCCTGCCACTAGCCTGGACCAAGAACAGCCAACCACCTCCGCCGGCGCTAGTGGACAGGAGGCCCCCGCACAGCAGCAGCCCACCAGACCCCCACCTCCTGCAGGAGAAGAACCACCCCGCAAGAGGGCCCTGAGATCTCGCAAGAAGACAGAGTAGGATGTCAAGACCCCCGCCAGCAATGGATACCACCTGATGTCATCCCACTGTCCCACATTGTCACCCTGTCCATCCTTGAACTGCCCATGCTCCATCTCTCCACAGGCCTCTGGACAATGCACCTGTGTGACTGTTACTCTGGACTCTGCCATGGACATTCCTTCACCATAGCCCCCACCCACTTGAAACCACCCATCCCATTTTGAGCACTTAAATAAACACCTATTTTGCACCAAAATATCTGGAGTCTGGCTGTGATTTCAATATATTGTAATTGACATGACAGTGCAAATATGTCCTTGTACATGGTGAAGTCAACAAACAGCTGCCACAAAGCTGTAGTCCATGGGGAAACGAAGCACAGGACTCGTAGTGGGGACCCCAGATCTGAAATAGGGAGGGAAAAGCCAAAACTCAGTCATCATACACTGGGGCAAATAGACAGGCAGCAGAGATGCAGGAGAGTAGTTAACATTTACTAAATTATCTTTGAAATGTTACCTGTGTCCTATTGGAAGTACGGTTCAATGATTCTGTCCCTGTTGTCTGTTTCAGCCCCGTCGTCTTCCTCCTCGTCACTCTCCTCAGGTTCCACCGCTGCCACATCACCACCGTCTCGACCATCCTCCTGCAGGAAAGGCACTTGGCGGCGCAAAGCCAGGTTGTGAAGCATGCAGCAGGCCACGATGATGTGACACACCTTCTTAGGTGAGTACATTAGGGATCCACCTGTCATATGCAGGCACCTAAACCTGGCCTTTAGGAGGCCAAAGGTGCGTTCGATCACCCTCCTAGTACGCCCATGGGCCTCATTGTACCGTTCCTCTGCCCTGGTCCGGGGATTCCTTACTGGGGTCAGTAGCCACGACAGGTTGGGGTACCCAGAGTCCCCCACTAGCCATACACGGTGTCTCTGTAGCTGTTCCATCACGTAAGGGATGCTGCTATTCCTGAGGATGTAGGCGTCATGCACTGACCCTGGGAATTTGGCATTTACATGCGAGATGTACTGGTCAGCCAAACACACCACCTGGATGTTCATTGAATGGTAATTTTTTCTGTTCCTGTACACCTGCTCCCTGTCTCTTGGGGGAACCAAAGCCACATGGGTCCCATCAATGGCACCAATTACGTTGGGAATATGTCCAAGGGCGTAGAAATCACCCTTCACTGTAGCCAATTCGCCCACCTCAGGGAAAATGATGTAGCTCCTCACGGATTTCATCAGGGCAGACAACACTCTGGATAACACCTTCGAAAACATGGGCTGACACATCCCAGAAGCAATTCCCACTGTTGTCTGAAATGACCCACTTGCCAAGAAATGGAGTACTGACATGACCTGCACCAGAGGGGGAATCCCTGTGGGTTGGCGGATGGGGGACATCAGGTCGGGCTCCAGCTGGGCACACAGTTCATGGATAGTGGCACGGTTAAGACGGTAGGTCAGGATAATGTGGCGTTCTTCCATTGTCGACAGGTCCACCAGCGGTCGGTACACGGGAGGATTCATCCGTCTCCTCGCCCAACCCAGCGGACGGTGCCTAGGAAGGACAACATGGAGCACACAGTCAAGCAACCCACAGGTACGTACTCTAGCTAGCACAGTAAACGATTCTCTATGCAGTGAATGGCATGTCTGAGTGGCTATGCAAGGCCTAGGCCTGTGTGACGCAGTTGAAATTGAGCCATGTGGGCCCTGGAAATGGCGGCTGCCTGACCTGTGAAGTGTGACAATGGGATGTGAGGTCAATGCGCTGGCGTGGCACACCGCGGCGGGCGGCGGGCGAAGACCGCGGCGCGAAGCCGCATTGGTTAACATTGAAGCCTATGGGTTTCAGGAGCCAATGGCGAAGGGCGCCGGCGGTGGCGGGACGCACCGCCGCGGTACGCACCGCCGCGGACGTGACCGCCATTTTCTATCTACTTATCCACTTGCGACTTGAACTTTCACAGGAGAGGACCTATACTGCAAGTGTTGCTGTGACCTCGGTCTGGAAGGGACAATGGCTGCTACGCCTGGGGAAAGGGCCCCTGCCTTCACTGGAGAGGAGTTGGAGAAACTTGTGGATGGGGTCCTCCCCCAGTATGCGCTACTCTACGGTCCTCCAGACCAACAAGTGAGTTTAATTCAATCTGGATTTGGGGCCACTGGCTGGCTTGGGGGCCTGGCGGGGGGCCTGGCGGGGATGGGGGGCATGTTGGGCCTGGCGGGGGCATGGCGGGGGGCCTGGCGGGGATGGGGGGCATGTTGGGCATGGCGGGGGGCCTGGCGGGGATGGGGGGCATGTTGGGCCTGGCGGGGGGCATGGCGGGGGGCCTGGCGGGGATGGGGGGCATGTTGGGTCTGGCGGGGGGCATGGCGGGGGGCCTGGCGGGGATGGGGGGCATGTTGGGCATGGCGGGGGGCCTGGCGGGGATGGGGGGCATGTTGGGCATGGCGGAGGGCATGGCGGGGGGCCTGGCGGGGATGGGGGGCATGTTGGGCCTGGCGGGGGGCATGGCGGGGATGGGGGGCATGTTGGGCCTGGCGGGGGGCATGGCGGGGGGCCTGGCGGGGATGGGGGGCATGTTGGGCATGGCGGGGGGCCTGGCGGGGATGGGGGGCATGTTGGGCATGGCGGGGGGCATGGCGGGGGGCCTGGCGGGGATGGGGGGCATGTTGGGCCTGGCGGGGGGCATGGCGGGGGGCCTGGCGGGGATGGGGGGCATGTTGGGCCTGGCGGGGGGGCATGGCGGGGGTCTGGCGGGGATGGGGGGCGTTGGGCTACTGGCAAGGAAAATGCTGACAAACTTGAACGTGGTATTTCTCCCTCCCTGTACGTGTCACATAGGTCCGCGCCCATGAGAAGATCGGGATTTGGCGTGCCATCGCCAAGGAAGTCCGGACCCTGGGGGTCCACCATCGACGGGGCACCCACTGCCGCAAGAGGTGGGAGGACATCCGCCGCGGGACCAAGAAGACCGCCGAGTCTCTGCTGGGGATGGCCTCCCAACGTAGGCGGGGTGCCTGCCGTCAACTGAGCCCCCTGATGTTCCGGATCCTGGCGGTGGCCTACCCTGATTTGAATGGGCGCGTGAGGGCAGCACAGCAGACACAAGGGGGTGAGTCCAAGCATTATCTACTCTGTTGTCGCGCAGTGGAGGTGTCTGGGTGGGGGAGGAGGGCTGTGGGTCCCCCTAGGCCAGGGCGATATCTGTAGGCTGGGCACCCCCGTAAACCCCTGTGTCCCCAGCCACCACCCTCAGTAGTTTGTCAGTACAGCCATCCCTGGGCCTTGTCATCCATGGGTGCAGTTGTCAACTCTAGGCGTGTAGGGCATGTTCCACGGAATGCGTAGCGGACCCCAAGTGCGCAACTTAGTGCAGGGGGCATCTGTGTCTGTCATGTCCGCTAACTGTACCGGAGATCCATGTAATCAATATCCCTTTATTTCTCTCTCCCCCCCCCTTTTTGTTTGTCTTTCTGTGCTTGTGTGCATCAGCATCATCAGGCGGAGGAGAAGTGGCATCGGGGCAGGAGGGAGCTGCATCTCACATGGCCCAGGAGGGCCATGCCACAGAGTCAGACTGGACCAGTGAGACGGAGGGCGAGGGGAGCTCCACGACGGGGACGACTGGACCCTGCAGCGACACGGACACGTCCTCGGAAGGGGGCTCCCTTGCGGGGGTGGCACCATCCGTGCCCCCCGCCATTACAGGTACAGCCGCCACCCAGCGCACCATCTCCGCCCTCCCAGCAGCCCCTCAGCGTTCGCCCCGTGCCCGCTCTGCCAGGAAGCCGGGCATCTCCTTCGCCCCAGGCACCTCAGGCCCTGCCCCTGTTACCCCCGCTGCCCTCAGTGAGGAGGTCATTGACCTCCTCCGAACGCTCATTGTTGGGCAGACTACCCTTTTGAATGCCATCCAGGGGGTGAAGAGGGAGGTTCATCGCAGCAATGCGTACCTGGAGGGCATTCATTCGGGTCAGGCTGCCCATCAGCGATCGTTCCAGGCTCTGGCCTCAGCACTGACGGCAGCCATTGTCCCTGTCTCCTGCCTGCCTCTACTAACTCCCTCCTCCCAGTCTCCTGTTCCTCTGCCTGTCCCACCCACACCATCAGACCAGCCTGCAAACACCTCAACACCCAAGAGAAGCTCATCCAAACATAAGCACCACAGATCACGCAGACATTCACACACGCAACATTCCGATGCAGACATGCCAACAGTCACTACCACCTCTGTGACCCCCACCTCCTCGTCTCCCTCCTCCCTCCCTGTGACGTCTACACTCACACCTCCATTCACCTCACCATCAGCCAGTGTTTCCATCACCAGCACACCCTCCACTCCAGTCCGCACACGTGCAGTGACCACCCCCACTGCCATTTACACGTCCCCTGTGTCCTCTCCCACTGTGTCTGTCACCCCCTCTTCCACACCACACAAACGCAGCCACCCACCCACCCAACAGCCATCCACCTCACGACAGCCTATCCCTCCTGCACCTGCACCCAAAGACAGCAAACGTGACTCACCTACAACCACATCCTCTCCCTCCACTCCCATTCCCACTGTACCTACCACTCTCCATTGTCCCAAGAAGCTCTTCCTCGCCACTACTAACTTCTTTCCTGACCCTGAGCCCCCCCCTCCTTCTCGTCGGGGTAAGAAGAGCACCTCAGCCACCACCAGCCCTGCAGCCCCCTTGACAAGGGTGCAGGGGTATTGGAGCCCGCCAGCCCGCATGTCTGGATCTTCGCCCAGCAGCAAGGGGACAGCCAGCCCACCCCCTGGGAAGAGGAGCAGAAGGCGGAAGGGGCGCCGCAGGAGCCCGCCTTCTACATCCCCCCCGGACACCACCCAGAGACAGTCACCAGCCACAGCTCCAAAGGGAGGAAAGGGCCACAGGCCCACGACTAAGGAGGGCAAGGGCAGCAAGTTGGAGAGGTCAGGCAGCAGGCCTGCTGCCCAGGAGGAGCCCACAACCCCCATAGCCGCTGCCCCGGGAGGAACCGGCACAGCTGCCCCGGGAGAGCCCACCACCCCCATAGCCGCTGCCCAGGGAGGACCCAGCCCAGCTGGCCAGGAGGGCCCCACCACCCACAGCCCAGGTGGGCATTGAAGGAGCACCATCCCCGCTGCCCAGGAGGGCACCACCAGGCAATGAGCAGTTGGCCATAGACCGACCGCTGTCTCCAGAACCGCTGAACTGGGCCCCGCCGTCTCAAGAACCGCTCCGCTGGGCCCCGCCGTCTCAAGAACCGCTGAACTGGGCCCTTCAAGGCAAGGAGCGCTGAACTGGGCCCCGCCGTCTCCAGAACCACTGAACTGGGCCCCGCCGTCTCAAGAACCGCTGAACTGGGCCCTTCAAGGCAAGGAGCGCTGAACTGGGCCCCGCCGTCTCAAGAACCGCTGAACTGGGCCCCGCCGTCTCAAGAACCGCTCCGCTGGGCCCCGCCGTCTCAAGAACCGCTGAACTGGGCCCCGCCGTCTCAAGAACCGCTCGCTGGGCCCCGCCGTCTCAAGAACCGCTCCGCTGGGCCCCGCCGTCTCAAGAACCGCTGAACTGGGCCCCGCCGTCTCAAGAACCGCTCCGCTGGGCCCCGCCGTCTCCAGAACCGCTGAACTGGGCCCCGCCGTCTCAAGAACCGCTCCGCTGGGCCCCGCCGTCTCAAGAACCGCTGAACTGGGCCCTTCAAGGCAAGGAGCGCTGAACTGGGCCCTTCAAGGCAAGGAGCGCTGAACTGGGCCCTTCAAGGCAAGAAGCGCTGGCCCTTTGGCAGACGTGGCAGGGCAGGATCTATCTCGGGCAGGGCTGCAGGATGTCCTCTGGCCAACTTGCCTCCTCCAGTGGCAGTGGGGTCTGTTATGGACTGTATGGACTGTGGCTTTGCTCTCCCCAGGATGGCCCAGTGGGCAGGCCACCCACTGTATGGACTGTTTGGACTGTGGGTTTGCTCTCCCCAGGATGGCCCAGTGGGCAGGCCACCCACTGTATGGACTGTTTGGACTGTGGCTTTGCTCTCCCCAGGATGGCCCAGTGGGCAGGCCACCCACTGTATGGACTGTTTTGACTGTGGCTTTGCTCTCCCCAGGATGGCCCAGTGGGCAGGCCACCCACTGTATGGACTGTATGGACTGTGGCTTTGCTCTCCCCAGGATGGGCCAGTGGGCAGGCCACCCACTGTATGGACTGTATGGACTGTGGCTTAGCACTCCCCAGGATGGCCCAGTGGTCATGGAGTCCCCTCGTGGATCTGGCGTCGTGTACTCAAGTGGCTGAGGTGCCCCCCCTTCCCTTCCCCCTGAGGTGCCTGTCCTATTTTCTTTCTGATGCCCCTGCAGTGTTCTCTCCGTGGAGTTCTTGTCGTGGGACTGGGCCTTGCCCCTTTGCACAGGACCCCTGTGATCCACGGACAGTGGTTGGACTACATTTAGTAGCTGTATATATTTTGTACATAGTTTATTTATTTATTGGGATTACTGGTGTCCATATTTCAATATATCTGCCCGTTTATGATCTCTTCTTTTGGTCTTTGCATTATTTCGGAGGGGGGTGGTTTGTGGGTTGTGACAGTGATCTGTGGGAATGCATTGATGTGTGTGTTGTAGTGGGTGTGGGTGGGTGTGTGCCGGTAATCTTTTCCCTCCCCTGTGTCGTAGGTGCAGTACTCACCGATGTCTTCCGCGCCGCCGGGCGTGCTCCTGGTATATGAGCAGGTATAGGAGTGCGGGGATGACCTGCAACTCTGGTTCCATACTGCCGGAATCTCGCGTGGAGTGCGTAGAGGTGAGCGTTTTCCCGTTCGTAGTCTGTTTCCGCCGTGTTCTTATCGGCGGTGCTCCCGCCCCGGAAAAGGTGGCAGATTGGTGGGTCGTAATAGGGTGGGCGGTACATTGTCTGCCGCCTGGCTGTTGGCGGGAACCGCCGCGCTGTTTGTTTGTACCGCCGTGGCGGGCGGAGTGTTAAGTTGGCGGGCTGTGTTGGCGGTTCCCGCCAGGGTCAGAATTGCATATTTTAGACCGCCGGCCTGTTGGCGGCTTGGCCGCCGCTTTATCACCGACCGCCAGGGTCAGAATGAGGGCCAGAGTGTACAGCATTCAATTATCAGAAAACAGTAATTAAATAAAACACAGGAAACAGTTTAAAAATCCAAAAGCAATTCATAACAGTAGATTATATTTTTATCTTTCAAATGACACACAAATGAATAAAATCGGATAAGGGGAACCAGAGATATGAATTTTTAAAGAATTATTGCTTTCTAGTGCATAGAAACAATAAGCGCCAATCTGGTCGTACCTCGACCGGGGCAAAGTAAAACTTTAAGGCCGACCGCGATGGAGCCAAGCTCAGCTACAGCCCGAAGGAGGCCTTGGTCAAATGTTTACCTTAGGACTTAGTCACTTTTCTGAAGATTGTCTTCAGCAGGACGACCCTGCCAGTCCAATCCGACCTCCTGGAACTCTTCCTCGGATACGCGTCGCAGGAGCCCTCTGTGGAGATTTTTACGACCGGGGCAAACCTGAATCTTGATCCGATGTCCTTGGAGCCCTCCTCGGATCCGCTGGCTGGGAAGTCCCGGTCAACTTCCTACGTTCAGACTTAGGTGGTCATTCCGACCTCGGCGGTCTTTTCTCCAGACCGCCGAGGCCGGGGGGGGGAGACAGAATACCGCCATTGCCGGCGGTATTCATGCCTCCATATTCCGACATTTCCGCTGGGCAATGGACGGTAACAGCGTTACCGTCCGCTGGCCCAGCGGAAATGGCACATCAACATTGCCGCCGGCTCGTAATAGAGCCGGCGGCAATGTTGATGTGCAGCGGGTGCAGTAGCACCCATCGCGCATTTCACTGCCCGAAATTCGGGCAGTGAAATGCGCGATGGGGCTATGCCTGGGGGCCCCTGCACTGCCCATGCCATGGGCAGTGCAGGGGCCCCCAGGGGCACCCCCAGCCCCCCTTACTGCCAGCCTTTCAACGGTGGTGTTTACCGCCACAGACAGGCTGGCAGTCGGGGACTCATAATCCCCAGGGCAGCGGTGCTTGCACCGCTTCCCCGGGGGTCGCCTGGCGGGAAAGTGGAGGGGCTGGCGGTATGACCGTGGCTTTTCCACCACGGTCAGAATTGCTGGCGGAACACCGCCAGCCTGTTGGCGGTGTTACCGCCAACATACCGCCGGCCGCCAGGGTCGGAATGACCCCCTTAGTCTCTTCTCTGGAGATTTTCTTCACCGGGACGAGCCTGCAAGTCAGGCCGGGTCGCGGTTGAGGCAAGCCGGCTAGAGTTGCCGCGGCGGGTCGGTCCCTCTATGAAGCTTTTTTCCACAAGTTCTCCAAAGTTCTCCAAACTTCTGGATCTTCTTCCAGATGTTCTTTTAAGGCTCTTTTGGGGTCCACAGCTCACCCCAAGGTTCCAGAAGCTCTGAGCTGCTCTTGGGGGTGTGGACTACAAACTCCTTTTTGGCCACTGGACAGTGGTCAGCTGGTTGGTTCCTTCATGAGTTGGTGCAGGGGACTCTGGCTAGCAATTCTTCACCTGTAGCAAATAGGGAGTCCCTCCTTGAACCAGTTGAAGCCAGGCAAAGTCCTTCTTGAGGTGAAGCCCAAGTGTGCAACTGGTGCAGTCCTTCAGAGTGCAGGGTCCAGGTGCAGGCCAGGGGTCCAGCAGGGCAGTCCTTCTTCTTCTGTAGTTCTTCCTGATAGGGATCTGGTAGGGAACTAAGGTGCGGGTGCAGGTCTGCCAGTTTTATCCTTGCTTCTGGGTGAAAAACAGGGGGTTCCTGGTTCTCCAATAAGGGGCAGGGTCCTTCCACCTGTGATGACCACTTCTTGGGAAGTGTGGCAAAAATCAATCCCAGGGAGCAACATTCCTCAAAAATCCATCATGGCTGAAAGTGATTTTTGGAGGTTACATCTGCCTGAGCCCACCCATTGGTGTGGCTAAAAATCTGAAACACACCCCTCTCTTCCCCTCTCCTAATCTAATCAAGGGGGCACCTAATTGACTGGGTTTGCAGGATGTGGGGGTGTTGCTGGGTTGCTCCAAATGTCCTTCGAAGACCAGTTTGGCAGCCCTCCCCCTCCCTGCCTCACCATCTGCTGGGGGGAGATCTCCTCCCACAGGCACATCTCTTTGTGTGAAGCCAGGCCACTTCACACCTCATCAAGGCAGCCTAGCCAGGCTGCCAGAGGCTGGCCAATCAGGGCACAGCAGCAAAAACACTGCAGGGCTGAAGTTGGCAACTTTTCAGGTAAAGTTTAAAACTCTTTACCTGAACAAGTTATATTAAATCCAATAACTGGAAGTTGCGGGATATATTATAACAATTAATTTGATACCAAACTCTTGGTATCTGTTACTTGGGGGGCCTGTAAAATTAAAATAAAGTCTCCCCATTCTAGCCTATGGAGGCCATTCACTACAATGAGGGAAAACAAATTTGGCTGTTTTACCTCACCCGGGCTTATAAAACTATTTTTATAAGGTCCCTGCTTATAGTTACATGGCACCCAGCCCTAGGGCTTATATGTAAAAATAAGGTAGTTTAAGATTTTGGAACTACTTTTAATTCCAAACTCGAATTTTCATATAACTTTAATTTAAAAGCAGCAAGCAAGGCAGGCCTGCCTTGAAAATGACACAGGGCACCTCAGCAGTGCACCTAGGGGGGCACTACCTATGCTGGGGTCCCTAAACGTACATGCCCTACCATATACTAGGGACTTATAGGTAGGTGGACTTAGCCAATTATAATTAGCCTTATTTGCATACTGATTTTACACAGAGCACAGGCCCTGGGACTGGTTAGCAGTACCCAGGGCACCATTAGAGTCAGGAAAACACCAGCAAAAAGTGGAAAACGGGGGCAAAAAGTTAGGGGGGCCTCTGCAATCAGCCCTGTTCTCTCACATCCTAAAATTGTAACATAAGTTCACTAAACTCCATGTATTTTTGTGAAACATATAAAACATAATTACTGAACTAGTCACTGCATTTCCCCATAGTGCAAAAAAGATAATTGTTAAGCTGGTTTAGAAGGCCTAGAAAGGATGCTTTACAATGTAACTCACCTAGCAATAGTGTCTTACCAATGAAGACAAAACATTTGAACTTGCTTCTCTAATGGTGCTTTCCACATCCTCCTCTACTCTGTTATATGCTGTTACCAGGATTGATACTGGCTTAACCACTGTGCACTACATAATATACATGTTTTCCTCAATTGTTTTGTTCTCAGAAAGGGGGCAAGCTGAGAACAAAGGGGACACATTTACAAACCCTGTGGTGCAGGGCAGCACAGCAAGTGACCTTGCTGCTCTGCCCAGAGCCACATTGCAAGGGCAGAAATGCACTGTATTTACAAGATGCAGTGCATTTCTGTCCTTTCCAGGTGCGCTGGTGCAGAAATTGTTGTTTAGCACCAACGCAGGCACCCTTGCACCATCCATCAGCAGGATTGTGTTTCTGCAGGATGGGGCATCTTCCTGCACAAAAACAATCCTGGTAGGCATTTTCCAATTCCTATGTGTGCTGCAGAAAGAGGGAAACACGAGGAGAAATGAAGACATTTCTCCTTGTTGCACCACCCCTGGGTATGATGTTTTCCCTAGGTTTATAGACTCTTGTAAATCTGGGGATGTGTCAAAATCCATGGAAGCTGCACCGGCTAACCTACTACCATGCCTCCCTGGTGCAGGGAAAGGCAACACAGCCATTTTTCAATGCCTTGCCTTACTCCATATCAACGAGGCCATAAAAAACCACACAAATAGCCTTTCTGTGGCCTCACGCATATGAGACTACCATTTGCACTGCTGGCGTGTCAGCAAAAGAGTTACACTGGCTATGCATGTGGTTTGTAAATACGCCGCTTAGTCCCTAGTATTAAACTACATTGCATACAGCTGCACCAATGTGTGGTGTGTAAGCACACAGGTGTAGCCCGCCATGGTAGCCAACACCCTAAATCCCGGTATGTAAAAATCTCAGGGGGGGGTGAAGCAAGTGATATACACAATAGTGAGCCTTGTGTTTTGTCAAACAACAGATGGTGTATGAGACAAGTTGTCACCTGGTAGTGCTGTTCAATGTAAGTGTTGCTGAGCACATTGAACTGTCACCGTGTTTGAATGGTGGCACATTGCATAGCAAGGAGGTGAGAAGTGTACTGCAAGGTACCTGAGCCACACACACGCATTGCTGTGTTTGATAGTGTCACACATCTGTTGCAGCTGGGAAGGGATGACACAGAAGAGGGCAAAGGTGTCCTACATCCAACATGTGATGTTCACCACGGGGAAAATGTAGCACGTGCCAGGAAGGGAATGATAGAAGAAAAATCATACCACAATACATATGTCAAAGCAGAAGCATGACAGAAAGTGAATTCAGAAGTGACAGCATGAGCTAGATTGCGGTAACTATGGGCATGAATCTGTGATGGTTTCAGGCTGTGAAGTATGGGCAAAGGTGTGTGCCAAACCAGGGTAGGTACTGTCATGCATTATCAAAAAAACTAGTATGTGTGTGCTCAGCCTGATACATAACTGACAAATACAAACATACATGTTAGGCAACGGAAAGCGGTGAAAAATGTAGTTTTTGGCGTTACATGAGTCAATGTATGATTAGCCTCCAACTGTGTGTAACAGTAAGTGAAGTCACTGAAGCTAAATGAGAATTGTCAGATGAGTCATGTACACGTTCAGATGAGTGGGGATGAGTCTAATGTGTGATGCTCAGCAGATAATCAACTTTGCCAATGATAAAATGGGCTGAGTGTCAGTGCAAGCTATCTACCTAGTTTTACTGTGTATATCCCCTTAGAGTTCTCACAAACTTTCCTCTATTTAGACAGATAGCACACCCATTGTATATATATGCTGTTACACATTCCTGCAGCGTAGCAAGCTGCGAGGTGTGTAGAGTAGTGTGGATGCATGACCAATATCAACCTTGGCCACATGAAAGCACAATGTGCATGCCAGAGAGCACTGCAAGGCATATTGTCATGATGTGGCATGTGTATGGCTGACAACAAGATCCAATTGAATAAATCAACAAACACTGATCACTTTCACAGGAGCTGTGGCCCGAGTAGTGGTCACCTGGAATGCTAGGTATACTGTTGACTTGGGACAATGATGGTGCAATGTGCACAGTAGTGCTGTGAATACATGAAAAAGTTTAGATATATCCATCACGAAAGGATGTGCCAGTCACCAAGCTGGATGTGTACCTTAACTCAACATATTCACACTTGCAGGGCATGCCAGCAAGCTGTGTAACTGTGTTGTAGTATGTGGTATGACACAAACAGGCCCCCTTGTCACACAGTGGCATTGGAACAATGCACAGATACTGTCATCGGTCCCAGTAAAGACATCTCCGATACAAATAGAGGTACCTAGGCTCTGCTCCAGAGATTAGAGCAGCCCCTGGCTGATATCGCTGGTGTCATAATGCAAATGCAACAACAACAGCCCTGCCAATATGACACTAGTGCGGTTGCCACCCAGCTGCAGGCTGTACGTAACATCTTCCAATCCATGGAGTGGAAGCAGGAGTCCTATTGTTACAACAATGGTTGCCTTCCACCATGATGTTGTTGCTGTGCAGACAAGCCAGCAGGCCCTTCTCAGTGCTGTGCTGTCTTCCTTGTTGGTACAGCTGCTGAGGACAGGGGAGCCACATCTTCAGCCCCTGATGTGTGTGTATCTCAGATGTCTCATGCACAAACACCACCACCCTCAGGGGAGGCAGACCACACATCAGAGGGGGAAGAAATGGATGTTCCCACTTTCAGGCAGAGCACTTCCCAGTAACCTTTGTGGCCCTTGGTCAGGGGTGCAGAAAGGGATTTGTGGGTTGTTGGCTTTAGCACATACATTCAGAAAAACAGATAAGTTATCTTTACCTTATTTATTGACTCTAGATTGCTCTTGTTCTAGGGGTTTTTTGTTTTGTCTCTTTTGTCCTATCACAGTGTTCTCCTGTTTTCTTATTAGGTTCTTAATGCCTTGTTTCTGTTGTCTCGTTACAGGAATCTCCAGTTTCGGCCTCTCAGGTCATCCTCAGGGTAACATCATCTCTGAAAGAGAAAGCAATACCCCAGGTAAGTTTAATGTTCTTATTGTGCCATCCAATAAAAATGGGGAAGGAAGTGAGGGTTGTGGAGTATAGACTCTGATAGGAACTTGTGCTACCTTCACCAGCTTAGGTGGGATTATACCCTAGTGCACATGATGCAAACAGTCCTTGACCTGCATGGACTACTTCAGTTCCTGCATTCTCTTCACATACCCTGCTCACTCCTTTCACTTGTCCCCCAGACCTCGTAACAACAGATCTAAGTCCATACCATGTTCAGCCACGTCCTTCCAGGAAAGTTGAAGGGCTCCTGGGACCTTGAAGGATCAGATGGCATGTAGGCTCCTCTGGCGTTCACAGCCTGTGTCTCTCCCCCGCTGCCTTTGCTGGTTCTGGGCTCCTCCCATTGCCAGGCTCCTCTGGTTTGGTGCTCCTGGAATTTTCTTCCCTCTTGGTTGTTCCTCCAATTGGCTGCTCTTGCTCGTGCTCCTTGCCACCTTCCTCCTCTTCTTGGGTCTGATGTTGCCATGTCTCCTCAGCATCCTTATGACCCCCTCCCGTGCAGTTAGTGGGTGTGACTTGAAAAGTGGAGCGACTGACAGGCAAGACATCCTCCGTACCTCCGGGGAACATGTCAGAGTACTGCGTCACATCAATTCCTGCTCCGCCGACTCTATCACAGGCCCGTATCCAGTTTCCAATTGAACTGGTGTTGAGTAACACGCCATAGCACTTGTCACCTGGCACTGTCTACTTTGTGTATGCCCACCTGTTGCGCTTATCCATTTGTGGACTGCCAATGTGGCCTCCCTTCTATATTGGCAATTTGGATCTTCTCCTCACTGAAATACTCCTCGCCTCCACATGTCTCATGACATGCATCCCCAAGGACTCCGTCTAGACATTTGTTTGGTATAAATCAATTTTGGGGCTGTTGCTAAAATAACTGTGATTGTGATCCTTCATATTTACACTGATGTAAATAAATGCACTAGCATCAATCTGCATGTTGTATGTCTGTTGATGATTGGGCAAAGTAGACCATGCTAGATGTGCTGAGCCTAGAGATACTACCTGCTATATATAAAGGGGATTGTGTTTCACTGAGTCATTGACAAATCTACATGGGCCATGGGGAATAGTTTCTGTGAACTATTACATTTAATCTAGCAAGTAGTTACCCAAGGTCACAAGCATGAAATACAACAATTAACAATCAGTCAACAGTAAGGGTGAATGAAGTTACAGCGCAGATGGGGTCCACCTCCATAGGGACTATCCTGCAAACACTGCTGTGACAATAACATGGTGAAAGGGTGAGTATGTAACTGGCTGGCATCAATGTGTGACCCAAACATCCTTGATTGCTTACAATTGTTTGACATAATCATCCATATAATACATGTAGCACAACTTACATAACTTGTGCAACAGTATGGGAATACCGTTTTGGGCTGTGTGGCCATTCTTGACAAGAGTGCCACTTACATTTTGCAATCATGTTGTAAGATCCCTTAAGTGACCCCACTGCAAACTTGGCAGGATCTTCTCTGTAGGTGTTTCACCTAGTCACACATGTAAATAAACACTGGATAGAAACCCCACAGCATGTGCCCAATACAACTTAACAATATATGTCAACTACTAAACAGTAAATCATTAAGCAGTTGTGAAAGTAGAAAACAAGTTTTATTATTATCTAGATGAAACCTATTAAATCTAAAACTAAATATAATACCCTACCTTATTTATCCTATTTAAACTATTACTAACCTAACCTATACTAACTAACCTACAATAACAACCAAAATCTACTTTAACCTACCTAATCATAACTTATACTGCTCTACACATACCACAACAGCCATGTTAAACATTAACCCCATACACATAATAATGCTAAGACTAATTTGGAAATGTAATGTTGTGTAAACATGGAATGGTACACATGGTCAACCTAGCTACTCCCCGGGGTGTTTCAAGCAGCATGCAAGAGGGTTGAAACATAGATGGAGAGTTGCTAGCTATCCTCCAAATATACTGGCCTGTTGGTCACATCTCCATATCCATATCGCATTGACTCATGGAAGTACATGGAACCATATTACATGGTCCATGTAATGACATTCTATTAATACCATGTTGCCCTATACATATCCGATTGTCTGCCCATACGTGTCAGTTAGGATTTTTACCTTGATGCACATAAACTCAAACCACATCCATGTGATGAGTGTGTGCATGAATTCTGTAGTTCTCATATGTACGAGTATCATGCATGTATTTGCCTCAAATTAATTAAGAGTGACATTTTTAAGGGGAGCAAGTATGGGTAACATCAGTAGTAGATGGACTGTTTAATGGCTGACAACACAGTGCAGACATGCATGTGTTACTTTACACATTGACCTTTACTTCACAAAATACTAGAAAGGTATGATCACGTGTTGATTATCGGAAATTGGGTATATGAGGGAATGAGTCAGGCTTTTAACTGTATTACCTTGTGTGGACTGATATCATGTGCCATATCTGGTCATACCCATTCTGTCTGTACTGAAGTAGGAATCCTCACATCTTATGCATACCTGCCATACAAAATGGTCATACATTGCCATGTGTACAACTACACTAGCAACATGCATCAGACAGGCACATTGAAGCTGACCCATCCAAAGGCATGTTCACATAGACTTTCTCTCTAACACCCTTGAAAACTCCATGGCATGCTGGAAATTGCTCCTGTGCCTTCCCTTCTCACATGTCACTAATGTGCAGCAATCTGAGGAACGCTCAGGTAACCCATGATAGTGGATGACAGTTCCCACATATCATGATAAATGTTGTTTAAGGTGTAGTCACACACAATCCTAACAGAGAACAGTAAACATTCAACTGACACTCACTGGTAGCATTGGAATCCAGGAAAGTGTCCACCTCAGCAGCTGTGCATGGCTGTGGTCCTCTGACAAGACATAAGTATGGTACATTGCTCTGTGAATTTTGAACAAGTATACTGTGTAAATATGAAGCACAATATATTGACTTCATGTATGTCTATTAAAGTCTGCAAGTTGTACATGTAGTATATTGCAAAGTTGACATGGCTTAATGATGAACATAGGTGTGCCATGTTGCAGTGTTTATGGATAGTATCAGGGAAATCATGGCTCAGAGTCACAGAGTGGCGACAAAGTTCAAAACCATCATTCCATGCTACATGGTGCAAGGGTGCCAGCCTCTGATGCTATGTGAACAGAATGAATTGACAGACCACACTCTGCAAGGTACTTTTTCAGATCAATGCATGTACACACATCACGCAGTAGCCATGCTTGTTTTTTGATTCACTAAATGCATTACATGTTACTACTGCACAGTCAATAAACATTACCCATTTGTGCCGTGTATAGGCTTATTAAGGAATTTTGATCATTTTCAAAATAACATGTGTCCTTGTAAGGGGTGCACAAAACAGCCTGTCCAACTTGAGGACTGATGACATGTGAGTGTGCTCCCCTGCAACATACATGGAGAATGGACACCACAGTTTGAAGTCAGTATTTACTTGGCAAGCCAAGTGACAACACTCCGTGCACAGTGGAGGATGGGTCCCCAAGCACCTTTGGGCCTCCCCTGCACTGCAAGGTCTGTTTGGGCTAGTGCTAGACCACTGTGAACATGCCTTTGTGGCACTGTTTCTTTTCTCAACAGAGTTAGCCTGAGATGATCAATGAGATCTGCCTCCCAGCTAACCACATCTGCCCGTCTGTTCTTCCATTGATTGACTGTCCTTTCAATGCCAAAGACACAGCTCAAATGTACTTGCACCTTTGCCCACCACTCCTTCCTCTCTTGGGTACAGTAACCTTAAGTCACTCTACCCCCGTGGTGATCATATTTGGAAGTAGTGGTCTTAGAGCCACAAGAAGCCACCCAACTCCTCCTCCGACAGATTTTTGGATCCGTCCCTCCCCAACATATACCCCAACAAACAAAGCACCCTTACCTACTACTAAACTTAACCTCAAAATCACCCCCTACCCTTAAAACTACAAACCCCTATAAAGACAAACACCCAACAATACAGTGCACAAAACAATATGAAATACAATTACAAAAAACAAATCACACTTTTGGGGCACAACAGGAACAGCACAGAAACCAACAAGACCAAACAACACCACCAGTCTCCCTAGCAAACACCAAACACCTCCATCAGACAGCACAGACAAAAAGACTGTAAGTGACAGTGAAAGTAACTTTACATGTCCTTCCTTTCTAGAATTGTGTCATTTTTTAGGTGATGTAATTTTTTTTTAGGCAGAACGCAAGCCTATGAACTTTGTATTATTTTTGATGCATTGTCATGCATGGGTGGTTTCCGACTGCCTCGCTGGGTGCAATGCATTAAGCAAAAGGCTAATGCATGTGTTTTCATTGACATAACTAGACTATTGTGTGCGGTACAGTGTACTGTATTGCACAATGCAGGTAAATACTCCCAGGGGTCAGTTATTTGGCACAGTTTCTGATCTGACATGCTAGAATACTTGGAATGTGTTGCATCTGTATGTTAAGAGTGCACATATGTGTGACTCATTGAATTTATGGTGTGGGCACTAGGACACGCAATATGTCACTGTGAAATACACTGACATTGTGAATTCTTGAGATCTTGACATTATTTATGTCTTGCAGTTTGTATCAGGCTTGGCTGGACTTAGATAGCGGTGTAGTAGTATTTTGTATTACACAGATATTGCAGCCTGATGCAATTGCAATACATAATAATGCACGTGCAATACATAATTATGGCAACACTTGAGGAACATACTATCTGTCTGCATTCCTGACACAGGATGCTTTACGGAAACCATACACACTCAGGGAATGACATACGCCGACACTGTCAGTCAGTCTACAGTATGTGGCATCTGGGTCACAGATTGGCTGTCTAGATATGTAAGGTATGTTGTAGGCCTATATAACACCTGTTAATATGTGCGAGACAACATTTACCAGATGGAAATATCCAACAAACACCATATAATGTTGTAGGACACAAACATCTGCTGTCTGGACTTGGGGGGTTATTCTGACCCTGGCGGCCGGTGGCCGCCAGGGCCACCGAGCACGGGAGCACCGCCAACAGGCTGGCGGTGCTCCCACGAGCATTCTGACCGCGGCGGTTCAGCCGCGGTCAGAAGCGGCAAGTCGGCGGGCTCCCGCCGACTTACCGCTGCTCGGGGGAATCCTTCATGGCGGCGGAGCGCGCTCCGCCGCCATGAGGATTCTGACAGCCCCTACCGCCATCCTGTTCATGGCGGGAAACCCGCCATGAACAGGATGGCGGTAGGGGGTGCCGCGGGGCCCCTGGGGGCCCCTGCCGTGCCCATGCCAATGGCATGGGCACGGCAGGGCCCCCCGTAAGAGGGCCCCGCTAAGTATTTCAGTGTCTGCCTTGCAGACACTGAAATACGCGACAGGTGCAACTGCACCCGTCGCACCCCTGCAACTACGCCGGCTCAATTCTGAGCCGGCGTCCTCGTTGCAGGGGCATTTCCTCTGGGCCGGCGGGCGCTCTTTTGGAGAGCGCCCGCCGGCCCAGAGGAAATGTCTGAATGGCCGCCGCGGTCTTTTGACCGCGGTGCGGTCATTTGGCGGCGGAACTATGGCGGACGGCCTCCGCCGTCCGCCATAGTCTGAATCACCCCCTTGGTGTCAGGAACAATATTTGTGGCACATGCACATTACCTTAAGAAATGTGTTTGCCTAAATTGCCTGTATTTTGGTCATCAGAAGACCAACGTGAGAAGCCAAAACAAGTGTGATGACTTACCATTATCATGCATCACATTACTTGGCAACAGAGAGGGCTCCTGTGAACTTAGAATGTGGGTAGGCATTCACACTAGATGGTCATCCGTGCATTTTCTGACACATTATGCCACTCTATCCTAGAATGCGCCAGTGCATGCGACCTTGGCAGAAGTGATATTGCGTGTAGTCATTCCTTCACATCTATTGATTTTTTAAAAATCTCCTTGTGTCCTGTTTTTACACACATAGATAGAGCTGTAGGAGTTACAGCATTGTTTGTATCAGAGTGAGACACACCAGCCACATACATTCCTGCAGGTGACCGTTGCATCCTTGCATAGTGGGACAAGTGTACCAGCATTGGGCGTAGGTATCCAATTCAGCACCGGCACAGTTTAGGACTCCACATTTATATGAGTTATGTGAGACACCACAATGATTTTGCTATTTGCTTTCAAACATTGATTCAGCATATGGTGACTATATGGGTTGCATTGTGTGCCCATGCACATCATATATGCCTCAATTCACAATCTTCGGCTTATGAGTTCACTATACTGGCCTCCACGAGGATAAGGCAGTTCCAATGGCTAGATGTACAACACACACACAAAGTCATTGCACAATGTTTACATTTACACTCCCTTTGGATTGTAGTAGGATGTCTCACAGTCAGTACACTGTAACAGCACACATACTCACAACATGTCCACACTGTCCTACATTGCTAACTTTATTTGGTGTATGTCTTCCGTAAGCACATGTGTCTGCCACATGGTGATGATATGCACACTAATGTTGGTCAAGATGATGTTGTGATGTGGTGAGTGTAACACCCAGCAAGATACCTTTGAAATAGGCCATAGTCAAATTGAGGATATTTGAGTGTTGTTCTGGTTACAGCGATTGAGATATGAAATTGGTAACACAAAAGTAGTGTATAAACATTTGTATACATTTTGCAGACATCAATCCATAAATCAAAATTAAGTCCATCCAGACATAGCACACTTATGAAACAAAATATGGACATTGTTGTGTCCATGTCCCGGCAATTGATTGTTCAATTTCTCCTCTGTTCTCATCCTCATCCATAGTTGTGGTTCTTCAGGGGGCACATCCCATGTAACATGAATCCTTACACATATATTGTGTAGTATGCAACATGTCAGGATTATTTTGCACACCATATCAATTTGCCGCCCTACATATCGAGGCAGCGGAAACTGGACTTGAGGACCCAAAAAGTGCACTCCACAATACCCCTAGTCTTGCCCAGTGCTTGGTTGCAGTTGCACTGTGCCTGAGTCTGGGGATGTGCAAATGGGGTCATGACCCATGGCTGCAGACAATATTCTTGGTCAGCTGAAAAGACCAGAAAAGAAAAATCAGTCAACGATCATGATGATTGATTGACCCACAATCAAGTAAATGTCAGTTATGTGTACCATATGACTCATACACATTTCTGTCAGTATGAGGCCTACACTGACATTGGATGGTACACATGCACTTTCATATTTGTTTTTACTGACACTGTACTACACATACAAGTATACTGCATGTGCAATACACTTACTAATTGAACATTTTGGGGGTGATTCTCACCCTGGCGGGCGGCGGAGGCCGCCCGCCAGAGTTCCCCCCTCCAAAATACCGCTCCGCGGTCGAAGGACCGCTGAGGGTATTTTGGCTTTTGCACTGGGCTGGCGGGCGACCGCCAAAAGGCCGCCCGCCAGCCCAGTGCAAAAGACCCTTCCCACGAGGACGGCGGCTCAGAATTGAGCCGGCGGAGTGGGAAGGTGCGACGGGTGCAGTGGCACCCGTCGCGTATTTCAGTGTCTGCAAAGCAGACACTGAAATACAAAGTGGGGCCCTCTTACGGGGGCCCCTGCAGTGCCCATGCCATTAGCATGGGCACTGCAGGGGCCCCCAGGGGCCCCACGACAACCCATACCGCCATCCTGTTCCTGGCGGGAGAACCGCTAGGAACAGGATGGCGGTATGGGCTGTCAGAATCCCCATGGCGGCGCAGCGAGCTGCGCCACCATGGAGGATTCTAATGGGCAGCGGAAAACCGGCGGGAGACCGCCGGTTTTCCGCATCTGACCGCGGCCAAACCGCCGCGGTCAGAATGCCCTGCGGGGCACCGCCAGCCTGTTGGCGGTGCTCCCGCCAACCCTGGCCCCAGCGGTCCATGACCGCCGGGGTCAGAATGACCCCCATAATTTTTCGCACTAGCATGAAAATGGTGAGTCTTTACTGTTGTGCAGAGTGAGTATGCCATTGAGGAAACACTTATCTCACCCTTCTCTGTTGTGTTGGTTGGAACTATTCTTGGATTGTCTGGCCTACTACATGTATTATTTTTAATTAGTAACCCAGTAATGTGGTCCCATTCATTCACACAGATTTAGATGTGGCAGTAGTAGTCACTGTTGTTCAGTAGCTACTACAATAGATAGATTAGTGAGTGCATGTCAATGTGGGCCACCATTGTCTACACGTTGCAGTGCATTGGTTCCACTATGTTGGTTCCACTATGTTGGCAGGGCACAAGGGCCAAGATATTTAGAAATGTTGCACTGTACAGTGCAACAAATAAATTATCAGCACTGCACTGCCTCACTGAGTAAGGACAGCGTAGGACATATTTTCAGCCATACAATACAATACAATCCTGAGTTTTCAAGCAGCACTGACACACAATAGGCTCCGTAGTATCAAAACAGGCACAATTGCAATATGGTGTACATGTGGCTGCATTTCCTGTGAGATGTACTTTGTACATGAGGGGCAACCTTCCTGCACAGCTTGAACCCTTGGAGGCTTGATAGTCTATGTCTGTGTGCCACGGAATGCACCACATACAGGTGGCAAAAGTGCTCAGGATGACTTAAGTAATTTTCTGTAGTACACATGACCTGACGAGGGCAATTGATTTGAGAGATTTCACAATTTATCTGGTGTTATATACATGACATGCCTCATGACCATGGGGGTTACATGTGGACACACAGACAACATACATGGAAGCCCTTCCTTGAACACAGTGATGCAACACAGCATTTTCCTAGCATCCTAGATCCATCTTTCCACCATTGAAATGCACACACAGTGGCTTAGCATGTCTTAACATTTGTTACTTACAGGGCTGCATTGCACATGTGACATGAACCATGGTGCAAGTATGAGGCACATCCCTCCGATATATCCACTGCCTCAGTCACCAAACACAGAGATGGCTGTTATATCATACATCATTTACTGTTCTCAGGTCAGTCATGTACTTCAGATGTACTTACCAGCCAGTAGGCCATTCCGATATCTCCCATTCCAGATGAGCTCATCGATGATGGAGTGCCCGAACATGACGACATCATGAGCACTCCCAGGGTACTTTGCCAGCACATTGACAAACATCCTCGGATGGTCAACTATTCTCTATATATTTATTGAGGAGGTGTACTTCCTATTGCGGTACAGGTGAGATGTTGCAGCAGGAGGCACCAGTTGCACATGTGTGCAATCCATTACCCCAAATCATGCAGGAAGCCAGCTATGGTTAAAAGCCTTGCTTTGTGTCCGGTTGGTGCTGCGGTGTCTTGTGGAACGTGAAGGACCTGGGGTGTCAAGCTGATGATGGCATCCAGGACGGAGGGTAGGAATGCTGAAAAAGATGGCTGTCAGATTCCTGTAACTCTGGTTATGGTGATCTGGAATGACCAAGCTTTCCCTGCAAAGGGATGTTGGTGCACCTGTGTGATGTTGGCTGCTTGCTTTGTGCAATCTGATTGAGGAGCTGGATGATGAACTCCCTCCTGAGCCTGTAGTAGGTGATGACCTCCCCCTCCCTGAGGTCATTGAGTGTAGTCCTTTGGTGGTATATACGGTCCCTTCTTCTGCACTGCCCACATGGTGGAGGAGGTGGAGGAAGTCTTCTCGCTGCTTGTAGTGGAAGTATTGGCACCTACATGGCGTAGTTGAGCTTGCCAAAGTGTTTTGTGTATGTTCTGTTTACATACCAGTGCAAATGTGCCCTTTTTTAAGACTGGGTTGCAGATGCGCAGGAATTTTGATGTATATTAGGCTCTGTGTGCCGCTTGCCAAAGATGTGCCACATTTAAAAAAAAACTTGTAAATATCACTGCATCAGTTCTGCGTTTAATTTTACAAAGTAACCCCTACCTTGCATATATTTATAGTTGAGTGAACCAGCTGGTTCAAACACAGGAAAACTCTGATGATGGCCTCCAAAATGTGATGCATCAGTCCTGATGCATCACTTTGTAAATATGCAGCAAAAAATGTGCTGCCAGAGCGTCAAAAAAATGATGCAACAGTTGTGCAAGCTCCTTGTAAATATGCCCCACAGCCCTCAATGGAATTACAGTGAAGGATTGTTAACCTATGCTATGTGAGGGGTGGGAGGGTAAAGAGTGAAACTAGTAGGGCAATGACTAGTTTACATACTAGGGCAAAGTGGTTACTTGTGCCATGGCCTGAACCTGTGAGATCAGTAGTCTGTGGGCAATGAGTAAAATTCATCACTTCTGAGCTGCCCCCTCTAGTACTACAATATCCTTAGCTTTCCTTGACGTCTGCCTGTAAAACACTTGCCATTTTAACCATAATATCTCAAAATCATGCTGTAAAATACTCTGGTTTTATCTATTTTTCCAAACGTGTCATGGAGAGATTACCCATTTGACACTGTACAGTATGGGGCTGGTATCCATTTATTTTCCCTTTGTGACTTTTATTTTCCAGTTGTTTCCAGACTACCCAGGGCCAAGAGTATATTCTAGAAAGTCAACACTGAGCTTTGAATATCAGGAAATGCCCAGGCAAAGTCTGACATGTGACTCAGACTGCCAAAACCATACTTTTCTTTCAGTGGCACCCTCCAGGCTACTAATTTTCCATGTCCCCTCTGGGATTTTCTGTCTCTGACCATGGTGGGCACTGCCCAGTCTACTGGGTTATATGCTGAAATAACTGTACACTGTTGACCAAATATATGTACTATGTTTATGGAACCATATACATCTAACAACCAAATAACTTGTATTTGTGTTATTAACTAAATTGTTTAAGTGACTGCACAAAAATATTATGTTTTAAAACACATTCACAGGATATTGCTGATTGAGAGTAGGTGAGGTGAGTGCATGGGGAGGATGTGGATATATACTTGTAATCATTTCTGTGTAAAAAGTTAAGCCATGATTGATTCAGAATGGCATTTTAAGGGCATAAGGATGGGGTCCTAGAGATGCTAGACTATGGTGTAGGGTGCCCAGAGTGACAGGGCATAACATTGGATGTAACCGAAATGGGACAGTGACATGGACAAGTAGATATTGTTTTCCTTTGATTAACTCACTGCTACTCATACAGTCTCTCTTACCTCAGATAGAAAAATAAATCACACTCAGTGTCATTGAAGTAAATAAGTTTGCATGGTCTGCAACCAAGAGAAGAAGGGTGATAGTAAGAAACACCTTTCAGGTATGAGTAACACAGGATTAGTCAGAATAGAGATAGTGAAGGACAGTCTGGACCAGGATCCAGACTATGGGCCTCATTATGAGTTTAGTGGATGGAAAAGCCCGTCTGCTGAAATTCCAATGGGGTGGTTGCTGACATTGTGGATGCCTCATTGCGGGGCCCATTATGAGTTTCGGGCGCAAACTGAGGTTTCCATCTGCTGGCCTAGATGGAAACGACCTACAGCATTGTCTCCAGCTTGTAACAGAGCCAACGGCAATGCTGTAGTGTGCAGGGTGCACCAGCACCCTTGCTATGTTCGTGAACATTGTGACAGTGCTGGCCAGAGGGGCCCCTGCACTGCCCATGCCAAATGCATGGGTAGTGCACAGGATCCCTAGGACCGCCTACACTCGTTCTCTAGCAGTCTTTTCATGGTGGTGCTACCACCATGAAATTGCTGGCAGAGAACAAAGTTATAATCCCCAGGGCAGTGCTGTGAGATGAATAATGCTGGCAGTGCTGGCGGTCCGACCGCGCACGACCACCGCGGTCGTAATATGGTCCTCAGACTGCCGAATTGGCTGCAATCCGACTGCCACCGCGAACCTGGCAGTCATCAGACCGCCAGGCTCGTAATGAGGGCGTAAGTCTTGCACTAAGAAGAAGCAGTGACAGTGATCAAGGGAGAACATCTTACACAAAGGGGTGAGCAAGACTGATAACACTAAATAGTATAAACAGAGCTCGAGAAAGTGAAGGTGTAGGCTGTGGATCGCTGTACAGAGAGAAAACAATTAGCAACAGGACTGTCTAGGCAGACAGTTTAGCAGCATCCTTAAACAGAGCTCTTTTTGTCGGTGATGCCTTTGCAGATGACCCTTATGCACGTGGGAACTGCTCATAACTTCTCATTTCTCTATAAACACTGCACATGCTCTGTAGCTCCTTGTCCCTAAGCTGTGATGCAAGGCTACCAGAAGTGTGAGTGGGTGACAAGGACAATGTAGCATCCAGACAGTGGTGTGGCAACCAACAATTAATTTGACTATTGAAGGCTAATGTGCTGCCACAGCAAGACCCCTGAGCCCAAGCACCTGCCTCAATCTGCTCGGTGGAAGAAATGGCACCCCCACCATAAAGGGCTTCCTCTGGTGAATTAGGCTCATTTCCTGGGGTAGGGGAGTCCTGACATGGTGCACTGCCTTGACTCAATATTGCTGCTCCGCTGACATCATTTTCAGCTGTTTCCACTTCATATCATATAATTCCCCATTGCAGGGCCAGCAGTGACTTTGCTGCCAGGAAAAGGACCTTTCTCACTCTGTAATGGCAGCAGGTAAATGCAGAGGGTGATGGATGAGATGTCTGTCATTTTCTGATGGAAGCCCTATTACCACACCTCTGTCTAAATCAGGACTTGGATTTCTGGACAGGACAATATAAAATACAGACTGGACATTGGCGGATGAGTTGCATAACGCTGCTATGTAAGGATATTTTAAGTATTTATAAATCTTTGCTTTCTATGCATTTTATCTGTAAACCCATGTTTCTAAATGAGAATGGCTAATTTTACACTAGCCAGGCATCCACTAATGGCATTCTAGGAGGCTTAAATAGTATAACTAAAAAGATTTCCCTGCTACGACTTTGGAGAAATACACAGAAGTTTATCCTTCTTAATGGGTTGGATGTAGGCTGAACAAGGTGTGGTTAACCTTACAGTGTGGTGAATGCTCACACACTTGTATGTTTGTGGGCATGCACAAACTACAATCCAACCCTTTTACACCCCAGAAATGATCATCGATGAACTTTTCTTCCAAGATGGGAAGAGAACAGATCACCACCAGATATGGTGGGCGCGTAAAAGAAGGGCTTACTATATTGGAAAACATGTTTTGCACATTGGCTTGCCATCGTAATGCTGTGGATGTGTGTACTATGTAAAATCCCATGTAGGGGCAATAAGCAGCATGACAAATGCCACTTAGCAGGTCCAATACTGCACCTGGAAAAGTGTGCACCAAGTGACATTCTAAGCCTACTATATAACACCGGTTTTCTGAATTGGAAAGCATAAAATACATTCAGAGAGCTTCACCGCACTCAGTCCCCACTTTTATATCATTAGTTGTGAATGGGATACCACAGTTTCACTGTGGCTGAGCTCCCATCCAATATTCTCCTTATAATTACACTTTTTCTACAAAGGTTGTACTGCAGTTAAGCTGGCCTACTTTTCTTCACACTTTTGAAACAAGCTTCAAAAAATCAGTTTCTCAACTGATTGGATTTCTTAATTTAAATTTAATTTTTGAGGTCTGACAGAATATTTGCTGCTCCTATGGTATAGACCATAAACATAAGGCCCGATTTAGACTTGGGCAGTGGCACTTGTCCTTGTCCAAAAGAAAGTGGGGGTAATAACATCTGTTCCCCTGGCAGACTACCACCCATCATATTTAAAGAACTACACTGGCATAGTAGAGATCTGTGGGCCTTCAAAGGAGCTGCTTCTATGGTTGCTCCTCTGAATTCATTAAAGGTTTGCTAAGTGACAACAATATTTCATGGATTGACTCAGGAAACATTTTTATTCTACAAAAAGAAACATCCAAAGCAGCAAATTGAAGTACCCCATCCACCAAACTTGAAGTAACCCTCTTAGACTCTTTAGACACTTACATATGTGGAATTATTATACCAATTGAAATGTCTATCATTTACAGCCACAAGCCAGTTGAAAGGCTGAATTAGTAGCCCTGTTAAAACCAAACCTGCAGCTTTCATGTTAAACACTAGCCTTGCAAACCCCACTGAGAGGTCGTAACCCTCTGCGCGCGTTTACAGCTGGGAGCTGTCTGACGCAGAAGGGCTCATGTGCGTCGGACGGCTCCTGGCCATCCACACACATGGCATATGATATCCCTCTGGTGCAAGAAGGTGGAAGAGGGTCCCCAGCAGCCAAGGCTAAAAATATTCCCTCCCTGTAATGATGGTCAGCATGCCATGCACACCATCATTACAGGGGAAAATGAAAGCAATTGGCTCAGTTGCTTTCATTTTATTTGTTGCTCAGGGGCATATCTCAGCCCCCTGAGCAACGATTTCAATGGGAGGGGTACGGTTGGAAAGGGGGGAATCTTCCCTTTCCAAAGATACATTTTTCTAGTGGATCCCTTAGGAGGGTGATCCCCAAGCAGGAATCCACTCAACTAGGCCACCAAGGAGAGGGGAGTGGCCCCTTAGGTAAGGGCTTTTGCCCCCCCTGTATTTTTTTTAAATGGCTCAATCTTTCTTCCCCCATTGGGTGACGGATGAGGGCAATAACCCCTAATGCCCCAACTAGGGGGCAGGAAGCCCACTAGCCACCAGGTACTTCTTTTTTTATAGTAAAGGGTAGGGGTTGCCCAGAATGGGCAAGGCAATGCCCACACCCTCCCCCAAAACGAGAAACAGTCTTCCTGCCCCTCATGGGGGGCAGATTGGAGTTATTACCCCCAATCTGCCCACTAGACACCTGTTTTTTTTTTAAATAAATAAAAATCTGCTCAGAATAAGTAAGGAAATGTCCCCACCCCCAAAATTAGACACAGTCTTTGTGTCACTACCCCCATATGCCTCTGGGGGTGCAGAAAGCCCACTAGGCACCAGGATTTTTTATTTTTTTAGAAAGGTCTATGGGTGGGAGCTACCCAGAATGGACACAGCAATGCCCTGATCCTGCTAAAAATAGGCACAGTGTTTCTAACCCCCTGAGGGGACAGAAAGCCCACTAGACATCAGGGATTTGTTTTATATAAAAAAGGGGTGGGGGCTGCCCACCATGGGCTCTGGGGGGGCAGACAGAGTTAATTACCCCCGATCAGCCCGCCGGGGGGGGCATGGTTATGAAGGGAGTGACAGTCTTTCTACCCCTGCAGACTAAAGCATCTCCTTCCAATTACATGCAAGAGGATATTTGACTCATTTGGGTGTTGATTTTACTTATGGGCCAGGAGAGCTTAGCTAACTCCCTATATCATCCAACTTGCAATGGTGAGCGGCTGCACCTTTTTGGACATGGGTATGCTGCCACCTGGAAAAACCTACCAGACTCAGACACTTCTGAAAACTAAACATCTGTGAGAGTCCAGGGTTGTGTGCCCCCTCATGCACTTCACAATGCCCTCCAACCCTCCAACGTTGCCTGAAATTGCCCATTTTCCCTACATTTCTGTGATGGAAACGTCCGGAATCCGCAGGAATCCACAAAAGTCCTACAACCATGCATTGCCCCATGTGTACTGATGAAAACTCAGCCCCACTTGGGTGGATTCACAAAGCAGAGCATGCCTAAAAATACAATATAAATCCTGCCCTTTTGGACCCACTTTGGTTTCCCCTCAATTTCTACATGTTTTTGGCCCTTCACAGTCATTTGGCCCAACTGCACAAGTGAGGTATAATGTTTATCGAGAGACTGAGGGGAACAATGGATGGTAGAAAATGTGTGGCTCCCCTCTAATTATAGAACTTTTCATCACAAAAATATGAGGAAATATGTTTTTAGATGAATTTTGAGGTTTGCAAGGGATTATGGGTAACAATCCCTGGTGAGAGCTGCAGAGGTAACCCCTTCCTGGGTACCCTTCGGTGTCTAGTTTATAAAAATGTAGAGGCTTGCTAGGTTTTCCTAGGAGCCGGCTGAGCTAGGGTCCAAAATTCACAGCTAGACACAATGCAAAAAAAGGTAAGTTTTGAGTAGAGAAATGTGACGTGTCACAGCTGCGTTTTGGGCCATGTCCTGTTGTGGGCAGTAGGCCTACTCACACAACTGAGGTACCAGTTTTATCATGAGACTTAGGGGAACACAGAATAGTAGAACATGTGTTATTACCAGTTGTCTTTCCCTGCATTTGTATCTTCCAACTGTAAGACAGTGTGTAAGAAAGAAGTCATTTTGAGAAATGCCTTCTAATTCACATTCGTGTATGGGTATTCCCAAATTCAGAAATGTGAAAATAAGCACTGCTTCTAAACTCCATATCTTGTGCCCATTTTGGAAATACATATATTGCCTTGATACTTATTTTTCACTCTTTATATTTTGCAATTAATTACTGAATACCTGGTACACAATGAAAAACCATTACAAGGTGCAGCTCAGTTATTGGCTCTGGGGACATAGGCTTCTTGGTGAACCTACAAGCCCTATATATCCCCGCAACCAGAAGGGTCCAGTGGATGCAACAGTATATTATTTTTGAAAATCTGACATAGTTAGAAAAAGTTACAGATGAAAACAAAGACACAAATGGCTGTTTTTTACAACTCAACTCCTATATTTTTTTATTTTAACTGTTACTTTCAATAGGAGAATCTTGAAGTATCTACACAAATGACCCCTTGCTGAATTCAGAATTTTAGCTACTCTTTAGAAATGTATAGCTGTGAAGGATAAACCATTGTTTTTTACACCCATTTCTACCACTAACTGGAGGGAGGTTGAAAGCACCAAAAATAGGAAAAATGGGCTATGTCCCAGTAGAATGCCAAAACTGAGGGGTGATTTTTTTTCTGAATCAAGTCTGTCTGTTCCTGAAAGCTGGAAAGATGGTGATTTTAGCACCCACAAACCCTCTATTGATGACATTACCAGGGGAAAAACAGATGCTTTCTTCTGCAGCACTTTTTTTCCCACTTTTCCCAAACAAAAATAAGGTAGCTGTATTTAGGCTAATTCATCCATACCCCCAGGTGAATCCATAATCCCTTGGTACTATTAGACCCACTAGGCTGTTGGAAAACAAGAATGCAGATTTGGCATGGTTATCTTATGTGGACAAAATGTTATGGGGGCCTAAGTGTGAACTACCCCAAACAGCCAAATAATGGCTTATTATAGGGGTGGCTGGGGGGAAGGCCTAGCAGTGAAAGGGCTAAAAGCCAATTGGCATCCTAATGTCTGTGAAAAATATAACATGTATAATGTCCAGTGTTTGAGTTGAGTCCTCCACCTTTTGTCTTTCAGACCTCTTGTGGATTTAGTAGTGCTGGTAGCTGGCATTTCGGTGCACCTCAGTTGCATTATTTTCATTCTTGGAACATTCTCTGAAGATAAAAGGTATTTAGTAAGCTGTCTGTGATTTACCTATTGTTCTAGTTGTATATTGTACAATGCATTATTGCAGAATAAAGCTACTTTTGTAGTGTAAACAACAACACATAGGCCCTGTTTGTGAGTCAGGCAGAATGACATTACTGCATGTTTTATGCACTAATTTTGCTCAGTCTGAAAAAATGCATGTGATTTTACTTTACAGTGAAATCACATTCAGGAAATTAATACTGATACCACAAGTTGTGAGTAAAGCGTTTCCTCATGGGGAATTATCATCTAAGTTTACCATCTGCCCACTGCAGGAGTCACATGTTTCAAAAGTGCAATGAAACAATAAAAAATGATTTGATACAAAGTAAAAAGTTTTAAATTGTCATGTTTTGATTGTTTCTTAAGACAATCTGTAGTTATTGAAATTTTTAAAGAAAGTTTTACTTCCATTTACAGTACTAGCAAACATGTCTACACCTCAGGTTGGGCTACATTCTCTGCCTACAGTGTGAGTATGGTAAAGGATCTTCACAGGATGCCATACCCCTCCATTTATCATTTTCAGCGGCAGGTGGTATGTGCACTACTAACAATTGTGCCACAGTGCATTACTTTTTCAAGTGACCCCTGGCAATAAATACTACCAAGGTTACAAAACATTTCCATTTGTAGATATGTGCCTGTGCAGAATCATAGTCATGGCCAACCTGAATAACATGTTGATGAATATCAAGCACGAGGTAGGACATCACCATCAGAAGGCTCTCCATGCTCTTCTTGCAAGACATAGCATTTTAAACAATTTTAAACAATTACTTCTTTGGGTCCACTTTTTAAGTAAAGGAAGCAGAAGGGTCAGAAAGTTGTGCTGTGTGTGCAAACCTCCTTCCAACATACTGGCAATGCCTGTTGGGATAATGTTGTAGTGGTTGTGATAGATAGTCTGGGGGTCCTCAAAACCGCAGGGGTCAGATTTCTCACCCTCTGATCCAAGGGCTCAGTTCAATGCACCACCATTGAATCAGAAAGCCAGTTGGACTGCAGCCCTAACACAAGCCCACTAAGCAATCCTAAGCAGGAAGTGTTTTCTGGTTACTATCAGTCACGTTTGTTGAGTTCAGGGACAGAGTGACAATCCTGACAGTCTTTCATTTATGAATAACACATTTAGGGATAGCACTAAGAAATGGGGACATGTGACTTAAATTTTTTATTTTAAAATCCTTAGTTTAGTGCATAAAACATGAAAGGTAACCATACAGATTACAAAAACACAAGCAGTTAGGCATGTAATGATCAGTGAAAACAATCTAAAAGTTTAAAAAAAATTAGAGTGTTTGGGGGCATGGCCAGAGCGGTCGCATAAAACACAGCTCCGCTCTCGGCCCGAATAAAAATCCTTCAAAAGACGCCTGCGGTGCTTAAACACGGTAGGCGCAGAACGTGCTGCCACCGGTACCTTCTGGCGGCCCTGAAACACACCTTGGATGCCACTGAGAAGCGGTCTCGTGACTGCGGAGACAGGCGCGATGGCCAATCGCTAAGACGGGCAGCTTGGCCACGCGAGGACCCGGACTACGTGGCCCCAGCGCCCCGGACAGAGGTGGAGCTGAAACGAGGACAGAACCCGCGTGCGGGCTAAAGGAGCTAGCGAGGAGGCAGAAGCGGTAGCACGAGATCCGAGAGACAGGTGAGAGCTCCCGGAGATGGCAAGGAGAGACCTCGGAGGCCTCCCGGACAGGCCATGGCGGCCTAAGATGGCGGACCTGTCCCCGACCAGCAAATGCACACGGGCCTGGCCTAGTGAGAGGCCCCGTGTGCCAATCGCTAAGATGGGCAGCGTGGCCACACGAGGAGCCGGACTCCGTGGCCCCAGTGCTCCGGACGGAGGTGGAGCTGAAACGAGGACAGAACCCGCGTGTGGGCTAAGGGATCTGGCGGGGAGGCAGAGGCGACAGGTGAGAGAACCCGGTGAGGAGAGACCTCGGAGGCCTCTCGGACAGGCCGTGGCAGCCTGAGATGGCAGACCTGTCCCCAACCGCCCAATACATGCGGGTCCTGGCCTAGCGAGCGGAGCACCCGACCCACGGTTGGTACCAGCGATGTAGCGCGGACATAGAGGCGGGCAAGAAAGGCCCGAGCTACGCTTCAAATATTAAACGCTTGCAAAAGTTCATCACTCTGCGTACCATAACTGCGTGCCCTATCGGCGGCATTGACCGGGCCGCAGGGCCCCCCAAGGAGCATCAGACACCACACAGGTGACTAGAATAACTATCCCACAACAGCGCGGTGCCTGTAAGGACACCGCATAACGCACTGCGGCTGCCCACAGTAAGCTACGCACCAAATATTCAACGCCTGTAAATAATTTAAACCTAGTAGAATACAACTGCAAGCCCTTTCGGCGGCATTGATTGGACCCCAGGGCCACATAACATATACCAGACACCACACAAGTGCCTAGAAGACGCACCAACTGTCCCACAGCAACGGGCTCTCCACTAGGGCACCATACAGCGTACTGCGGCTGCCCACATCAGGCAGCTTCCAACAACTACTGCTCGCTACAGAATAAAAGTACACCGTGCGTGCAACATTCAACAGTACCAAAAACTCTACGAGGGATGGGCCAGATCATCATTGCTGAAGTAAAAACCTGAACATAACGGAACTAGAAAAACATCGGCGAATTCGATCAATACTGCTCTCGGGCCGACCTATAAGTGCCGCGCCAATTCACTAGCAACTAATCAAACTATACTCGCTCCCTTAATGGGCAAACCAAAGACCCCACAAGCGCCACCAAGCAACATGGAATCAAGCGAGCCTAATCCACCGCCGGAGTCCTCGGTCACACACCAGGCACTTCAGAAGCTTGAGACAACCCTACAGTCGCACACTACGCAATTCGAGAAAATATTACAAGCCATCCTAGATACCAAATCTACATTGGAGGCAAAAATTGGAGCGATCACGGAAGATGTTAACCTTCTACGCACGGACAAAAAAGCATTGGCGGAAAGAGTAACAACGATAGAAAAAGAAACGGCACGGTTAACGCCATCGATAAATGACCTTCGGCAACAACTAATGACAGTAACAACGGAAGTTGAAGTCCTAAAGCGCAGAGCAGAGGACGCCGAAGGCAGATCACGCCGGAACAATGTCCGATTCGTGGGATTTCCAGAACGGGCAGAAGAACCCAGCGCAGAACTATTTATTGAACAATGGCTAACGAACACAATATTACAAAATAATATTCCAAACATTTTCTCAGTGGAAAGAGCACATAGAGTGCCTGGAAGAACACCCCCTCCAGGGGCCCAGCCCCGTCCGCTTATTAACTTCTGTGATAGAGACCTTATCCTGCAACTGTTCCGTAAATCAGGCCCTGTAAGCTTCGAAAATGCAGAGATCACGGCCTACCCAGATTTCACTGCGGAAGTGCAGAAGAAACGCAACTCCTTTTTTAAGGTCAAGGAAAGACTGCGTGAACATAACATAAAATATGCCCTTCTGTTTCCTGCAAAATTGCGTATCCAAAGTGACAATGGCACTCTCTTTTTCAATACTCCTGAGGACGCCTGGACTTGGTTACACGCTAAAGGCCTGGCCGATCAAACGAATTTGGGAAACACAGCGGAAAAATGGTCATCACCTAAGTCTAGGCGTAAGCCACGAAAGAAACAGGATGTTAAACCTTCACCTGACCAATCCCAAGCAGAACGCTCTTCATTATTACAGGCCACAACACGCTTCATCAACACATCCCCAACGTCCCAGTTCATCCAAAACGAACGAGAGCCAGACCTCGAAACACAATATGATTCCACAGACTCCAACCGCGACCCTAGCCTAACCCCGCGCACGGCAGATGATATTTGCTAAACAGGAAAATCCAAAATAACTTTACAGTCAGGAACAGTTTTCCTCACAGTGTAAAAAACCCACCTAGCCTGATGACTAGCAAGGAAGCGGAGAATTGCCAGGCCTGGACCCGCAGCCGCCGGAGGTGCCCAAAGGGACACACCAGTACAGGGAGCAGAACGGGCCAAGAAGCTTGACAACTCGGATACATTTGTCCACAGCGCACCCCCACTACATGTGGACAGATTCTTTAAGAAGGCAGACACAGGCTTTATTTCAGCCGTGTTGTATGCACAGTTACATTTATATATAGTTGTTGTTTCAAACTTTATTAGATGTGATTCACTCAAGGCACATATCGTAACCCATGATTGTAGCAATAGGCGTGGTAAACAATCATACAACACAAATATTGTACTCGTTGCTAAAGTCGGTAATATCCTAATTATAAAGCACAGTTGGAAATGCTGGGTAGAGCGCAACACACAGACAATACATCCCCCTAACTTAGCAAAACAACACACATAACACGGCACACAAACACAACTTAAACACTCCACAATATAAAATAATCACATGGAGCATCAGGGGCATGGCAGCTATACGTAAATGGCAACAAATTTATGCGTACCTTAAGCGACACTGGATACACATAGACTTGCTGCAAGAGACTCACCTCAACGGGGCCTTACTAGAAAACATACGCGCAAAATGGCAGGGCCAAATATATGGCACCATTTTTTCATCCTACGCCCGAGGGGTGGCGATATGGATAGCACCAGGGGTACCGTTTGTAATATCCTGCACGCAGATTGATCCAAACGGAAGGTATGTGATACTGGAGGGGGAACTAGATGGTCAACCATTAGCAATAGTTGCTCTATATACCCCGAACACAGGCCACCGCAAATTTTTATGGACACTCAACAACAGCAAACTCAGAGACCCATTTGAGCCTAGTATATGGGGTGGGGATTTTAACTCGGTGTTAGACATACACATGGATCGATCAATTCCCCCACTGATCACTGCACCAGCCAGGCGCACAACTGCCGACCTAGTAGAATGGGCTGCAAATAATGGCTTGAAAGAAACATGGAGGGCGGGACATCCCACACATCACGAATATTCTTATTACTCATCAGTACATAAAATACACACAAGAATAGACATGCTATTCGCAACACCTACCATAATTCATAAAATAAATAAATCAGAATACCTAGCTTGCACTATTTCGGACCACAATCCACTGCACATCACAATAACATGGGGACACACACATGCCCGTATTCCAACTTAGCGCTTACAATCAGAAGCTCTCACAGACCCCCTCTTCAAAGCAGAGTTATCCAAATGCTTATCAAATTATTTTACGGTAAACAAAGACACCGCCTCAACACGCGCTACTGAATGGGATGCCCATAAAGCTGTGACCCGTGGCCACTGTTTAGCGGCCACAGTAGGAGTCAGAAAAGTGCTCACTAAAGAACTACAGGAATTAGAAATTTAAATGTGCAAGGCGGAGGTCGAGCTCTCAATAAATCCATCCACACTGCAAACACTGAGTGATCTCAGAGCAAACTATAAAGAAACAGACACCAGACTATGCAAACATGATTACAAACACCTACAGGCGAGACAACACGCAGAGGGCGACAGATCAGGAAAATTATTAGCTTGGTTGGTCCGTCAACCAATACAGACAGCACCCATAGGAGCGATTAAACTTCACACAGGACGTGTCGTCAACACCCAAGTCAAAATTAACACAGCCTTCCATACGTACTATTGCACTCTTTATCAAACCTCGAATCCCCCTCCTAAACAACAGCTTTCTACACTATTAACATTGATTCCCCAAAACCCACACATAATAAGCAACTCAGAAATGCTAGTCGGCCCCATCACAATAGAAGAGCTACGAACTGTCCTTTCGCAAATGGCAAGCAACAAGGCCCCAGGCCCTGACGGATTGCCAGTAGAATACTATAAATCATACCCTAACCATTTATTACAACCCCTTCTTGAGGTGTTTAATGAAGCACACAACAGAAAGCAACTTCCAGATTCCATGCGAGAAGCACTAATAGCCGTGCTCCCAAAACCAGGCCGTGATCCCTTAGACGTCAGGTCATACAGACCCCTATCGCTTATTAACTCTGATTGTAAACTCCTAGGGAAAATCCTGGCAAATAGACTTATCCCTTACCTGTTGGAGCTAATACACTCAGATCAATCAGGGTTCATACCAGGTAGAAGCACCTTCTTAAATATTCGCTTAATGCATGGCACTAACGGGACGGAAGCAGTAGCTATGTCCCTAGACATAGAAAAAGCTTTTGATACACTCAGCTGGGAGTATCTCTACAGTAGATTAGAAGCATTCGGATTCCAGCGAGGCTTCATAAACTGGATTAGGATGTAATACCACAAGCCAATAGCAAGAGTCAAAAGAGGTCAAATTATATCCGAAGAAATCCCAATAGGCAGAGGCACCCGGCAAGGCTGCCCACTGTCCCCCCTATTATTTGCTATTGCAATGGAACCACTGGCAATTAGACTTCGTAAAGACGCTCACAAATGGGGCATACTAGAGGCAGACCAACACCATATTGTGTCACTATACGCCGACGATTCCCTAATCTACCTACGCCAACACACAACATCTATCACAGAAATAATGCTAAATACTAGATAGCTTTGCACAGGTTTTGGGACTACATATAAATTGGTCCAAATCATGTATCTTTACCCTAACACCCATACCAAATGAACAGCACAGCAGTTTACCCCAATATCAGCTACCCTGGGCTGCCTCAACCTTTAAGTATTTAGGCGTACAGATCTATCACTCTATGAAAGACCTAAAGGAGGGTAATCTAGACCGTCTAATAAGATCCACCCGGAGCTCCCTGACATTCTGGATATCGCTCCCACTATCCCTCATGGGCCGTACCGCAATAGCTAAAATGCTAATCCTACCTCGTTTCCTGTACTATTTCACAGCCCTCCCGCTGACATTACCACTTACATTCTTCCATAAACTGCATTCCCTGCTAACTGAATTGCTATGGGGCAGAGATAGACGAAGGGTAGCACTGGCTGTTGCACAACACTCACAAGCGGAAGGTGGTTTGGGTATGCCAAACCTGGAACTGTATTATGCAGCGGCCCAACTACAGTGGATGGCTTCATGGTTTAACAACCCAACGGCCCCAGAAAGCGTAGCAATGAAGGGATACACAACATCGCAAATGATATTAACTACATTGTTAGCGTGCGCTCCCTCTCCGCCCAATAGATCCCCAATATTGGAAGCTGCTAAATTTTGCTGGAAAATATATGTTCAGGGCAAGTCCAACCTTCCCCCATATTCACCTACAATACCCCTATCACAGATCCCGAAAATACAGAATTTGGCACTACCTCATCATATACGGGAAACTGCAACCCTAAATGTGGGCGATCTATACTCTGACTCCCACATGAAAACTTTTGCGGAACAGGCGGAGTTGAGAATAATGCACACCGGAGCTTTTTTAATGTATGGGGCCATCACCAAACTGATACGTGACCTATGGGGCAATAGTAATAACGAACCTGATGAATCCGGGTTGCTCACAACGCTCCTGACAATAGACAACACTAAGGGTACTATTTCAAAGATATACAAAGACCTAACAGCAAATGCCCGTGTAGACCTAACACCAGCTAAATCTCGATGGGACACCGCACTAGCTGATCCAATCTCCCAAAAAACATGGGAAATCATTTTAGCCACGGTCAAAACGGTATCACGAAACACCAGACTGAGATACACTCAATTTAATTATATTCATCAGACGTATTTATCCCCAGCACGCATCAACATAATTTACCCCAATGCCAAATCGGAATGTCCTAGATGTGCAGCATCCACTGCCAATTTCTACGACATCGTCTGGAAATTCTCCTCAATAAATGCAAGCTGGCAGAAAATCACAGAAACTACCTCAGAAATTGCTGATCATGTACTCACCGCCTCCCCAGAATCATGTCTCCTAGGAATCCGCCACCGCACCAAAGGTGATAAACACCAACACAAATTCATAGATCTGGTGTTTGTAGCATACAAACGCCTGATCGCTATACATTGAAAGGCGCCCCAAACTCCTCCTTACATAACCTGGCTGCGCGACCTATATAAGAGTATACAAGCAGAAGCCCAGGAAGGAATCGAAATATGGGACAGCTTTGTGGTTAAAATAGAAACTAGAGACGACATGTTCCCCCCATGACTCCCTACATTTTCTTCACTAATAAGCACCCACAATAGAACATTCAATGGTCACATAACCTAAAGAACTAGCTAGATTCATCAAGACAACATGGCCATAAACTCCCCCAAACGAATATGCATATGCCATGCCCACGCAAGAACATGCACCTTTATTTAAAACCTGTACCCACATCAACTGTGCACCTTCACCCCCCCAGGCAACCGAACGACAATCCTAATGTTCAAACGCCATTATGCACACATGCAAAAAGATATAACCAGAGTGATCACAGTTATATAATGTATAGTTCCTTTTTTCTTTTTTTTCTTCTCTTCTTGGTTATTTTTTTGCTCTCTTTTTTTACTTGATGCACATTATTAAACGCTTCCTATTGTATGAGCTAAGAAGCTGCATATTCCTTTGAAACAGCTGTATTGCATTGACAGTTTCTATATCTTGCTTAATAAACAGATTAAAAAAAATAAAATAAATTAGAGTGTTTCTGACATCCTAAAACCTTGAAGCTTTTTCTAAGCACTGTGGTAAACCTTCGCTTAAGCGTTGAACAGAAAAACTGCCTTTTGAGTTTCTGAGGATGGATCTCACATCATATATTTGAGTAGGTGGCTTCAGCTCTTCTTTTTTCAGAGGTCTGGTGAGGAAACAAAATATGTGCTCTGGGTAAGGACACCTTCTGCATGGCTTCTGAAATCAGACCTCCAACTGAGAGAAGCTAGCTCATCAACCTGACGTGATCTCTGGTGATAATTCCAGCAAGAAGAGATCTTCTAATCAATGTTCAAATCCCAGGGCTTATATACTGTTTGACCACCATTGATTGTATCTCATGGTTTTAAATACAATGGGGTTTGTAGACACTAAAACTATTGCAAGACAAAGCTGGCATGCCACAAAATATGTCAGCTCTATCCACATGTTGATATTAACCCCTTCACTGGCAGGACTTTTACCCCTCCTGTGTCAAGCCTTTTTTCGGTTATCTGGGGCAGTTCATGCTTAGGCCTTCATAACTTTTTGTCCACATAGGTTATCCACCCCAAATGTGCGTCCTTATTTTTGCAACAGCCTAGGGATTCTCGAGGTACCCAGAGTTTGTGGGTTCTCCTGGAGGAGACCAAGAAATTAGCCAGAATACAGCTAAAATTTCATTTAAAAAAATGGGAAAAAAGTGCTGCAGAAGAAAGCTTGTGTTTTTTTCCCCTGAAAATGGCATCAACAAAGGGTTTGCGGTGCTAAAATCACCATCTTCTCTGCTTTCAGGAACATGCAGACTTCAATCAGAAAAAAAATTTCAACCCAATTTTGGCATTTAACTGGGGCATACACCATTTTTACTATTTTTTGTGCTTTCAGCCACCTTCTAGTTAGTGACAGAAATGGGTATGAAACCAATACTGGATCCTGGACAACTAAACATTTATTTACTTCTTTCAGCAAAGGGTCATTTTTGTAGATCCTTCAAGGTTTTCCTACAGAAAGTAACAGCTAAAATAAATAAATATTGAAATTGAGGTGAAAAAAGAGCCATTTCTGTCCACGTTTTCTTTTATAACTTTTTCCAGCTATGGCAGATTTTTGGAAGTAATATACCGTTACGTCTGCTTAACTCTTATGGTTGCGGGGATATATATATAGGGTTTCTAGGTTCATCAAGAACCCTAGGTACTCAGAGCCAATAAAGGAGCTGCACCTTACAATGGGTTTTCATTGTATACCGGGTATCCGGCAATTTAGTTGGTGAAATATAAAGAGCGAAAAATAGGTATCAAGGAAACATTTTTATTTCCAAAATGTGCACAAGAAAAGGTGTTGAGAAGCAGTGGTTATTTGCACATCTCTGAATTCTGGGGTCCCCATACCAGCATGTGAATTACAGGGCATTTCTCAAATAGACTTCTTTTTTACACACTGTCTTACATTTGGAAGGAAAAACAGTAGAGAAAGACAAGGGGCAATAACACTTGTTCTTCTATTCTGTGTTTCTCCAAGTCTCCTGATAAGAATGGTACCTCACTTGTGTGGGTAGGCCTAATGGCCCGGACAGGAAACGCAACATGGGCACATCACATTTTCCTAAAGAAAACTGACCTGTTATTTGCAAAGTGCCTAGCTGTCGATTTTGGCCTCTAGCTCATCCGACATCCGACACCTAAGAAAACCTAGCAAACCTGGACATTTCTAAAAAATAGACATCTAGGTAAACCCAGGATGGGGTAACTTGTGGTGCTCTCACCAGGTTCTGGTACCCAGAATCCTTAGTAAACCTCAAAATTTGACAAAAAAAAAACTTTTTCCTCACATTTTGGTGCTGCAAAGTTCTGGAATCTGAGGGGAGCCACAAACTTCTTTCTACCAAGCATTCCCCCACGTCTCCCGATAGAAATAGTACCTCACTGGTGTGGGTAGGCCTAGTGTCCACAACCGGAAATGCCCCAAAACACTATGTGGACACATCAAAATTATCAAATACAAAACTACCTGTTTTTGAGGAGGGGGACCTACGTTTTTGGTCCTCGGCTCAGCAGCCATCTAGGGAAACCTACCAAACCCAGACATTTCTGAAAACTAGACACCCGTGGGGAGTCCAGGGAGGTTTAACTTGCGTGGATCCCCCAGTGTTTTCGTACCCAGAATCCTCAGCAAACTTCAAATTGAGCTAAAAAATCACGTTTGGGATCACCGCACTGGCTCAAATTTCCTACCATCCAACGTTCCTCTCAGTCTCCCGATAAAAATGATACGTCACTTGTGTAAGTGGGCCAGTGCCTGTGACATGGAAGAGCCAATAACATGTCGAAATTGAGGGGTCCGAAAGGGCAGTTTGAAAAAAAACAATTTTAGGCTGACATGTGGGGCACATTTTTATTGGTATTTTGTGTATTCCTGCAGATTCTGGAAGGTTCCATCACAAAAATGTGGGGAAAGTGTGTGATTTCAAGAAAAGTTGGAGGTTTGCAGGGCATTTTGGGTAATAAATGGTGTGGGGTGCATGTGAAGCACACCACCCAGGTCTCACCCAGATGTTTAATTTTCAGATGTGTCCAGGTCTCATAGATTTTTCTACATGGCAGCGTCTCAAAGTCCAAAAAGTGCAGCCCTCACCATTCCAAGTGGGACGATTAGACAAACTCTCATGGCCCAAATGTAAAACCAAAACCCAAAATAGTCAAATGTTGTCTTGCTTGCCGTTAAGATAAGATCTTTTAGTGTGCCGGGCAGTGAAAGACTGTACCCCCTTCAGTTGGTGTGGGGGAATAACCATGCCCATACTGATTGGTAGCCGCCACCCCACTATTTGTTTTTTGAATTTCCTGGCATCTAGTAGGCTTTCTGACCACCTGGGGAGTGGATTGGGGGTGATTGCCCCATCTGCTCACCGGTGGGCAGAGTAACTTTGTCCCCATTTATTCCCCACCCTCTTTTCTTGAAAAAAAATCTTCCCTGGTCGCTGGCGGGCTTTAAGCACCCCCTGGGGGCAGATGAGCCTGACAAAACTAGTGTGATCTGCCCACAAGGGGGGCAGAAATGACCAACAGTAATGTGCCCCCATGCGGAGCGACCCTTGCCCAAGGGGCTACCCCCCCCAAACAGAACACATCCACACCAATCCCTGGTGCCTAAGTGGTTTATGCCCCCTGGGGGCAGATCAGCCTAAAAGAAATAGGCCAATCTGCCCCCAGGGGGGCAGAAATGGCTGAAAATAAATTTGCCCCCCAGGGGAGCGATCCTTGCTAAGGGGTCGCTCCCCATCTGTAAAAAATAAAAAAATAAAAAATCCCTGGTGCTTAGTGGTTTCTGCCCCTCTTGGGGGCAGATTGGCCTAATTAAAATAGGCCAATCTGCCCCCAAGGGAGGTAGAACTGGCCTAAAATGAATTCCCCCCCTAGGGGAGCAACCCTTGACTTAGGGGTCGCTCCCCCTGCGTGACATTGGCGTAAAAATAAATCCCTGTTGTCTAGTGGTTCCTGCCTTCCTTGGGGGCAGATTAACCTTAAGAAAAATAGGCTGATCTGCCCAAAGGTGGGCAGAAATGGCCTAAAATAAAATTGCCCCCAGGGGAGCGACCGTTGCCTAAGGGGTCACCCCTCATCTTAATTTTTTTTTTAAAAATCCTTAGTGCCATGTGCTTGCCTAAATAAAATAGGCCGATCTGTCCCCAAGGGGGGCAGAAATGGCCTAAAATAAATGTTCCCCTCAGGGGAGCAACCCTTGCAAAAGACATTGCTCCCCTTGTGTGAAATTGACATGACAAAAAAATTCCTGGTGTCCAGTGGTTTCTGCCCCCCTTGGGGACAGAATGGCCTAAAAACAATTTGCACCCTGAGGGAAGCGGCCGTCTAAAAAAAAACCGAAAATCCTTGGTGTCTAGTGGCTTCTGCCCCCCCTGGGGGCAGATCAGGCAAATAAAAAAATGCCCTGCCTTATGGAGGGGCCCTTGCCCAAGGGGCTGTTCCCATTTTTCATAACGAAAAATAAAAGATTCCTGGTGTCTAGTGGTCATTCCTGCAGCCTGATCGCTATGTGAGGAATGCTCAGAAGGACCTGAACGGAAAGTAAAGGCCTTTCCTTTCATGTCTCTCTGCCCGCCCTCATCCCCTGATCGGAAGAGAAATGCTTGCTGAGCTTCCAGCACGATGGGGGCGGTCTCTAATGAGGTCCGCGTGCTGATGTCATGAGACGTCACTGGGTGAAGGTCAGTGATGGAAGGGGAAGCGATTCCCCTTCCATCCCTGCCGAGGTGTGGGGGGTGGGAGGCCCTCGGCGAGAGCGCTAGCTCTTTGCCCGAGTGCCGGGTGCAGGACGTAATGGTTACGTCCTCAACACTCGAGAGCTGCTGCTGAGGACGTAACCATTATGTCCAAGGTCCCCAAGGGGTTAAACCTCCATAATTGTGAACAATAAGTTTACGACGTAAGGGGCCATATTGCAGTGGCTGCACCATAACATAATAAAAAAAACATGTCAGCCTACAGAGGGGTCAGCAATGATGATATTAGCATTTTGTATGTGATGTAGGAACTTTAAACTTTCGATTAGAGATAAAGAAAGGCTAACAGCAGGCAAGGAATGAAAACAGACTAACCAAACGGGAAATGTCATGGTATTCATGGCAGTGGACCAGGGAGGAAAATGATTACTAGAACTGCTTGCAGGTGGTCCCATTCTTGCACTTGCTAATTGTTATGATGATCATGCACATCTTTTTCATCACTAGAGCACAGCAGCAACAACTGTCCCTCTCCCTAAGTTATGGTAAACTGTCAGAGAGCTTGGGTCATTTGACGGATAGATCTTCTATTGGCCGTTTGCTCAGCCAGATTGATCTGGCACTGCCTTCGTGCAGAACTTAAAAACATCACATCACAATTCAATGGCAGGCGTTTAGAAGGTGTTTGTTCTTGATCTTGAGCTCTCATAAGCTGCCCTAGGAACTTAGAGACAGATTGTAAGTGACTCTCAGTGTTAGGATTGCAGTTGCACAATCTCGTCACTATGCCTGCAGGATGACACTACTTGATTCCATTCCTGCCACTCTTTTAAAAATGTGTCCTAGAGTTTGAATTGCTGCTCTGGTGGTGGTTGGCACAGATGAGAAATCCAAAGCTGCGACTGGATGTTTAACATTCTCTGATAATGGGCTCCTCTCAATGTCACCCATATGTTCTTGCAGAGTAGCATTCTCTTCCTCTTCTTACATTTCAGAAGTGCTAACCATCCACTTATTGAGTATATTCTGGTCTGTGACAGAGGTACATTTCTGACTATTTCTAAATACAATGAGGCCAGAAATGATTTTGTGAATACCCAGAATGCTGTGATCATAATTTCACATAACATTCCTGTCCTGTCGCATCCTTAGCATCATCTCTTTGACCAATTACAAATTCTTCACCTAGAGTAACTCACAAGAAAATAATTTTTATGAATGTGAAATGCGATTTTCCACTCATACGTCAGTGTAATAGCTTGTGTAAGTTGCTTTGAGAAGTAGTCCTGAGGCTCTTAAAATATTGACAATCTGTTGACAATGCAATAAATGTAAATGTCCAGCTTTAATGGATGCATCACCTGCTACAACCAGGGTTGTTCTAGGTGATGGGATTTCTTTACAGATATACACGTTTCACTCTGCTGAAAATAAGGACTCATGGAGACATGACTTTATCACAGAATAGAGAACAATTTGTGCATGCAAATTAAATTTTCTTTTGCTCACTTGATATAGTACGGACCTGCCTTCAAGACAACAAGCTTTTTCACAGACACAATCTTGTTTAAATTGAACTTCCCTAATCACCATCTCTTTCTCACTGATTCAATCCCTGCTGATTAATTTTACAAATAAGTGAGATCAGAATAACTGCAATGCTTCCTAAAAACGGATCAGCATATGGTATTGTCACCGGGGGCTGTTTAATGGTATGTGTGTGAAATGTTGCAGTAAACAACTTAGCCGATGTTCCATTCCCTAAACCTGGATCATAATTTTGATAAATTAAACAATTATGCTATCTGACATTACTTATTTATGTCAAGTACAGTTCATAAACCATTATAGTCTCTACAATGTACACCACAATATTACTCAGAAAAGGAAATATGTTGGCGTTTGTACACCTACTCAAAGTTCTTTCAATTATTAATTAACAGTGTGTACTAATGCTAATTAAAACTTGCTTATGGATTTGTTATTTGCATTTACAAGATGCGAACTAGCATTTATGTGTGTATGCATATCTATATATTTGGTATTTCTGTAGCATGAACCTAGTTAAAAGGCATCAAGTGACAGGAGCAGTAAGTGGGTAATGGACGATTAATGCATTGTGATGTAGTGGTCTTTAAAGAGGTAGGTCTTCAACTTGGAGCAATGTTGGAGCACTCAGGGTTTGCAGGTATGTTGGTCCAGATTCTGGGTGCATAGATGGAACAAGTCTTCTGCCTTGTTATTTTTCTTTTTTACACCACTTAAGCCCTCATTACAACCCTGGCGGACGGCGGTAAAATGGAGAAAAGTACTGCCAACAGCCTGGTGGTACTTTTCCCCATAATATGACATTGGCGGTTTGGCTCAAGCAAAACCACCAATGTACCACACCGTCTGCCACGGCGTTACAACAGCCGGGCTGTAGACTGCAGTCTCCAGCCATGCAGCTGTCACTGGCCCGCATGCGGGATTATGACCCTGCCTAACGCCTTGGTTTTCGTGGCTTCCTTACCGCTGGTGGTAGGCACTATCAGTGACAGGGAATTATTTCCCTGTCACTGATAGGGGTCTTCCCACCCTCTCCCCCTCCCCTGGTTCCCCCCCACCTACTCCAGACCCCCCACGACATACATGCACCTTCTCGCACCATCGAACACACAAATATAAACACTCATACCCGCATTCATCCATGCATGCATACATCCATTCACACACACATCCACACACACTGACATACATACATGCACACACGCATGCACACAACACAACATACACGCACTCACACATCCATACACGCACACACAGACAACACTTTTCTCACACCCGCTTAGAGGCATGCACAGACATACACACACACCCCAACACAGACACACAACACCCCTCACCCCCTTCCCCTGTCAGAGCACCCGACTTACCTGATTGCAGGGGGTCCTCCGGCAGTAGATGGGACGGGGCGCTGCAGCCAGCAGCAGCGTCCACCAGCAGAACACTGACAGGTCGTATCATGTGTCCTGATATGGTCTGCGGCGGTCTACTGTTGCGGCGCTGCTGCTGGCAGCAGCGCTACCTTACCGCCATCCACCGCCATGGCCACAGATGGATTTCCGACATCCTTCAGGTGGGATTCCGGCTACGGTCGTAATTTGGCAGACGGCTGGTAGCCACGGCGACAGTCTTTTGGCGGCCGTCGCAGCGGCAGTATGCGGTATATACCCCCAATGTTGTAATGAGGGCCTTAGTCTGCAGTCTAATAGTGTCCCAACTAAGCAACACATGCCTCTATTGGGAGTGTACAACAGCAGTGAAGTAGCATACAAGATTAATTACTAATGAAAAATGGAAAACAAATACTGAATAATAGATTCAAGTATATTTTAGGAATATTTACAGTCTCAAGATATTTATATTCTACAATATCACTTTTATTACATTTATCGTCTACAACAGTGGTTCCCAACCTTTTGACTTCTTAGGACTCCCACCTTATCAATACTGGAGCCCAGAGACCCCCACTGAATCATTATTGGAACCTGGGGACCCCTCACTGAGTCATTCCTGAAAGCTGGGGCCTAATCTGTTAAAAATGTTACATTTTCTAAGCAGTCGTGGACCCCCTGAGGACGTTTCATGGACCCCCATTGGTCCCCAGACCACAGGTTGGGCACCTCTGATCTACAATATTACTGACATCAGGCAGTACCTCAACAGTAGTACCCCTGCTCAAAGTTTAGTCACTTACTAATTAATATATGTAATAATGCAGCTTGAAACTTGCTTTTGTGTTTCTTATTAACTTTTATAAGATCCAAACTAGGCAACAAGTGTGAAGAGTGTACAATAGCACAGAGTGGAGTTAGATCATCACTAATCTGAACCTGTCTGCTCGTAACAGGTAGTAAACATATGGTTTAACCCCACTGAATTGGGAATTCTCTTTGTTAAACAGCCAGCAGCTCTGCTGCCACGTGGCGATTCCCCATTCCATTGTGCTTAACTTGTAATTCCAAAGTACTGATGTGGATATACTGACGATAATTGTAGATTTGCATGCAAATATACTGCCCCGCTAGTGCTCTGCATCTCAGAATAAGGGACAACAGGACAAATAGTTTACAAGATTACAGTGGCATCAATTGGATTTTTTGTACTGGCCTCAGAATTTGCACTTGTTATTGCAGATTCCTGTTTAAGAAGTCCTGCGCATTAAAAGATGAAGGAGAGGGAGTAAGGTGTTGTTACTTCTCTTCTGTCTTTGAGTCTAAGGGCCACATGTATGAAATACAGGTTTGCTTCTCGCAAATTGTGTCAGACGGACTCACAATTTGCGAGTCGCTAAACCTTATGTACAACAGTGTCAATTACACTGTTTGCGATTGGCAAGGGGGGCGCAAATGACCTACCTCATGAGTATTCATGAGGTAGGTCGCAATTGAGGCCCCAATGGGAATGGCTGCCCTCACAGGGATGGTGGCCTGTTGGAGACAGCAGACCACCATGTCTGTGGCTGCTTTTAAATAAAGCAGTTTTTAGAAAAAATGCAGCCCTTTTTCCTTAAAGGAAAATGAGATGCATTTCAAAAACAAAAAATGAAAAGTTTTCGTAGGACCACTGCCTGCTCTGAAAAAATATTTTCGCTGCCATGCACAAATGGGAAGGGGTCCCATGGGGACCCCTTCCCAGTTGTGAATTTGTTAGCACCAGTTTGAAACTGGTGCTAACTGCGGATGTTTTGTGACCGCATTCGCGGTCACAAAACAATCATACATGGGACTGCAACCCGCAATTAGGAAGGGAACACCCCTTCCTAATTGCGACTCGCAAACACTTTTTGCGATTCGGTAAATAGATTACTGAATCGCAAAAATGGGTCTGTACATCCCAAATTGCATTTTGCACGTCGCAAACGGCCCGATTCGCCATTTGCGACGTGCAAAATGCTTCACTCATGTGGCCCTAAATGTCTTTAATTTCATGACACACTTGTTAACTCTGCAGTCCAGCTGTTCCCATGAGTTTTTAATAATGTGCTATTAAGAAAACAAAGGTAACACAGAGTGAAATTCAAAATTAAGGTATGAGATTCCCACCCCAACATTAACCTCCAACCTTGCCGCCCAGATAACCTTTTAAATCCTTAAATAGTCAATTACGTACCTTGTTGTTGGATGGCCAGCTTGACCTTTTTAGGAGATGAGATTCATTAAACTTTCGACTCTATAATCTGTTTCTTAAATAGGAGAACTAAAGGCCAGATGTAGCAAGGCATTAGCGCCTCGCAAACGGCGAAAAACGCCGTTTGCGAGGCGCTAATGCCCTGACCCGATGCAGAAACACATTTTGCGAGTCCTATGGACCACTGCCTACTCTGAAAAAAAAACGAAACAAAAGGTTTCGGTATTTTTTTCTATTTGCAGCTCGTTTTCCTTTAAGGAAAACGGGCTGCGAAAAGAAAAAAAAAAACTGCTTTATTTAAAAGTAGTCACGGACATGGTGGTCTGCTGTCTCCAGCAGGCCACCATCCCCGCGAGTGCCTAGACTCGCTATCGGGTCGCAAACTGTGACCCACCTCATAAATATTTATGAGGTGGGTCTTTGCGACCCCATAGCGAGTCGCAGAAGGTGTCTGAGACACCTTTCTGCATCGCAAATTGCGAGTTGCAATTTGTGAGTCGCTCTGACTCGCAAATTGCAGGTCGCAATTTGCCACTTACCTACATCTGGCCCTAAGTTGCTTTATCATGTGATGATTTATTGATTTGTTGCAATCGATTAATGTCACTCGTTTTGCAATCTCTGAACTTTTGTCTCTTTCCTGGCTTTGAAATCACAGAGTCCCCAAATTAACCGTTGTTAGCTACTGTTGAAAAGTCACTTGCATCTTGCTAGTATAGTTTTCAGGAATTGCAAGAAGTAGTCTTTGTGCATGTCTTACCATTGCAGGAATTCATTAGAAACTGACCTTTTTCTTTTCCCTTCCTTTCTCTTGCAGATTTGAAAGGCGCCACCTGGATTCCAATCATCCACAATGAAACTTTAAATGGAGCAGGAATTCCTGGTTAGCGTAGGTTTATTCTTGGTGCAGGAGCTCAGCAAAACGCAACCGCTCAGCCAGGACAACCGAAGTACAAGCAATGAGTGTGGTTCAGGGCGGAGGTGAAATATGCCACAATCCAACATGGCCACCGCTCTCACATCATTGGGCAATCTTCTTAAAACTGAGCTTTTTTCAATCTCAATATGCTTTCATGTCAGCGCCACCCGTCTAGTCCTCGTATCTTATAATAATTGTACATGGGTTTCTTTTGGTGCTGCTGTAGGTATAGCATATACTTGACTGTCATTTATTCAGGGACTGAGGGCTTTTGCACTGGTGATTTAATACACTAAGTGGCATATTTATACTCTGTTTGCACCTTATTAGTGTAATTTTTTTAACTCTAATTCGGTGCAAAACTAACTCCATATTTATACTTTGGTGCTAGACCCCTCTAGCGCCTCATTTATGGAGTTAAAGTAATTTTTTGAAAGTGGAGACCTACCTTGCCTTAATGAGATGCAGGGTAGGTGTTCCCGTGTAAAAAATGACTCTATGGCCTTAACGCCATATATAGGTGCATATTTATACTCTGCGGCATATTTATACTCTGTTTGCACCGAATTAGGATAATTTTTTTTACTCTGATTCGGTGCAAATCTAACTCCATATTTATACTTTGGTGCTAGACCTGCCTAGCACCACAGCCCTGATTTTTACTTTTTTTTGCACTGCATTAACATCATTTTTTGACGCGAAAGTGGCGCAAACGTCCAAAATATTGGCCCTTATTTATACTTTTGCTGCAAAACTGCACTAACTCAGTTTTGCACCAAAAAGTTTAGCACCGGCTTGCACCATTTCTGTGCACCAGCCGGGCACCATAATTATGGAATGGTGCAAGCCGATGCAAAGGGTAGGCTAGAGTAAAAAAAGATGACTTTAGTCGGGTGGGGCTGACAGTATAGAAGAAGAGGGTTTAGCACCAAAAAAAATTACTTTAGGCAGGTTAGAGTAAAAAAAAAAACTTACAGATTAGCGTCATTTTATGGTGCTAAACCTACCATGCCACATGACTCCTGCCTTAGAAAAGGCAGGAGTCATGCCCACCACCCCAATGGCCAGCACAGAGGACAGGGGTCCCCTGGGCATGGCCATTGCACCCAGTGCCATGTATGGGGGCCCATTTCAGGGCCCCCTATGGCACTTTAAAAAATAAAATGCAATCTTACCTACTTACCTGAGATGGGGTTCCCCCATCCTCCGCAGTCCTTCTGGTGAGGGTGGGGGTGCCCCTGGGGCTTGGGGAGGGCACATTTGGGCTTATTCCATTGTGTTCCACCATGGAAATAGGCCCACAGGCCCCCTAACGCCTGCGCTGACCCAGGCTTTAAAAAATGGGGCAAAGCAAGCTTTGTCCCATTTTTTGACCCCTCCTCCCACCCTTGCACCATTTTTGCATGGGAGTATAAATATGGCGTTAAGGCCATAGAGTTATTTTTTGCACAGGAATGCCTACCTTGTATCTCATTAAGGCAAGGTAGGTTTCCACTTCCAAAAAATGACTTTAACTCTACAAAATTGGCGCTAGACGGGTCTAGCACCAAAGTTTAAATAGAGAGTTAGTTTTGCACTGAATTAGAGTAAAAAGAAAATGACCCTAATTCAGTGCAAACAGAGTATAAATATGCCCCTTAGCATCACAAAATGATGCTAATCTGGTTAGAGTCATTTATTTTGACTCAAACCTGCCTAACGTCACTTTTTTTAAAGCTAGACTACCCTTTGCACCGGCTTGCACATTCCATAAATATGGTGCCCAGCTGGTGTTAAAAAATGGTGCAAGCCGGTGCAAAACGTTTTGGTGCTAAACTGCGTTAGTGCAGTTTTGCACCAAAAAGTATAAATAAGACCTTAAGACTGGCTGGTGGGCAAGCTAATGTGCAGCTCTTGACAGTGGAAAATGTAGCTTTGCCTGCAAAGTGACAAACAGATTTCTGAAACTGCTTATTTGGGAAATACTTTCCCTTAAATAGCTATCATGTCCCACTTTTATATATTAAGTACCAACACCTGTTGGGCAACTATGGAGAACTAATCAGTTTTCTAGGGAGAAGCACATAATGCTGTGGCACTACTTGGCAGAGTCATAACATAAACAGTCATAAAGCCAGCAAAACCAAACAGGAACAGGCTGTGGCAAAGGCAATAGTTTTGGCTTTATTTGTGCTAATTCATGAACATACATGAATGTACAAATGGGTTGTGCCACACAAGTTTCTCCTGTAGGTCACCACAAGCTTGTGGAATAAAAACAACAGGGCATAGTCTTACAAGACCCAGAAAGAGGCAGGTTGCATGGAGACAAGGCACAAATACTCATCAGCACAATAAAGCCAGATTAGTTTGCTTTGACAATGTTTGTTTTTCTCAGTGAGATGCCTTAGTAAAATGAGTATGTCCAGATGCAAGTGCCGTATCCGTAGCGCTCAAATAGAATCGTAATACTGAGGCCTAACAAGGCTGAAACCCTTCCGAAGCAGGACTAAGACTGATTTACACATGGTTAGTCTCTTTCTGAATGGCAAGGTGAGTAAATAAAATGATGGTCTGGAATGAGGCGCAGAGTAATTACCAGTGGCTGTGAATAATTCAAGTATTCAACTAATCACTTTCTAGTTTTTCTCCTGTGTCCACAACTGAATTAATTTTCTTGCTGGCTGCTGTTGATGCCGACAAGAGTACTCCCCTATAGCCAGTGATATGCTCAGTGTCCCATTAAGTCTCATGACACAGACAATAGTTTGGGTCTTTTTATACAAGCTCCATATCTACTCTTCGGATTAACAACATGCAGAGTGTCTGGAACCAAAAACTACAATCACCTTCCTTGGCCAGGAGATCATGATAGAGGCACAATACAATCTAGTCTGAGAACATGTCCTGCTGCATGGCTTGCGGCACAGTCAGAGAAACTGCTCTGGGCCTCAAAGTTGGGGCAATTATCCACCCTCCAACTACGGCATGGGCTTTGAACTTGCACAACTTATCTTGCATGTACACTTCCTCCACAGTGATCATTAGAGAGACTATGGGGGTGATTCTAACCCTGGCGGTCGGTGATAAAGCGGCGGCCAAACCGCCAACAGGCCGGCGGTCCAAAAAATGGAATTCTGACCCTGGCGGGAACCGCGAACACAGCCCGCCACTTTAACACTCCGACCGCCACGGCGGGACCAACAAACAGCGCGGCGGTCACCGCCAACAGCCAGGCGTCAGACAATGTACCGCCCACACTATCATGACCCACCAATCCGCCACCTTTTCCGGGGCGGGAGCCCCGCCGATAAAAACACGGCGGAAACAGACTACGAATGTGAAAACGCTCACCTCTACGCACTCCACGAGTACGGAGGACAGCATGGAACCCGAATTGAACATCATACCTGCTCTCGTCTACCTGCTCATCTACCACGAGTACGAACTCCGGCGCAGACGTCAACGGTGAGTACAGCACCTACGACACACGGGAGGGGGGAGGACGAAAGGTTACGGGCACACACATATGCAACCCCCCCCCCCCATATGTACACACCAATGCAGAGCAACAAGTCACAGTGACACCAACCAAACCCCCGTAAAAAATGCAATGACATTTCAAAATTGTCAATAAATATTTATGTCCAAAATAGCCTCCGATAAGTATTGGTCAACTAGCCAGAATATTTACATTTATAAAGTCAATATACACAGCAGTGGACAAATGCAGAAATCAGTCCTGCACATTTTACGTAGTAACGATTTGTCCGTGGGCCAAAGTGTAGCAACACAAGGGCAAAGCCCACACACGAGACCTGAGTCCTTTGGAGAGAACACTGCAGGGGCATCTGATGACAAAACTACAGGCACCTCAGGGGGAAGGGAAGGGGGGGCACCTCAGCCACATGAGTCCACGACGCAAGACCCACGAAGGGGCCACCATGCCCACTGCCATATCCTGGGGAGTGCTTGACAGGAAGGGCCCAGCGGAGCAGTGCCTGAGACGGCGGGGCCCAGCGGAGCGGTGCTTGAGACGGCGGGGCCCAGCGGAGCGGTGCTTGAGACTGCGGGGCCCAGCGGAGCGGTGCTTGACAGGAAGGGCCCAGCGGAGCGGTGCTTGACAGGAGGGGCCCAGCGGAGCGGTGCTTGAGACGGCGGGGCCCAGCGGAGCGGTGCTTGAGACGGCGGGGCCCAGCGGAGCGGTGCTTGACAGGAGGGGCCCAGCGGAGCGGTGCTTGAGACGGCGGGGCCCAGCGGAGCGGTGCTTGAGACGGCGGGGCCCAGCGGAGCGGTGCTTGACAGGAGGGGCCCAGCGGAGGGGTGCTTGAGACGGCGGGGCCCAGCGGAGCGGTGCTTGAGACGGTGGGGCCCAGCGGAGCGGTGCTTGACAGGAAGGGCCCAGCGGAGCGGTGCTTGACAGGAGGGGCCCAGCGGAGCGGTGCTTGACAGGAAGGGCCCAGCGGAGCGGTGCTTGAGACGGCGGGGCCCAGCAGAGCGGTGCTTGACAGGAGGGGCCCAGCGGAGCGGTGCTTGACAGGAAGGGCCCTGTTCAGCGGTGCTCTTCTGCACGGCGTGGCCCTCTTCAGCAGTGCCTGTCTTCACGGCGGGGCCCTGTTCAGCGGTGCTCTTCTGCACAGCGGGGCCCTGTTCAGCGGTGCTCTTCTGCACGGCGGGGCCCTGTTCAGCGGTGCTCTTCTGCACGGCGGGGCCCTGTTCAGCGGTGCTCTTCTGCAGGGCGGGGCCCTCTTCAGCGGTGCCTGTCTTCACGGCGGGGCCCTGTTCAGCGGTGCTCTTCTGCACGGCGGGGCCCTGTTCAGCGGTGCTCTTCTGCACGGCGGGGCCCTCTTCAGCGGTGCTCTTCTGCACGGCGGGGCCCTCTTCAGCGGTGCTCTTCTGCACGGCGGGGCCCTCTTCAGCGGTGCCTGTCTTCACGGCGGGGCCCTGTTCAGCGGTGCTCTTCTGCACGGCGGGGCCCTGTTCAGGGGTGCTCTTCTGCACGCCGGGGCCCTCTTCAGCGGTGCTCTTCTGCACGGCGGGGCCCTGTTCAGCGGTGCTCTTCTGCACGGCGGGGCCCTCTTCAGTGGTGCCTGTCTTCACGGCGGGGCCCTGCGGAGCGGTGCTCTTCTGCACGGCGGGGCCCTGTTCAGCGGTGCTCTTCTGCACGGCGGGGCCCTCTTCAGCGGTGCTCTTCTGCACGGCGGGGCCCTGTTCAGTGGTGCTCTTCTGCACGGCGGGGCCCTCTTCAGCGGTGCCTGTCTTCACGGCGGGGCCCTGTTCAGTGGTGCACTTCTGCACGGCGGTGCCCTCTTCAGCGGTCCTCTTCCAGGAAGTCTAGGGAGCCAGACCTGGGCTGGACACCCTGATCACTCGCCCTCCGAATGTGCAGTGGCAGGCCCCTTCGGGGACGGAGTCCTGGGCCCTTTGCTGTCGTCCCTTGCAGGCGGGATGGGGCTTGCGGGGCCCTCCAGCTCCGCGCTCCTGATGGATGACCTCTCCGCCCTGCTGCCCTTTCGCTCCTTAGATGGGGCTCTCGAGCCCTTGCCTCCCCTGGCTGTTGTGGCAGGTGAAGTGGCCGTTGTTGGCTCCTTGGGGGCAGCCGTCTCAGTCCTCTCACGGCGGCCCTTCACTTTACGTGTCCTCTTGCCTGGGGGTGGGCTGGATGTCCCCTTGCTGCTCAGTGAAGTGTCACTGCTGCCAAAGGGTGGACTCCAGAAGCCATGCACCACTTGGACCCTCGATGCTGGGCTGGTGGTGGCTGAGGTGCTCTTGGGACTCTTAACCGATGGAGGGGGTGGGTCAGGGGAGGGAAAGAGGTTAAGATTAGAGAGGTAACATTTCTTAGGACCAAGGTAAAGGGTAGGAGTAGTGGTGATGGAAGTGGAGGAAGAAGATGTGGTTGTAGGAGAGTCAGGTGTGCTGTCTTTGGGTGCAGGTGACTGAGGCGTAGGCTGTCGTGAGGTGGTTGGCTGTTGTTTGGGTGTCTGCCTGCGTTTATGTGTCTTGGAAGAGGGGGTGACAGACACAGTGGGAGAGGACACAGGGGACGTGTAGATGGCAGTGGGGGTGGTGACTGCACGTGTGAGGACTGTAGTGGAGGGTGTGCTGGTGATGGAAGCACTGGCTGATGGTGGTGTGCATGCAGGTGTGAGTCTAGACGTCACAGGGAGGGAGGAGGGAGACGAGGAGGAGGGGGACACAGAGGTGGTAGTGACTGTTGGAATGTCTGCATCTGGGTGTTGCTGGGGTGAATGCTTGTGTGTCCTGTGGTGCTTGTGTCTGGATGATCTGGCCTTGGGTGTTGAGGTGTGTGCAGGCTGGTCTGATGGTGTGGATGGGATAGGCTGAGGGACAGGAGACAGAGAAAGGGTGGAGGCAGTTAGAAGAGGGAGGCTGGAGACAGGGACAATGGCTGCCGTCAGTGCTGAGGCCAGAGTAGTGAACGATCGTTGATGGGCAGCCTGACCCGAATGAATGCCCTCCAGGTAGGCATTGCTCCGATGCACCTCCCTTTCCACCCCCTGGATGGCATTCAAAAGGGTAGTCTGCCCAACAATGAGCGTCCTCACGAGGTCAATGAGCTCTGCACTGAGGGCAGCAGGGGTAACTGGGGCAGGGGCTGAGGTGCCTGGGGCGAAGGAGACGCCCGCCTTCCTGGGCGAGCGGGCACGGAGCGAAGGCTGAGGGGCTGCTGGGAGGGCGGAGCTGGAGCGCTGGGTGGCGGCTGTACCTGTGGAGGCGGGGGGCCCGGATGTTGCCGCCCCCGCTAGGGAGCTCCCAAACGAGGACGTGTCCGTGTCGCTGGTGTCTTCACCGGTCCCCGTTGTGGTGCTCCCCTCGCCCTCCGGATCACTGGTGCCCTCGGTGTCTGTTCGAGTGCCCACCGGGGCATTGTGACTTGCAGCTCCCTCGTGCTCCGACGCCAATTCTCCTCCGCCTGATGATGCTGATGCACAAGAAGACAAAGAATAAGGGTGGGGGGAAAAATTATACAAAGTTGAGTGTATGCCTTGTCAATACCGTTGGCGGAGAGGACAGACACAGGTGCCTCATGCACTAAGCCGCGAAATTGGGGTACACTACTCAGTACTTCTGACTAGGCCAACAGGTCTAGGGAAAACAGACGCGCACATGGGTGATGCAGGACCATGGATAGCTGTACTTGGCACCCTACAGAGGTGGAAGGCGGGGGTACAGGGCCATGTCTAAGGGAGGGGACTACACCACAGAAAGCGCCCTGGCCTAGTGTCACCCACGGCCCTCCTCCCCCACCCCGACGCCTCAACTGCGCTTAAGGATAGCAGAATGTGCAGGTACTCACCCCCTTGTGTCTGCTGTGATGTCCTCAAGCGCCCATCCAAATCAGGGTAGGCCACCGCCAGGACCCGGGACATCAGGGGGGTCAGGGTACGACTGGCACCCCTCCTAGGTCGGGAGGCCATCCCCAGCAGTGACTCGGCGGTCTTTCGGGTTCCGCGGCGGATGTCCTCCCACCTCTTGCGGCAGTGGGTGCCCCGTCTGGTGTAGACCCCCAGGGCCCGGACTTCCTTGGCGATGGCACGCCAAATGTCGATTTTCTGATGGGCGCTCACCTGTTAGACATGTACAGTTGAATTTTCGCCATGTTTGGAGTACATGCCCCCCCCTCCCCAACCTTGCCATGTGGCCCATTCTCTCATCTGTCGTGCGTTGCAGTCCTCATTTTCTCCCCACCCCAACAACTTACATCCACCCCACTCCACACAGCCATAACCCATTCAATGTGCACTCAGTGTACTCACCTGTTGGTCTGGAGGACCGTAGAGTAGCGCATACTGGGGGAGGACCCCATCCACTAGTTTCTCCAACTCTTCAGACGTGAAGGCAGGGGCCCTTTCCCCAGTCGCAGCAGCCATTGTCACTTCCAGACCGAGGTCAAAGCAGCACTTGCAGTATAGGTCCTCTCCTGTGGATGATCAGGTATCGAGTGATTAGGCAGATAGAAAATGGCGGTCAGGGGCCGCGGCGGTGCGTACCGCGGCAGTGCGTACCGCGACCGCCGGCGCACATCGTCATTGGCTCCTGAATCCCATAGGGTTCAATGTTAACCAATGCGGGTTCGTATAGCGGTCTTCGACCGCCTACCGCCACGGTGTGCCACGCCAGCGCATTGACCTCACATCCCATTGTCCCACTTCACCGGTCAGGCAGCCGCCATTTCAAGGGCCCACATGGCTTAATTTCAACTGCGTCACACAGGCCTAGGCCTTGCATTGCCACACATCCAAACATAGCCATCCATACCTTTTCGTGTACTGTGCATGCAGTGGTGAACGTACCTGTGACTTGCTTGACTCTGTGCTCCATGTTGTCCTTCCTAGGCACCGTCCGCTGGGACTTGCGAGGAGAAGGATGAATCCTCGCGTGTACCGCCCGCTGGTGGACCTGTCGACAATGGAAGAACACCACATCATACTACGATACCGGCTTGACCGAGCCACTATACATGAACTGTGTGCCCAGCTGGAGCCAGACCTGATGTCCCCCATCCGCCAACCCACAGGAATTCCCCCTCTAGTGCAGGTTCTGTCAGTCCTCCATTTTTTGGCAAGTGGCTCATTCCAGACAACAGTGGCCATGTCATCTGGAATGTTTCAGCCTATGTTTTCAAAAATCTTGTCTAGAGTGTTGTCTGCCCTGACGAAACACATGCGGCGCTACATTGTATTCCCTGAGGAGGTTGATTTGGCCACTGTGAAGGGTGAATTTTATGCCCTTGGACATATCCCCAACATAATTGGTGCCATTGATGGGACCCATGTGGCTTTAGTGCCCCCAAAAGACGATGAGCAGGTGTACAGAAACAGGAAAAGTTACCATTCGATGAACGTCCAGGAGGTCTGTTTGGCTGACCAGTACATCTCCCATGTGAATGCCATGTTCCCTGGGTCAGTGCATGACGCGTATGTGATGCGAAATAGCATCATCCCTTATGTGATGGAACAGCTACAGAGACAACGTGTGTGGCTAATTGGTGACTCTGGTTACCCCAACCTGCCTTGGCTATTGACCCCAGTGAGGAATCCCCGGACCAGGGCAGAGGAACGGTACAATGAGGCCCATGGGCGAACTAGGAGGGTCATTGAAAGAACCTTTGGCCTCCTGAAGGCCAGGTTTAGGTGCCTATATATGACAGGGGGATCCCTGATGTACTCACCAAAGAAGGTGTGCCAGATCATCGTGGCCTGCTGTATGCTTCACAATCTGGCATTGCGACGTCAGGTGCCCTTCCTGCAGGCGGATGGTCCAGATGGTGGTGTTGAAGCAGCTGTGGAGCCTGCGGAGAGTGAAGAGGAGGAAGACGAAGAGGACGACCCAGACAACAGGGACAGAGTTATCCTACAGTATTTTCAGTAGCACACAGGTAGGAATCTCCCACGCCATTTACCATTTAGTGAATGCCCCCTGCATCTTTACTTTGTGTATTGCCCCCCAGTTCTTTTAACCTGAAGTTTACTTTTCCCTTCCCTTTTCAGTGCTGTATGACCCACTGCGTGACTTCTGCCTGGTTAGCCCATGGACTAATGCTTATTGACATCGGTATGTTGTCCACACATATATAACAGAACATTATTGATAAGTAATGTGTTATACATTTGTAAATAATACAGGCTGACTCCAGAATGATTTATGTGCAATGAGTGATTTATTTTTAGTGCTATATTTTGGTACATGATATTAAACAGTGAAGGGTGAGGGTGGAGTTATGTCCATGGCAGAGTCCAGTTCTCGGTCGCACAGGTGCATTGTTCATATGGCAGTGGAAGGATGGAGCAGGAGCAGTTCAAGTTTGGACAGGGTGACACTGTGGGACAGTGGAATGACATCCGGGGGGATATTAGACTGGCGGGGGTCCTGGCATCCTACTCTGTCTTCCTTTGAGATCTCAGGTTCCTCTTGCGGGGTGGTTGTTCTTCAGCAGGAGGTGGGGTTCTGTGGCCCGTCGTTCTGTGGGGGCCTCCTGACCACTAGCGCCGGCGGAGGTGGTAGGCTGTTCCTGGCTAGTGACAGGGGCCCTTTGCGGTGCCACATGGTCCCGCAATGTGGTTTCAATGCGGTTTAGGGCCTGGACTATGGTCCCCATTGCGGTAGCGATGGCCCGGAGTTCATTGCTGAACCCCATGTTCCGTTCCTCCCGCTGTGCCTGGATCTCGGTGAACCTGGCCAGTACCGTCACCATCGTCTCCTGGGAGTGATGATACGCTCCCATGATAGTGGTGAGGGCCTCTTGGAGAGTCGGTTCCCTGGGCCTGTCCTCCCCCCCCTGTCGCACAGCAGCCCTCCCAGTTGCCCTGTTTCCCCGGGCCTCTGTCCCCTGGACGGTGTGCCCACTACCACTGCCCCCAGGTCCCTGTTGTTGTTGGGGTGTTGGGTCAGCCTGGGTGCCCTGTAGTGGCGGACACACCGCTGATTGACGCGTCCGCGGGACAGAGGCATGGGCCCGCTGGGTGGGAGCTGTGCTGGTGTTCCCAGGGGGGTTTGGGTCTGCTGTGGCCTGTGTGTGGGGAACCGACTGTCCAGAGGTCCCCGATGGTCCGGGCTGGTCGTCAGGTTCTAGGTCGACAGAGCTGCTGTCCTCGCTGGGGGCCTGTTCTGGGGGTGGGATGGACATCTCTGGACCCTCCGTGGCGGTGTGTTGTCGTTCGGGCCCTGCAGGGGTAAAGGAGTATGGTTATTGTTTCTGTGTGTGCCATGGCGTGCATTTTGGGTGCCCTTGTCCCCCAGTACTGGCATTCCCTTGTGGGAGGTGTTGTGAGGGTTTGGGGGGGGTGTATGGGTATGTGCAATGGTCATGCTTTGGTGGTGGCTGACTATGGTTTGTGTTGGCATTCAGGGGTTGGTGTTGTTTAGGGTGGGTTGTGCTGGTGAGACATTGGCAGGGAGGTTATGTGCTGGGGGGTGAGATTGGGGGTGAGGGGGGGGTTGGCATGCTGGTGTTTGGGGGGGGGTGAAGTGGTTGAGATTCTACTTACCAGAGTCCATTCCTCCTTGTACTCCAGCGAGGCCATCAGGATGCAGGATGTTTACCACCTCTTGCTCCCATGCTCTGAATTGGGGTGGGGTGGGTGGGGGTCCGCCGCCAGTCTTCTGCACAGCGATGTTGTGCCTGGAGATCATCGAGCGCACCTTCCCCGTAGGTCGTTCCATCGCTTTCTTATATCTTCCCGATTTCTGGGATGCTGTCCCACAGCGTTGACCCTGTCTACGATCCTTTGCCATAGTTCAGCCTTCCTTGCTATGGTGGTGTGCTGCACCTGTGTGCCGAAGAGCTGGGGCTCAACCCTCATGATTTCCTCAACCATGGTCCGAAAACCTTGGGTGTCTTTGGGGTGCCATGGGGTGGTGTGGATGAGGTGTGGGGTGGTGTTTGTGGTGATGTGCGTGGTGATATGTGGTGATGTGTGCGTAGATGTGCTGTGGGTGATGAAGTTGTGTTCCTGTGTGTGTTGGGGTTTTCTAATGCTGTGCTCGCTATCGCTATCTCTCGCTCTCGCTCTCACCTTCGCTCCGATTTCCAACTAGTGGGGGTTTGTGGGTGATGTGGGTGTGTGTTTTATAGTTGATTGGATGTGTGGGAGCGTTGTTTGTATGTGTGTCAGGTGTGCGTATTTCAAATTGTCCAATGTGGCAGTGTTTAGGAGCTGTGTGTGTATTTTGAGCGCAGCGGTGTGTACCGCCAATGGAATACCGCGGTTGAAAGACTGCTGCGTGGATTCGTGGGTCAGAATGGCATGGGCGTGTTTGTGTTGGCGTGACGGTGGAGGTTTGGTCATCTCCAGTTTTCCGCGGCCCGCTGATGTGGCGGCCTTCCTTGGATGTCGGATTTTTGGCGGTTTCACAGTTGGTGGTCAGAATGACCGTGGCGGTCGACCGCGGCCGCGGCGGTAGTATGGCAGACTTCTGACCGGCGGTAAGGGCCTTTTACCGCCGAGGTCAGAATGACCCCCTATATCTGTTATAAGGTCTCACCGCACAGATACAATACCTGCTATGTGCTGATCAGTTAAATACAGTGCACAGCATCGGATTTTATAAATAGACTCATCATATGCTTGTAGCTGATGAGATAACTGCAATACATTCTCTATGTTGGAGACACAAACACAGTACCATCTCTGCGGACAAAAGCACAGTATCTGTTGTGTGATTATGACACAGGTACGATGTCAAACTTGTGACTTCTGACAAGTACATGTTCTGAACTAATGAAATTATGTGGATAATGCCACATTTTGTATGGCATTATCCACAATACCCACATATCCACAAGGCATAACTGGGTTTAAAACAGAAATGTGTTTGTCCTACTGAACTGTGGAAACTGCAATGAGATGCTTAACAGAGGCACAATATTAAAGTTAAATTGGATGGCATATGGCACCAGAAGTTTATCTAACCAGCATTGCAAACATTAGGACTGCAGTGTGTGCTCTTGGGCTAATTTGGAGTCCCAACCATTAAAAACTAATTGGCTTGAATTTTTATGTAAGGCTACAATCATTGTCTATTGCAAATCAAAATATTCAGAAATAAGAAATAAGACAACATGTTCAGTGACTAAGGGGGTCATTCTGACCCTGGCGGTAAATACCGCCAGGGCCGGGGTCGGCGGTAGCACCGCCAACAGGCTGGCGGTGCTCCGCCGGGCATTCTGACCGCGGCGGTACAGCCGCGGCCAGAAGCGGAAAGCCGGCGGTGTTCCGCCGACTTTCCGCTGCCCATGGGAATCCGCCATGGCGGCGCAGCTTGCTGCGCCGCCATGGGGATTCTGGCACCCCATACCGCCATCCAGTTCCTGGCGGTTCACCCGCCAGGAACAGGATGGCGGTATGGGGTGTCGTGGGGCCCCTGGGGGCCCCTGCAGTGCCCATGCCAACAGCATGGGCACTGCAGGGGCCCCCGTAAGAGGGCCCCACAAAGAATTTCAGTGTCTGCTTTGCAGACACTGAAATTCGCGACGGGTGCAACTGCACCCGTCGCACCTTCCCACTCCGTCGGCTCCATTCTGAGCCGGCTTCCTCGTGGGAAGGGTGTTTCCCGCTGGGCTGGCGGGCGGCCTTTTGGCGGTCGCCCGCCAGCCCAGTGGGAAACCCAGAATGACCGCCGCGGTCTTTTGACCGCGGTACGGTCTTCTGGCGGTTCCCGCTTGGCGGGCGGCTCACGCCGCCCACCAAACTTAGAATCAGGGCCTAAGTATTTTACACAAAGTATTGCATGTGTGGGATGAAAGTTCATTCATGTGTGAAAGGCCAAGGTGATGCACTTGAGGCAAACCCTTCAGCACTGATGCTGTTTTACAGTGTTTTAGTTTGGTCAGTGAGACCTTTCTCAATGTGCTTTGTGTGCTGGGGCCGTTTGTGATTCCATGCAGAATTAAAGTACTCCTTTGTATGCTCTTTCTGAGAACTCCAAGAACAATCAAGGGTTACTGAGCTTGGGGCCAGATGTAGCAAACAAATAATTTGCGACTCGCATTTTGCGAGTTGATGCTACTCGCAAAATGCGAGTCGCAAATTGGAATGCAGGCAAAAAAAACGTGCCGAAATAGCAACTCGCACCCAGACTCGCAACGCAGTGTGCGAGTCCGCCGATTGCGAGGTCGCTTTTTGCGAGTGTGCAAAAAACGAACTCGCAATTAGCGAGTAGATGTCGCAAATTGCGATTAACTTGTAAATTGATTACAGGTGCAGCAGAAGACTCCAGAAACCACTCCAGAACACTCTGGAAACACTTCCTGGCACATGATGATGACATCACAGCCAGGAAGTTTACTAATACACCTGGAAGGAGGGAGGACCACACCCTTTTATAACTGCCGAACTACACACAGGTCAAACAGCAGCTGCCATGGAGGGAACACCAAGGAAGAGGAAGATGAAATTCTCTGAGAGGGAGCTGGAGGTGCTGACAGACGAATGCTGTCAGCACTATGATGACTTGTTTGGTAAATCAGCCCTCAATGTTCCTGAAGCCACCAAGAAACAGCTGTGGCAGGACATACAGGACAAGATAAATTCCCTGGGGGTGAGCCATAGGACCATAGAGAACATAAAGAAAAGGTCGTATGACCTCCGCTCCCGGACCAAGGAGAGGGTGGCTGAAAGGCTCCGGGAGATGAGAGGCACAGGAGGGGGACCATTGTCTGTGCCACCACCCACACCCCTGGAAGAAAGGGTGGAGGAAACCTTGGAGCAGGAGGCAGTGTCTGGATTTGGGGACCTGGACACCTCAGAGCCCAGCACATCAACCGGTGAGTACCATGTGATATGCCTGTACCCCTATCAATGCCATACCCCCACCCACCATGTACACAGGGGCATGCACAACCAAGATAGCTCCATTTCAGGGTAGCAAATGCCAGAATGATGCATTATGGGAAATGTAGTCAAGTAGGCAGTTCATAGGCAAATGTTTATTATGAAGTGTGCAATAGATAGTAGACACTGACAGTCTGTTCCCCATGTCCCACAGGTCTCCAAAAAGACACCACCACTACTCCAAGCAGCCAGCCCCATGAGGACACCTCAGGACCCGCCAGCACCCCCACCTGCACGGTCAACAGCATCCCTGCAGTAGCCACACCTGCTGCAACAATATCACAAGAGGCTGCCCCAGCAACAGGCAGGGATGAGACAGGTGAAAGCACAGGGCAGCCACCGCTGCGCAGGCGTCGCAGGTCCATTACATCAGGGCTGCAGTCTGCATCCGGGCTACTTCCTCCCAGCACCATTGAGGCACATCTGCTGCATGGTCAGCGCCTCCAAAATCGAATTTTAGGGAGGATTAGTGGTGTGCTGCACCGCTTCGTGCGCAATAACCATGCCAGCATGCAACACCTGAACTCAAGGATGGACATGATCTGCAATAACACTGGGGACCTTGCCCTTGCCATGAGGGAACTGGCGGGAGGACTACTGGCCCAGGCAGAGGGTGGGCGGCGCAGGGACCGTCAGCTCCTGCACAGACTGGACAGGATGGCCACATCCATCGGCAGGCTTGCCATGAACACCACAGGCCTGTCGAGGAGGACAGTTGGGCTGCAGGTGTAAATGGGCCATTTTGCTGGGGATGTGGCAAGGGGCCTGGGACGTCTGACCCACATCATAGACATGATGGAGACACGGAATATGTCGAGGGGCACCGGGGAAACACCCCAGGACAGTGAGGAGGGCTCGACAGTGAGCAGTGTCTCTGTCACTGACAGCAGGGTGCTCAGGAGTAGCAGGCAGAGCACCACGGAAGCACCAGGGAGCAGCCAGGCTGGCAGGAGGGGCAGAAGGTCTTAGAGATCACCCTGGACCATAAGAAGTGGCACATGACGTTAATGTGCCACATGCCTGGTTTGCATTTTCAGGCCCATGGACATTCAGTACTTGTAAATAGTTTCATTAATGCACTAATAAAACAGTTATTTTTGTTCCACTTAACAAACTGAGTTTTTGGTCAATAGGTGAGTATGGTGGGAGTTGGCACGTACCTTCCAAAATATTGTGTTGCGATGTGTTCCCGTCTCAGTCTGCCTTGATTAGCTATACTCCTATCCCCATGATGGCGATGTGGTTGTTCTTGCTCTTCATCATCAGGAGCTGGGTCTGCGGGGGTGAGAGGTAACCCACGTCGGGTGGCTATGTTGTGGAGGATGGCGCATGCGACCACAATTTTGAATGCGGTAATGGGGATATATTGTAGGGCACCTCCACTGCGGTGGAGGCATCTGAATCTTGCTTTCAGGAGTCCGAAGGTGCGCTCTATGAGGTTCCTGGTCCTCTTATGTGCATTGTTGTATTGCCTCTCTGAATCATTGCTGGGTGATAAAAACTGAGTCATGATCCAAGGCCTAAGAGCATATGCACTGTCACCTGTTGGGCACAAAAAGAACACTGTTAGGAAGTCCTGATTGTCGTGCACAGTGACCTGTGTGTATGTCTGCAAGTGTCTGTAGCTCTACCTAGGAGGTAACCGTCTCTGAATTCCCCACGTTCCAGGCGTTGATGTATCCCACTATGCCTAAACATGTATGAGTCATGGGTACTGCCTGGAAACTTAGCTACAATGTCCGTGATGACATAATGGGCGTCACAAACAACCTGAATATTGAGTGAGTGGGTACACTTTCTGTTGCGGAAAAGGTGTTCCAGATTTGCAGGGGGGCATATTTGAATGTGTGTCCCATCTACACACCCTATGACATGGGGAAAGTGGGCAATGCGGTAAAAGTCCAGCTTGGTGCTGTTCATTTCTGCCTCATTCCTTGGTAGGTATATGAAGTGAGACATGTGTGTGAGCAAGGCATCTAGGAAGGCCCAGAGGAACCTTGACACTGCACTTTGGGATACCCCACCTGCCACAGCAATGACCCCCTGATAGCTCCCTGAGGCCAAGAGGTGCAGTGAGCATAGCACTTGCACATGCGTATGGATGGCGCAGCCACGCAGGGTCTGGTGTTCTAGCTGTGGTTTGAGTAAATCAATTAATTCTAGGATGGCTGCGCTGCTAAGGCGGTATTTATCGTATATCTCATCCTCAGTTTGCTGAAAAAGAGTCTGCCTTGTTCTATATATCTTCTCCTGTCTGTGGCCCCTCCTCCTCCTCTGCTGGGCTGCGTGGACTCTCCTTCTCACTGCTATCAGGTATATCTCCGCCATCTTGGTGAACCCAGATGCCTTCTGGGGCTCCTTTTATACTTTGGTAATGGTTACCACCTGCTCTGAGTTAGTGGTAAATGGGACGTGCAAACTGGGCTTTTTGCGACTAGTCGCAATTTGCGAGTTGCAATTGCATAAGGTTTGCGACTCGCAAATTGCGACTTGCTCTTTGCGGGTCGCAAAATGGGGTCGCAACTGATGCGACTCGCAAATGGGTCCCATCGCTTTTTGCAAGTCGGAAATGGGCTTTTTGCATCCCATTTCCGATTTTGCACTGTCGCAAATAGCGAATCGGCCCATTTGCGACTCGCAAACCTTTGCTACATCTGGCCCTTGGTTTGTAATAATGTGAGGCTTTACCATTAGTGTTGTGGAACTTTGCCTTACTATTGAACTCAGCAATAAGTATCCCCCTTTAGCAGTTGACATTCAGAGTAGTGAAGTTTAGTAGTACAATGCTTATTGAGGGAGATGGTATGGGGCACAAATATAGAACTCAATGAAACATAAGTTAACAATCAATTAAATATTGTCCAGCCAGTACTCTTACTTGAAAATAAAAAAATACTTTAATCATGACATACAGCTAAATATTACACAGGAAATGCAGCAGGCAGAAATAAAGTACATAGTTGTTCCTGTTGATTTGTTCCTGTTCATGGATTCCCCCACTGCCTCTCACCAAACAGCACAGCAAGATCATGCAGAAGGCAGTTCTGAATCATTGCAGCACCAAGATGGAGCATTTGAGTGCTCTTTACTTGAAGTCGACGGTCCTTATTCCCTGCAAAGGGATTAACTAGGAAGTTAGGTAACAAATTGATCATCAAAAATTTACAGTGTAACCAGTTTGGCCACACAATGATAAACCAAATCAGAAATAAAGCGAAAGGGTTTTATTACAAATTAACACTAAGAGTAATGTAGATAAATCTCAAAAATATACTGTAAAGATACAGAATAAACATAGGGTAGCCAAACCTTCTGATGAGATTTAGATGAGTTACCATAATACAAACCAGACATTATTTTACAGCAATACAGAATATAAGCAATAAGATTTGGTGCTTAGAAAATAATTGTCAGTCTTCCTTAGTACCCATGGGTGCAAGTTAAAAGCATTTAGCTAAATTAATCTAAAAAGGGTAGTGAAAAATCTCAAAAGTCAAAACGTTGTGGCAAAAAGGAAAATTCTGAAAACGAAAAGTGACAAAAATAGAAAAGGAAGGTGAAGGTGTCAGCTTTTCAGAAGCTCAGTAAAGAGTCTTCTTAGAGAGAGCAAAGCATAAGGACAAAGGGGAAAGTCAAAGGTCTGTACCTCCCGAAGTCCAAAGAAAGCTCTGCCTAATCTATCTGTGAAAACACTAGGTAATAGTGCAAAATTCTGTTAGGTAACATCCTCAGTCACACCATCACATGCTCCTCTGTATTCTCATGTCCCACAGTGTAACTTATAAAATCATAATTCTTTCTCAGAACAGCCCTGAGAACGTTGCTGTCTTTGGCCATCTAGACATTGTTTGCAACATGTATGAATAAGGGACATTTCGCACTTAGGGCCAGATGTAGAAAGAAATGCTTTTGTGACTCGGAAATTGCGAGTCGGTTTCGACTCGCAATTTCCGAGTCGCAAAAGCATATGCAGAATGGTGTCTCAGACACCTTCTGCGAATCGCAAGGGAGTCGCAAAGACCCACCACATTAATATTAATGAGGTGGGTTGCAATTTGTGACCCCCTTGCGATTCCCTGCACTCACAGGGATGGTGGCCTGCTGGAGACAGCAGACCTCCATGTCTGTGACTGCTTTTTCAATAAAGCAGTTTTTTTTTGTATTGCAGCCCGTTTTTCTTAAAGGAAAACGAGTTGCAATCCAAAATAAAAAATTAAACCATTTGGTTTCGTTTTTTCAGAGTAGGCAGTGGTCCATTGGACCACTGCCTGCTCTGAAAAAACTTTTTTGTGACATTCACAAAGGGGAAGGGGTCCCAAAGGGACCCCTTCCCTTTTGCGAATGAGTTAGCACCCACTTCAAGTGGGTGCTAACTACAAATTGCTTTGCGACCACTTTCGCGGTCACAAAGCAATTCTGCATCGCGGTGCGAGTGGCAAATAGGAAGGGAACACCCCTTCCTATTTGCGAGTCGCATTCCCATTTTGGGAGTCGGTACCGACTCGCAAAATGGGAATGTGCATCGTGATGGCCATTTTGCATGGCGCAAACTGCATGTACGGTACGTACATCTGGCCCTTAGTGTCTTCTTGTTCTTTCTCCAAGGTTTTCGCTCAGACCGTCTATGAGTAATACAATCACATTTATTTCCAAAGTAAATTTCATGTGGATGCACCTGCAATGATATGACACATTAGCATAAAATGAAAAACAGTTTCTCAGGTTAATGAAATTAAGGCCTAGTTCAGTCTAGTTAAGAATAATATTCATTAACACATACTTAATTTCACATTATACTGAGCACATATTAATTTCTACATTAATGTAATCTTGATTACATTTTCTCTATTTATGCTTCATTTTACAGTTAATATAAATGAAATACAATTGTTAATACAAGAAGCTAAACATGATTGAGAACTACATTTGTCAACTTTAACTGTGAACTTTAGTGCTCTACTTGCTTCATCTCATCATAATATATGCTTTTTCTCTATTCCCTTTTTCTCATCTATTCTTCTGTACTCTCTTGTATCCTTTGAAAGTCCAAAAATAATAATCCACAAAGAGCAATTATCATTAAAGGTCTCAAGATACTTCCTATAATTCCACTTCTTGGACTTCCATATCATTTGACAACAGTTGAAAATCCACTGCCTATTGCTTCCCATTCATCTATTGCTTCTAACTCTTTTACATCCTCCTTCGAGTCAGAAATGTTCTTAATGTATTTCTTTAAGTCCTTACTATTACCAGGAATGTACGGGCAATATTGTTGAACTTTGAACATCTAACAGGCTCTGCCCTCTTTTATGAGAAGGATGTCTAAAGCAAGTCTGTTGGGCAAAACCTCTGATCTTATGGCAATCTCCTCAGTGTCTACAATCAGCAAGGCACCTGTTGTACTAGTGGGCAACTTATCTACAATAGCAGATAACTTTCTTATCTTGATCTCATTCAAAATCACTCTCACAAATGGAATCAATGCACCAAAAATCAGTTCTTGATCTCTCTCTATATATGCACAATTTTCCTTTATGTTTCCAATCTAGTGCTAAGGCTTCTAGTGTCATGCTTGGTTCCATGCATTTGAATGTGCTAATTCTTCTCAGTCCTAGTTGTGTGCTGATATACCCTATCCGAACGTAGATTGTCATTCCTCCTCTTCTGTCCTTGACTAAGTTCAAGACATCTTTCTCAACCCTTCTCAAGACACATGTCAAGTTGTTTTGATGAGCATAAACTATATCTAGCAATATAATAAGTTTAAAGAATGCTTCAAGTGTGTCTATGTTCTTTGCTTCGGGATTTGGGAACTTCTGAAAAGACCAAATCATAATTTGAATAATAATATTGAAAGTGTTCTTGTTCACACAGAAGGCTCATCAACAAGCAACAAATAACACCATAAGTTATTCCCTCTGCAGCCGATGCTGGTAATTGCATACACACGTAGAATTCTTTGCATCCATAGTGTCAATGTACTCATTAAGTAATTTATAATACACATTTGATGAAAGATCTCTTCTAGAAGTATCTACCTGTAAATCTTTCTTACTCAGTGAATGCATTCTATTAGCAATAAGTTGTGTAGTCTTAGGTGCATTTGTAAATCTAATATGCTTTACGTAAAAATGTATAGGTAAGTTCAATCCTATAAGAAAAGTAATCATTACTATAATTGTCACAACTAATACTCCTGCAAGTGTGTGTCTGCATCCATCATTTTTGTTTCTGGTAGGCTTCAAGAGTTCTCTAATTTCAGACTGTATGATAACATATACAGTAAAAAGCAATAGGTTCTTTAGTCTCTTTCGCACAAAGTAGCAACAAACAATTGTCCTTTCAACAAAGCTCAAATGTTAGTTGTAATCGTCATTAGTCTTCCTAAACTCTATTCGATGTTCTTCTAGATGACACCCCTACGATTAATTCTACAGTCGCGGACCTTGGTACTCTTCTTTATTCTCTACAAAGTTAATGAAATGTCTCTATTCATTTTGCAGTTCAATTTCACTAATAATCACATCTAAGATATAGGTCAACAGACAGCCAGGGTCACGGTCGCTGTTGGACTGCTGCCAAAGTGGCTTTCCAACCACAACATTATGACAGTGGCGGAGCTTTCATGGTCCAACCGCTGACACCGCCAGGCTGCCGCCAGCCCGCAGTCTGGTGGTCCCGGAGGTCCTGGTGTTCCCGGCGTTTGTAATCCACCAGCCTGTCGATGGCGGTTTACACTGCCATGGAAAGGCTGGCAGAATGGTGGAGTTAGTGGGCCCCTGGGGGCCATGCACTGCCCATGCACTTGGCATGAGCCTTGCAGGGGCCCCCATGCACAGCCCAGTTGCGCATTCCACTGCCTGAATTACGGGCAGTGGAATGCGTGACGGGTGGTGCTGCACCCACCACACCACCACATTGCATCTGGCTCCATCAGGAGCCGGCTGCAATGTTAAGGGCCTGTTCCCTACTGGGCCGGTGGGCAGAAACACTGTTTAGGGCTGGGGGTTCAAGCAGCACAGACGGCTTGATGGCGGTGAGAGTTTGGTGGAACTCATAATGGGGCCTATAATGTCGCAGTCTGTCAAGTGTCAATTCTATTTCAATGTTCAGTTCGGTCACAAAGTTCAGTTCAAGGAGTCTCAGCTGGATTTGAATTGTTATAAGAAAAAATTCAAAATTCTCATTGGCATCCAAATATGTCCATTCAGGCAAGGAGTACCTTGCTCTCATTGATCTCCGACCTTCACTGTCACTTTAGGCAGACTCCTCTGTCTCCTCTGGAATGGTATATGAAACTCATACTTCAGACACAGTTTCTTCTCTCAGCAACTGGCCTCCAAGCACAACTCGTTTTTGCTATAGCACTAGGCCCTTCATCAGCATCAGCATCTGAGTTTTGCACAGTCAGCATCTCTTTATGTGACCCTTCTGTACTGACTTCAATTGTTGTCTTATTCAGACCCCCCTCAGATCGAACATGTGCTGTCTCAGTCACTTGCTTGACCTTAACAAATTGACTAACTTGCTTCCTTCGTCTCACTGTAGCTAGCCCTTCAGGGGCAGGTTCTTTTGTATCATCAAGGGGACACAGGACTCTACGAGTATGTGCTGAATGAAACCAATTAGGGAAACCTCCACATTTCACAGCTGTCGTTGTGACCAATATCACCTAGAATGGACTTTTCTACTGTGGCTCCAAGCATGTTTTGTGCATGTTCTTCTTTGCCATAACCCAGTCTCTGGGGCTGAGGGCATGGCACTGCAATTCATGTGGCTGAGCAGTAGTCTCTCCAACCTGATGAGACACAGAACAATCCAGTCCTTTGAAATAATCAAGAACCATGTAATCTGCAATATGCACAGGTGCATTTGCAGGCACAGCTGGTAATTTCCTGGCTCTTTCCATGATTATTTCATGGGGAGACAGCCCTGTTCTCCTATCCAGAGTACTGTGATGACTCATCAACACAAAAGACAATGCATCAGGCCATTTCAAAGAAGTGGAAGCACACACTTTAGCCAATCTGGATTTCAGTGTCCCATTGACCTATTCAGCCAACCCTGAAGCCTCAGGGTGGTAGCTGCTGTGTAGTCTCTACTCCATTTTCAATGCTGCGCACATTAATTTCAGGACTTCTCTATTAAAATGAGTTCCTCGTTCTGTCTCCACAGAAGGCTGGAACCCATAATGTGGAATGAATTCTATTAATAATTTTGCTACTGTGAGACTGTCATTTCTCAGACTTGGATAAACTTCAACTCAACGCAGGAAAATACATACAACCACTAAGACGTATCTCAATCCATTGCACACAGGTAGCTCAATGAAATCTAACTGCATCCTGTTGAAACAACCTTCTGATCTCCCTATGTGACTCCGGTGTTACTGCAGTTTGTTTGCCTACATTCATCTGTTGACACGTAACACATCTGTGACACAAAGTTTCTGCCATCAGCATAAACCTAGGATTGAACCATGCCTGTCAAAACAATCTCACTATTGCATCACGTTCTACATGAGCTGGACCATGGTAACGTCTCAACATAAGTGGTAACAAACTATCTGACAATACTGGTCTTCCATCATTTGAAACCCAAATGTCATCCTCATCTCTTTTGACACACCCTGCTCTAATCCCACCCTGCTCCTCAGCTTCAGGCACTTCTTTCTGCAACCATGTGACTGAAGCAGTTAGCAAGAGACTGTTATTTGTCTCATCTGTTCCTTCATTTTTATATTCACCATTGAAAGAACAAGCAGCTAATCCACAACTTAATTTGCGTAGTCATTTCCAACAATCACATAGTCAGTTCCCATGCGGTGTGCTGAGCACTTCACAACCGCAATCTGGCAGGCAGTTGTAATGCCTTCAGTAGATTGTATTCTCTATCTCCATTTCTGATCGGAAAGTCAGAGGAGGACATAAACCCCCTTTGCAACCATAACTGTCCAAACTCATAGATGACACCAAATCCTTACTGACAGTCAGTGAAAATGGCCACTTTCAGCTGGTCTGAAACACAGCATGCTATTGTAATGGCAATCAATTCAGCCACTTGTGCCAAAAATACTCCTTTAAGCCAGGAAGCCTCGACCACATCTGAGACAGTGCAAGCTGAATAGGCAGCTCTCAGGTTTCCTCCATGGTCTCTTAAGCAAGAGCCATTGACAAACATCATATACTCTGATTCAGAAAATGACACATGTTGTATGTCAGAACTTGGCTTGGTGCACAATTCAATGACAACTAGACAATTATGCTCAATTTCATCTTTAAAGTTTGCATCATTTACAGGTACTAGCAACCCATTTGCAGGATTTAACCCTGTACATCTTTTGAGTGTTACATTTGGGATTGCTAAAATAACCTGTTCATAGCGTGTCAACATACTGTTTGTGAGATGCTGAGTTTTAGTTTGAGGTAAGAACATTTCTGCAGAGTGGGGAACAAAAACACTAAAAGGATGATTGATAACAACGCTTTAGCACTGTTCGATGCTTACACCCGTGGTGGCGACGGCTTTATGACAGCTGGGCAGTGCAGAAGCATTGTATCAAGAGTAGCTGAAAAATAGGCAATGGGCCTGTATGTGACTTTCTCTCAGTTCTGAAAAGGCAGGCATGCAGATGTCATCCAATGGTACTGGATCAGACACATCCTTGTGTGTAAGCCTCTATACAGGCTTGGCCAGTAAGGGAAAGTTGGGAATCCATGATGACAGTAGCTTACCATTCCCAAAAACTTCTTTCTGAGTGGTTGGCGGAGTCATTTTCAGAATTGTTGAAATTCTTGTGATACCCTTCTTGTACTTTTCTCAATGCGATGTCCAAGGTATAATACCTCTCTCTTACAGTACTGCAGTTTGTTTGGGGATACTTTATATCCATTCTCAGCTAAGTGGTTCAACAGGACAATTGAGTCTCATCTGCAAGCTTCTCATGTATTTGATGCCACCAATAGGTCGCCAATGTACTGAATCAAGACTGAATGATAGGGCATCTCTAAGTTCTCCAGATTCTTTTTCAGAATCTGATTCAAGATGGATTGACTCTCCTTATAACCCTGAGGGACTCGGCTCCATGTCAAAACATGACTGCCAAACCGAAATGTGAAAAGGAATGGGCTTTCCTCATGCAAAGTTATGGAGAAGAATGCTTGGCAAAGGTCGATTACAGTGAACCACTCGGCCTCCCATGGAATCTGAAACAAAACCACAGCTGGATTCAGTACCACAGGACAGCAAAGAACTACAATTTCATTGATCTTTCACAGGTCTAGGACTATGCAGTATTTTCCACTGGGCTTCCACAGGAACGTTAGCACTTTTTGAGGAATTGGGGCTTGTGGAACTTACATCAATTGACCATGGGGTACATTAAAATGTTGCATTTGCTGTCTCTGTAAATGCAATGCTGTGACTGAACCTGATTGTTTCCCCGAGAATGCACAAATCCACCATTCTGTATCTGATTCTCATTTACCATATTTTCTAGATTAAAACGATATTCCCTCTTTCAATGGGCCATTTGCCACATCTACTCCTGTACTCAGGTCTAGTGGAACACCTCACCCCCTACCCTGCAGTTGAAATTCATTACCTCCTTGCATCATCGGTACTCCCTGCTGATACACTCCCTGCATACCACCAATATTCCCTATAAACTGGATTATTACTCCTTTGTGCAGCTTTCATCAACTTTTTCTTCAATTTATTCTGCTTCATCTCCAATTTCTTACTGCAATACTTTGCATATCTCAGAATTTCATTAATCAGTTTACTCTGCCAATAAACCAAAGGCTGCTGAATCATTGCATTAACTTCAGATTTAAATCCCTGTAAAATGAACAAAAAATTTCCCATATCTTTCGCCTCAATAGTTTTTGTAACATTATACTGTTTGAACACCTGTAACGGTCTATCATATTAAGATTGTATTGACTCTTTGGAATCTTGAGTCATTCTAACAATCTTACCCAATCATTATCTTTAGGGGACACGTTTAATTAAAAAAATTAAACCACATGATGATACTTCTTCATCGCTATCAGAGACTAAACCTTCATCTCTGGATGTTTCATGGGCTCTTTATAAGGCCAATCCAAAGACACTTTAATTTCAACCCATAAATCACTCGGAACAAGAATGTCAAACAAGGTGTTCAAACCCTCCCATAAAACGTTTGAAAGCTTCACAAAACTTTTGGCCTGTCTATACCATTCCACAAGTTTCTCTTGCAATTTTGGGGAATCATTCATGAATGACGCAATATCACTCCTACTCCAGGGTACATGAGCACATCCTCCACCAGGAACTTCTCTCATAGGAAAATTTTGAAATCTTCCTCATCTGCTCCAGTCCTAGGCACATCAAACCTTATTTTCCTTCCGATCAATCTAGTTCACTCCACTTTTGAATGCAGCCAATGAGTTCCCCAATCTGCAATTTTATTCCTTATGGCCTGATGTTAGTAAGATTCCATTCATTAAAGCTCAAGCGATAGCTTCTCTGCAATGCTTTGGACGTATTCAAATAAACCTCATATCTCTGGGTTAATTATGCTAATTTCTCAGTAGCTTGTCCTGCACGTCTTATGATGTATTTGCATACAAATAACAGTCCATCATCTTGATAAGTGTCTAATTGAGATAGGTCAAGTATTACCTGGATCATTTCATTCAATTCTAATTTTAATGTAGCCACCTCTATTGCTCTTTCTCACACTGGGTTTTGAAATGCCCTCTCACTGAATCCTGAACTTCCAGCCCCATTTGGAATGCCTATATTCTTGAGCCAAACATCTAATTCTTGTTTACTGAGGCCTTGCATTTCTGCTCAAGTATTAAGTATTAACTCTCCCCAGGAAGTGTTTGGATTTGCAGTGTTAGGAGTATTTACAATGGACATTACATAATTGTACATAGACAAAGGTATGTCTGTTGTAGAAGTTAGCATTTGGAATAGTCTCCATTCTGGGTACAAAAAATGTAATGGATCCCTGAGGAAACCCTGCATTGAGGGAAAATCCCATCTGACTTCTTGAGTCTGTGTTTGTAATGCATGTAGTGCTCCTGTGCATTGGGACTGAAGGAAGTCTCCTTATTGTCATATTCTCTGAATAACTATCACGTAAAATACCCCTTCCTGTAGGAACAGTCAGTGTATGTGTGTATTCCCTACCGTTCCTGGTCCACACAATGGAACTACAGAACCAATTGTAACAGGAACAGTCAGTGAATCTGGAATAGCTAAAATATTAGGACTCTGAGGAACTGTCATTTCTAAACTCTCTCCTGTCTGATTTGAATGCAGTTCTACTGGTGCAGCATGTATAGTGAAAATCTCTTTTTCCAGTGTCTCAGTTACCCCTCCTGTTTGGAGTTTGTTATATGATGGTGGGTGATTCAACAATAACTCCTTTAAGAAATCCTCATCTGGATCACTATTGCTGTCCTCATCTCAATCCTCAGTGTCTATAGGCTCATCTTTATTTTTCTTTCCCTTTGGTTTGTATTTTCCCTCATCTTCACTTGTTAAAGCAGGACCTAAACTCATCATCTCAATTATGGCTGTTCTCCAAGCTTTTTGCTGACTATCCCATTTGTCATCTGCACAAGTACGCAGCACTTATGTACAATATCCTATGGCATTGATTGGTATTGTGGGTGATTTGGAGGGATTCACAGTAGATTTTTTTTGTTGATGTGATCATGAGAATTGGGTTGTTAATAGGGGAAGTGGAGATTTTCGTATTATATTGTTTTTAATATGTATGTGTTTCTTATTAATTACAGCCCTGAAGTATTTCAAGTAGAATGAATGAAACGCACTGGCTGTTTTTGTATTGACGGAATAAAGGAAAGGAACATACTTTGATTCATTGAGATTATTGGACTCTCGGGTATTGGGGTGCACCTTTTTACATTGTACATTTGGGCTTGTTTTCTGCAACTGGCAGCAGTGCCACACAATGGCTGGTTCTGGGGAAAGAGTTCACCAACACATACATTTATAATACTGAGAAAGAGGTGTGGTTGAGAGTGCCTGCCATTGTGGAATCATTTATTTTGGAAGCAGGCAGCACTTCCCTGACCTTTCCCTCATATTTCTCTTTCTGTCTCTGATGAGCGATGTGTTCCCAAGCATTGAGTGCTTCATATTGTGCGGGTCTAGGAGGTGGTTTCATCTCACATAAAATTCACCTCATATTTTCCATGATTCTCAATTTATGTGTTCTGTAAAGTGGAAATGCCAGTCCAATCTCTTTCTCAATGATCTAATGCCATTGTTCAAGCCAAAGACATGGTGAAGACCTACCTTTGACACCTCTTAATGACCTTGCATACCCTTGGGAGGTATCTCCTCCCCTACTCTTACAGATATAATTGCATCTCCATTCATCAAAGTTTGCAATGCTTCTTTCAATCAAATTGTAATTTGTCATAATAACTTTTTGTTTCCAACCAGAAAATAATGTTTTCACCCACATTCTTCAATTCGGGATTCGCAACCAATACCAGTGTGTCTCTCTACAACGTAGTGCACCACTCCTTGCAGCGGCTCACTGTCCTTTACAATTACTCTAAACAATCACCCACTCAAAATCTATGCGAAAAACAAATGTAAGGTATTTTTCAGCATCAACTTTGTCTGCTCCTTTAAAGGTTTGGGTATTCAATCATTCCAAAAACTGTTTGAAGCTACACTTTCTACCCTACTCTCACACAAAAGAAACCTTGACTAGTGGATCTCACTAGGATTGACACAATTCTTCCCTGTGTACCTGAGATTTACTATACCAACCTCTCACAATCACTTAGAAGAAACCCCCTTTCTGATGGCACTGCCAACGACATCGCACAATCAGCACAGCAACACAGCAGACGAGAACAACAACAAGTGCCTTCTACACTTTTCTTATATATAAAATCCTAGGTTCTTAGGCCACGATGGACCTGATAAACATCTCCACTTCTTGCAATGAGTGCCACATTCACTAAACAGTTGAGAATGTGTCCGCAAAACACTTCACAATCAACTGCAAAACACTGCACCTGACGTATTCAATTGCAACTCACCACCCTGTTAGTTCTCACATAACCACAGAGTTGTAATGATGCTGGAACTCCATTAATCCTCTGAACAAACCGTGGGCTTAGAATCTCGGGCTGGATTTGGACAATTGAGACACCCTAATTCCCTAATTCCCTCAGGAATCCCCTGTCATGGGATACCCTACCTCCCCCTGAGGGTACCAGACCTCTAATACCAGATTATATGGAACATTAATATGCTCTTTACTTGATGTTGACGGTCTGTATTCCCTGCAAAAGATTAACTAGGAAGTTAGGTAAGAAATCGATCTTCAAAATTTCACAGTGCATCCAATATGGCCACACAATGAAAGCTGAAATCAGAAATAAGGGTAAAGGGTTTTATTACAAATTAACACTCAAGTTAGTGTACACAAATCTCAAACATATAGTATAAAGATACAGTATAACTATTGGGTACCCAAATTTTCTGAAGAAATTTAGATGAGTTAACATAAGACAAACCAGAAATTCAGTTACTGTGATACCGAATATCAGCAACAAGATTTGGTGCTGGTACTCAGAAAATATTTGTTATTCTCCCCTCCTACACGAGTGCAAAACAAAAGCATCTAGCTAAGTCAATTTAAAAAGGGAAAGTGAAAAATCTCAAAAGTCAAAAAGGAAAATTCTAAAAAGGCTTAGGGACAATAAACAGCAATGGAAGAAGCTCGGTCAACAGTATTCTTAGAGAGAGCAAAGTCTAAGCCTATGCCACGCTTAGCAAAGCATAAGTACAAAGGGGAAAGTCAGAAGTCTGTACCTCTCAAGGTCCAAAGAAAGGTCCACCTAATTAAGCTGTGAAAACACTATTTAATACTGCAAACTTCTGTCAGGTAACACCCTCAACCATGTCATCAAGTGCTCCATTGTAATTTCCTCTCCCACGGTATAACTTGCAACATCATCATTCTTTCTCAGAGAAGTGCTGAGACTGTTACTGTCCTTGGTCCTTTAGATATCATTTGCAACATGTCTGAATAAGGGACAGTCATCATGCATATGGTGTCTTCCCGTTCTTTTTCCAAGGTTTTTCTCTCTGACTTGCGAAGAGTAAAACAATAGCACAATTATTTCCAAACTAACATTTCTCATGAATGCACCTGCAATTGAATGAAAGGTTAGTACAAAATGGAAAACAGTTTCTCATGTTAAAAAAATTCAGACCTAGTTCAGAATAATATTCTCCAACGCACACTTGATTGCACACTTGATTTCACATTATACTGTGGACATATTAATTTCTACACTGATATAGTGTCAAATACGTTTTCTCAATTTAAGCTTCATTTTACAGTCAATATACATAAAATACATTTGTTAATAAATGAAGCTAAATGTGATTGAGAACTACATTTCTCAACGTTAACTGTGAACATTAGTGCACACCTTACATAAAATGTTATAGTCTCTAGCACAAATGTGCTCAAACAATATGTGAATAGTTATGAAATTCAATTCTAAAGTTTATATTTCATTGAATAGGTTAAGGCACACCGTATACAGTTTTCCTCACACGGCAGTGAATGCACGTCATTATCGGATTTAAATGCAACACTTTACATTAATATAATATTAAAATAAATAAAAAATGCTATGTCATGGTTATATAAAGGCCATGTTTGTAATGCTGGGGTTGCAGCAAATCCATGCTGATCCAGTACAGATGCTGCTTCATCTTGTGAAACAGAACCCACTTCTGCTGTCAATTTCCATGCGGCTCCGGGACTAGGTGGAGGAATTCACAAGTTCCTGAGGGAAGGTCAGCCTTGAGAAGAACGTTTTCTTGACCCAGGCGCACAATAGCAAAATATGGATTGCAAGGCCTGCCCATATGGCCTGTCAGTGCAGATCCTTCCCTAGGTGAAGGAACAACTTCACTTCTTCCTTCAAAGGTTCTCACAGCCCTCCTTTGCTAGGGTGCCTTCAACACCCATCCTCAGCATTCAGTAAGCTCCTTCTCTCAAGGTTATTTCAGCTCTGTTCTTCTTATCAGGCTGTAGAACTTTTAAGTCTTTGTTCCCAAACCTGGTAAAGGGGAATTGGCAGTCAATGACTACAATCCCCAGAGGTACCCCTGGCTCTGAACAGTGAGAAATCGCAGCACATCCTGGTATGCTGATGGTTTTTACTCCATAATTATACAAAGTTTGCAAAGAAATTTTGTGTACTCCATAGGCTCACCTCTAGGACCATTGTCAGGCAGAACCTGATTTTTGCATATTCCTCCCAGCCTGGTCTATTCACGGTTATTGACATCTAATATAGGAAGATATAGGGGTTGAACTCGGAACAGGAAGGAGAGAATGCTGCCCCTATACATAAAAGGAACAGTCTGTCTCCTTCCCTCTACATCCTCGAGTCTTGTCTACTTCAAAGGACTTCATGAATGCTTTGGAGGGGGCTTACAAATCACATTCCTATCTGGCAGATGCCTAATCACCATCAAATGCACTACCCACACACAAGAGATCCAAAGTGGATTCCTGGGATGCAACAGTCAAACACAGTATGTATACTGAAAACTCACCCTGCTACTTATACCCAGGGCAAATGTTAATTTGACACAAAATCCCAAAATGGTACAGCAAAGGACATAGTTGTAGGAGACTTACATACACTTTAAAACAAGCGAAGCCAGTAGGTGACTACCCCTTTGCACGCAACAGGAAAAATCTTCAGGTACAAACAGCCCCTGCCACTGATCTCAGTTCTCCGCAACCTGGTGAGCTGATGTTATTTGTGATCAGAAAACAGGGTAATAGCAACATCAATAAGTTGATGAATGGAATGCGTGAATTAATCTCAGCCACTGGCAATCTCTTGAGGTGCACCCCAGTTTATCACTTTTCACCCACCATGCCACTTCACTTTGTATCCAGCCATATGCAAATCAGTATAGACCCTGATTCAAAAGGAACAGTCCAGACTGAATTGCCAGGCCAGGTCCTTTCTGGACTGGAACACAAGCAATTCGAGCTGGACTGTACCCATCAGAGCAGGGTCCAAAGTGATTTGAATATGGCTGGGTGCAAACTGAGGTGGCCTGGTAAGCAAAAAAATAATGGATTGGAATACAGCCCAAGTAATTTCCAGTGGCTGAGACTAATTTAAGCATCCCTCCATTACTTTTTCTATACTTTAGTGCAGGGGTCTCTAACCTTTTCTGTAATAAGAACTACTTATGATCAATTAAATTGATCCTGAGCTACTAATATTAATAATTTTGTATTAGTGACACCGACAGACAAGATAACATTAGTGACCACCGTTTTCAAGATTACTAGCAGTTCATCAGGTATGGTTGAAAGCAGTAATACACAGAAGACTTTGACAATGTGGAATGCCTCTTGGTGAGTAATACATAACAGCCATAGTTGGAATGGCCCCGACACAAAGGTAATAAATTAATAGTAAGTCTCCATAGCACCTCATGAGTTATTACTGAACTATCAGCTTTATATATATTTTGAAAATTCTGTAATTTGTCTCCAAACAACAGCTAAAGAGTTCTGAAATTGCACACATAATCCTCTTAAATGTTGGTATGCATATTAATTCAACTAACCATCACCTCCTAGTTTAGTAGGCTGACCTGCACACAGGAGAGTTACTTATAGGAAGCTGGAGAGCTGCCAGTAGCTCAAAACCTACTCATGGAGAAACCTGCTTTCATATGTCAACCCAAGTGGGATGGGTATGACAAGACATGGGTCCCATGCACACTGTGCCACTGGAACCAAGCTATACCTGGCTAATGCGCTCTAATAAATGTGAAACAAGTCCTGGTTTGCTTGTGCTCTGGTTAAGGGAGTTCGTGGCCTGGTAGTTCATGCCGAACTGGTCCCAATGGAGCAGGGTCAAGAATTACTTGCACAGGGCTGGGTTGGCATGATGTGCAAAATAGCAGTGGATTGGAGTATGGCCCAAAGTAATCACCAGTGGCTGAGATTAATGCAATTATTCCATCCATCACTTACTGTATGCTTCAGAACAAAGATGGCTGCACATAGTGTACTCCCCAAAACTGCAAAGCCCAGCTATAGGTAACAGTCTGTGTCACAAGATTACACACAATTGTTGATTGTGTGTAGGTGAAAAGTCAGTATTCACAGAGATTTGGTACCTGAGGGGTTCAGGGAGGGGCATGCACTCTCCTGAGACATGGAATGGACCTTCTCAGTCCAAACACCCTGGATGAAAAAGGTGCAGGTCTTAGATGTCTACTGGAGGTTGTTCGCTAGGACAAATACTGATTTAGGTACAGGTGCAGTTTAGGCCGAAATGTGTCACAATGGGGGATATGCAGGCTACATTCTATTGCTCCATTTGTATTTATGGCTGTGGTTCTGATATGTGTGAGTCACTTGCTGTAGTCACAAGTACATGCCTGATTATGAAACAGAAAGCTAAAAGCAGACCTCTGTTAATGGTTACTGGTACCTAATTAACTCAACACCTAGAGGCGGCCCGACCAGAAGGTGTGATATATAAATGCGCTCTTCTTTTTGAGAATCTCTCTCTCAATTTGAGGCCAGATGCCATGGTGGGCAGCAGAGGTAAACTTACGAGTACCTGAAATTGTTATGGTGGCGGCCTCAGGAAGAGGGAAATCTCATGTTGTAGTAGCACTCTGCTCGGGAACACTACTGCTTGGTCCCTTTTTACATTAGTAAGCTAAGAACATACTGCCATTATCCCATGTTCTTAAGCACCTGTCTGCACCACAAACTCCTTGCTTAAGTCAGGTGGAATGAACACTAATGCAGTGCATTTGCCTCCTTAAGGGCATCTGCTGTTCAGTTCACTACTGTGCCTATTTTTTAGAAGTCTGCTATGTCAAAGGTACAATAATATCCCTTTACAGCTCTCTGTAATACCCAGTAAGGCATATAAGGCTCTCTTCTGAGTCTGGGTCATGGGAGGCTCCTCGGTTATGATGCTACTGATCTGACGCTAGTGAGGCTGAATGTCTCCCCAACCAAACGCGAGGTCACGGTATATAACAATTATGTTCACCGTACATAACAGACTGCTACCATTTTAGGCACTAAATGCCCTTGACAGCGAGGCCTTTCAGCTACAGAACCTGAATCACTTTCTTGAGGTGAACTAGGTGGACATTTGCTGGAGCTGTAGGCAGCAATGTCATACAGGAAGGTGGCATTGAAGCCTTTCTGCCTATACAGGACCCTGTTGTCCAGACTCAGAAATGTAACAGGTGCATTTTGCCCTGAAAATAAATGTCATCATTTTACATTGGAAATAATCATCTGGGTAGAAACTGCTAACAGTCATTACAGGAATCTAAAAATATTGTTCTTGTATCTCCCACCTTTAAAGCCTATGCTGAGAGCTTTGTGTTTTGCTGAGTTTACGTTTTCGTTAATTAAAATGGAAATCGTTGAAAAAAGCTAGCTTTAAATAATATGGACAAAAGCTGCAACTGGCTCTTATGATACTTTTTTAAAGAAAATCTTTAGCCTAAACGAGCATTAATTTTAACATAATGCTTCCAATTGGTGGTAAAAGGTGCATTTGAAAAATGTTACTAGAGTTGGACGCACCTTCCTGTGTCAAAAATGGCGCACACCTTTAACTTTCTATAATGTTCGGAATTCCATATTGAGATTTAACAAAATATAACTGAAGAAACACATTTAGGTGGAGTGACTAATGGTATACGTTTTCCAGCCCTCGTGTTTGCTGTCAATGTGGTTCACTGCTGACTTCAGGTGTCCACCCTAATAGGCCACTTTTCCAGCCTTCCGATGTATTTTATTTGAGTGCTATTACACTGCTTAACAGCAACGCTTTTACAATGCTTAATAAGAGACATAGAACGCGCTATATAAGCATAAGCCAATATGTAGAATAGAAGTTAGTATTAAAGCTATGCTATTTAGATGTCAGAAAAATACCAATAGCTGTAGGGCTAGCCAGTTTCATGTGTTCCAGGTGAGAAACGTACGTGAATCTAGAAAGAAGGTACTAATTCTTTGAACATGCAGGATAACAAAAATACTTTGTGTCCTGCAGATACTTAGAGACCCAGAACTTGTCAAAGCCTTAGTCACGCAAGAGCTGAGGCCCCAAGCAAGGCTGAGGCCCCAAGCAAGGCTTGTTCTTGAGAAGTGCTGTGGCTGGGAGGTACTGAAATGCGCACAAGTGGCAAGATTACCTAAAAGCACACAAAAGGTGGTCAGAACAGTGCTTAAAATAAGTTTAACCACAGGCAATCGCTTGTGGCACTGTGTAGCAATCCAACCCGTTATTCTTTGGCCCAGCATCCCATCTCAGTTTGAACCTAGCCATATGCAAATCAGTCTTGCCTTGCTTGAATAAGAAAAGGACAGTCTAAACTGCCAGGCCAGGTCCTCCCTGAACACAAAAACACAAGACTGGTTTTGTCAGTGCAGCTTGGTTTAGGTGGCACATTGAGCACAAGATTCACATCTGGTCATAACCTTGCTGCTTAAGGAGGAACATAAAACACACAAAAGGTGATGGGAAGAAAGCTTGCAATAGGGCAAACCACCAGCAATTACTTGGGGTTGCATTTCAACCTGTTGCTGTTATGCCCATTAGGCCACATCTGTTTGGACCCATCCATATGCAAATTAGTCTTGACCTTACTCCAGTAGGAACAATCCAACCCAAACTGCCAGGCCAGTCAAGGTGCAGACTACTCATACCTCTTTGTACCTCCTTTGTGGGTGCTCCATCCTGGAGACAACCCTAAGTGAGGAGCATCACTCAAGACAAAGGCTGAGTCTAGAAGACAGCCTATAAAGGACACATGAAAAGGGAACCAAACCAAAAAAGATGGTTTGGTATGTCGTCCAGAGTGATTGACAGTGGCTGAGATTAATTTGCATCAATCACTTTGTTGTTTTTGCCATAGTATGCCCTAAGTGCGATAGGTATGCTCAGACATGGGTCCTGTATACACTGTGCCATAGGCCTCAAGCTATGCCTTATTGATGTGACTTAAGTAAGTCAAAACTGGTCTGGGGTTGCTTCTTCTGCCACCTTAAGGGGGCTTGGCCTGGCAGTTTAGACTGCACTGTTCTTATTGAGCAGGGCCAAGACTAATTTGTATAATGCGGGCCTCCAACTAGAATGGCACAGTCCGTGAAAAACAATGGAATGTGGCCCAGAGTGACTGCCAGTAGCAAATATTAATTCAAGTATTCCTTCCATCACCTTGTTTTTTTGTAGAAAATTCCCTCAAAAGCACTTCCAGCAAGAAACAAAACACACACTTAAGAACACAGCTGTCTGTACCAAAAAGACAACGTAATTCATGTACTATGTCCAACAAAAAGCTAGTACCTGTGTCCTAAAAGGATGCTGCCATTAGCCCAGCATTCCTGGGTAAAGTGATCCATTTGATGAGGTCTCACTTGAAATGTAGCTTTGGCAAGCAATCCAAAAGCAGACCTCTAAATCTTAGTAAATTCTTCTCATTAAAGGGGATGAAAAATCCCACAGAGCTCTGCCAGGAGAGGTGACCAGCTAAACAGACAAAAGAGCCTTATTGATTGACAGGAAAAGCAAGCAGCTCACACACTGGAAACGTGGCCAAATCACAGGCAGTAAAAGTGTTTAGCTAACCAGAAAGCTGATTCTAAATTGCAAGACACTACTCACTAATTTAATTTTCCTTGTTTATGGTGTAGACAAGTGTAAATAGGACGTATGCTATTGATTAGTGTCTCTGCTTTATGCCTGTGCTTTGAAGTTCTATTGTTTCTTTGCGTTATTCTATGTACTGCTTCTCTAATGCAGACTCACTTTTATATAAATAAGCAGCCACCATTTTGTAGTGCCACCTTTTTGTGGTAAAGTGTTTTTTTTGCAAACCAATGCCCCTTCTCTCTTGCTGGGTATCTCCATATTCACCTCATATAAAGGAATGCACATCAATTAGTGGCAGCAAGAGTTAGCAGCTCCAACCCCGTACTTCTCCTTTCCTACTTCTTGCACTGTCCAGTGTACCCTTGACCTCATGGTTCTTGAAGACAGCAGCAGAAACCTGAAAAAACAATGGTTAGAGGAGCAAAACTTACTTTCTGTAATTTTCACTTCCCATGTATTATGTAACCCATTAGCAGCAAACAATAAGGTGTTGAGAGATAAACTAGAGGTCAACCTTGTGACGTAATCAATGGTCAAGAGTGCTTGATGTTCTTTTGCACTATCCTTTGTACTTTTGTGAATCAATATCTATCCACTGAGGTGAACAGCCTTCTCCTGTTCATGCACAACCATGCATCCTTTCCTCGGCTATCTTTAAATTAAAGAGCACCTTCATTCTTAAATGTCACTCTCTAAGGTGTTCTGTCATAGGCAACAGAGTCAGTAAGAAGGCAATTGTAACACCCAACCTATGTTGAAGACATGCCTTAACGCAAATTGTACACCGGTCTGTTCAGAGACAGGTGTAATATTACCGGACAAATGTTTAACTGTACATAATCTCCAAAGTCTTGTACGCATTCTCTGGGCAGGGGCCTGTCTGCTATATTACGACTCTTACCTCTCAACAATTCGTCAAAGATAATTATTAGGGTGATCAGCTGCCCACTCTGTCCTCATTTGTTACTTTGTGTGAAGTAGTAACAGCAAGGACCTAGGGAATAAAGGTGACTTTTACTAAAAGATTGTCAGGAGTCCCCTTGGGTCATTAGTGTCCGAGGTGCCGGACATGAAACACAGTCTATATTTTCTCCAGACCCAAAGCGAGAGGGTGTTGAACATTGCGGCCGTGAAGAGGTGTGCAGCATTTGAACATATGCGTAACCAGAGAAAATATCAGACTTATCAGTCACTGAAAAATTCTAAACTGAGTGACACATTGAGTAAACAGTGCCATTAAAAGAGCTTGTAGACTTTAAAGGGAGTTGATTGTGAAGCTGGAAGATCGTGTTGCAGTCCAATTTGGGGTGGCTCTGCACACAGGGGAGGTGCAAAGAAGGACTTGTGAAGATCACTAGTAGTCACAGAGGCTGAGGACATTGTGGACAAAATGGTGGATGTTTGTTAAAAGACCGTTTGGGAATATGCAAATGAAGAGTTGTCTTTTCTGAAATAGAGTTCAGAACCATGGACAGCGACATACACACGAGCTTTAGGGGAATAGGGCCAAATCCACAATGTCATTTTCGGCCACAAAAGTGCGTTTAAGAGCGAAAATGACTTATTGTATGCCTGTCAGGAGTTCATTATCTGCCTCAAATACAGAGAAATCTACAATAGTAAACTGTATGCAAATGACGGTGAGTGTGTGCATCAAGCAGTGGTTTGCATTAAAAGTTTGAAAAACCGCCGCACACTCCACCCCTCCACCCCTTCACCCCTTCCACCCTCTTCTTCCTGTGGGCATACATAAATTGTAAATAACCCGATTTCTCACGCTGGAAATGATTGGAGGTTTACTTGATCATTGGGCTAGAGTAACTTCTCTTCGGGGTAGGACGGGGAACAGAAGTATATGGACAGTGCCAGAGATCACAAGGGTTGTAGAGATTGAGCAGATTATTTATGAGGCGGAGAAGCATGGGAACGATTCAGTACGGACGACTGTGTGATGTGCATTAGTTCTTTTGGGGCACAATAAGGAGCTCTTCCGTCCCCTCTTTGTCTGCAAAATATAATTTTTTTGTAGGGCTCCAGCGCCACGCCAGTCCACACCCATTTGTTGCGTTCTCTTGCCCCTCGCATCCTTTGTTTTCTCTCTGGTCCATAGCAGCTAGGGGGTCAATTTTATTGCCTATACCTTCTTCCTTCTGTTTCGATGCAGGATGTTATCTATTGACATCCAGGCTCCAGAGAAGATCCTGGTATTCTTCTGGGCTCCTTATAGCTCTAAAGTGCAAGTCTGGATTTTTCGTTACTTTACAAACTTGAACATCCCATTGTCAAAATAGAATGTCTCCTGAAGGTGTAAAGCTCTCAGTCAAACAGAGGTACCAAACATTTTTGTCAGCTTAAGGGCTAGCTTGCTTGTCTACTTGACTAATGATCGCTTCCATGGCAAATTAGCCTATTCCTTGAAGCGGTCTCTGTTGCCATTTAGACATTCGGCATTACACTGGAGTTGTGGACCTACTTTCCTGTTGAGTCACATGAATGTGAACTTGGCGAGCAGCGTTTGGTAAGGTTAGTGCCAGTCTCTTTTGGATAAAAGGACATTTTGGAGAGATCAGCAGATAAGCTCCTCCAAGTCCAAAGATGGTCACTGTAGGCTCAGTGCCCAGAACACATGCAGCGCTAGGAACTGTCACTAGGTGGATTGGGGTGAGGACAAATGTTGACATTTAAACACTGTCATTTAATGCAATTATTCTTTGTCCCGTCCTTGGAGTTATCTAGCTTAAAAAAACAACTTGATTCAAAAGAGTTTACCTTTTTCTATTTTCCGCGGCAAAGGACAATTAAAGAGCAGTTTCAAAGCTTTAAGATTGATTTAAACAATGGTCAACCACCAACCGCGTGACAATACGTTTGGCTCAAAACCACTACTGGAACCGAGAGACCGAGAGTGGCTTCAATTCAAGGGTGTAGCAGACATGTGCTGCCTTGTCAGTGCATTGGCCCCTAAAATGTTTCTTCAACTATGAGATCCTTCGGGAGCTCCTGCAGAGCTGGCTCGATGCTGTGGGATCTTTTCTTAACACCATTTACGTCCCTGCTGCAGTGGTATAAGGGCATTTGAGGCCCCCCTGCAAAGGATCTCCCCTCCCCCACCCAGCGAGGAGGACTCAGGCCAGGGGCATGCCAACCATACAGGAGCTAGTCCCCCCCGCCCCCCCTCCCCTGCACCACGGCTGCTGCAGGGGCCTTTGTTACGCCAGTGCCCGCCTGAGTGATATATTTTAATGTCATGCTGTCCATAGAGAATAGAACAGGCAAACACACCTTGTGCATCTACTAGTTGAGTATCATGCTTTTGCCCCTGGGTGGATTCTCATCGCTACAGCACCTTAACACATTTTCTCTGAAGCCATCACATTAACGAGTCTCAAGTCTTTCATTTAGCATTGACATTGTCAATGAAAAGGGTCTGGTAGAAGTTCATCTAGAGCATGGTCGGCGTCTTTATCTTCTTTCAGCTGTACTCTTCCCCTACATATAACTAGTAAAATTATCATTTCATGTAGCCACGGAGAAATAGCACATATTTCAGAGATAAAGAATTACCATTACATCTTAAAATATTGCAATTATTTATTCTGGAACATTACCTGTGTCTTTGTGCATCTCTGTTTTGGAAGGCTAGATAAGTTGTATATCATGTATGTATTTCAGTTCAAATTTAACATTCAACATGTCCTGCAGCAAGTTGAAGCATTAAATAGCAAACCTTGTAGATCTGAATGATATTTTATAAGGCATTTGGCAACGTTTGTTACTGTAACCGTCGGTAAACCCAAGCCTAGGATTACCAGGTCACCAAGATATTAAGTAAGAAAGTAATTATCAAGTGCTTTAGTTCATTTGGTTGGAACGAAGTGAACCAAGACTACATCTATCATAAAATAATGTTTTTTTGGTGACAAAAATATACCTTCCCAAAAGCTTAAACACACCTGCGTATGCCCTGCACCTCCGTCGCACCTGAAACATACATATATCTGCCATCCCATCCTATTTCCTCCACACACACGTCTAATACCCATCTCCTGACTGTCCCCTAAACAAGCCCCATACCTAACATCCTTCCACTCCCCATACCTGAGAAAAACATGTACCTAGTGTTCCACAAACCTCCTATGTTCTGCTTCGTCAGCATATCACTCGCCTGGTGCCCTGTTCCCAACCACCAAATAATATCTCCTTCCTCTAACTACCCCAAATTCCCCATTCTTGGCATGTTGTACCCAAGCATTATACCTGACATCCTGATGAATCCCCATCCTCAGACACACACATTCCTGGTATATTACTTCTATTACTCCCAACTTCAAACACCCACACAATTGATATCTTTCCCCATCAAACTCAAACTCCTAATATGAATATCTACCCCAATAAACCTTCTACATGGTATTCTACTCCTAACCTCAGCCACACATATAGCAACACTTATGGTTAGCATGATGTCCCTTTTAATCCCAGACATTATGTTGTCTGATACCATGGTCAGAGACAACATGCACACACATGCATCTTAGAAGAAAACCTCATTTATGGTGACTTATTCCACCAATAGATACATTTATAATGCCATACTGCAACACACTTGAATATATCCCAATAGCAGTGTCCTGGCCTAGCCCCAAGCCCCACACCTAGTGTGCTGCGCCTTCCCCACCACACATACATACCTGGCCTTTCTCTGCACACGCTGTTAGCTGACATCCTGCCCACTAAATAAGTACTTGGTATCATCACCCACATCCCTCCCCCTCCAAAAAATACATGCCTGTCATTCTGCCAACACCTCCTCCCAAAACTACCCCTTGGCACACTTCCTCACATTCTTCCCTCAGACAAATGAATTGCTCACATTCCGACATCAGCCTCAAGGAAATCTTATACCAGGCATCCCACGCACCATCCAGACATCGACCTCTTGTGGAGGCTGGCTGTGGGTGATAGTTCTGCAGAGGATTTGAATGCAAAGTACTACTTGTATTCTCTGATGTCAGCTCTATTAGAGGCCCGACAGAGGTCCGGACAGACCAAGAAAGACATACATAGATTAACAGGGAGGAATTCGTGGCTGTCCGTTTACAATGTATTATCTCGCTTGGCTAGCATTACTGTGCTTTGCCTCTTCACACTCACAGGTAAAGAAACAAATATTGATTGCCAGGATGGAGTGTTTTGCAGCCCATTAGCTATTTTGTGGTCCCCATAATAATTTGATTTGGGGTGGGCTTATAGAGGTCACTGAGTTCTGCATCTTGATGCAATATATTACATTCGAGCTACTGAGTTTGTGTGTGGTAGCCCATACACCCAATGCACGGCATGTCCCTCTGAACAAAGTGTGTAGTAAAAAATACAGCCTCCCCGTGGAATCTTACATTGCATTTGCTCATACTGTGAAACCAACTCAGTGTTCCCAGGTCTGAAAACAGGAATGTAACTATTTGTCTGTACGACTCATGTGGATAAGGAGCTCAAAGTAATCATTGAACTCATGGGTACATAGTAGGTGTGTCTGCAATGAGTGCATAGGCCATTACCACCAGACTTGTAATTCCATTTCCGATGCAAATGCGGGTTTGTAACTGAACCAGACTTAGCCCCTGGTTGTACACTGTGATTTTGTCTGTGCATTACAACCTGATTGTGTTAATTATTGAATTGTCCCTTGCTTCAGGAAATGGAGTTCTTCTTTGCCTTCCTCCTTTCCCATCTATCCTTGTCCACCGCGTATTATTTTCTTTCTCCGTGTGAGTAAACAATAATGTATTTGAACAAAGGCTCAATAAAAGTTTAACAATAAATACGTAATTGAGTGACACGTCTCTGAAACAAGCCATGCTGAAGGGTAGCCACTGGAGCAGCCCACTAAACCTCTGGCCCACGCTCTTTCAGACAGTCCCGACAATCGGGGTGTCTCCTTACTCAACCACTGGGGAAATGCTAGGTACTTAACAGCACGTCACTATCTCTCCCACATCCCACTGCTTCATTCAGTATTCAAGCATAGCCACAAATTTGCTGCAACACGGTTGGAGCATCCTCTGAATTTCACACACAGCAGAGGCATCAAAAGGGGTCTGCGATCCATAAATACTCACACATTGTAGGTAGCCTAGGACCCACAAATCACCTGATGAGATACTCAATAAGGAACTACTCTGCCATTAACAACTCTAAAGTTTTAAGACTGTATTTCGGTTAGAAATACTTAAATCAGAATCGCACACTGTCTCACATTTCAAAGGTCAAAGGGCAACAGATCGTCAATGCCTGCTATGACACCTATTCCTATTCAAATAAACTCAGTAAGACGACTTCTTGTTTTTGAAAAGTAGCATTTTTTGTTCTGGACCTTAAATCCGACTTAAATTGTTGTTACTGTACATTGCTCCGCCACCCAGTCTTTTATCAGGAGACTGCACTTGTGGCACACCACCCACCCGGTTTTTGCTATGCGCGTGTAAGGTACAAGTAGCCGCAAGAAGCCACTTTCTTCAAACAAAAAACCCTTTAAAATTAATCTGCTCAATATTCCACCAGCGCTTCACTTTAACAGCTAAGCAAATAAACACCCCACTAACTGATGGGTCTTCCTTCTTAATTGTGTACGTGGGAATTGTTGATTACATTACTCAGTTACCCTGCATGCATGGTAAGTGCACAATCAACCGAAAATGTCAGGGGCTGTTTGTGTGAACTCGTGGGAAAGGGCAGAGAGCAGAGCCCGCTGCAGTTCTTTGTCTCCAGCCCCGCATCTCGCATGCAGGAATGCCTGCCATTCACGGTACGGCGAGTATGTTAAAGCTACATTTCAGCTGCAGCAGTCTGAGCTGATAGGGCAACTTCACTCATAAAGATTCTTACACATTCCTATGATGAATAGGTGACAAATCAGATTAGAAATTATTATCTCAATATATGTCCTGGAAAAACATTGATATTGTTGGTTATTTGTGTAGTGAAATTGCACACCTGTTTTAAAGTTCAGCTTGAACAGTGTGCATATGGAAATTACAGACCTTTACTGTGATGTAAAGGGACAGCACTTAATTTGATAATTGAGTCCAATATCAGCTATTGGCTTTTTCCAAACAGAAATACTCCTTGTAAAACCAAAGGCTCAAGCCCACTCCATGGCCAAAAAATATCCCTGCCCCACTTACTCACTAATCAAAAGGCACGACAGGGGTCTGCTGCAGTAAGACTGGAAAGCTGTCTCTGCTGGCAAACACCTTGCTGACAAGTGACCTTAGGGTTCTTACTTACCATATTTTGTTTACTGCACAGTACTTTTTTATTCTAAAAAAAAAACGCAAAACGGGGATGGGCATGGTTAAAAGTCCACAGATAGATAACAACACCTCAGAGAACTTGAACGCTTGACCTTAAAAACGAACATCAGAAGCACCTCCTTAACTGTATCAGGTCTTCAATGTTTATTCACAGACAGCAATGCATAAATAGGTGGCCAGTCAAGGTTTTTGTTTTGACAGCAGAGCTAGCTGAGGTTCCACCTTCAGAAACCGAGATGTTGTCCGCCTCTAAATGAGGAGGGGGGACCTATGACGTTAGTGCGGATGGGAGCTCTGCCACTTTACAGCAAAGCTTTTGCTTTGATATACTTCTAGCGAAGCCTTAGGCATTCCCCACCAGTCTGGGGCTGGGTTTTCTTGCAAATCTAATAAATTTTTTGAACAGAGGGAATAGTTTTTTCACACAGCAGAAACCACAGCCCCAGCCTGGCGTTTTTATCTGCATTGGCAGGACTAGAGATTAGTTGGTTCCCCAATATGTTCCGAATTCAAAGTGTGTGGCATAAGGGGAGTACTTAGCTGTGATTTCATAAGCACGTTCCTTTAGAGGCAAATGAAATACAGCAAGAAAAAAGTGGGTTCATGGCCTGTTCCAGGTCCCCTAAGGTGATTAGAAGTGATGTTACAGAGGAAACTGTGGCTAAAGGATGATTGATGACACAGAAAGCCTTCATTCCAACACACCAGTTTTCTCCCATGTTGAGAACCTTCTTATTCCATATTAGGTCTGCTTTGTTGCTGTTAGTCTGATAGACTGAGTTGAAACCTCAAATGGTTAACAAAAATGTTTTAAACTTCCCTTCTTTTTTTAAGTTTGTGTTTATAGTGAAACAGCAAAAGAAACATTTTAGTTCATAGGATAAAATGCAAAAACTGATACAGCAAGAATAATAAAATTGAATATAATAAGAAAAGTGAAAATATAAATAAATATATGAAAAGAAATGCAATGCACCTATGCTGGAGAGTAACGGAGTAATAAAATTATAAATGGGGAGGGGAAGGCGTAAGGAAAGGGAAAATTGTCTAATCATATTGAGAGGAGAAAACTGATGAATAAAAAGAAAGAAAGTGGAAAGGACTGAGGGGAAGAAAACAAGAAAAGTTGAAAGATAAATTAGAACTGTAGAGTAAAAGGATAAAAAGTTGTAAAGGTCAAAGAGGCAGTACAAGTCATACAAATGATGACTGAGAGATATACCTACGAAAATACAGAACAAAAAGGGAGGGTGGCAACACCAGAAGATGACGCCGACAGCCATCAAGGTCCACAGAAACACAGGGATGGCCTCAACTTGGATGAAGATGTCACATAAACAGGAACGAGACGTGAGGACATATACCTATGATAAAAGATAAAAGACTGTGTTGAATTTAAATCACAGTAATGGGAGAAAAACAATAGAAATAAGTATTAATCTTAAGAAGAAGTCCAAAATCAAGTGATTTTTGAAGTGTCCATCTCCTCTGTTCTATATTGTAATTTTTTTTAAATGCACCCGGATCTTCCAAAGTGAATGTTTTCTCTTTGTATATCAGCTTGAATAAACATGGATGACGTATACTGCACCTAGCATTTAAGGCTCTCAATTGAGGAAGCATTTCCAAAATTGCTTGCGACGATCAGCTGTAGCTTTTGCAACATTTTGAGAGAAATATAGTCTGTGACCATTCCATGTTATTTGTTTTTTAGCCTTTACCGCAGACAAGACTTAAAGTAAGTCTGTATAGTGCTGAAAAAGAATAACAACGCCTCATGGTTTATTAGAGACTTTTGGACCCCATTTGTGAGCCCTCTGGATATTGAGGGGATTGGTTGATGACAAATCCAGTAGCTTTGAAGAAAGGTTTAAAAGTAATTAGTTGGATTGGACCCCTCTGTGTTTTCAGGAAAACCATATAAGAATAGATTGTTCCTACGATTTCTTTTTTCAAGATCCTCAGTATGCTTCTTGAGAAGGGAAATTACAGATTCCAGGTTTGAAATACGTGAAGCCGCTTGTTGAAGGTTGTCTGTTTTTTGTTCCACCAGCAAAACTCGTGGTTCCAAGGAAAACCATTTATCATCTAAATGCTGCAAAGTTTTTGTGGTCTCTTCCATAAGGGGTTTCAATACACAAATTTCTTCTAAAATCAAATCCATGGAGGTTGACGTGAACCTCACAGGTGAAGTAGGATCCTTTTTAGGCCTTTTATTTGAACCTGTTGGTATTTCATATGATGAGGCCATTTTCGGAATGGTTCCTGAGTGGGAATCAGATCTCAACAAAATTGCACCATCCCTGTTGTCACAATTAGAGTCTGAATCTGACTGAGAAGGAATTTGAGGAGTGTTAGAAAGTTTAAGACGCCTTATTTTTCCCATAAGCTTCAACTTGGAGCAGAAGGATTTGGAAAACAAGAGGAAGCTGTCAGGGAGACCGGATCCTCGGGGCTTGCGCTTGTTCCCAATATCTCCACCTCTTGGCAGCTCCAAACTCTACTAGCTATTATAGCACAGAGTTAAAGAAAGGCCAAGTGGGGGGATGGGATTTTAGATTGGGAACAGCGGGGAAGGAGACCTGTGGAAGCAAAAGTTAAGAACACAATAGTAAGATTATTCACATTGACTTTCCTAAACTTTGTTCGTAATATTTATATACTGATAACATGAATGATCAAGAGCTTTCTTATATCAAGACCTTATTAACTCTGGATACCTGGAAAATAAAGAAGTATTATGCAAACGTTCATATGAGCATTTTTAAAATAACATCTTATGCTCTGAACACTGAATAACACTCTGTTGGATCTGGGTTTCAAGAATACTATGAACATTGACTAGCACTCTGTTGAATCTGGGATTCAAGCATACTGTGAACATTGATTAACACTCTATCGAATCTGGGTTTCAAGAATACTAAGAACATTGAATAACACTCTGTTGAATTTGGGATTCAAGAATACTATGAACATTGAATAACACTCTGTTGAATCTGGGTTTCAAGAATACTATGAACATTGGATTACACTCTATTGAATCTGGGTTTCAAGAATACTATGGACATTGAATAACACTCTGTGGAATCTGGGATTCAAGAATACTATGAACATTGAATAACACTCTGTTGAATCTGGGTTTCAAGAATACTATGAACATTGGATAACACTCTGTTGAATCTGGGTTTCAAGAATACTATGAACATTGGATAACACTCTATTGAATCTGGGTTTCAAGAATACTCTGAACATGGAATAACACTCTGTTCGATCTGTACTGCAAGAGTAAAATGCCATGTAATGATCGCGCACTTTGCCGCTCTGTACTGCAAGAGTTAAATGGCAAGAATGAACTGCGCACACTGCTGTCGGTTCGTACTTCAAGGTTCAAATGCCATGAATTGATCGTGCACTCTGCCGATCTGTACTGCAATACTTAAATGACAAGAATGAATCGCGCACACTGTTGCTGATTTGTACATCAAGGTTCAAATGCCATAAAATGATCGCACACTCTGACGATCTGAGCTTCAAGGGTTAATTGCCAAGAATGAATCGTGCACACTTCTGCTGATTCAACCATCAAGGTTTAAATGCTAAGATACGATCGCGCACTCTGCCGATCTGAGCTGCAAGGGTTAATTTCCAAGAATGAATCACGCACACTGCTGCCGATTCAACCATCAAGGTTTAAATGCCAAGATACGATCACGCACTCTGCCGATCTGAGCTCCAAGGGTTAATTGCCAAGAAAAAACATCGCACACGCGATTTCACCAAAAGGCCCAAAACTCAAGTATTTTTGAAAACGGAGTCACTGGCCTAACCCGACCTCCACCTTACTGCCCTGCTTGAAGATCACCAAGGAAATGAGGACAGGGCCTGGAAATCCTAGGTAGGCCTCCGGAACAGGACTCAGGAAAATGCTGCTGCTCTGCACCGGGACCTCTGAACAGCGAGCACATGGAGCTGGGCTGGGTCCCTTAAATAGACCCAGTCCCCGCCCACGTGCCACACCCAGCCAGACTGCAGGAAATTTTAAGCAGCTGTTGGAGTTGAAAATCCTTGTAGATCCTGTAATAGAATCCAGTAAGGTGGCAAATGAAAATATATGCACAGAGACTTGGTGGCTTTGTTAGGTAAAAAACAATGAATATAGGTAAGAATTGTTAATGAAAAATCAGCCACATGCTTACAGTCACTGAATAAATAGGTAACAACACCTCCAGGATGAATGAAAAAATAAAGAAGATGATCCTTTTTTTAATATCAAATATATGGATGGAAAAAAAAACAGATAATGAAGTGGATGTGCCGCATTTATAAAGCAGAACTATTTCAAATTAAGCAGTTCTGACGAGAAAATACGCTCGTCAGCACATAAAATAGCCAACGCTTCTCCATTCATGAGGGAAATCCTTGGGGCCGGTCACACAAGTAGTTATAAATGAATAAAACGTCACTCCTGCGACTCACCAGTGCATCTCGAAGAGACGTGCATTCGTTTTCTCTGAAAGAGAAATGTCAAGTGGCATTTATGAAGGATTGAGGCCTCCTCCATCTGCGGAGCCTCAACGCTACGCCGCCATCTTGATCGGCACTGTAATAACGCCCTCTCAAACTTCCCTTCTACTTAAACTGAACTTACCTCCTTTGTTGGTCAGTTATATTTTTTCCAAAGATTAGCCACAAGTGTAAGTGGTGTGTTTGATAGAAATTACCCAATTTTTCTGCCCTCACAACCTCCTTATGCCTCCTCACCCTCCTACATCTACTAGATTTTATTTCGTCATATGTTTCACTGATACAGGGAAGCCCATGAAGTGAACTATATCTTGTATTACAGAGCACTGAACAGCACAAGGTGTGAGGATGTACATGTATCAAGCTACTTTGTCTGTTTCTTGCAATTTTGGGAGTCTGACTGTTTTTTATGTCCATGAACAAACCAGGAATAATTGGTTGTCAATGGTAAACCCTAGAGGACCATTGCTTGGCCATTTTGTAGATCATATGTGCCATCATCTGCAATACAGTGCACATTTTAATGCATGTGGCCTATAGTAACCCCCCAGGAAGCACATATGAGGCTGAGTGTTTTGAAAGTTCTCATGAAAAAGTTATTAGGGATCTCTGGAAGAGCACTAAAATAGATTATTTCATTCCTCAGAGGCTGAAGTCAACAAATAAACATGGACCCCTCAAAATTATTCTACATGGGAGTGCAGCAGACTGCTCATCTGTTTTTTACATTGTCTGCTGCAATGTTCACCTGTTAGACGCTTTATTTGTTTCATTTGCCAATCCAGTATAAGATGTAAGCTCCAAGTTACGAAATACAATCTTGTTCGGTCACAACACAGCTCTAAGTGATTTTCTGCTGAACCCGTGATAGTTAAGGCTGAAGCTGCAAACAGTTTGCTAAGTAAAATTGATGCCAAGCAAAAGGAGTACCAAAATCATTAAACACAACACTATACAATTTCCAAACTAAGTTAAAAAAATCAAGAAAATCACAATAAGCTAAAAAGTTATGAGAATGTCAAAATCATAACTAGAAATATGTGCTTTTAAATTTAGGACACAAAAAGCACCAAGAACAGAACATCAATATTTACTACAGACTGGTACCTAGGTGCGATTTCTGGCTGACCATGATGAAACAGAAGTTGAATAAGCCTAGCAGGTTACACCGATCAAAGATTGTACTTGGAAACTTTATTAATTTTTGGGTTCTCTAAATCCTTCATGGCAATATATTGAAGTTGGTGACGGCCTCTCAAGGTTGAATAAGCTGTAGATATGTTTCTGCTAAAACCTTCAGTTTTGGTGTCAAACGTTTCAAGCTGGACAAAGTCTGATTTTGTAGCAACCAAGGTCTGGGATACCATCCCCCTCAACCTTGACCCAAGCTTTACCTTCTAACTTAGTCACTTTTTGATTCTCTAAGTCCTCTAGCAGGTCAAGCAGGACCCTGTATCCAGTTAGGGTTCTATGAGGCCCATTACCTTCACTACAAGGTTGTGCTGAATCATTTTTCTTCACAGAAAAATACTGCAAGTGGGACTAATCTAGTAGTCTTGCTACTTAAGCATTGCTTAACCGAGTAACAACAACATTTTGTCCTGGTTCTCCGGAGGCTTTAAAATTACTAAATCTCATACATTTTTTGAAGCTGGGAAAATCAGACCTTGCCTTACCTATAGCACCAGGTCCACAGAGTCAACCTTTGGACAGCCAGGGCTGTCTTCAGGTTCACTCTTAATGTCCTTTGCTTCCCTGTAGGTGCAGCAGGAGACTAATCAGTTGACCCTTGGAGAGCATTTTCAGAAAGAGTTAGATGTTTTTCAATCTTCTTCTCCATGAGTCAAGAAGAATCGTCTTTGTAGTGCTTTTCACGGTCCAGTCGTTCTGAGGAGGTTATGATGAGGTTTTGTTTTTATTTTCCCTATAGCCAATCATGGGAACTGTTACATCAAAGTCCAGCCTCCTTTTCCTGAACTTCTTTTCTTTATTTTCTTTAAACCTTCTGAGAGTACCTCATTGGAGATGTCCCTGGTCTTCTTTCCTATGCAGGAGACCGGTATTCTCTTTCAGACACATACCTAAGGAAATCTGAGAACCTCCCCATCCCTCTTACGTAAACTGCTCTGGGCACAGACGAATGACTGTCTGAAGACTAGGAATGAATTGTTTCTGCTCCATTTGTGAACTCTACTGTAGTGGGAATTCTTTGCATTGCCATCTATTCCTGCATCCTCCTTGGTCCTTAGTAGATGTCTTATACCTAAAAAGCCATCATTGTTTACACCACTTCAACCTACCTGCTCTCAGTTTCAGTATGCTCCAGAAGGCCTGTTGTTTACACCTAGTAACTAGAGTGGAGTGAGTCAAACAAACTGGCTTGTGTTACATTTTTTAATTGTGGATTCCTCTTAGGTAGCAGAAACAACAGTTTTAATGGTTAATTGGCACTACACCTTCTAGAGAGCTGTGTTCACTATTGGATTAGATTTTTGATGAAAAGAAGATAATAACTTTGAAATACATTTCTTGTGTTTTCCCACGCAGAGTTATGAAAATTAATTTTTCATTCACATACAGGCTAACTCCTGATGAAATTTTCTTCATGTTGGCATAAATTATGTGTAACTCTCCACATTTCACATTATGGGAGCAATGCATACTGACCAAGATTATACCATTATGTCAAGATACATAATCCACATTTCATTAAAGTTAAACAAAATATAGCAAAGAAACAACAAAGGATGGCTTTACAAAGCATGAGCACCAAAACTCAACTTGAAATTCATCTTGAGCAGAATTTGTATCGTAGGGACTGTTTGAGTATTTTTTTAAATTGCATCTTTTTTACTTTGTATTTTTAAAAGGGAAAGTGCTGTAGAAAAGGAGTTCACTGCACATACGGTCTTAACTTTCTCTTTTTGTCCCAAAGACTCATACAGGTTCCTTATTCTACTCTTCGTCATTTTAAATTTGTATTCTGGAGGGACATCATCACTCATCCTTTGTCTACAATTTCTTGTGTGACTACTGCCTTTAGAGTTTTTACTTTTTTTTTTTTTTAAATCAAGTGAGTTCAATGCAGTACTTTGCAAAATGTGTAATGTTTGAGTGAGGACAGGTGCCACAATGTGTTCCTTTTTTAGGGATTTGATTTGATTTTGATTGTTTTTTGCTGGATGTATTGGAGGTGGATTAGGGGAGGCAGGGCAGGCTCATGTTGGGTTTATGTGACAAATGTGTAAGGGTACTGGACATTTTGAGATGGTGTAGCCTAGGATTAAATGATCTCCTTTTACTTATGCTTTTGTCCATATTTGTAATTGTAATGTGGTGTTATACTCTTTGAGATCTGCGCTGTTGTAGGCCACTGAAGTTGTTTTGTAGTGGAATTTTCGCATTTCACTGTCACTGAGCTGGAGATTTTTCAGAAGCAGGTGAATGCCCTTTAATTCATGCCAAATATAGGCTATTTGTTTGTCTGCATATGTCTGTTGGTGGCTGGGCCCTAGAGTCCAGGTTCATGTAGCCAGACATTTGTTCTAAGTAGGGGTGTGCAAAACTTGCATACTTTCCTGCAGTGTAATTTCTGTAAAATTACACTATTATGCAAAATTATATGAAGTGTATCTCACGCACAAACACTTACCAGAATGGTATATTTGGGTTAAAATTCAACTTGAAAATGTAATTTTGAGGTGATTTTTAGTCGCTTGCATTCCAAACTCTGCTGCTTATGTATGGATTTGAGGTTTTGCACTCCAAATGTACCCAAACAATCCGCTTGGGTTAAAAATCTACATGAAATGTTTCTTGATAGCCAACATTAAAAAACAACACTTGAGTTCAAAGCACTGGCTCTCGTGTTTGGATTTGTAGTTTTGCAATCAAAAACTGCCTGTACAGCCCGCTGTAGGAAGCTTGCTTTTTATATAGTGGACCAAAAAGAGATACATTGTGTAAAGAGTCCAAGCGAACACCAGAGGAACTACAGAGGCATACATGACACCCCAAATGCTCTATTTTGTGAGAATATGATTGAGCAGTTAGGCATATCACAGGGTTTTGCTCAGCATTTAAGCACACACACATAGGCAGTAAGTGAGACACACCCTCAATAAATAAATCCAACACCAATTTATAAAAATAGCACATAATTTTATATAAATTTAGATAACAAGATCACCAGAATCAGGTGAGTACTTTTGAATATAGGAATTTTGGGAGTTATCAAACAGTGCACTTTTCTGTAGCTGCAATGTTACTCTACTGGGGAGAAAACATACACTGCAAATGGGTACTTCAATCAACTTACAGGACCAATCTTCTGGACATAAGGTAAGTACAGGGCTGGGTCCTGAACCAGGTCAGTTTGGGTGGCTTTTGGATGGCCAGGTGAAGTGGTGCAACTCAGCATTGGATGCCCTGTGTAAGTCAATGGTGATTGGTCTTGCCACAAAGATGCTTCAGGAGTGGACTGGGAGTCCAGTCTGCGTGAACACAGCAGGGGGGTTCAGTTCTTGCAATGCTTGTGGATGTAGTGTCATCAGTGGTCCTGTTCTCCTTGGTCTGGGACAGACGAGTCCAGAGGTGGTTTGGACCGCCAAGTTTCCATCATCGTTGGTGGTCACGGTGGAGGGGGCACACAGAAACAAGCTGCAGGCGTGGCTTGGGGACCAGTCCAGCCGAACCGACAAGTGGTCTCAGAAGCCTGGGGGATGTAGGGACGCCAGTGATCCTTTTCTCCTCAGTCCGGGGAATCCAGGTGCAGAGGTGTTGTAGACTGTTGGGATTACCTCACCAGGGGCAGTCGAGATGAAGCAGGACTCTGCAGAAACAGGCTGCAGATGCCATTAGGAAGTCCACAGTGGGTGAACCCAAGGTGGGCTTCATCTCTGGAGAGCCTAGCAACCATGTTGACACTATTGGCCTTTTTCAGCTTGGGTTAGGGGGCTTGGACACAGTGTTGATGTCTGCATCGAGTTTTGGCAGTCCTCTCAATTATTTCTTTGGTTGCCTGCAGATGCAGGGAGGCAGTCCCTCTGCTCTGAGTGAGCTCTTGGCAATTTGTGAAGTTCTTCTTGGGGATTTGGGAGGCACTGGCAGCTGTCCTGATTTATTGGATGCTGCAGTGGCAGGAGAGGTCAGTTGCTCCACAAGGGTCTGGTGCAGTAGGCAGACTGGCAGGGTTGGTGCCAAGTCTGTCATGCTCCTAGATTCTCAGGTCATCAGGCCTCTTGTCCTCTCCTTCTTTTGTTTCCAGCAAAGGTCTTTTTTCCTGGTATCAGGTGGCCCCCTAAATATTTATACATTTAGGCGATATTAAGGGGAGTGAAGAGTAGTAGCCAACGGGCTACTTAACCTTGGGGTCACTACACCCTCTAGATGACCACTTCCTTTGGGGAGTGGACATCACCCTGTCCCAGAATTCTTAATTCCACCACACACAAGATTGCAGAATTCCTAAGGCTGTGTTCACTTCAGGCTGGTCACCCTAGTGGTGTGTCCAGCCTGGCTTTGCAACACACCTCCTGTATAGCTAATTTTCCTGCCTGTCCAGATGCTAAATGGGCCCTGGGGCAGGGGTGGACATCTTCCTCTGAGGAGAGCCAGATCTGCATACCAAAGGTGGTTGGCTTCTTTGAAGTTTCCTGCCTTGGAATGCAGATTTGCAGGTCATCCTGGTGGGACGGATGTGTCACAGCCCTGCCAGAGCAGGCTTTGTTTCTGACCTCCAGAGAGCAAAGTCTCTCACCTTGGGAGTCAGAACCTCTTCTGCTGGTGACAGGCTTGCTTGAACTTGTCAGTTAGCCCACCAGCAGATTGTAGGTTTTCAGGGGTCACCTCTAGGGTGCACTCTGGGTCCATGTATTAATAAATCAATCACTGGAATCAGTGAGGATTTATTAACACAAGAAGTTTGACACCAAATATCCCTATTTTCAGTGAAGCCATCATGTAGCTGGGGAACTCGTATTGACCAGTGCCCAGCAAATGTATTTAGAATGGCTTTCCTGTTCACTTACTATGTCTAACAATCGACATAAACATAACAGGTGCATATTTCACTAATGTAGATATGCCCTCACCTGTAATACAGTGCACCCTGTCTTAGGGCTCTATGGCCTGCTGTTGGGGTCACTTACAAATATTATATGCAGTGCTGGGGGACATGGCACACTAGTGTGTGCTATGTCATGTTTTCTCTTTTTGGAGCACCTTCTTATGCAGCTTGCAGTGGCAGACTGCATGAGTTTGGTGCTGGGACCCTTAGAGTGGCACACGTTATGCTATAGCTCTTAGGGACCCTCTTTAGTGCCTAGGCCCTAGGTCCTAGAGGTACCCTTTACTAGGGACTTACAGGGGGGATAGAGGGCCTGGCCACTTGGGGATCAAGTAACCGGGTGTCTTGTTTTGGAGATGGAATACTGGCACTGAGGTCTTGGTTAGCAGGAACCCAGTGCAAGTAGGTCAAAGTTGCATAAAAAAAGTAGGGGTTACTGCAATCAGAACCCAGGCTCAAGTAAAATATTTACCTGAAATGGCACTCCTATTGAAAAATCACTTGAATGTTACATTTTACAATAACATAAGCCATTTGTGTTAGGGTCATTGTTAAAGTTTATTTTTAATATTTTTTCTCAGTTTCCCTGTTGCTCTTCTGTTTTTATTTTTTATTTTGTATGATTTTTAATTTTTTTTGTTCCTTTATTCTTGGTCTATGGTCGTAGTAATAGATCTAGGCATATTTTTAGTATATATTTGTGCTAATCTTTCCCTAAAATGCATTAGATGTTTGTTGGTGGTTGAGGCTAAAGGTGGTCCAATGAGGGCTGGCAGCCATGTTCTCTTTCACGTCTTTGCTACAGCCTTATCAATCAGTTTGTGAAACATATGTATACCTCGTAGGTGCCAATTTTGTTCTCTAGTCCATAAACTCATGCACATTTTGTGAAACTAGTATGTGCCTCTCAGTCACCCATATTGCACTTGTTCTTCATGCTTTTTCCCTTTAAAGAATATAAGGAAAAAAGGGTGCCTTCTACTCTGTGCTTCTGTTACATGACTATTGTATTGTGCAATAAATGTCAAATCCAACTTTTAGCATTTCATTTGATTATTTTATGTATACATTATATTTATATTGACAAGAGCAGTCACATGAATAGCTCACTTTATCATGAAGTACATTGTTGTTGTTAATCATATTTATAGTGTCACCTTTTTATGCTCACAACAATACATTCAGTAAACAACCATCAAAATGTTATTTTCAAACACCAGTCCTAAGTTTGAAGGGTTCATGTGGGTATTGATCATGTAGTACTATATCTCCTCCTTAATGCCCTCGGATCAGGGAGGGGACCGTACTTGGATGGGGGTGCTTTTATAATTTATGAAGGATCGTCCTAGGAAACATTATTTATGATCTTTCTGGCCCAATTTCCTTTAATCTTTGTAGTTTTTAATGTGTTTCGATCTCTTGTTATTGCAAAGTCTCCTCAAGACAGGTGTTGATGTCTGTAATCATGGGTTCGAGTGGGAATGCCTTATTAGTGGTGCAGATTAACCTGGTGCATTATGTCCCTTTAGTCATTTCAACCTGGATGTGATGCAGGAATTACACAGGTTTGATCAAAGTTAGGGTTCACTCATAGATTTGGAGGCACAAGACCTTGATACTTGTTTAAGAGGATAGGATATAGAGGGCATCTGTTTTCAGAGTTGTATGTTATATTACTTATAATTGAGCCCTGACTGTTTTTGTTAGTGATTTTGGTTGAATAGATGATCCAGATTTTCTCAATGTGTTGCCTCCACATGTTTCTCCTAAATCTGTTGAGGTTTCCACCATTGTAATTTGTTGTCACCAGAGCTGCCTGCATAGCCCCCTGGACTATTGCACATTTGGGGCTAGCCTTCCTCTTTCATTGTGTTTGCGCCCATGCCTCTGTCTCTAGTAGCCTCTTCTTCTTGTTGGTTGCTCCCCCTCAGCTGAAGATACTTCTTGTTGCGTGGGGGTTTGTAGCTCTGCTCAATCACAAGCTGCCTCAGGCTCTGTGAAGAACAAGAATTTCTGGCACTGAATGATCTTAAGCTCATCTGGGAAGAGCAGAGCATGCTTCAGTCCCCGCGTTCGTAAATTCTTCTCACTCACATAAGGGAGGTTCTTTGACTTTGGACTGTCAGAGTGTAATCAAGAAAGACAAAGACCTTCATGTCTTCTATTACAAAGTGGTCTGCTCTTTGCAGTCATTGCAGATGATATTGTGATCCTTAAAGTGTTGCAACTTGGCCACATTGGGTTTTAGGCCTCTCCAGGGGATGGGTAGTTAGTTGGATCCCTATCTGCTCTCTCCGGCATTAGGAAGAAGGATAATAACCATTGAGGTGTAAATCTTTCCCTTTTACCCCCTCAGGCAGTCCCGCCACTCAGATGTTATTTCTTGAGGCCCTACACTCAGAGTCTCACTCTGTTTGTGAGGTATTTTTATGGTTGTAATATATCTGCCCCTTTGGTGTTGAGTGTGTGGAGCATATGCTCTCTTTGGGTCACTCAGTCTGCTAGTTTTCATTGGTCTGGCGTCAGGAGACCTAAAGCCAATGTCACTGCATCTATCTTGCACTGTAAAGTGTCCTGAGTTGAATTAATAGTGTCCAGCATGATGACAAATTTATTTATTGCCCCCTCGTCAGCCACCAGGTCTGAGTCTTATTCTGGCCCTCCTAACATCTCCTCAAGACTGTACCTGCATTGGGCTAAACCAGCAGTGGCAACAGAGCCCTGCCTTGTTTTCCGTGTTTCACATCTGATGCTGTTAAGTTTGATATCTTAAAAAGCGGCCTGGGGTAGAAGGTGCAAACAGGAGTCCACTCTCTTCAGCGATCTCATGAGGGGTTGCTGCAGTGTTGTGTGGGCTTGATGTCATTCTCCCATGAGGAACAGGTACCCTTCAGGACCCCGCAGGGGCAGAGGTTGGTAACCAAAGCACGAGCAGCAGGTCTTTGTCAAAGATGTAGGGCCAGATGTATCAAAGTGTTTTGCGATCAAAACGGGCCAAAGGGCCGTTTGCGATTGCAAAAACTGCATTTTGGTATGTAACAAATCCAATTTGTGACTACATACCGATTCGGTATTAGGAAGGGGCGTGTCAAGGGCGTCACTTCCTAATACCAAATCGGGGAGGTATGTCTGATTGTTTTGTGACCGTGAATGTGGTCGCAAAACATTCGCAGTTGCCACCAATTTCAAATTGGTGGTAACCCATTCGCAAAGGCGAAGGGGTCCCTAAAGGACCCCTTCCCTTTTGTGAATTCATGCAAAAACATTTTTTTAAGAGCAGGCAGGTGTCTACTCTTAAAAAATGAAAAGAAAACTTTTCATTTAAATTTTTTTAAACGCATCCCGTTTTCCTTTAGGGAAAACGGCTGCATTTAAAGAAAAAAGATTGCTTTATTTAAAAGCAATCACAAGCATTGTGGTCTGCTGAGCACAGCAGGCCACCATCCCTGTGATTGTAGCCATTCACAATGGGTCGCAAATTGTGACCTACCTCATGACTATTAATGAGGTAGGTTCATTTGTGAGCCCTTGCGAATCGCAGTATGAAACTCCTGGAGTTTCACACATTCCAATAGCGATTACTTAATTGCGATTCGCAAAAAATCGCAATTCGGTAATCGCCATTGGAAATTATGATACATCTGGCCCGTAGCCTATAAAGCATGAGAAGGTTCAGGAAGTACCTCAGTCATGGCCATACAGAGCAGACATAAATCAGATGAATTTTGCACCGATACTGCTTTGTAGATCTTTGCAGCCTAGGTTACAGTGCTAAGCCTTGGTGAACCTGCCTCTACTTCAGCACATTGCTACACATCTAATTTAAATGCAGAATGTGCTATGATTCACAGACCTAATCAGGAATACTTTGCATGCCTGCTATAAATTACAAATCAGTCCTATTTAAAGTTGACTCAAATTGCAAACAATGGTACAACAATCACACGTCTCTTCTTAGTTTAAGTAGTGTTAAAGTGAGGGTGCGCAAAGCACTACAGCACACCTGTTGCCAAGATCTGGCACTCAAGGTTATATAAAAACTCTGCCAAGACCAATTTATAAAGGAAATAGTAGAACACTCATATATTATATCTTAAATAACTAGTATACCATGGTCAAGGAAACGACAACAATGTAATCTTTGTTGAAACAATTGTAATGACTATTGTACACATTTACCTTCTTAAGAAAGAGGAGAAAACCTGCAAGTGTTGCAGAGGAACATGTGTCTTTTACTCACTCATGATTCTTTTTACATGTACAACATGTAAAACATATATCAACATAAAAATAAACATTGATATAACAGCATGACAAGTGTGTTGATGATCTCAGTTGACTGCGAACCAAAGTATAATCACAAATAAAGCCAAGAAAATAAGGTCTGAGTCCAGAATTATGGAATAAATACTTGTCAGCATGCCGCATGACCAGCACGTTTTGTCAGTTATGTGCTTGTTGTGTGGCATGCTGATTGTTTAATGATACTCTATATGGACTTATCAAGGTCTACAGGGTACATCTTACTGCAGCAACAAGTTGCTTTCCTGGCAGCCCTATACAGTTTTTTGTGACTGTGATTCTGGACTCAGACCTTATTTAGACCATTTAGTAATTTTGGATTTGACTGTTTTGAAGTTCCTTATGGGACATACAGTTTTCTTGGCTTTATTTGTGATTATGCTTTGGTAGACTTCATGACTGAAATCTGGTCTTCATGAAGATTCGGTTTTTGGGATAACTGAACTCTTAGACAGCCTTGAAGAAGTCACTAGGTAGGGACAAACACGTGTTGATTGGAATCATCCATCAACTGAGACCGTCAATGCACTTGTCATGCTGTTATATCAATGTTTATTTTTATGTTGATATATTTGTGGTGTACATGTAAAAAGAATCCTGACTGAAAAAAAGACATATGTTCCTCTGTAACACTTGGAGGTTTTCTTCTCTTTCTTAAGAAGATAAATATGTACAATAGTAATTATGATTGTTTTGACAAAGATTACATTCTTGTCGTTTCCTGGACTATGATGTACTAATTATATAAGATATAATAAATGAGTGATCCACTGTTATAAGACAGCCCTTTCTAGCATTATAGGTTAAATGAGGCTAACATGCAAGAGTTCATTTTTCCTATTTTAATTTAGTTTTTAATCAATATTTTAACATTTAGTTGAAACATTTTTTGAAAAGAAGAATTCAGCCTTAAACACATGGTTATTTCGGTTCTTTACCTCACATCAGTGCACACATTTTGTTACATATTAGTTTTAAACCAGTTGATTAGTACTTAGACTTTAGTAAATTGAAATGGAAAAGCCCTTTGATCTATTTAACTTTGAGATGAAATGTAGTTTTTTGTGTCTTGATGTATGCTTGTAAGCAATCAGAAACAAACATAAATTAAAATTTAACGAATTGAAAACGTTTTCATTACAATAGTTATAATCCCTAACAGATATGACCCTGTTTGCAAAGTTAACACGCAACTAGTGTGTTTAATAAAATAATTGATTTAATACTGTCATGGCGGTTAAGCCAATTGCAGCATTTCAGATTGAGGACAACTTTGTAGTTCGGTAATCTCCTTTGAAAATGGAGACTGCATGACCACAATTCTATTACATAAATATTATTCTTCACAAGTTTCAGTGCCACTGTTCACTTCTGCAAACGGAGATCAAGATAAACCTATCCATCTTTTTATAGTTTGATTTTCATCGACTATTTCCAATTACTGTAAATGGTTAGCTGTCACAACATTGATCGTTTTAGTTATTGGACAGTGAACCAGTTAGGCCAAGCGGTGAATGTGGGAGGGTTAATGACAAACACTAGGCTTTAGTAACATCAAGTTCAGATCCGCTTTAGTGGGCCATTGCCTTCCAAGTTTACCTGATCATTATATTTTCTCGAAATACTTCAAACCTCTAACTGTAACAAAGGTATTGACATTGAATAACATATAAGGACCAGATTAGAACGTTACTGTTCAGTTAACTTGTAGTAATTGTGGCCAACATGACAATTTTTCTAGAATAAAATGAAAGGAAATGGGCCCTCATTACGACCCTGGCGGTTGGTGTAAAAGTGGCAGTAATACCGATAACAGGCTGGCAGTAATTACTGCCAAATTATGACCATGGCGGTGTTATCTCCGATAGTCAGCCAATGTACCACACCAACTGCCAGGTTGGAAACAACAGCCACCATGACGGTAGCTGCCTACAGCCAGGCGGAAGTCAATGTTCCGCCCACCATTTTAAGACCCTGGAAACCGCCTCCTTTTCTGGGCCGGTACCAATGACATCAAAAGCCTGGTGGAAACTGAGCTCAGAAGTCAAAGGACTCACCATTGGAGACACAGGGCACAATCACGCTGCCATGGAGCCTGCGCTGCATGTCTTCCCCAGGTTCGTCCAAGTGCTGCTCCACCACGAACACCAACGATGGTGAAGACAACGACGGTGAGTACAGACGCCTAGCACACAAGGGAGGGAGGGAGGGAGGAAAATGAGAGTGACAAACACACTCACATCACCCCCCCCAACATCATACACACAATCAGCTGCATTACTAAAACATTTTTACCCCGTACCTCGGATAAATAATGCAAATACAAAACTAGAAAAAGTAAATGTAATGAGAGAAACACATCAAGATAAATAAGCGAGGCAAGATGAGAGATATATACATATGTACATAAAAAGGGACATAGCCCAGTCCACAGTGTATGCTGTCCCCATGGCCACAGGCCAAAATCCAAGGCCACACATGGCATCTGCCTCAACATGGAGAGAACACTGCAGGGGCATCAGTGTGGAAATAGGCAGGCACCTCAGGGGGACGGGAGACGAGGGGCACCTCAGCCGGCAGATGGAACAAGACAAGATGCTCTGGAGGGGGCAAAATGCCCTGTGCATGGTCCTGGGGAGTGCAAGGCCACAGTCTCTCAAGTGGGTGACTTGCCTACATGCTCTGGAGGGGGCAACATGCCCTGTGCTTGATCCTGGGGAGTGCAAGGCCACAGTCTCTCAAGTGGGTGTCTCACCCACTAGTTCTGGAGGGGGCATAGTGCCCTGTGATCTTGATCCTGGGGATGCTGGGGTTGGTGGGTGTCTTACCCACTGGTTCTGCAGGGGGCCTGGTGCCCTGTGCTCTTGATCCTGGGGAGGATGGGGTTGGTGGGTGTCTTACCCACTGGTTCTGGAGGGGGCATCGTGCCCTGTGCTCTTGATCCTCGGGAGTGCAAGGTCAAAGTCTCTCAAGTGGGTGACATGCCCACATGCTCTGGAGGGGGGAACATGCCCTGTGCTTGATTCTGGGGAGTGCAAGGCCACAGTCTCTCAAGTGGGTGTCTTACCCACTAGTTCTGGAGGGGGCATAGTGCCCTGTGATCTTGATCCTGTGGAGGCTGGGGTTGGTGGGTGTCTTACCCACTGGTTCTGCAGGGGGCCTAGTGCCCTGTGCTCTTGATCCTGGGGAGGATGGGGTTGGTGGGTGTCTTACTCACTGGTTCTGAAGGGGGCATCGTGCCCTGTGCTACTGATCCTCGGGAGTGCAAGGTCACAGTCTCTCAGGTGGGTGTCATACCCAGTGGATTTGCATGGGGCAGGTCGCACAGCAGCCCATTGGGGCAGGACTACATACCGTCTGCTGGCAGTGACGGCTGCTCAGTGGTGGTGCCGCTGCTGGTGGGGGGAGGCTCCTGCCCATCCCCTGCAGCCTTGGACGGCTGGTCAGTGGTGGTGGTGGTGCTGCTGCTGCTGCTCTTGCTGTTGGGGGGGCCCCTGCCCATCCTCTGCAGCTTCGGACGGCTGCTCAGTGGGGGTGGTGGTGGTGCTGCTGCTCTTGCTGGTTGGGGAGGCTCCTGCCCATCCCCTGCAGCCTCGTACGGATTCTCAGTGGTGGTGGTGCTGCTGCTGGAAGGGGGAGGCTCCTGCCCATCCCCTGCAGCCTCGAACGGCTGCTCAGTGGTGGGGCTGCTGCTGCTCTTGCTTGTGGGGGGAGGCTCCTGCCCATCCCCTGCAGCCTTGGACGGCTGCTCAAGGGTGGTTGGTGGTGGGGGCTCCGTCACAGTTCCAGCCCCAGGCCCCTTGCTCTTCCTTCCTGCTGGTGCAAGCTCCTTGCTCTTCCTGGCAGTAGCTGGGGCAGGCTCCTTAGTCTTTCTGGCAGCAGGTGGGGCAGGCTTCTTGCTCCTTCCGGCAGCTGTGGCAGGCTCCTTTCCCTTGAGGCTGCCTGGTGCAGACTCCTTCATCCTCAGGACATGTGCCCTGATTCCTTTCCCACCACGAGTGGGTATGGTGACGGCTGGGTCTGTGGACTGGGTGGCTGAGGTGCTTAGCTGGGTTTTTGCCACCCTGGCCAGACCTGCAGGACTGGGGGGGGGGGAAGAGGTCAATAGTGGATAGGAACACTTTTTAGGGACAATGGGGCGCGAAGAGGGAGAAGCTGTGGGAGTGGAGGAAGAGGGAGTGGTTGTAGGAGGTGTCTGTCTGCTGATTTTGGGTGCATGGGCTGGATGCAGTTGTGAGGTGGATGGCTGTTGGGAGTCTGAGTGCTTGCACTTGTGTACCTTGGGAGAGGGGGCAGACACAGTGGGAGAGGAAACAGGGGACGTGTGCATGGCTGTTGTGGAGGTGTCTGCCAGTGAGGTGTGTGTTCTGCTAGGTGTGGTTGTGATGCTGGTAGTGGATGATGGTGTTGTGCATGCAGGTGTGAGTGTAGACAGAACTGGTAGGGCGGTGGAGAAGGAGGAGGAGGGGCACACAGTGGAAATTGTGGATGTTGGTATGTCTGCATCTGGATGGTGTTTGTGTGAGTGCCTGTGGGATGAAGTGTGGTGCTTCTGTTTGCCTGAACCACTCTTGTGTGTTGTCTTGTGTGCATAATCGTCTGCCTGTGTGCTTCGGATAGGTTGGGGTTGAGGAGAATGGGATTGGGAAGAGGAAGTTGGAGAGGGGAGGGTGGAAACAGGGACAATGGCTTCCATCAGAGAGGAGGCAAGAACCTGGATTGATCTCTGTTGGTCCACCAAGCCAGTGTGAATGCCCTCCAGGAATGCATTAGTCTGTTGCATTTGGGCTGCCAGCCCCTGGATGGCATTCACAATGGTTGACTGCCCTACAGAGATGGATCTCAAGAGGTCAAAAGCATTGTCACTCAGGGCAGCAGGGTTCACTGGCGCAGGGCCTGAGGTGCCTGGGGCGAAGAAGATGCCCACCCTCCTGGATGAGCAGGCACTGGAAACTCGATGAGGGGCTGCTGGGAGGGCGGTGCTGCTATGGGGGGTGGCAGCTGTACCTGTAGCTGAGGTGGTCACAGAGGTGTCCACCACCACCAGGGAGCTTCCAGCGGAGGAGGTATCTGTCTCAGAACTGTTCCCTCCAGTCTCCGCCATGGTGCTCTCCTCGCCCTCCGTCCCACTGGTGCCCTCAGCGTCGGTGGACTCTGCCTCCTGGGTTCTGTTTGATGCTGCTCCCTCTCTCGGCGGTGCCTCTGCTCCTCTGCCAGATGATGCTAATGCACATAAGGACAGGGTGACAAAACAAGAAAGGGGGGAAGAGACAAAGGATACACTTGGTCAAAGGCTGCACCAACACCACCGTTGGCATACACAGCACCCTCACAAACAGGGAACAGGCCTACACACTATGCATTGCACTAACAGTGATATTGCTAGCCACCAAGGCATAGGGATGGGCACACACCGGCAAATCCAGAATACCTGGGACCCACGCAGCCCTAACCAGTAGTAGATGCCTACAAGCTAGGTAGCAGGACTATCCCTTCAAAACCCTAGCCACCAGGGGACCTATGCTGCAAAATGAAGCCTGGCCAAGGGGCACCCACTGACACACATCCACCACCCGGATACCACCCCACCAGGTGTTAGTAGTAACGATGGGCACTGGACTCACCCTTGTGGCTGCTGTCATGACCTCAAGTGCCCATCCAGCTCTGGATAGGCCACTGCCAGTATGTGGGCCATCAGGGCACTCAGGGTTCAATGGGCACCCCCTCCTCGTTGGGAGGCCATTGCCAGCTGGGCCTCTGCCGTCTTCCGTTCCCAGCGTCTCAGGTCCTCCCACCGTTTCCAACAGTGGATGCTCCTCCTGCTGTAGACCCCCAGGTTCCGCACGTCCTTGGTGATGGCATGCCAAATACCCTTCTTTTGATGGGCGCTGACCTGCAGAGGCAATACACACAGGAAAATTGTATTAGTCAGACAGCCCTGCTTGTTACACCTATGGCCCACCATACCGCTTCACATCACCATTTGCACACACATGGGCCGGCACACAACCAATACGCCACCCAGTGGACATCCACCCACTCCCCCTACATAAGGCCTTCAAACACACCACTCCATGCATTCATGCCACATGCATCGTGCCCACAGTGTACTCACCTGTTGGTCTGGTGGCCAATACGGCAGTCAGTACTGGGGTAGGACCCCATCCACCAGTCTTGCCAACTCTGCTGAATAGAAGTCACACAGGGCATGGTAGGTTCCAGACACAGGTCACAGCAGCACATACAGTGTAGGTCCTCTCCTGTTGAAGATCAGGTAGCAAGTGAGGAATCAGATTGAAAATGGTGGTCACGTCCGCAGCGGTGCATACCATCACCGCCGGCGTAGATCACCACTGGCCACTGTGAACCCATAGGGCCCAATGTTAGCCAATGAGGAGTTGCACAGCGGTTCCCGACCGCCTCCCGCAATGGTGCACAACATCAGTGGAATTACCTCACTTCCACCTGTCCCTTCACACAAAAAAGGCGGACGCCATTTCAGGAGTGGTGGGCAAGCCATAGATAATTGCTGCGTCACTATTTAAATTTGGACATATAGGACAATTTAAACTGACCCATTACAAATTAACAGCATGCAATGTTCTGTTGTATCCCGATTGTTCAGTTTGTGACCGGCTCCTCACTCTTTTGCCCCATAGATTGCTACTGCTGCAGATGAATAGGAGATATAGACATACCCCCGTGTACAGACCCCTGGTGGACTTGTCAACAATGGAGGACAGGCAAATAATACTCACCTATAGACTTGACAGGGCCCCAATCATAGAGCTGTGTGCCGAATTGGAGCCTGACCTGATATCTGCTATCCGTCCCCCCACTGGAATCCCCACTCTTGTGCAAGTTCTATCTGTGTTCCATTTCCTGGCAACTGGTTTATTCCAAGTGACAGTGGGCTGGGCAGCAGGAATGCCACTGCCAATGTTCTCAATAGTGCTGACAAGACTGTTGTCTGCCCTGATTAAACACATGTGCAACTACATTGTATTTACCCAGGTGGAAGAGTTGGCCACAGTGAAGGCCGAGTTCTATGCAATGGGACATGTCCCCAACATAATAGGGGTGACTGATGGAACACATATTGCATATGTCCCCTCCCCCTGGCAAAATGAACAGGTGTACAGAAATCGTAAGAGTTTCAACTCTGTGAATGTACAGATGGTGTGCTTGGCAGACCAGTACATCTCCCATGTCAATGCTAAGTATCCAGGGTCAGTGCATGATGCCTTTGTCCTGATGAATAGCAGCATTCCAAATGTGATGGTCCAACTACAGAGGCACAGGGTGTGGCTAATAGGTGAGCCCTGGTCCCCACCCATCATATGTTGAAGTATGGTATGCTGTGGACCATATGGGATAGTGTGTGGCTAAATGTTGTCCGTCAATATTTGCAGGCGACTCTGGTTACCCCAACCTATCTTGGCTGTGGACCCCTGTGAGGAATGCCAGGACCAGGGTAGAAGAACGTTACAATGAGGCACATGGGCGAACCAGAAGGATTATAGAACGGACCTTTGGCCTCCGGAAGGCCAGGTTCCGGTGCCTCCATCTAACAGGTGAATCTCTGTGCTACTCACCCAAGAAGGTCTGCCAGATAATAGTGGCATGCTGGATGTTGCACAACCTTGCCTTGAGGCGCCATGTGCCTTTTCTGCAGGAGGAGGAGGCTGGAGATGCCCGTGTGCCAGCAGTGGACCCTGTGGACAGTGAGGATGAGGAGGCAGAAGATGAGGATGAGGGCAGCAGAACGGCAGTCATCGGACAGTACTTCCAATGACACACAGGTAAGACAGTGTTACTTCACTTTTCATTGTAATTATTTTAAATTTCTGTGGCACTGGCATGCTGTTATTTCCCACTTCTATGCCCACTTACTGTACCCTTTGGCAATTCATTTTACAGATATTGGTGCCTCACAATAGTTCCTGGTGTGATCACTGCAGTCAGCTACAGATCATTAACATATGCTCATTTACTGTACAGTGGAATTGCATTGTTTGAACCTGGTTAAATGAACATGTATTTGAAAAATTTGACATAGTCCATACGTCTGTTTTTTTTCCAAGGGTGTTTATTGAAGTGCTAAGAAAAAGAGGGGCAAGTGCAATGGGATGGGGTGATGATGGAGTTAAGTTCAGGGTATTGTTCCAGTCTATTTGTAGCACACATGCATTGTTCAAGGGGACATAGGAAGGGGAGCAATAGCAGTTCAAGTTTGACAGGGTGACAGGGTGGGGCACAAGGGTGACAATCAGGAGAGTCTCATTTCCTGGTGGGGGTTTTGGAAAGTGTCTCTGGCTTCAGTCTGGATCGCAGCGAATGGTGGCCTATTGGTCCTGTGGCAAGGCGTTCTGTCCACTAGCGGCAGTGGAGGTGGAAGGCAGTTCAGATGTCTGACTAGTGGCAGGGGCCCACTGTTGTGAGACTGCCTCCCTCATAATATTGGCCATGTCTGCCAGCACTCCTGCTATGGAGACCAGGGTGGTGTTGATGGCCTGCAAATCCTCCCTGATCCCCTGGTACTATCCCTCCTGCAGCTGCCTGTTCTCCTGCACATTGTCCAGGATCTGGCCCATCGTGTCCTGGGAATGTTGATGTGCTCCCAGGATCTCTGCAAGTGGCTCCTGGAGAGTCGGTTCCCTGGGCCTGTCCTCACCCTGGCGCACAGCACTCCTCCCAGTTTCCCTGTTGTACTGTGACTGTGTCCCCTGAACTGTGTGCCCACTGCCACTGACCCCAGGTCCCTGATTGCCTTGGGTATGAGGGGTGCCTGGGGTCCCTGTAGAGGTGGACACACTGCTAATTGACATGTCCTGGGGACAGAAGTTTGGGTACAGTGGGTGGGTGCTATGGTGGTGTTTCCCGATGGCTCTGTGCTGGTGTGTGACTGGTCCTGGGTAACCGGCTGTCAAGGGGTCCCTGATGGGCCTGGTTGGTCATCCAGATCCTGAAGTCCAGAGTTGCTGTCATCACTGTGGGACTCTTCTGTGGGGGACCGGATATTGCTGGCACGTTCTCTCTGCTGACATTGGCTGGGGTACCTGTGGGGATGTAAATGGTGTGTTATTGTTTCTGTGTCTGACATATTGTGGATCCGTGGCTTGCCCTCTTTGGTTGTATTTGCCCTGGCAGTTTTCACTTATGTACATTTGTATGTGGTAGGATAGCTGATTCTCTCTAGTGTGCTTGCTTTAGTGATAGGTGTCCATGCAGGTCTGTGAGTGGTGTCCATGCATTGGTATGGCATGCAAGGCTTGGCATATGGATGAATGAGATGTGTTGGTGGGGGGTGTGGGACGTGGTGATGTAATGGGAGTGAGGGTGTGGGTATGTGATGGCGTGTGGGTAGGGGGGTAGTAGTAGTATAGAGTTGGCTTACCAGAGTCCAGTCCTTCTCCTACTCCGGCCAGGCCCTCAGGATGCATGATTGCCAAGACTTGCTCCTCCCATGTTGTTAGTTGTGGGGGAGGAGGTGAGGGTCCACTGGCAGTCCTCTGTGCAGCAAGTCGGTGTCTTGCTGCAATGGAACGTACCTTCCCCCTAATTTCTTCCACCTCTTCCTGATGTCATCACTGGTTCTTGGGTGCTGTCCCATGGCGTTGACCCTGTCCACGATTCTCCACCATAACTCCATCTTGCTAGCTATCGATATCTGCTGCACCTGTGCTCCAAATAGCTGTGGCTCTCCCCTGATGATTTCCTCCGCCTTGACCCTTAGCTCCTCCTCTGAGAATCGGGGGTGTCTTTGTGATGAAATGGGTGTTGAGTGAGTTGTGTAGGTGTGGGTGTGAAGGGTGATGTGTTGGGGTGTGTGATGTGGGGTGCGTGGGTGGTGTGTAGGTGTAGGTAGTGTGTGGCTCTGGTTTTGTCTGTGGTCATGGTGTCTGTCTCATGGCAATGGTTTGTAATGGTAAAGGGTTGAGGGTAATGTGGGTGTGTGTTTTATAGTGGTGTTGCTGTGTGGGTGTGGTGTGTGTATGGGTGTCAGGTGTGTGTTGTTTGAATTGTCCTATGTGGTGTTGTTTTGCATGAATGCGTGTATTTTTGAGCGCGGTTGTATGTACCACCAATGGTTTACTACTGTTGAATGTCCACCGTGGTAATTCGTGGGTCATAATGTGGTGGGCATAGTTCTGTTGGCGTAACGGTGTGGGTTTTGATACTGCTACTTTATCACTGACCTTTGGACTGGCGATATTGTGTATGTGGCTGAATAGTGACGGATTGGTGTGTGTGTGTCATAATATGGTGGACGGATATCCGCCGCGGTGGCGGTAAATTGGCGGCAGTCAGCGTGTCTGTAAGTGGGATTTATCGCCAATGTCACGATGAGGGCCATAACACCTTTCATTGTTTTTGAAGAACTTCTACAGCTCATACGAAGCACAACATTTTATGAAGACCAGTTTTATTCATTTAACCGTACTTTTATAACTTTAAAAAATAAACACTTTAATCTTTAGGAGTTGTATGGCTACTCTTGGGGGTGTCCACAGCCCGAACAGTGATGTTGAAAAGTTTCATTTTTCAAACACCTCGAGTAATAGTTGTTTTAAAAAGCTAATAAATGTAAGCAATTTATAGTTCACAATTTTATTGGTGAACTGCCTAATAACATCATGCAGGCTAGAAAGTGATTCTGCTCATAGATAAACAACAGCCATTTCAACTTTTTAATAAATAAACTCCCTCATCCATTTCCATCAAAGCTAGAATGAAGATGACATGAAATGGATCTCTAAGTCTCCCCACATGAGACACAGGAAAAAAAGGATCCAGAAAGCCTAATTGGCAGTAACAAAGATGAAGTAGTTATTTTTGATTTCAAGAGAGGCCTGAGGAAGTACAGATCCCTTCTATTCCACCTTGTCCTGTACCCCCGCCACTTGCTTATATCTTTTCAACTCCCGCACCCCAAAAAACAGCACATCCAGTCCCTACTGCAGCCACAGCCTGCCGAAAAGAAAAGCAAATTTGACTTAACTCCACCACAACTTCTTGCTTTGGCTATGCAAGGAAGCTCCCCTCCCTGGTTTGGAACGTCTTTACATTTAAGCCAAATGAGGACCACATTGTAAATTGCACAGCTTGCCACAGACCAGTGAATAGTGAAAAGCTTGGTAGAGATTGTGGTATGGGGGTCAGTTGCCCAAATATAAAACTACAAACCAATCTTATAGAAACAACACCTAAATGAGAGAAGAACCTAGACAGATAGAAGGAGGTTGTAGTGAGATGCAACTCTGTCGCCTACCTCCACAGAGGTCAGCTAAGGTGCTTTTATTACAAAAATGCAAACACAAGAACCCACTATAAAGTATAAGGTCAGCAAGGATGCACTGCACCATCAAACACATTGGGGGTCATTCTGACCCCGGCGGTCATGGACCGCCTGGGCCAGGGTTGGCGGGAGCACCGGCAACAGGCTGGCGGTGCCCCGCAGGGCATTCTGACCGCGGCGGTTTGGCCGCGGTCAGAAGAGGAAAACCGGCGGTCTCCCGCCGGTTTTCCGCTGACCAAAAGAATCCTCCATGGCGGCGCAGCTCGCTGCGCCGCCATGGGGATTCTGACACCCCATACCGCCATCCTGAACAGGATGGCGGTATGGGGTGTCGTGGGGCCCCTGGGGGCCCCTGCAGTGCCCATGCCAATGGCATGGGCACTGCAGGGGCCCCCGTAAGAGGGCCCCACTTTGAATTTCACTGTCTGCACCCGTCGCACCTTCCCACTCCGCCGGCTCCATTCAGAGCCGGCGTCCTCGTGGGAAGGTTGTTTTCCACTGGTCTGGCGGGCGGCCTTTTGGCGGTCGCCCGCCAGCCCAGTGGAAAACCCAGAATCACCGCAGCGGTCTTACGACCGCGGTGCAGTATTCTGGAGGGGGGAACTCTGGCGGGCGGCCTACGCCGCCCGCCAGGGTTAGAATCACCCCCATAATCTAGTTCATTTATACAGTAAGAAACGGTCAAAAATGTTAGTGTTTGACCTCCTTCCTTTTTCTTTGGAGGCAGGAGTGGTTTTTCTGAAAGTTGTGAAGGCCCTTGGTCCAAAATGGAAGGTTCCGAGCCAGACCTAATGTTCAGCTGTTGCTATGCCACAGTTGTACTATCAGGTGCTGGGACTGGTTGCTGACTCAATGAAAGAGAGTGCGGGAAATTCATATATCTTACCACAGAAGTTTTCAGCCACAAACTACATGTGCACGTTAGTCTTGGAAGGCCGCTGGAGGCCAATGACCATGCTGGTTGGTGACCACTAAGACTGCCGAGGAGAATCCAGTGGCCAGAGAATAAGATGAGAGTCATGCCAGCTGACCCCAGCAGAGATGGATGATCAATGGTGTGAGTGGTGCAGGCCCCAGAGGACTGAAGCCCGCTAAAATGTGTAGGGCACAGCTGTTGGTGACAAGTAGCATGGATCCAAAATGAACCGGGATCCACATAAGGGGATATATATGGCGACAGCCCCACCGGTGGCAGCATGAGGAGGTGGGAACCTTGAGACAGCACAGCTGCACATGAGACTGATGAGAGGCCCCAACAGACTGCTAGTCCCCCACATTGCACATGTAAGAGGGCAGGGAGAGACAGTTATGGTGCTCCGGAATGAGGCCCCAGGATGCTTGGCACTCCCAGCAGCAAGGCTGAGCCTGCGATATTCTGACATTGGGGTGGTCCTTACTGCATTGCCAGCAGACATTAGGCCTGAGGTGACCCCCAAAAAGGGAGATGGCCGCTTAACCTCTTGACTGGCCTACAGCACACTTAAGAAGGGGGCACCTGGCTGGAACAAAGCATGCAAACCCTCTTGGTCTGTTGCAGGGTAAACATGGATCCATATCCAAAAGAGGGATAGTGCTTCTCAGAATAGAGCTTACATAATTAATTGGTCTGCCAAGTAAGCTACCATAGTGTGCTACAATGGCCAGAAAACACCCACATTGCATAAGATGGAGAAATATGCACTCAGCGCCAGGCGCTGGGGGGTAACCAGTGGCACGAAGACAACCAGCAGCTGACAGCAGAGGATGCCTCCTAACCTTCCATGAGAGACCTACTATGGGCAGTACGAGATACCAAACAACATTGGAACAAAAGATAGATACTGTTGCTCTGGAGCTTACCCTCATATGAACACACCTGCAAAAGCTTTTAGAAAGGGTTGGAACATTGTATGCAATAGTGGAGGAGCACAGTGGAGATATTAGGCAATTTTAGATGGTGGGCTGCCAAAGCAAAGAGACTACTGGCTTCCTGCATAAAAGGGCTAAGGATGCAGAGGGAAGATCAACGTGTGCCTGATGGGCTTGCCAGAGAAGATGGAGGGCAGGATTGTGGAAGAATTTGTTGCAAAATCTACTTAGGTCATCTCTCCAGCCACAACACTTTTCAGCCCATTTTGTGATGGAGAGAGTCCACCGAGTCCCGGGGGTGCCGCCTAAGCGAGGAGCATGGCCTGCAAGACTTTTAAGTTATGGGGACCAGGAGTCAGGCTTAACTTAGAGGCAATGTGTAAAGTATTTGTGCAATAACCCATACAGTGCCACAGTGAAAACACCACAAAAATGCACAACACACATTTAGAAAAATATATGATATTTATCTGGTTAAATTAAGGTCAAAAGCATAAAGATTCAATAGGCACATGTTGAGATATCACTTTTGCAAAATTAAAAATAGTCTACATTTTCAAAATCAACAGTTGTCTCTTGTTTGCACAAAGTACATGGTTTGTGTCAAAAAGAACACGCACAGAGACTGCAGAGGAGAAGATGCGTGGAAAAATAGGGTGTGCATCGGAATTTCCGCCGCAGCACAGTCAATGCAGCGTTTCTTTCCATGCTGCAGAGGCTTTGCGTCGATTTCCAGCATGCAGTCTTGGTTCCTCATTGTGATTCGGGGACCTTTTTGACTCCCAGTGATGATGCTGGGAAATCCTTGGCATGCAGAATGAAGTCACAGGTGTTGTGTCGATCCGGTATGATGCTGTGTTGATTCTTCACTCTGAAAGTCAGGCTGTGTCGTTCCGGTTCGGCAGTGCGTCGATCTGGTAGGACTGTGTGCCAAATTTCCAGTCGCAAGGCAGGCGCTGCATCGAATCTTCACTCAGAAAGTTAGGCTGCGTAGTTCTGGTTTGGCTGTGCGGCAATTTTCTCATTGCAAGGCAGGCTGTGCATCATTGCCGTGGGGCTGTGCGTCGATTTTCGGCTCAAAAGGAGTTTCCTGAAGAGATGAAGGGTCTAATTACAACATTGGATGAGGGAATTACTCCATCCCAAACATGACTGATATCCCCCCGCCATATTACAAGTTCCATTATATCCAGTGGAACTTGTAGGATGGTGGGTGAGCTATCTGTCACATTTGGGATGGAGTAATCCTCTCTGCCAAACTCGTAATGAGGCCCGAAGTCTTTTTGGCCCTGAGACTTCAGAAAACAGGAGGCGAACTCAATCCAAGCCATTGGAGAGCACTTCTCAGCAAGTCAGAGGGCAGCAAGGCAGCAGGGCAACTGCAGGGCTGCAGGGCACATTTCAAGGGCGGGTTAAGCCTTTAAGGCACCACCTTTATACTCACACTAGCTTGGCTGAGAGGGAGGTGATGTGACCTCTTGCCTGTCCAGGCTCTTTCTCTCCATCCTGTGGAAGTTCTATCACAACCAGCAGGAGGGCAGTCTCTTGTCTGTGTTGGGAGAGGTTCAGGAAAGCCGTCAAAACATCAGACAGCTTGGTAACTTGGTGGGTTCCCTTTAAGGGTAATGCTAGTTGATCCTGAGCATGGACATCGTGCTCAGGGTTAAAAAGCAAGGTGTTTGATACCAAACACGGGGGAATCTGCCAGGGTATTGCAGAGCTGGACATCTGGGAACTGCCCAGATACCAGTCCGTGTTATCCTATGGACCCCTGGTTACTCGTGGTAGGGCAGTCTTTCTCAGCAAAGCAGTCCAGGTGAGTCCATTGGGCAGCCGGGCAGTTCCTCTTGACAGGTTGCAGGTTCAGGTCCAGAAGTGTCTGATTTGGTGGGGTCAGGGACCCAGTTTATATACCCAAAAATGCCTTTGAAGTGGTGGAGACTTCAAAGAGTGGGTTTGAAGTGCACCAAGTCCCCTTTCAGTACAGGTCTGTCTGCCAGGGTCCCAGTAGGGGGTTTGGCAGTCCTTTGTATGAGGACAGGTCACTAGCCTTTGAAATGTAAGTGTTAGGCCTTCCACCCTTCCAGCACAGGAAGACCCATTCAGTTTGCAGATGAGTGCAGGTGTGACTGCGTATCCTGTGTTTGTGGTTGTCTGGGTAAAATGCACAAGGAAGCTGTCAACCAGCCCAGCCCAGACGTTGATTGGAGACAGGCTCTAAGGCACAGATGGATTTTAAGTGCAGAGAAATGCTCACTTTTTAAAAGTGGCATTTCTAAAAATAGTAATATAAAATCCAGCTTCACCAAAAAGCAGGAATTTCAATTACCATTCTGGTCATACTAAATATGATCTGGTTACCCCTTTCTGATCAGAATCTACAACTCAAACAGTGTATGAGGGTAGCCTTAATGCTAGTCTATGAAAGGAGCATATGAAAGGAGCAGGCCTCACAGTAGTAGAATTTTTTTTAGGACACTGCCAGGACTTATAAAACACACATGTACATGTCCTGCCTTTTACCTAAATAGCACCCTGCCCTATGGGTTTCCTAGCGCCTACCTATGTAGACATATGTAGAAAAAGGGGAGTTTAAGGCTTGGCAAGTACTTTTAAATGGCAAGTCAAAGTGGCAGTGAAACTGCACACATATGCCTTGCAATGGCAGGCCTGAGACATGGATAATGGGCTAGTTATGTGGGTGACACAACCAGTGCTGCAGGACCACTAGTAGCATTCAATTTACAGGACCTAGGCACATGTAGTGCACCTTACTGGGGACTTATAAGTAAATCAAATGTGCCAATTGGGTATGAGCCAATATTACCTTGTTTAGGGAGAGAGCACATGCACTTTAGCACTGGTTAACAGTGATAAAGTGACCAGAGTCCTAAAGCCAGCAAAAATGAGGTCAGAAAAAGAAGAGGAGGAAGGCAAAACGTTTGAGGGTGACACTGCAGAGAGGCCATTTCCAACAGTCGCACTCGAGCAGCAGGCTGCTTGTGCAGGCTGACACTGGAACTCTGCAGTCTCACTTTTAATTGGGTCATCTATGGTAGCACAATCAGTGCTGCAGCCCTGGTAATCCCTTTACTACCTTGCCCTGGGTACCACTGGTACTAAATACTAGGGATTTACAGAGGTGGTAAAGTCCTTGCCAATTGGCCTATGTAATTTGACATACTGTTTAAGGGAAAGAGAATAGGTACTGAGGACTGGTTAGCAGGCCTCAGTAAACTAACAGGTCAAAAATGACCAGCATCAAGCAGCAAAATGTTGGCATGTGACCATCCAAAAAGGACACTTTGCAACATGATTATGTGCTTTAATTGAGAGATGATGCCAAGGTCATGGCAATGGAGGGTGACAAATAGTGGCTAATAGAATGCCTCATCCACATGCTAGTGTTTTTTTAAAGATTTTGATGCAGGAGGTAAGGAAAGAGAATTGTACCATGAGCAAAGTCATCCCTTTGTTACACTTAATGCAGGCCCTTTTGCGTAAGGTGTAAGAAACATATACCAAAATCAATGAAGAAGTAGCTGGTTTGGTCAACCACATAATCCTTTTTCTTGATTCGAATGTCAGATTGCAACAAAAGATCATATACTCTCTGATGAACACTATACTGGATACATGGTACAAACAAGGCTATCTACTTTCACTACGTTTTCAGCAAAGAACTGGATCATCAGGAAAGTGATTGAAAAACTGCAACTCTGAAGGCCCAGAAGAACTAATGTGCTGTCTTCACTAACCTCTGAAGAGCACAGTGGTGGCCCCAAGTCCAGGTATAAGTCAGAATTTAAAAAGCACCACCTGCTAGTGGTAAAACAATCAGCATTCCAAGATACACCTGCTACTAAATCTACAATACCAACAACATCACCTCAACCATCTTCTGCTATGAGTTGGCTTCTGACAGCTAAATTAAGCACACATGTGCAATAAACCTGAAAACAGCAAATGTCTACAACTATGACCGTAGAGAGGATGGCATTAGGCTATTTAGATGAGCAAACTGATTTTTTTGCAGATCAGGAGCCATTGCTATATTTGCATGGAAAAAAAGTTTAGTGATCACAACTCAGAGGCTTGCAATAAAATATCTTGATAGTCCTATAGTCTGTGTAACTGATTGGGTTTTAAGTGTGACTGGTGCAATTGTCATAGTCAGAAAGACTAGTCTCTCTCAATTCAATTTCAAATTATTTATTTATGTTTTGGAACTCTCTTAAATAAGTCCACATAATAAAACAAGATAAGACATACAAACCTGAACAATGCATAAAATAGCAAAATATACATGAATCATGAAACAACTGCCTGAAATGTACATATAATAATAATATAATAAAATAATAATAATAATAAGAGCGGTTTGGTCAATTGATGTCACACAATTGTGGCTTCCCTGAACCTCTGATCATATCACCTCTCTCCCATATCTTTCTTCCACCAACCAAAAATACCTATTTGCATCTTAAAACAAATGTAAAAAACATTAAAAAAATTTAAACTCTAAAAGAAAACAATTCATTTGGAGGGGAGTACAAGGCTTGGAAAAACTCTGGTGCTGACATCAGAGAGAACTGAAAACAGATGGGTCTTAGCCATTTACGCTGATAAGGGGTAAGGGAAGGACAAACAAATAGAACATGATTTAGGTCTTGAGTTTCGGGAGAGCAGAATTTGCACTCTTTAGTTGAACCATACTATTTTGCCAACACTACATTTACAGGTAACAATCTCAATCCCAGAAGCAACCAAAACCGCCTCACCCCATGTGGTAAGTTCCAGTTTACGTAAGGTTGTGCTTTTTTTGCTATTAAGGATTTTGATAAAATTGAGAAAGTTCTCCTTTTTGCACAGCTCTCTAAGTCCAATCAATGACTTAAGGACCAAGTTGCCTGTTTTAGGCTGCTTTTTATTTGCAGGGAAGGAGTAGCCAAGATGGGCTTGAAATCTACTTTGAGCATTTCTAGGGCATATGCAAGATTCTTAGAGAAGGTATACCTGAAGGTATTATTTTCCGCAAAGATTTATTTTGCAATAAGGCCCTCAGAGTATTATCCTCTGCTTTCATGAGAGAAGCAGCCCAACGGATGAACCTGGCTAGACCCTAGGCAAACATACTTCTTAAGCCCATTTCCAGCCTTAGGGCAGCCACTGAAACAGCTGTATTTACAGATAAAAGCTTTCTGAGGATCTTACCCTTATGAAGATTCTGAAGCCTCCATTTGGAGGAATCTATGAGTTCCAAACCATAGAGAAGACAAGTGGGGATCTTAGCTAGGTAAAGCACTAGGAGATGGGCAAATGTCTTCTTCCCGTGGCCATATATAACGCCCCCAAACCTCTTGCTTGAGCATCAGCTTTAGATGTATTAGAGGTGATTTAGGCAAAGTCACTAATATTCCAACATACAATTTTCCCTAAAAAGTATGAGAATTCATGATTTCCAGTTTTTGGTTACCCAGTGCCCAATGGAAATTAGAAAATGTTGCTCTCTTGTGGCAATGGAAGCGCAACAACTTGCTCTTTGAAACATTAATCTTTAAAAAGTGGGACCCAGAGAACTCTGACAAAGATTGAAGATGTTTCTGTAGGCCTTTTGGGATTAGATAAAAAATAATAGTATAATCCGCATCCAGTAAACAACAGACCAGGTGTCCGCATAATTGAGGGGGAAAACCCTGACTTTGAGATAAAAGGGAGGGAAAATCTGAGATGTGTAAGGAAAAGAGCAAGGGAGCCAAAAGGCAGCCTTGCTTTAATCCATTCAGAGTAGGCATCTCAGGCGATAACCCTCTTTCTGCCACCAAGCGGATTCTGCACCAGGTTGATAGTGGGAGGAATACCCAGATTGGCCAGCTCTCCCCATAAGAGAGCTCTATCCACTTTATCGAACGCTGTTGAGAAATCGATAAAAGCGGCGTAAACCACTCCGCCTCTTAATTTCACAAATGTTTTCTGTGATGATTTGTAGAATTGCAATATTGTCTTTTGTGCCATGATTGCGCCTGCACCCCGCTTGCTCCAAAGGGATAATATTATTCTCCTCTGCCCAATCAGTGATTATCCATGGTGAAGTGCTATTCCTGAAGATCACAATTTTGGTCTTGTCGGTGTTCAGCTTCAGACAGTCTTTATCCAGTGGGCAATTTCAGCCACAGAGGAATAGAACTTGATCCAGAAACAATAAGTTGCATGTCATCAGAGTAGGAGAGAATGTTGATGTCATAAAATCAAAATATGCTGGCTAGAAAGATCATGTATGCGTTGAAGAGGGTTGGGTTCAGAAAGGATACTTGCGGAGCTTTATACATGAGGTTGCGGGTGCCCAAGATTTATGGTGTCGGGCTGACTGACTGAGTCCTTCCAGTCAAGAGGAACAGACTCATCAGAGTGAATGTACTTGTATTTGGATGTCCTGTAGGTGTTGGATGAGAATGGGGTGGGAGACTGTGTTAAACACTGTGGAGAGGTCTGGAGGAGGAGGTCTGCCATCCCTCCTTCTTTGGAGAGTCATGCAGCTGTCACCTGTGGAGGCAATGAGGGTAATTTTCATGCTGTGGTTGAGTATGAAACCGGACTAAGTGATTTTGAGGAGCTGGTAACATTGAGGTGTTCAGTGAGGTGTCTATTGATGATTTTCTCGAAACCCTTGACTTGGAATGGAGATAGGGAGATCAGTCTATTAATGGCAAGCATTGAATGGTCCATAGAGGATTTCTTCAGCAATTTGAGGTGAGTTGTTTGTATTCAAGTGTCTGGAAAGGTCACTCAAGAGATGGAGGCAATCAGAATGACGCTGATGAGTTGCAGTCCTCTAGTGTGGGCATGTTGGCAACAGGAGTCTGATGGGGCCTGTGAATGAATGGGCTTTGTTGAACTTGTCCTGCTCTAAACCCCTAAATGTTTTACCTTACCCCTCCTATTTTAGCTGAATTTGATTTTGTTTGCCTTAGGACTCTGTGCCCTTTACCACTGCTAATCAGTGCTAAAGTGCTTGTGCTCATTCCATAAAACTTGGTTAAATTGTCTTCTGATTTGGCATGTTTAATTTACTTGTAAAACCCTAGTAAAGTGGTGTTAGACCTGACAGACTTAGGGTGGTCACCCTTAACTTTTTGCCTGCCTCCCTCCACTTTTTAGACACTGTTTATGATGGTTTTAAGACTCTGCGCACTTTACCACTGCTAACCAGTGCTAAAGTGCATATGCTCTCTCCCTTTAAACATGGTAACATTGGATCATACCCAACTGGGCTATTTAACCTACTTACAAGTCCCTAGTAGAGTGCACTATATGTGCCCAGGGCCTGTAGATTAAATGCTACTCTTGGGCCTGCAGCACTGATTGTGCCACCCACTTCAGTAGCCCCTTAACCTTGTTTCAGGCCTGCCATTGCAAGGCATGTGTGTGCAGTTTCTCTGCCAATTCGACTTGGCATTTAAAAGTACTTGCCAGCCTAAAACTCCCCTTTTCTACATATGTCACCCCTAAGGTGTGCCCTGGGTAACCCCTAGGGCAGGGTACTACTGTATATAGGCAAAAGGCAGGACATGTACCTCTGTAGTTTACATGTTCTGGTAGTGTAAAACTCCTACATTTGTTTTTACACTGCTGTGAGGCCTGCTCCCTTCATAGGCTAACATTGTGGCTGCCCTCATACATTGTTTGAGTGGTAGCTGCTGATCTGAAAGGAGTCGGAAAGTCATATTTAGTATGACCAGGGTTGTAATACAAAATCCTGCTGACTGGGAAAGTTGGATTTAATATTACTATTTTAGAAATGCCACTTTTAGAAAGTGAGCATTTCTCAGCACTACATATTTCTGTGCCTTACAATCCATGTATGGCTGGGTTTAGTTGACAGCTCCTTGTGCATTCACTCAGATACACCCCAAACACAGGATACTCAGCCACACTTGAATACATCTGCATTTTGAATGGGTCTTCCTGGGCTGGGAGGGTGGAGGGCCTGCTCTCACACAAAGGACTGCCACGCCCCATACTGGGACCCTGGCAGACAGGATTGAACTGAAAGGGGACCTGGTGCACTTCTAAGCCACTCTTTGAAGTCTCCCCCACTTCAAAGGCACATTTGGGTATAAAAACAGGGCCTCTGCCCCTACCAACTCAGACACTTCCTGGAGAGGAGAACCTGAACCAGAAACTGCATCCTGCCAAGAAGACCTGCCTGGCGCCTCAAAGGACTCACCTGTCTGCTTTTTGTGAAGGACTGCTGCTTTGCTGTTGCCCTGCTGCATTGCTGCTCTCTGGCTGTGGTGAAGAAGTGCTCTCCAAGGGCTACGATAGAGCTTCCCTCCTGTTCCCTGAAGTCTCAGGACCAAAAATACTTAGGGGGTCATTACGACCTCGGCGGTCTTTTCGCAAGACCGCCGAGGTACCGCCGTGCTGAAGACCGCCAGTGGTGGTGGTCTTCCGCACCGCGTATTACGACCGCTGGCAGGCCGCCGTCCTTTTTCGGACGGAAAGCCGCAAGCAGCCATATTGGCGAATGGCGGGAAAGTGGAGGTTGCTCAACCTCCACAGCCACGTCAACAGAACACCGCCCACTGAATAACGTCCCATGATTCGGTGTGGCGGTGTTCTGGTGGCGGAGCTGCCCCCATGGATCCCGTGCCCTCCCGGAGGATCAACGCACAAGGTAAGTTGATCATCCGTTAGGGAAGGGGAGGTGTTGTGTGTTGTGTGCGTGCATGGGGGTGTGCGTGTAAGAGTGTAGAGGGGTGAGTGAGTGAGTGTATGCGTGTGGGGGTGCTGTGTGTATGGGAAATGTGTGCGGGTCGGACTGTGTGCATGTCTGTTTGTATGTGTGTGGGTATGTGTTGTCGGGGTGTCTGTGTGCGTGTAGGGGTGTGTATATGTGCATGTTGGGGGTGTGTGCGTGTAGGGGTGTGTATATGTGCATGTTCGTGGTCGGGGTGGGGAGGGGGGTTGTGCCACCTTTGGGGGGTTGCAGGGGTGTGGGGGTTGTGGGGGGAGGATTCATGGGGGGTAGCGGGTGGGGGAGACCCCTATCAGTGCCAGGGAAGGAATTCCCTGGCACTGATAGTGCCTACTGCCATGGATCTCTTTGCGGTTCCCAACCACCCGAGATCCATGGCGGTATGCACGGTCCTTATACCGTCGGCGGTCTAGTGACGACCGCTGGGCTGGAGACTGCAATCTCCAGCCCAGCGGTCTTCACCGTCATGGCAGTCGGAATGGTGAAGTGGCGGATGACCATTTTTTTTTCCGCCGGCCTGTTTGCGGTCTTACTGCCGCTTTACCACCGACCGCCAGGGTCATAATGACCCCCTTAATCTCTTCAGGAATGATTCCTTGTGCGTTGAAAATCGACGCACAGCCTGGCAGACACGACGCACAGCCTGCACCGCAGTGAAAATTTCTCCGCAGGCCGAACCGGAACAACGCAGCCCGACTTCGCAATGAGAAGATCGAAGCAGCACCAGTGCAGCGACAGGGAATTCGACGCATGGCCTCACCGGATCAACGCACAGCCGGGCCGGAATGACGCAGCCCAACTTTCAGAGAGGAATCGACGCAGTGCCTGCCGTGAGGCAGATAATTCTACACAACGCCTACCGGATCGCCGCATTTGTCCTAGCAGCGCCAGAAATCCACGCATTGTCCCTGGGGTGTCTGAAAACCCCGCAACCTGAAGAGGATCCACGACCGAGCACTAGAAATCGAAGCACAGCCGTCCCTGCATAAAAACTAAACGACGCATCGCCGTGTGTGGCCTGAGAAATCGGTGCACACCCCTTTGTGGGGATCCGGGGTCGCTGGCAGTCAGTGTTTTGACCACCAGCATGAACACGGCAGTTGTTACCGCTGTGTTCATAATGACCAACTTTGTTTGCTTTTAAAAGACTTAAGACACTTTGGGGGTTATTCTAACTTTGGAGGAGTGTTAATCCGTCCCAAAAGTGACGGTAAAGTGACGGATATACCACCAGCCGTATTACGAGTTCCATAGGATATAATGGACTCGTAATACGGCTGGTGGTAAATCCGTCACTTTTCCGTCACTTTTGGGACGGATTAACACCTCCTCCAAAGTTAGAATAATCCCCTTTTATATCACTTTTCAGTGATATCTCTACATTTACTTATTGCATCTTTGATTGTTTTCACCTGCATTTATCCAGATAAATATTATGGGCCTCATTACAACCTTGGACCGTCGAGCGGCGCCTATGCGGCCGCAATCCCGCCGACCGCATTACGACATTCCTGCTGGGCCGGCGGGCGGAAACAGAGTTTCCCCCAGTGGGGATGTCTGCTGTAACATTGGAGCGGGCTCCTAATGGAGCCGGTGGTGTTGCGGCCGTGCACAGCAGACAGTGAAAAGCAGGGTGGGGCTGTGCCTGGGGGCCCCTGCACTGCCCATGCCAAGTGCATGGGCAGGGCAGGGACCCCCAGGGGCCCCGTGCCTCCCCTTCCCGCCAGCCTTTCCATGGCGGTCTCTACCGCCATGGACAGGCTGGTGGGAAGGGGAGTCGTAATCACCTGGGCAGCGCTGCAAGCAGCGCTGCCCTGGCGGATTAAAACCGCCGGGACAACCATGGTGGGAAACCGCCGGTCCTGGCGGTGCGACCGTGGCGCTACCGCTGCGGTTGTAATAAGGCAGATTGTACCGCCAACCTGTTGTCGGTACAATCGCCAAAACAACCCTGGCGGTCTTTGACTGACCTGTTGCTCTTGGCTTTTGAACGCTGAGCACTTTACCACTGCTAACCAGTGCTAAAGTGCATGTACTCTCTGTGTAAACTGTATTATTCATGGGTTCATCCATGATTGGCATATTTGAATTACTAGTAAGTCCCTTGTAAAGTGCACTAGAAGTACCAGGGCCTGTACATCAAATGCTACTAGTGGGCCTGCAGCACTGGTTGTGCCACCCACATAAGTAGCTCTGTAATCATGCCTCAGACCTGCCACTGCAGTGTCTGTGTGTGAAGTTTTAACTGTAAATTCGATTTGGCAAGTGTACCCACTTGCCAGCCCTAAACCGTCCCTTTTCTTACATGCCAGACACCCCTAGGTAGCCCAAGGGCAGGGTGCAGTGTATGGTTAAGGTAGGACAGATAGCAATGTGTTTTATGTGTCCTGACTGTGAAATATTGCTAAATTCATTTTTCACTGTTGCAAGGCCTGTCTCTCTCATAGGTTAACACGGGGGCTAATTTAAACCTGATTAAAGTGAAGATCCCCTTTGTGAGCGGGTGGACATGTGGCGTTTGGGGTCTCTGAGCTAACAATTTAAAAATACATCTTTTAGTAAAGTTGATCTTAAGATTGTACATTTGAAAATGCCACTTTTAGAAAGTGAGCATTTTCTTGCTTATACCATTTCCGTGACTCTGCCTGTTTGTGGATTCCCTGTCTGGGTCAGTTTGACAATTGGGCTGGTTGCAACTCATACTAGACAGTGACACAAAAGGAGCTGGGGTGTAGTCTACATTTCCTGATGAGCCATCTATGCTAGGAGGGAGGGGAGGAGTGGTCACTCACACCTGAAAGGGCTGTGCCTGCCCTCACACAATGCAGTCTCCAACCCCCTGGTGAGTGTCTAGGGCCTGGCCTGGGCAAGGTAGGATTTCACATTCAAAAGATTCTTTGCTTTGAAGTAGGCCTACTTCAAAGGAGAAAATTGGTATACGAAGGGCACCCAAAACCGCAGACTTTAGAACAATTCTGGAAACCAAGAGGAACCTCTGCCTGGAGAAGAGCTGAAGAGCTGAGGAAGAAGAGCTGCCCTGCCTGTGTCTGTGCTTTGTGGAGCTATCCTGCAGTTGCTGCTTCTGCCAGAGTAAGAGGGCAAAGACTGGACTTTGTGTGCTTTCCATCTTGTGAAGATCTCCAAGGACTTGATTTAGAGCTTGCCCCCTGTTGTTTGAAGTCTCAGGGACAGCAAAGACTTCTCTCTGCCAGCACTTATAGTCTCTGGAGAGACTCTTACTCTGCCCTGTGGTTCCCATCCAGTCCCTGGGACCCTGAAAGGAGAAGCTGGCAGCCTAAGAAGAAGAAATCCACGCACAGAACACCATGCGGGGAAAAGATTGACGCGACTCTGATCTGCGACTGGGAAATCGACACGTCACCGGCTTCGTGGTTGAAAATCGACACTTGTCTGCAACGCAACTACAGAGTCGATGCACGGAGCTAGAGAAACAACACGCAGCATCGCTGACGGAGGCTGGTGAGATCGCAACCCGCGCTGCGTGTTTTCAATTCGTCGTGCAGCTGGATTTCCGACTCAAGTGCCGCTGGGCGTGTAAGAACAGAGCAAGGCCTGCCCGGACCCGAGAGTGCTGATCAGATTGACGCATCGCTCTCCTGCGGAGAGAAAAAAATGACGCAACCCGACCCGACGAAAGGAGAAACGACGTAAGGTCTCGCTCGTGAGTGAAATCGACACACCGCAAGCACTTTTTGACGATCACTCACCCGTGCAGGGTTATTTTTGATGCACCCAAGGTACATTTTCAAGCTAACAGTGTTAGTCTGTGTTTAAAACTACATGAAGACTCTTTTTGCTTTTTAATTGATAACTTGACTTGTGTATTGTGGATCTTTGTCATTTTGGTCTTGTTTTGTTTAGATACATATTCTCTAATTTTCTAAACCTGTGTTGTGTGAGTTTTTAGTGGTTTCATGAAGTTACTGTGTGTGTTGGTACAAATACTTTACACCTAGCACTCTGAAGTTAAGCCTACTGCTCGTGCCAAGCTACCACGGGGGTAAGCAGGGGTTAGCTGAGGGTGATTCTCTTTTACCCTGACTAGGGTAGGGGTCCTTCCTTGGACAGGGGGTAAGCTGACTGCCAACCAAACACCCCATTTCTAACAGTGCTATATTGTGATATTGTATGATTCATTACACAAATACTTTACACATTGTCTTTTAAGTTAGGCCTGACTGCTCAGTGCCAAGCTACCAGAGGGTGGGCACAGGATAATTTAGATTGTATGTGACTTACCCTGACTAGAGTGAGGGTCCTTGCTTGAACAGGGGGTAACCTGACTGCCAACCAAAGACCCAATTTTTAACAAGTGGTATACTATATACCCAGGGCATGTAAATTATATATTTCTTGTGTGCCTGCAGCAGTGATTGTGCCACCCACTAAGTACTTCCTTAAAACGTGTTCCAGGCATTTCATTGCAGCTTGAATGTGGTTTTAAACTACCAATTCGACCTGGCAAGAATAATCCTCTTGCCAAACCTTAAATATCCCTTTTATCACATATGCGTTACCTCTAAAGTTGACCCTAAGAAGCCTATAGGTCAGGTTGCATTATAATTGAAAGTTTGGACCTGTACTCTTAAGGTTTTCATGCCCTGGTAGCGGAAAACTCCTGTAGTTGTTTTTCGCTACTGTGAGGCCTACCTCTCACACAGGGTGACATTGGGTTACCGTATTACATTTAATAAGTGCTCCATTTTCATTGGAACAGGTAGTCTTTTTGCATCTGAGAAATTGTAAGTTGAATCCGTCATTAATTGTAAAGTCAGATTTTAAGTAACAATTTTTAAAATGCCACTTTTAGAAGGTTGGTGTTTTCCTGCCCTAGCTATTTGGTGTCTTCAGCCTGTTTCTAGGTCACATGACTGAGTATAGTTGTCAGTTGGACTTTGTTTATTGCTCCCAGATAGCCACACAATAGAGGAATTATGTGTGCTTGGATGTGCCATCACTGGCAGCATTGAGAGCGGAGCTGAACACAGCCCTACATTCAATTGAATGGGCTGTGCCATGCCTCCACACAAAGGACTCATCACCACTGCATTGATCATGCAGCCAACTTGGAGTCAGGGCAAGGGAGTCAGGAAATTTCAAGTACTTCAAAGGGAATGCTCTCCTATTCAAAGAAGACATCAGATATTAAAATAGGACCCTTAGACCCACTCTTCAGTTCACTTTATGGATCTGCAGAAGGACTCACAGAGGACTATCTCTTGCTGTGTACTTAAGAGGACTGCTTTGCTGCACTGGGAAGGACTGCTCTGCTGCCTGGAGCCTGCCTTGAACCCTCAGCAGTTGCCCTGCTGCTTGAACCCCTTTCTACTGCAGAACCCAGGACTACCAGAGTGACTCCAGGAGCTAGGAATCTTGCCTCCTGATGAAAGCCTCAGGGGCAGAAAAGACTCCAACCATCTTGAACCTGCACCTGGATCCCGTCTGAGTAAGTCCCAACTCCCAAGTAGTACCCCTCCAGTCATTACTTAGTGGTGGTTCGGAAGGTGTCCAGACAGTCAAGCTCCAAAATTTGGGACTTAAACACATTTTGGCTGAAAAGTGCTCTGAGAACCAAGAGGAGAACGGGACCAACCTGCTTGTTTATCTTCCCCAGGTGCATTGCCAGTTGTCTGATTTTGCAGCAGCTCTTGCAGTACTCTTCTCCACAGCACCAAATCCTGTTCAGCGGTTCTTTCCCAAAGGGGCATCTGATCTTGAGAAATTTTAATGTGCTACAGCCTCTTCCCACTGGAGATTTTGCATTTACCAAAAAAGAGACTCAAGGGCTGATTTAGAACTCGTGGATGGGTTACTCCGTCACAACAGTGACAGATATCCTGTCTGCTAAAATCTAAATCCCATTCTAGCCTGCAGGATTTAGGTTTCAGTGGGCGGGATATCCATCACCATTGTGATGGAGTAACCTGTCCTCCGAGTTCTAAATCAGGCCCTAAGTCTGAACATTTAAATTTTCACTGCAACTTTGTTCAGCAGTCCTCCCTCCTCCTTGGTAACGCTTGCAGCCTTGCTCTGTTGAACTTTACCTTCTCAAGCAACTTTTTATGGGAATGTTTCTAAGCCGAAAGGTAAGCACCTACTGGGCCCAATTAACTTTTTCTGTCTGACTCAAGCTCTATCATGGCCGGTCATGTTTCAACTTTGACCCAGTTTCATCTGACTAAGGGGGTTATTCCAACTTTGGAGGAGGTGGTAATCCGTCCCAAAAGTGACGGTAAAGTGACAGTTATACCACCAGCCGTATTACAAGTTCCATAGGACATAATGGACTCGTAATACGGCTGGTGGTAAATCCGTCACTTTACCGTCACTTTTGGGACAGATTACCACCTCCTCCAAAGTTGGAATAACCCCCTAAATGTCTTCGGTTGGTGCTAGTTTTTACCTTGAGAGAGCGTAGCACTTATACTCAAAAATAAACATTAAGGGGGTCATTCCTACCCTGGCGGTCCGAGACTGCCAGGGTAGGGGACCGCGGATGCACTGCCAACAGGCTGGCGGTGCATCCAGGCCCATTCTGACCGCAGCGGTAAAGCCGCGGTCAGAAAAGGGAAACCGGCGGTTTCCCGCCGGTTTTCCCCTGGCCTGCAGAATCCCCCATGGCGGTGCTGCAGGCAGCGCCGCCATGGGGATTCTGACCCCCTACCCGCCAGCCTGGTTCTGGCGGTTTCGACCGCCAGAACCAGGCTGGCGGGAACGGGTGTCGTGGGGCCCCTGGGGGCCCCTGCAGTGCCCATGCCATTGGCATGGGCACTGCAGGGGTCCCCTAACAGGGCCCCACATTGATTTCCAGTGTCTGCATAGCAGACACTGGAAATCGCGACGGGTGCAACTGCACCCGTCGCACAAAAGCAACTCCGCCGGCTCCATTCGGAGCCGGCTTCATCGTTGCTGTGGGTTTCCCGCTGGGCGGGCGGCCGGCCTTTTGGCGGTCGCCCGCCCGCCCAGCGGGAAAGCCAGAATGACCGCCGCGGTCTTTTGACCGCGGTACGGTCTTCTGGCGGTTCCCGCTTGGCGGGCGGCGACCGCCGCCCGCCAAACTAGGAACCACCACCTAAATGTTTATGAACTAATGCGTAATAATGCCGCATAGAAAATGTATTAATGTGTTTTTGCTAAACGTGCGCTTGAAATGTGCCCACGGGGAGTGGTCGCCAATATACACAATGACTAATGAAACTGACTAATAATGAAAGATGATATGTTAAAATATAAGCTTTACACTAATATTAAGAATTATATGTTAAGGTTTTTCTAATAAATCATTAGGTTTAGTTAGCATGAGTCGAGGCCTAGCTGCCCGGTTTCCATATTAAATGTTTTTTTCTAATGTGCAGTATGCTGACTTTCTGAAGGACATGTACTTGTACTTTTCCAAAGCTAAAGGATGAATGTAACCATAGTAGATCCGTTCTCATGAAATTCGACTTGTTAGAAGAAACATTTTTGCTGAATGCAACACTGTAGACTGATGGCAGGTACAAGGTCGCCTGAACCGGTACAGACATTGGACCTACTGACTTAAGATGCGAGGGGACCATGAAAGTATGAAATCATACCGGACATTTTGCACGCTGGAGACGTCAATCATAAGAACCAATAAACTATGTGAGAGCTGTTATGGGGTGACAATTTTGATGAACTCATTGCAAACCTATTGGATGGAGATAGTGGGGTGCCAACCCCAACTAATCAAGAATTAGGGGACTGTACAACAGAAAAGGGATAAAAACCTTTGACACTGGGAACCATTAGGAGATGTTGTTGCGAACTTTGATATGACCCAGACATTTTGTCACTCTGCATAGAGACTTTGCAGTTTGGTTTTTCAAACCAACCTTGCTCTTGCCTTGCCCGTTTTATACTTCTCATCCTTATGAGGGAAGTGTCCCTTCTTACCCGTTCTTGCTGAATTCCCTAGCTGATGGTGAATCAACTGATGTCCTGAGGACGAAGACTGAATCTGTATGCTGACCCAATATAACTATATGATGATGAACTGTAATTGTCTGATTGCCTTTTCTTTCTAGGTACCAACTGCTTCTTTTGACAGGGACCATAGTTAGATGTTTTTCAAATTCGTGTTACCAAATTGTTTTGCATGAAGCCCAACATGCCAATGCTAATTCGAGGTTAGTTAAGGGGTTCACTGAATCGGACGCAACAGACAAATGACTGGATCAATGCTTTGTTGAATGATGCGCTAATGTTACTCTGCTAAGGTTAACCTATGTTGACGTCGTGCTATGTACTAATGTTTGTGATCTTTGCTTTGATGAAATCTTATTCGAGTTGCCATATCATGACTAATGTGCTTTATGGTTCTGAGACTAATAAACTTGCTAGTAGAATTGTAATCAATAGGGATACTCCATATAATTGTACTAAACTGGTGTGGTTTTTTATGACTGCAAGGTCATGGTGGTTCCTGAGTCTTATTGATGACGTTATTGACATATTAATTGATATGTTGATTAGTTATCTCGTCCTAAGGTGTCTTCAATCAGGGTCAAAAGATTCATTGGCCTAAAACGTGTCCCAGAGTGAAATAATTAATCAGATTGGGACTCGTTAACAACCTTAAAATTTCAAAAATCATAACTCCCCTTTCACTAATTGGATTTTTGTTGTATTAAAATGTACTCTATTTTTCTAAATTAGTGTGGGATTCTACTTGTGTTGTGTTGTCAATGACTCACTGTTTGTGTGCTTCATAATTATTAGGCCTGGGCTGAACTTGTGAAATTCCACTCCATGGTATCACATGGAGGTACATAAAAAATCCATGACGTTCCACAGAGTTCTGCCAATGGGCAGTTTCATGATGAACGAATCCAAATAAATGGTTTCACCACTTTTATTATGTATAACGGTGCAACCCCTGCCAGACCACACTGCAGCCCTCTAAGCCAGTAAGTGGACTGACAACCCAGAACACTGGTCACTTAAAGATCCAAACAGAATCCTTATGTTGCTAAGATACAACACATCTCCCCTTTTTCATTTGACACACAACTTAATTCACAAACAAATTGTTAACTAAACAATTAAGATAAAATAAACTTTAAAATAAATTGCATTCATAGAAAACTTCACATTGCTATATATATATATATATATATATATATGTTTATGGCAAATCTGGAATTATTGAATCACAGGAGCCAAGAAACAAATCAATTTTCTTCTTCCACAAACATACATAATAACTGTTTACAAACATAGGGGGTCATTCCAACCCTGGCGGTCGGTGTTAAAGCGGCGGCCAACCCGCCAACAGGCAGGCGGTAAAAAAAAATGGAATTCTGACCCTGGCGGGAACCGCCAACACAGGCCGCCACTTTAACACTCCGACCGCCACGGCGGGGCAAACAAACAGCGCGGCGGTCACCGCCAACAGACAGGCGGCAGACAATGTACCGCCCACCCTATCACGACCCACCAATCCGCCACCTTTTCCGGGGCGGGAGCCCCGCCGATAAAAACACGGCGGAAACAGACCACGAACGGGAAAACGCTCACCTCTATACACTTCACGAGGAATCTGGACAGCATGGAACCCGAATTAAACATCCTACCAGCGATTGTCTACCTGCTCCTCTACCAGGAGCACGAACGCCACCGCAGGAGACAACGGTGAGTACTGCACCTACGACACAGGGGAGGGGGGAGGAGAAAAGAATATGGGCACACACATACGCGACACCCCCCCCCCCCAAATCCCCACACACCAATGCAGAGCAACAAGTCAGATTTACACCCCCCAAACCCCCTGGAATAATTCAAAGACAAAATAAAATGATCATTAAAATAGAGGTATATTAAAGCATATTTGAACTTAAGTGAAATATGAGATTTTTAAAATAAATAAATCACAACATGAACAATGTATACATAGTCCAAAAGTCCGGCACATATTGGCTACATGCCATTGTTCGTGGGCCAATGTGCATTAACACATGGGCAAAGCCCACACACAAGACCCGATTCCATTGGAGAGAACACTGCTGGGGCATCCGATAATAAAACCACAGGCACCTCAGGGGGAAGGGAAGGGGGGGCACCTCAGCCACATGAGTCCACGACGCCAGATCCACGAGGGGCCTCCATGCCCACTGTACCATCCTGGGGAGTGCAAAGCCACAGTCTCTCAAGTCTCTACAGTGGGTGGGTTGCCCACTGTACCATCCTGGGGAGTGCAAAGCCACAGTCCATCTGGTGGATTACAGACTCCACTGGTTATGGAGGAGGCATGGTGCCCAGAGTGCTTCGTGAAGCCCTGCCCGACACAGATCCGGCCCTGCCAATGTGCCAGCGGTGCTTGGGATGAAGGGCCCAGCGGAGCGGTGCTTGAGATGAAGGGCCCAGCGGAGCGGTGCCTGACAGGAGGGGCCCAGCGGAGCGGTGCTTGACAGGAAGGGCCCAGCGGAGCGGTGCAGAGACGGCGGGGCCCAGCGGAGCGGTGCTTGAGATGAAGGGCCCAGCGGAGCGGTGCCTGACAGGAGGGGCCCAGCGGAGCGGTGCTTGACAGGAAGGGCCCAGCGGAGCGGTGCAGAGACGGCGGGGCCCAGCGGAGCGGTGCTTGAGATGAAGGGCCCAGCGGAGCGGTGCAGAGACGGCGGGGCCCAGCGGAGCGGTGCTTGAGATGAAGGGCCCAGCGGAGCGGTGCCTGACAGGTGGGGCCCAGCGGAGCGGTGCTTGACAGGAAGGGCCCAGCGGAGCGGTGCAGAGACGGCGGGGCCCAGCGGAGCGGTGCTTGAGATGAAGGGCCCAGCGGAGCGGTGCTTGAGATGAAGGGCCCAGCGGAGCGGTGCTTGAGATGAAGGGCCCAGCGGAGCGGTGCTTGACAGGAAGGGCCCGGTGGAGCGGTGCAGAGACGGCGGGGCCCAGCGGAGTGGTGCAGAGACGGCGGAGCCCAGCGGAGCGGTGCTTGAGATGAAGGGCCCAGCGGAGCGGTGCTTGAGATGAAGGGCCCAGCTGAGCGGTGCTTGAGATGAAGGGCCCAGCGGAGCGGTGCCTGACAGGAGGGGCCCAGCGGAGCAGTGCTTGACAGGAAGGGCCCAGCGGAGCGGTGCTTGAGATGAAGGGCCCAGCAGAGCGGTGCTTGACAGGAAGGGCCCAGCGGAGCGGTGCTTGACAGGAAGGGCCCAGCGGAGCGGTGCTTGACAGGAAGGGCCCAGCGGAGCGGTGCAGAGACGGCGGGGCCCAGCGGAGTGGTGCTTGAGATGAAGGGCCCAGCGGAGCGGTGCTTGAGATGAAGGGCCCAGCGGAGCGGTGCTTGACAGGAAGGGCCCAGCGGAGCGGTGCAGAGACGGCGGGGCCCAGCGGAGCAGTGCTTGAGATGAAGGGCCCAGCGGAGCGGTGCTTGAGATGAAGGGCCCAGCGGAGCGGTGCTTGAGGTGAAGGGCCCAGCGGAGCGGTGCTTGACAGGAAGGGCCCAGCGGAGCGGTGCAGAGATGGCGGGCCCTGTTCAGCGGTGCTTCTCACGGCGGGGCCCTGTTCAGCGGTGCTTCTCACGGCGGGGCCCTGTTCAGCGGTGCTTCTCACGGCGGGGCCTTGTTCAGCGGTGCTTGTCTTGTGTTCCTAGGGAACCAGATCTGGGCAATCATTCCTGCTCAGTCGCCATCCGACCTATCGCTTGCGGGGCCCTCCTGTGCAGGACTCCTGGGCCCGTGGGTGTCCTCCGTCACACCCCAAATGGGGCTGGTGGAGCCCTCCTGGGCAGCTCGCCTGCTGCCGGACTTGTCCGCCCTGCTGCCCTTGCCCCCCTTGGCGGAATCTCTGGGGCCCTTGCCTCCCTTTGTGGATGGGCCAGGTGACGGTGCAAGGGTGGTGTCCTTGCGGGGCAGCCTTCTCAGGCCTGTCGCGCCGGCCCTTTCCTTTTTTGGTTCTTTTCCCAGGGGGTGGGCTGGCTGTCCCCTTGCTGCTGGCCGATGTTCCTGCCCTAGGAGCTGGTGGACTCCAATAGCCCTGAACGATGGTCCTAGTAGGTGCAGGGCTTGTGGTGGCTGAGGTGCTGTTTGGTCTCTTACGAGATGGAGGGGGTGGGTCAGGTGATGCAAAGAGGTTAATTTTGGAGAGGAACAACTTTTTAGGAGCAATGGGAAGGGTAGGTGCAGTGGGTATGGGAGTGGAGGGAGAGGATGTGGTTGTAGGAGAGTTAAGTGTGCTGTCTTTGGGTGCAGGTGCTTGTGCTGGAGGCTGTGGTGAGGTGGATGGCTGTTGGGTGGGTGGCTGCCGGCGTTTGTGTGGCTTGGAAGAGGGAGTGACAGACACACTGGGAGAGGACACAGGGGACGTGTAAATGGCAGTGGGGGTGGTGACTGCACGTGTGTGGACTGTTCTGGTGGGTGTGGTGGTGATGGACGTAGTGGCTGATGGTGGTGTGCATGCAGGTGTAACTGGGGCAGGACCTGAGGTGCCAGGGGCGAAGGAGATGGCCGGCTTCCTGCCCGAGCGGGCACGGGGTGGAAGCTGAGGGGCTGCTGGGAGGGCGGAGCTGGTGCGCTGGGTGGCGGCTGTACCTGTTGTTGCGGTGGGCACGGATGTTGCCGCCACCACAAGGGAGCTCCCTTCCGAGGACGTGTCGGTGTCGCTGACGTCTCCACGGGTCCCCGTTGTGGAGCCCCCCTCGCCCTCCGTCTCACTGGTTAACTCCGTGTCGGTTGCAGGGCCCTCCGGGGCCATGTGAGATGCAGCTCCCTCGTGCGCCGATGCCACTTCTCCTCCGCCTGATGATGCTAATGCACACATGAACAGGAAAACCCAAAAAAAAGGGGGGGAGAAGAAAGAAAGACATGTTGAGTGCATGCATTGGCGGCACCGTTGGCGGAGAGGACAGACACAGAAGCCCCCTGCACTACGCCGCGCACTCGGGGTACACTACTCAATTATAGTGACTTGGCCTACAAGTCTATGGACGACAAATGCACACATAGGTGAGCCCGGGCCATGGATAGCTGTACTTAGCACCCTATAGAGGTGGGGGGCGGGGGCACAGGGCCATGTCTAACGGAGGGGCCTAGCCTACAGAAACCGCCCTGGCCTAGAGATAGCCACAGCCCTCCTCCCCCACTCAGACGCCTCCACTGTGCGCTAATATAGCGGAATGTGCTGAGACTCACCCCCTTGTGTCTGCTGTGATGTCCTCACGCGCCCATCCAAATCGGGGTAGGCCACCGCCAGGATCTGGGACATCAGGGGGGTCAATTGACGACTGGCACCCCTCCTATGTTGGGAGGCCATCCCCAGCAGAGCCTCCACGGTCTTCCTGCTCCCGCGGCAGATGTCCTCCCACCTCTTGCGGCAGTGGGTGCCCCGTCTGTTGTGGACCCCCAGGGCCCGGACGTCCTTGGCGATGGCACGCCAAATGTCGATCTTCTGATGGGCGCTGACCTGTGTGACATGTACTGGGTTGAAAAATAAATATCATCACTTTTCTGCATGGTCGATGTGCGCGGCCCCCCCTCCCCAACCTTGCCATGCGGCACATGCTCTCATCTGTCGTGCGTTGCACTCCTCATTCGCTCCCCTCCCCACCATCTTACATCCACCCCACTCAACACAGGCATAGCCCATACTACGTGCTCCCAGTGTACTTACCTGTTGGTCTGGAGGACCGTAGAGTAGCGCATACTGGGGGAGGACCCCATCAACAAGTTTCTCCAATTCCTCAGATGTGAAGGCAGGGGCCCTTTCCCCAGTCGCAGCAGCCATTGTCTCTTCTAGACCGAGTTCACAGCAGCACTTGCAGTATAGGTCCTCTCCTGTGGCGCACATCGTCATTGGCTCATGAGACCCATAGGGTTCAATATTAACCAATGCTGCTTTGCGCCGCGGTCTTCGACCGCCTACCGCCACGGTGTGCCACGCCAGCGCATTGACCTCACATCCCATTGTCACACTTCACAGGTCAGACAGCCGCCATTTCAAGGGCCCACATGGCTTAATTTCTACTGCGTCACACAGGCCTAGGCCTTGCATTGCCACTCATACAAGCCATTCAATGCATAGCGAATCCTGTACTGTGCAAGCTGTGGTTACGTACCTGTGGGTTGCTTGACTCTGTGCTCCATGTTGTCCTTCCTAGGCACCGTCCGCTGGGACTTGCGAGGAGATGGAGGAATCCTCCCGTGTACAGACCGCTGGTGGACCTGTCGACAATGGAAGAAAGACATGTCATACTTACATACAGACTTGACCGAGCCACTATACAGGAACTGTGTGCCCAGCTGGAGCCAGACCTGATGTCCCCCATTCGCCAACCCACAGGGATTCCCCCTCTGGTGCAGGTTCTGTCAGTACTCCATTTTTTGGCAAGTGGATCATTCCAAACAACAGTGGCCATATCATCAGGGATGTCTCAGCCTATGTTTTCTAAGGTTTTGTCCAGAGTGTTGTCTGCCCTGATGAAATACATGAGGAGCTACATTGTTTTCCCTGAGGTGGCCGATTTGCCTACAGTGAAGGGTGATTTCTATGCCCTTGGACATATCCCCAACATCATTGGTGCCATTGATGGGACCCATGTGGCCTTGGTTCCCCCCAGTGGAAGTGAGCAGGTGTACAGGAACAGAAAAAGTTATCATTCTATGAATGTCCAGGTGGTCTGTTTGGCTGACCAGTACATCTCCCATATAAATGCCAAGTTCCCTGGGTCAGTGCATGACGCGTACATCATGCGAAATAGCAGCATCCCTTATGTGATGGAACAGCTACAGAGACACCGTGTGTGGCTAATAGGTGACTCTGGTTACCCCAACCTGTCGTGGCTACTTACCCCAGTGAGGAATCCCAGGACAAGGGCAGAGGAACGCTACAATGAGGCCCATGGGCGAACTAGGAGGATTATAGAAAGAACCTTCGGCCTCCTGAAGGCCAGGTTTAGGTGCCTGCATATGACAGGGGGATCCCTAATGTACTCACCAAAGAAGGTGTGCCATATCATCGTGGCCTGCTGTATGCTTCACAACCTGGCTTTGCGACGCCAGGTGCCTTTCCTGCAGGAGGATGGTCCAGATGGTGGTGTTGTAGCAGCTGTGGAGCCTGTGGACAGTGAAGAGGAGGAGGACGACGGGGACTACACAGACAACAGGGACACAGTGATACAACAGTATTTTCATTAGCACACAGGTACGAATCAACCACGCCATTTTACATTTACTTAAAGTCTCCTGCCTCTCTACTGTCTGAGTTCCCCCCCAGTTCCTGTTAACTTAGTTGTGACTTTCCCTTCCGTTTTCAGAGCTGTGGGCCCCACTGCGCGACCTCTGCTTGGTTTGCCCATGGACTACAGCTGTGTGACAGTGGTTTGTTGTCATCACAATGTAACTGAACATTTTGGCACCGTTATGTCTAATACATTTGTTCAAAATACAAGCAGACTCCAGATTTTTTTAGTGCAAGAAGTGATTTAATTCAAGTGCTAAATTTAAGGAACATGATTGTAAAACGGGGATGGGTGATGGTGGAGTAATGTCCATGGCAGAGTCCAGTTCTCAGTCGCACAGGTGCATTGTCCATATGCCTGTGGAAGGATGGAGCAGGGGCAGTTCAAGGTTGGACAGGGTGACAATGTGGGACAGTGGGATGACATCAGGGGGTATCGTTTGCTGGCGGGGGTCTTGCAATCCTACTCTGTCTTCTTGTGAGATCTCAGGTTCCGCTTGCGGGGTGGTTCTTCTTCTGCAGGAGGTGGGGTTCTGGTGGCCTGTCGTTGTGTGGGGGGCCTCCTGTCCACTAGCGCCGGCGGAGGTGGTAGGCTGTTCCTGGTCCAGGCTAGTGACAGGGGCCCTTTGTGGTGCCACATGGTCCCGCAATGTGGTGACTATCTGGGTTAGGGCCACGACGATGGTCCCCATTGCGGAACTAATGTTCCTCAGTTCCTCTCTGAACCCCATGTACTGTTGCTCCTGCATGACCTGGATCTCCTGGAACCTGGCCAGTACCGTAGCCATCGTCTCCTGGGAGTGGTGGTATGCTCCCATGATGGAGGAGAGGGCCTCTTGGAGAGTCGGTTCCCTGGGCCTGTCCCCCCCCTGTCGCACAGCAGCCCTCCCAGTTGCCCTGTTTCCCTGGGCCTCTGTCCCCTGGACGGTGTGCCCACTACCACTGCCCCCAGGTCCCTGTTGTTGTTGGGGTGGTGGGTCAACCTGGGTGCCCTGTAGTGGTGGACACACCGCTGATTGATGTGTCCTGGGGACAGAGGCATGGGCCCGCTGGGTGGGAGCTGTGCTGGTGTTCCCAGAGGGGGTTAGGTCTGGTGTAGCCTGTGGCTGTCTGTGGGGAACTGACTGTCCCGAGGTCCCCGATGGGCCGGGCTGGTCATCAGGGTCCAGGGAGACAGAGCTGTTGTCATCACTGGGGGCCTCTTCTGGGGGTGGGATGGACATCTCTGGACCCTCCGTGGCGGTGTGGTGGCGTTCGGGTCCTGCAGGGGTATAAGAGTATGGTTATTGCTTCTGTGTGTGGCATTTCGTGTAATGGGTGGGTGGCCGTGTCCCCCAGTGCTGGCATTCCCTTGTGGGGGCTTTTGTGACGGTGGCTTGTGGGGGTGATGGGTGTGTGCAGTGGGCATGCTTTGGGGATGGGTGTCCATGCTTTGGGGACGCACGCAGGGCTAGGTTTTGGGATGGGTGGGATGTGGTGGTGAGCCATTTGCAAGGAGTTGGTGTGATGGGGGTGGGGGTGAGGGTGGGGGTATGATTTGGCATGCAGGTGGGGTAGGGGGAAGGAAGTAGTGAAGATTTGACTTACCAGAGTCCATTCCTCCGCCTACTCCTGCGAGGCCCTCAGGATGCAGGATGTGCAAGACTTCCTCCTCCCATGCTGTGAATTCTGGGGGAGTAGGTGGGGGTCCGCCGCCAGTCTTCTGCACCGCAATGTTGTGCCTTGATACCATGGAACGCACCTTCCCCCGTAGGTCGTTCCACCGCTTCCTGATGTCGTCCCGATTGCGTGGATGCTGTCCCACAGCGTTGACCCTGTCCACTATTCTTTGCCATAGCTCCATCTTCCTGGCAATGGTGGTGTGCTGCACCTGTGCCCCGAAGAGCTGGGACTCTACACAAACTATTTCCTCCACCATGACCCTGAGTTCTGCGTCAGAGAACCTGGGGTGTCTTTGGGGTGCCATGGGGTGGTGTGGATGAGGTGAGGGGTGGTGTATGTGTTGTAGAGTGTGGTGAGTGTGGTGGTGTATGGTGTTTTGTGCGTGGAAATTGTGTGGGTGATGTTGTGATTTGCCTCTGTGCGATGGTGTACTCTATGCTGTGCTCTCTCTCTCTGTCCTTCACTCGCAATTGTGGTCGTAGGGGTTTGTGGGTGACATGGGTGTGTGTTTTATATTTAATTGGGTGTGTGGGAGTGGTGTGTGTATGTGTCTCAGGTGTGTGTATTTTGAATTATCCAATGTGGTAGTGTTTTGTAAAGGTGTGTGTATTTTGACCGCGGAGGTGTGTACCGCCAATGGAATACCGCGGTTGAAAGACCGCTGCAGGGATTTGTGGGTCGGAATGGTATGGGTGTATTTCTGTTGGCGTGACGGTGGAGGTTTGGTCATCGCCAGTTTCCTGCTGACCTTTGGTGTGGCGGACTTTTGTGGATGTCGTGTTTTTGGCGGTTTGCCAGTTGCGGGTCAGAATGACCGTGGTGGTCTACCGCGGCCGCGGCGGTGTTATGGCGGTCTTCTGGCCGGCGGTATGCGACTTTTACCGCCGAGGTCAGAATGACCCCCATAGTCTCTCATCCAAACTGGTCTAGTCAGAACATGATCATTTCTTTTCATATTATCTGAGTCTTTTTTTATATTGTTCTCCACACATCTCAATCTCTCCTCACCCCTTAACATACGTTCAAGATCATTACACCGTGTTAATCCCAGTGCATTCCATTTTTGTCCATCACTCAACCATACCTTGTTACCCATCACATCCTTAACCTGCTTCGGCTTGGACCACTTTGACAACCCCTTCCTTTGGCTGTTCAACAAAAACGACCTTACCCAGTCACTGCTTAAAAAAAAAACTTATGACCTACGTTCCTCACACAGTCATTGTGCCTCTTTACAAACTTGCTTTGATACTTCCCCACCTTCTCCACAAAGTCCTCTCTTTTTACACTTTTAACACCTGACTAATTCATCCAGCCAGGTGTCAACTTCGTGCCTGCCACCCTTCCCTTCAATAGACAAAAGGGAGTCTCACCTGTGACAGAATGAAGAGTATTACGATAACTCCAAATCATCTCCTTGACGGCTCGTCTACAATCATAACCTTGTTCATCAGCCAACTGCACACTTTCCTTTAACACTCTATTAAATCTTTCTACAAGACCATTTTCCCTGGGATTGTACACAGCAGTAGTGCAATGCTTCACTCCACAACCTTCAAGATACTTCCTAAACTGTTCAGCTACAAATTGTGGTCCATTATCCGTAACCACACACTCCGGATAGCCTTCCCTGTGAAACACCTCCTCACAAAAATCTATAATGTTACTAGCTTTTATTTCCTTCATAAAAGCTACCTCTGGCCATTTGGAAAAATAATCCACCAAAACAACCACATACTTGCTTTCAATTCCTTTAACCCCTTCGCTGCCAGGCCTTTTTTTGCCTATTTGGAATAGTTCTCGCTTAGGCCCTCATAACTTTTTGTCCACATAAGCTACCCACGACAAATTTGCGTCCTTTTTTTTCAACATCCTAGGGATTCTAGAGGTACCCAGACTTTGTGGGTTCCCTTGAAGGAGGCCAAGAAATTAGCCAAATTACAGTGATTTTTTTTTTTTTAAATGTGAAAAAAGGGCTGCAGAAGAAGGCTTGTGTTTTTTCCCCTGAAAATGACAACAACAAAGGGTTTGCGGTGCTAAAATCACCAGCTTCCCAGCTTTCAGGAACAGGCAGACTTGAATCAGAAAACCCAATTTTTCAACACAGTTTTGGCATTTTACTGGGACATACCCCATTTTTTTTAAAAATGGTGCTTTCAGCCTCCTTCCAGTCAGTGACAGAAATGGGTGTGAAACCAATGCTGGATCCCAGAAACCTAAACATTTCTTAAAAGTGGACAACATTCTGAATTCAGCAATGGGTAATTTGTGTAGATCCTACAAGGGTTTCCTGCAGAAAATAACAACTGAAATAAAAAAATATTGAAATTGAGGGGAAAAAAACAGCCATTTCCTGTAATGACAGATTTTTTAAAGCAATATACTGTTACGTCCGCTGGACTCTTCTGGTTGCGGGGATATATAGGGCTTGTAGGTTCATCAAGAACCCTAGGCACCCAGAGCCAATAAATGAGCTGCACCTTGCAGTGGGTTTTCAATCTATACCAGGTATACAGCAATTCGTTTGCTGAAATATAAAGAGTCAAAAATAAGTATCAAGAAAACCTTTGTATTTCCAAAATGGGCAGAAGATAAGGTGCTGAGGAGCAGTGGTTATTTGCACATCTCTGAATTCTGGGGTGCCCATACTAGACTGTGAATTACAGGGCATTTCTCAAATAGACATCTTTTTTACACACTGTCTTATATTTGGAAGGAAACAATGTAGAGAAAGGCAAGGGGCAATAACACTTGTTTTGCTATTCTATGTTCCCCCAAGTCTCCCGATAAAAATGGTACCTCACTTGTGTGTGTAGGCCTAGTGCCCGCGACAGGAAATTCCCCAAAACACAATGTGGACACATCACATTTTTCCACAGAAAACAGAGGTGTTTTTTGCAAAGTGCCTACCGGTGGATTTTGGCCTCTAGCTCAGCCAGCACCTAGGAAATCCTACCGAACCTGTGCATTTTTTAAAACTAGAGACCTAGGGGAATCCAGGACACGGTGACTTGTGGGGCTCGCACCAGGTTCTGTTTCCCAGAATCCTTTGCAAACCTCAAAATTTGGCAACAAAACACTTTTTCCTCACATTTCGGTGACAGAGAGTTCTGGAATCTGAGAGGAGCCACACATTTCCTTCCACCCAGCGTTCCCCCAAGTCTCCCGATACAAGTGGTACCTCACTTGTGTGGGTAGGCCTAGTGGCCGTGACAAGAAATGCCCCAAATCACAAAGTGGACACATCACATTTTCTCAAAGAAAACAGAGCTGTATTTTGCAAAGTGCCTACCTGTGGATTTTGGCCTCTAGCTCAGCAGGCACCTAGGGAAACCTACCAAACCTGTGCATTTTTTTAAACGAGAGACCTAGGGGAATCCAAGTTGGGGTGACTTGTCGTGCTTTCACCAGGTTCTGTTACCCAGAATCCTTTGCAAACCTCAAAATGTGGCTAAAAAAACACTTTTTCCTCACATTTCGGTGACAGAAAGTTCTGGAATCTGAGAGGAGCCACAGATTTCCTTCCACTCAGCGTTCCCCCAAGTCTCCTGATAAAAAAGATACCTCACTTGTGTAGGTGGGCCAAGTGTTTGTGACAGGGAGGAGCCAAAAACACGTCGAAATTGAGGGGGAACCAAAGTGGGTCCAAAAGGGCAGTTTGAAAAAGAACATTTTTAGGCTGACAAGTGCAGCAGAAATGTTATCGGTATAGATGAGACAATGCTGGGTGGTAGGAATTTTGTGGAGTCCTGCAGATTCCGGAAGGTTCCATCACAAAAATGTAGGAAAAATGTGTGCTTTCCAGCAAACTTGCAGGTTTGCAGGGCATTTGTGGGTAAGGAAATGGTGCGGGTGCATGTGAAGCACACCACCCTGGAATCAACTAGATATTTAGTTTTCAGATGTGTCTAGGTCTTGTGGATTTCTCTACATGGCAGCGTCCCAAAGTAAAAAAAAGTGCAGCCCTCACTATTCCAAGTAGGACGATTTTGAGAGTTACCAAGCTCTCATGGCCCAAATGTAACACAAAAAACAAATGTCAGTTTGCTTGCCATAGGATAAGATGTTATAGTGTGCGGGGGAGAGCTGAAAGACTGTTAGCCCCTTCAGTTTGGGTGGGGGCATAACCGGGCCCATACTGGTTGGTAGCCACCACCCCACTATTTTCTTTTATTTTTTTTATTCCCTGGCATCTAGTAGACTTTCTGTCCCCCCGGGGTGTGGATCGGAGGTAATTGCGCCAATCTGCCCACTGGTGGGCAGAACAACTTTGGCCTCATTTATTTGGGGTGCGGGTATGGCCTTACCCCCAACCTCTTATATTGATAAACAAATCTTCCCTGGTCTCTGGTGGGCTTCCTGCCCCCCTTGGGGGCAGATGGACCTTCCAAAATAGGCCAGTCTGCCCCCAAGGGGGGCAGTTATGGCCAACAGTAATGTGCCCCCATGGGGAGAGACCCTTTCCCAAGAGGCTGCCCCCTCCAAACAAAACAGACACATACACACACACCAATCCATGGTGTCTAGAGGTTTCTGCCCCAAAGGAGGCAGATTGGCCTTACAAAAACAGGCTGAAATGGCCTAAATACAATTTGCCCCCCAGGGGAGCGACCCTTGTCTAAGGGGTCGATCCCCATACATAAAAACATAAAGTAAATAAAAAATATATATATATTCCTGGTGTCTAGAGGTTTCTGCCCCCTGGGGGCAAATCAGCCTAATTATATTAGGACAATCTGCCTCCGGGGGGGGGGGCAGAAAAAGCCTAAAAATATTTTGCCCCCCCCCAGGGAGTGGCCCTTGCCAAAGGGGCCGCTCCCCTTATGCGTTAGTAGAAAAAAAAAATTCCCTGGTGTCTTGTGGTTTCTGACCCCCCGGGGGCAGATCAGCCTAATTATATTAGGCCGATCTGCCCCTGGGGGACAGAAATGGCCTAATAATAATTTGGCCCCCCTGGGAGCAACCCTTGCCTAAGAGGTCGCTCCCCAAACATGAAAAAATAAAAGTAAAAAAAAAAAAATGTATCCCTGGTGTCTAGTGGTTTTCTGCCCCCCTTGGGGGCAGATTGGCCTAATAAAAATAGGCCAATCTGCCCCTAAGGGGGGCAGAAATGGCCTAGAAAACTTTTTGCCCCCAGAGGAGTGACCCTTGCCTAAGGGGTCGCTCCCTACAAATAATGGGGGCAGAAACAGCCCAAAAATAATTTCCCCCCCTGGAGAGCGGCCCTTGTCCAAGGGGCCGCTCTCCTTATCATGTAAACAAAACAAAAAAAGTCCCTGGTGTCTAGTGGTTTCTGCCCCCCTTGGGGGCAGATTGGCCTTATAAAAATAGGCCCATCTGCCCGAAGGGGGGGCAGAAACAGCCGTAAAATTATTTGCCCCCCTGGGGAGCGGCCCTTGCCCAAGGGGCCGCTCCCCTTATGTGTACATATAAAAAAAAAAATCCCTGGTGTCTGGTGGTTTCTGCCCCCCCTGGGGGCAGATTGGCCTAATAAAAATAGGTCGATGGCCTAGAAAACCTTTTGCCCCCATGGGAGCGACCCTTGCCTAAGGGGTCGCTCCCTACAAATAAAAAAACAAAAAAACAACAAACAAAAAATCCCTGGTGTCTAGTGGTTTCTGTCCCCCTTAGGGCAGATTGGCCTAATAAAAATAGGCCGATCAGCCCCAAAGGGGGGGGGGGGGGCAGAAATGGTCTAGAAAAAATGTTGCCACAGGAGAGCGACCCTTGCCTAAGGGGACGCTCCCCACAAATAAAAAAACAAAAAAAAAATCCCTGGTGTCTAGGGGGGTTTCTGTCCCCCCCCCTGGGGGCAGATCGGCCTAATTGTATTAGGCCAATCTGCCCCCGGGGGGGCAGAAATAGCCAAAAGATAATTTGCCCCCCTTGAGAGCGGCCCTTGCCCAAGGGGCCGCTCTCCTTATCATGTAAACCAAAAAAACAAAAAACTCCCTGGTGTCTAGTGGTGTCTGCCCCCCTTGGGGGCAGATTGGCCTAATAAAAATAGGCCGATCTGCCCCCAAGGGGGGCAGAAATGGCCTAGAAATGTTTTTGTTCCCAGGGGAGCGACCCTTGCCTAAGGGGTCGCTCCCCACAAATAAAAAAACAAACAAAAAAAATCCCTGGTGTCTAGGGGGCCTCCTGCCCCCGGGGGGGCAGAAACAGCAAAAAATAATTTCCCCCCTGGAGAGCGGCCCTTGTCCAAGGGGCCGCTCTCCTTATCATGTAAACAACAACAAAAAATCCCTGGTGTCTAGTGGTTTCTGGCCCCCTTGGGGGCAGATTGGCCTACTAAAAATAGGCCGGCCTGCCCCCAAGGGGGGCAGAAATGGCCTAGAAATTGTTTTGCCCCCAGGGGAGCGACCCTTGCCTAAGGGGTCGCTCCCCACAAATAAAAAAATAAAAAAATAAAAAAACAAATCCCTGGTGTCTAGGGGGCTTTCTGCCCCCCCTGGGGGCAGATCGGCCTAATTGTATTAGGCTGACCTGCCCCCGGGGGGCCAGAAACAGCCCAAAAATAATTTGCCCCCCTGGAGAGCGGCCCTAATCCTTGGAATTAAGGATGAGCCAATGACGCCTCCTAGTTGGATTCCCAGAGGTGGGGATCTTGTGCGTGAAAAGGTCGCAGTGAAAAAATAATTTGGCCCTTCGTATCGAGCACCAGTCCCTGTACTGGGAATCCACGGAACAAGAACTGTGATTTTGCCGCCATTGCAAGGTGCCAAGGAAAATCGCTTTGTCTCCATCGACAATGTCAAGTTACAACATGTGGCCGATTCTGCACAGCAGACCAGGTGGAACGCCCAGTAGTTCCTGAATCCCTCTCACTACTGGGGAAGATGTTCCGCTGAAGGTGGTTTGCACCAACGTTGCTTCCTCTCCAGGCATGGGGAGGGTGGAAGATGATCTTACGATTGTTCCACTGACGTCAAATAATTTGGAATCCATAGCTCAAGTCGCTGTGACTGCTGATGTTACTGAGGGTGTTATCTACAGTGTACCACGGCAAGAGAAACCTACTAATCCCTGGTGTCTAGGAGGGTTTCTGTCCCCCTGGGGGCAGATCAGCCTAATTGTATTAGGCCGAACAGGCAAAAAATAATTTGCCCCCCTGGAGAGCGGCTCTTGCCCAAGGGGCCGCTCGCCTTATCATGTAAACAAAAAAAAAAAATCCCTTGTGTCTGGTGGTTTCTGCCCCCCTTGGGGCAGATTGGCCTAATAAAAATAGGCCGATCTGCCCCCAAGGGGGTCAGAAATGGCCTAGAAAAAATGTTGCCCACAGGGGAGCGACCCGTGCCTATGGGGTTGCTCCCCACAAATAAAAAAATAAAAAAAAATCCCTGGTGTGTAGGGGGCTTTCTGCCCCCCAAGGGGGCAGATAGGCCTAATTGTATTAGGCCGACCTGCCCCCGGGGGGGCAGAAACAGCCAAAAAATAATTTGCCCCCCTGGAGAGTGGCCCTTGCCCAAGGGGCCTCTCTCCTTATTGAAATAAACCAAAACAAAAAATTCCCTGGTGGTTAGTGGCATTTCTGGTGCCCGATCGCATCGCGATCGGGCAGCAGAAATGCTCAGAGAAGCCCAAGAGGAGAGGAAAGGCCTTTCCTCTCCTTCCAGGCTTCTCTGACCCCCTCCACCGATCGGGGGAGAAATGCTTTGCATTTCTCCTCCGATCGGCGCTGGAAGATGAGCGTCCAGCGCCGGAGGGAAGGGCTCTGATGAGGTCAGCGCGCCACAGGGGGGTTACAGGGGGACGGGGTGGAAGGGGAAGCGATTCCCCTTCCATCCCTGCCTGGGGGAGGGGTGTGCCTGGCTAGCGCTCCCCCCGGGGGCCCATAGCGGGACGAGGTGGTCTCGCCCGGTGCCGAGGACGAGGCCACCTCGTCCCAGGCACACAACCGGTTAACAACAAATGGACCACAAATATCCATTGCCACCCTTTGCCAAGGTATCTCCAACAATTTGGGACACGATATGGGCGATTCTTCAGAAACATGAGATTTGTCGCTACACATGCATACAACACAATTTACAAGCACATCTCTCTATCTATTTATCCATACCAGGCCTCCAAATATCCACACACGCTCTCCTCTTCATTCCAGACATTCCACCATAACCTTCATGCAATATACTCACTAATTTGTTTCTCAAACCCATAGGCACAACTAACCTCTCCCCCTTCTTAAAATACCATCTATTACAGATAACTCAGGCCAAATCTTATCGTACTCCCCATACATTTTTCCTTTCTGACACACCTCTGGCACCCTAGACAACCGATCACAAATCATACTCAACATCTCATCATCTTTTATAGCTTGTTTCCATTCCTCCTTATCAATGACACCCCCACTTGACTCATTTACATTGGCCACCAACCACTCTTCACCATCCTGCATGTCATCATCATTCATGTTGTCCTGCAACAGCATTCGTGACAAACAGTCCGCATGCCTGTTGACAATTCCCGGTATATACACAAGATCAAAGTCATACTCTTGCAATCAGTATAGCCACTTGGCTATCCTAGGCATAGCCTTACTTGCTCCCTTTGTAGTAAATATATCTATCAATGGTTTATGGTCAGTTCTCAACTCAAACCGGTTGCCCCACACATACGTCTTGAAATAATTAACACCCCACCAACATGCCAGGGCCTCCTTCTCAATTACAGAATACGTTGCTTCTGCACCCTTGAGCGTCTGTGATGCAAACACCACCACTCTTTCCCGACCCATCCTTTTCTGCATGAGAACTGCCACAAAACCATGCGCACTAGCATCTACAGTGACGATCGTCTGATCGCGGGGATCAAATGGTTTCAGTACCACAGAGTTTACAATTTCACGTTTTATAAACTCAAATGTTTCCTGACATTCTTCCAAGCAAACAAACTTAACCATAGATTTCATGAGTTCTCTTAAAACATGAACTTTTAAAACAAATTGTCGAACAAGCTTTGAATAGTACTCAGCCAGTCCCAGAAAAGATCGCAACTGTTCCTTGTCGGTAGGAGGCGGTGCCTTCTCAATAGCCTCCAACAATCTCCCCTTGAGCTTTACACCTTCCCCAGATAATGTGTGTCCTAAGTAATTTATCTGTTTCAATCCAAATTTGCATTTGCAACACTGATGGTGAGACCAGCATTTTGCAATTTCTGTAACACATCACTCAACACAGTATCATGGTCCAGAATATCTGTACCCCAAACCAAAATATCATCTTGAAACACCACAGCCTTCTCTATACCTTTCAAGATGTTGTTCATAATTCTCTGAAAAACAGAAGACGCAGAGGCCAAACCAAACTGCATGTGTACACACTGAAACGCCCCCTCAGGAGTAATGAATGATGTAAGATGTTTGGAATCAGGTTGCAAGCGAATTTAATGGTATGCATTCGACAAGTTTATGGAGGATAAATAATTAGCATCCCTAACTGAGGGCAATAATACATTTATATGTGGCACTGGGTGCTGATCCACCCAAATACATTTGTTGAGATCTCTCAAATCAATGCACATTCGCAACTTTCATTCGGCTTACGTGCTAAAACGACGGGACTAAGCCATTCTGATGACTCAATTGGTTCAATCACCTTGGCATCACACAACCTGTCTAATTCCCCCTTCAACTGTGATCTTAGTGCAAATGGCACATTTCTCACTTTATGTACCTTGGGTGTACATCCTGACTTCAAAACAATACGATGCTCAAATTTTCGTAAACACCCCAAAGTGTCAGAAAACAAATCTGGAAACTTTACACTCCACTTATTTTTCACACAGTCATTAGTCAAAAGCACTTTGTCGCGTTGGCTCTCATTATCCTAAATGAGACTACTGGATTTCTAGGCAGCAGAGTCGTTCCTGCTTTGGGGGACTAAGTCTGACCCACGAGGAAGGACCCCTGTCACCTTCAATCCGGTTTTGCTCCGGCTAACTAGCAGTGCCTCATCTCTCCCAAGGGGAAGGGATGATTAGGCAGCCGAGCGCATGACATCTTTTAGAACTTCTCATGGAAGTCGTGGTCACTCAGATCCCAACCAACTCTCTCATATACAGTATGATCTCATATACAAATGACAAAGGCAGTGTAAGTTTTATAGATTGGTTTAATAAAATGACTGCATTTTAGATAAGGCGTGAGCCACAATAACCAGAACCATACAACACAGTAGGATTGAAATAGTCACGAGGAGAGTGAAACATAAGAATAATGTTCTCATAGTGTTCATATATTATGTTCTCTCTAAGTAAGTTCTATTTCGAGCACAGCATGTTAAGCTCTAAGCTTGCCTTTCAGATTCCCTGGGAAGACATCAACCCTCATACCTGAGCAAAGGCCTGTGATCTGGGTCAGCATCTGCAACAGGGCAGTCAGCGTCTAGTTGTGGTTCCCTGGTCAGAATCTCCCTCTGTCTCTATCAGGACTAGGAAGTGTTTTTATAACTAACATGTCGATGTGCTAACAAAACGTCCCTACGTAAGAATGTGTATTGTCTACAAACCAAAGACTAAACCCCTACCACGTCCATCGGCAATGTACCAGACTGTATCCTTGACTGAAGCACAGAGTGAACAAGAATGTATTATTTGAACTCCAGTGCTGAAGTAGGCTAAACAGTGCGATATGAAAATATAAAACAGGACCGCGGAACTGGCTATTGAAAAATAACAGTACGAGGCTGAATAAAATGCATCTAGAGCAAAGGCCCAATGCTTTAAGCAAACAAATAAAATGCATCTAGGGCAAAGTGTGCAAAGGCCTACCGCCTGAAGCAAACGCGCAAAAGCTACATAAAAATGGCTACACTACACCCTCCCCTTGTCGGTAGAAAGTGGTTCTAATCGAAGCATAAAAAATGCCTATATATAAAAAACTACAAAACACACATTTCGACAAGTCCAGAGGACCTCAAAGCACAGAAATTCTAAATTTAAAAAATAAGCATGTGACCTGGCAGCCAAATTCATATAACAATGTCAATTTAGAGCAAATCAAATTCAAATGGAAGTCACGGAAAGCAGGATATTCTCCACTTCGGCAGATGACAAGACCGGAAAATCCACGCCAAACACTATCATGGAGCAGGTGTGTTCCAAAGCCCCAGAACCATCCAAGGCGGCATCCCGTGCAGGGCCTACGAACGAGTCAATACCATCTTCCTCCAGGAAGGGAATCTCGTAAACTGCCTCCATAACCTTCATGCAATATACTCACTAATTTGTTTCTCAAACCCATAGGCACAACTAACCTCTCCCCCCTTCTTAAAATACCATCTATTACAGATAACTCAGGCCAAATCTTATCGTACTCCCCATACATTTTTCCTTTCTTACACACCTCTGGCACCCTAGACAACCGATCACAAATCATACTCAACATCTCATTGTCTTTTATAGCTTGTTTCCATTCCTCCTTATCAATGACACCCCCACTTGACTCATTTACATTGGCCACCAACCACTCTTCACCATCCTGCATGTCATCATAATTCATGTTGTCCTGCAACAGCATTCGTGACAAACAGTCCGCATGCCTGTTGACAATTCCCGGTATATACACAAGATCAAAGTCATACTCTTGCAATCGGTATAGCCACTTGGCTATCCTAGGCGTAGCCTTACTTGCTCCCTTTGTAGTAAATATATCTATCAATGGTTTATGGTCAGTTCTCAACTAAAACCGGTTGCCCCACACATACGTCTTGAAATAATTAACACCCCACCAACATGCCAGGGCCTCCATCTCAATTAAAGAATACGTTGCTTCTGCACCCTTGAGCGTCCGTGATGCAAACACCACCACTCTTTCCCGACCCATCTTTTTCTGCATGAGAACTGCCACGAAACCATGCGCACTGGCATCTACAGCGCCGATCGTCTGATCGCGGGGATCAAATGGTTTCAGTACCACAGAGTTTACAATTTCACGTTTTATAAACTCAAATGTTTCCTGACATTCTTCCAACCAAACAAACTTAACCATAGATTTCATGAGTTCTCTTAAAACATGAACTTTTTAAACAAATTGTCGAACAAGCTTTGAATCGTACTCAGCCAGTCCCAGAAAAGATCGCAACTGTTCCTTGTCGGTAGGAGGCGGTGCCTTCTCAATAGCCTCCAACAATCTCCCCTTGAGCTTTACACCTTCCCCAGCTAATGTGTGTCCTAAGTAATTTATCTGTTTCACTCCAAATTTGAATTTGCAACACTGATGGTGAGACCAGCATTTTGCAATTTCTGTAACACATCACTCAACACAGTATCATGGTCCAGCATATCTGTACCCCAAACCACAATATCATCTTGAAACACCACAGCCTTCTCTATACCTTTCAAGATGTTGTTCATAATTCTCTGAAAAACAGAAGACGCAGAGGCCAAACCAAACTGCATGTGTACACACTGAAAAGCCCCCTCGGGAGTAATGAATGATGTAAGATGTTTGGAATCAGGATGCAAGCGAATTTGATGGTATGCATTTGACAAGTTTTTGGAGGAGAAATAATTAGCATCCCTAACTGAAGGCGATAATACATTTATATGTGGCAATGGGTGCCGATCCACCCAAATACATTTGATGAGATCTCTCAAATCAATGCACATTCGCAACTTTCATTCGGCTTACGTGCTAAAATGACGGGACTAAGCCATTCTAATGACTCAATTGGTTCAATCACCTTGGCATCACACAACCTGTCTAATTCCCCCTTCAACTGTGATCTTAGTGCAAATGGTACATTTCTCACTTTATGTACCTTGGGTGTACATCCTGACTTCAAAACAATATGATGCTCAAATTTTCGTAAACACCCCAAAGTGTCAGAAAACAAATCTGGAAACTTTACACTCCACTTATTTTTCTCACAGTCATTAGTCAAAAGCACTTAATCAGGATGGTTAGGATTTAAAACAATTCTCAAAGCCTTTTGTTCTCTCCAACCAAGAAGAGATTTCCCTTGTTTGACCACAAACGCACGAGCATCAGAAAACCTCACCTTAAATGTAAGTCTACACTCAAAGTACCCCATTAACGGCAATTTGCCACAACAATAACCCTCATGTTCACTATATGGCAAAAACACCTCACCCATCCACAGATACTTTCACATATGTTCATTTATTATGGTATACGGTGAGCATGAATCAGCCAAAACCTCAATATCCTTGTCATTAATCTTTACTATCCACTTTGGTGGCATATACCCTTCTCTAATTACACCAACAGCGTCATCTATTGTTAACACTTCAATTCTTTACTCTTCTTCCTCATCCTCTGAATGCTCACAACTACTCCCCTTGATAACATTCACCGATTGTTTTTGACCAAAACCATGTCATCATCCCGCCTTGCATACACGTGAAAAATGTCCTACCTTCTTACAATTGTAACATTTTGCTGAGACTGCACGACATTTACCAGTCTCAGCTGTGTGACTGTTGCTGCGCACCTGTAACACTCTCTTTTGTCTCTCCTCATAGGTCCACCCTTCTTCACCTTAGATACAACATTCACATCTTTGAGCTCATCGCCACCATGACCATGATTCAGATTGAGCTCCGTCAAATACTTTGATGTATTTTCTATACGTCTTGCTATGGTAATGGTTTTTGGTAAAGAAGGGTCCTTCAATTCTAATAAACGTTTGCTATTGTTGGTTCTATTTATAAATTGATTCCTTATTAAGTCTTCTTGCAAGTCCTTGAATTTGCAAGAAACAGCCAAAGTTCTTAATTCAGAAACATACTGCTCTACAGTTTCCCCTGGAATCTGACCCCTGGAAAAAAACATATGTCTTTCCACAACCACACTAACTTTCCTACCATAGTTATCCTCCAAAGCCTTCATAGCCTCGCTATACTCTTCACCACTAGCATTATCTGATACGGAATCATCATCACCATCAACCTCAACATTAGAAGACGCATTACGAATAGTTCTAGGTAACGTTTTTAAAACTCTTCTTCCCTCAACACCCAAATTGTGTTTTAAAATCTCTAATTTCCGAGAAGCATCTAGAGTATCACCCCCTATTGCTTCAAGATAAGCCTCGAAGGCTTCAGGCCATTCCTCCCAGACCATGCATGGCGTACCAGGACTTTGTAGAAACTTTGCAGGTGCTAAAATGGAAGACATATCCATAGTGGTGACCAAACCCCCGCCTTCTACACAATATTATACTGAATAATACAACTTAATTACAACACTTTAAACATCAGTGAAAAGCGTGTAACACAACTGACTAAAATAAATAAATTGGTCACCTTTGTCTCTTCAGCTTCTACACAATACATTATCCTTGTGCGTGAATGTCAAACACGTTACATCATGTGTTATCGTCGTCGATCCCAACTCTGCTTCATGCACGTTGTGGTACAGAAAAAATAAGCGTCCCGACACGCTCAGCGTCCTAGTTGCCTGGTAGAAAACAAGCATCCCGATGAGCTCAGCGTCCTAGTTAGCTGGCAACAAACCAATCTCTACGTTGAATCTCCTCATTCTCCTTGCGGCGTTCCTATCTCCGTGGCAACCACATTGTGTACCACTGCGCAGCGTGCATGACCTTTGCACAGCCACCGCGTACACAACCTCTATGGTGCGTGCCCTCTCGCCGGTGTTCCACGCCGAAGGATAAGACTCACAAGTGCGTTTTGAAAGTACACACTGTGCGTCGTTAATACCCGTTGGCACTGTCAAAGTACACGATAACACTCAACCTAACCAAAACCAAAAATCAAGTACATTTGTTAGTCCGCCCGGACTGGATCCAGCACTGGTGCTGTTCTTTTTTTCCTAATCGCAGGCAATGAAGAACGTCCGGTATCCATCACACAGTGTGGTTTCTTCACAATTCTTCAAGGCTCAGTGATACACATTACAATATTCACGTTGCTTTATAATTCCCAACGCTCAGCAGTACACTCCTCAAAGTTCACATTGGGCTCCTCCGGCAGGGGTTGATTTCACGACCGAAACCTCCACTTGCTTCATCTGCTGGGGTTTACGTAGACACCCATCCCATCCTCGTCGCCAATTTGATGATTAACGAATCCAAATAAATGGTTTCACCACTTTTATTAAGTATAACGGTGCAACCCCTGCCATACTACACCCCAGCCCTCTAAGCCAGTAAGTGGACTGACAACCCAGAACACTGGTCACTCAAAGATCCAAACAGAATCCTTATGTTGCTAAGATACAACAGGCAGAAAATGCACATTGTGCGGGTTGCGCCCTGATTTTAGCACCAGTACCACGTTCCATGCTGAAAAGCAGCATGTACTGCACCAAGCACTGCGCAAGCACGCAGCTATATTTTCTTACATTTTCCTTAGAAAAAAAACACGAAAGGTAATGTACAAAAATAAAGGTATTTATTTGGGTGACACAGTACCAAAAATATCTTAAACGCAATACTCCTTCTGGAGGTAAGTATTATACACAATATATACACTAGACACCAAAATGACACAAGTAAATAGTCATAGAACAATGCAAACAATAGGAAATGCTATAGAATGCAATGGGAGAAAATGGGTCTAGGGGCAACACAAACCATATACTAAGAAAGTGGAATGTAAATCACGACTTCCCCCTAGACAAGTGTAGTGTGTGCAGAATCGCTGGGAGAGTAAGAATACACTAAAAGTAAGTAAATTACCCCACCCCAGAGCCCAGAAAAGCAGGAGTAAAGTACTGCAAGTTTCCATAGGACACACTACACCTCGTTTTGGGGATTTTGCAGCAGCCAACCAAGTCTGCAAAGAACAACTGCTGGATTATTGGACCTGAAGACCTGCAAAGGAAGGGGACCAAGTCCAGAAGTCGAAAGAAGTTCCAGGAAGGACAGGAGCACCTGCCAACCCAGAAGAGGGTGCAAAAGAAGAGTCCCTGGTCAGTCGAAGACTGCAGAAATGCACCCTAGGAGGATGCCAGTGGGTTCCTGCATGATGCAAAAGATGTCCCATGGTGGGATGATTTTTGCAGATGAGATTTCGTGTTGGAAGGTGCCAACAAGAACTTGGCTACGACAACAATGAGTTTTTCATCAAAATGGTGCTGGATGGACCCATGAGGCACCTTGGGGCCTCAAATCTGTGTGAGGAGGAAGAGAGGGCTCTCAGCACTTTAGAGAGCCCTCAAGATGCCAGCCAGCCCTCCCAGAAGCTGCAGGATCCCAGTTCAAAGGAGGTGCAAAACGCAGTTGATGCAGCACAACAAAAGAAGGTCCCACACCACCGGAGAACAACTCAGCGAGTTGAGTGTCACAGGGTGGAGTGCTGGGGACCTGGGCCAGGCTGTGCACAAAGGAATTTTGCAAAGAGTGCACAGAGGCCTCAGGAGGTGAAGAAGACACAATACACAGGGGTACCATCTTTCTCAGGGAAGGCAAGGTCTTACCTCCTCCAAAATGCGTCAGCAGGACCTCAGGACAGTCTATGTCGATGATGCCTACCCTCTGTGTCCTTAGGACCACGCTCGTCATTGTGAGAGGAGTCCCAGGGTACAGGTCGTTGTCTTGGAAGGTGCCTGCTTGGAGCAGGGGAGTGACTCCGTCACTCCACAGGCTATTTCTTTGGTTCTTCTGGTGCAGGATGAAGACAGGGAGTCCCCAGAGCATGCACACCATGGAAACTGTTGCAGTTGCTGACGTGGAGCTGAGGTTGCTGGAGAAAAGTATCTCTTGTAGACACTTTGTTGCAGTTACAGCGTTTCTTAGAGCAGGCTGCGGTTGATCTGAGGTCAGAAGAGTCTGAAGTTGTTGCAGAGGATTCTTGAAGGAAACATGCAGGCAGAATCTGAAGAGAACCCACAGGAGAGACCCTGAATAGCCCTGAGAGGGGGATTGGCTACCTTATCAGGTATGGACCTATCAGGAGGGGTCTCTGACGTCACCTGCTGGCACTGGCCACTTAGGGCCCTCCAGAGTGCCCCCACACCTTGCAAAGCAAGATGGCTGAAGTCTGGGACACACCAGAGGAGCTCTGGGCACCACCCCTGGGGTGGTGATGGACAGGGGAGTGGTTACTCCCCTTTCCTTTGTCCAGTTTCCTGCCAGATTAGGGTAGAAGGGGTCCCTGAACCAGTGTAGACTGGTTTATGCAAGGAGGGTACCATCAGTGCCCTTCAAAGCATTTCCAGAGGCTGGGGGAGGCTACCCCTCCCCAGCCTGTAACACCTATTTCCAAAGGGAGAGGGTGTAACACCCTGCTCTCTGAGGAAATGCTTTGTTCTGCCTTCCTGGGACTGGGCTGCCCAGACCCCAGGAGGGCAGAACCCTGTCTGTGAGGTGGCAGCAACTGTAGCTGCAGCGCAAGCCTCGAAGAGCTGGTTTGGCAGTACTAAGGGTCCAGGGTGGAATTCCCAGGATGCATGGAATTGGCTCCCCAATACCAGATTTGGAATGGGGGGACAATTCCATTATCTTAGACATGTTACATTGTCATATTCGGAGTTACCATTGTGAAGCTACATAAAGGTATTGACCTATATGTAGTGCACACGTGTAATGGAGTCCCCTCGCTCACAAAGTCTGGGGAAATGGCCCTGAACTATGAGGGGGCACCTTTGCCAGTGCAAGGGTGCCCTCACACTTAGTAACTTTGCACCTAACCATCAGCAAGTGAAGGTTAGACATATATGTGACTTCTAAGTTACTTAAGTGCAGTGAAAATGGCTGTGAAATAACGTGTGTGTTAATTCACACAGGCTGCAATGGCAGGCCTGTGCAAGGGTTTGTCTGAGCTCCCTATGGGTGGCAAAAGAAATGCTGCAGCCCATATGGATCTCCTGGAATCCCCACGTCCTGGGTACCTAGGTACCATATATTAGGGACTTATGAGGGGGGTCCAGTGTGCCAATTAAAATTGGTCAATGAAGTCACTGGCTTAAAGTGACAAATTTAAAAGCAGAGAGAGCATTAGCAGAGCCTCAGTGACACAGTTAGGCACTACACAGGCATACATATTAGCCTACAAACTATGAGCAACTGTGGTCCTGGCTAGCAGGATCCCAGTGAGACAGGCAAAACACACTGACATATAGGTTTTTATCTATGAGCACTGGGGTCATGGCTAGCAGGATCCCAGTGACACAGTAAAAACACAGACACACACTCACAAGCAGGCCAAAGATGGGGGTAACCATGATAGAAAGAGGCTACTTTCCTACACCAGGTTACCAGAGGGTTAAGCACAGGTTAATTCAATGACTTTTGTTGTTCACTCTGCCATGGATTGTGGCTGTTGCTTGAGCAAGGTTTACACCACACTCAACTGATAACCCAGTTCCTCATGGTGGAAGTGGTTTCTTCAGGGGTGATGACCACCCATGTGGTTAGCACTGGTTGTTTCGATGAGATCGCCAGATATTTGGCGAGGTCTGTCAGGTCTAATTGCGGGTTCAAGTTACTGAAAATGGTGGGGATTTTGTTACTGATGAATTGAGAGAGATTGTTGCAGCGGTACTGCGGGGGTGATCGGGTTGGAAGTGTCTGCAGGTGAGATTAAATTTGTCCACGAGTGGCTCATTTGGTGGTCTGATCATTTGGTGGTAGCAGTTTGGGCAGATTTGAACAGGCTCCTGCCTGCATTGTCCTGGCTCAATCTCCATTTTCGCCCCATTAGTTTAGAGTGGCCTTTCATCAGTCTGCATTCTTGCGTGTACTAATTGGCATTGAGTATAGATCTTGTACTGCTATGTTTGAGGGGGCCAGAGAGTTGGTGCAAGAGGTGATCCAAGTGTTGAAATTCTTGATAGCTGTGAGGAGGCTGTTGCTTTGTTTGGGTTGGTGGGTGTTGACAGCATAGTTCCAGTCCTTGTCAATGATGCTATTTAAGTTTCTGCTGGCTGGCCTGAGGTGGTTCGTTTGCGATGGGATGGCAATGTTAAAATTGCAGTGGTCTGTCTAGGAGACATGTGGGCTTGTCAACTTCAATGTTGTTGAAGGTGGTGAAAATAGGGTCCAGGAAGTGTCGGGCAAAGTGAATAGGTCCCTTTACTGATTGGTCTTTAATGGGTGCTTTTGAGTTGAGCTCAGCATGGTCTTTCAGGTGGAAGGTCAGGTCTCCGAGTAGGATGTAATTGCTAGTGTCAAGGGCGAGTGGAGCGACGAAATCCGTGATGGTGTCTGTGAAGTTGGTGCTCAGTCCCAGTGGTCAGTACATGAGAGTGCCGCATAGGGTGAAGTTGACTGTGGCATGAATAACAGGTTTTCCATGTTTGAGGATGACATGTCCGTGGAAGTGGTGCAGCTGATGGCGTTCTTGTGGAATAGGGTGACATCCTCTGGCCTTGTGAAGTCTGTCTTGTCTGGCGATCTTATAGCTGGATCTCTGTGGCATGTTGAGTGAGTGCGCAAGTGCTGAAGAGCAGACATGGTGAGTGTGGAGTGTTGTGTAGGTAGTTGCAGTACTGTGTGAGAGAGTGGGGTGTTTTGTGATGTCGGTGTGGGTGCGGTGAGTGTTAGGTTTTTATACATACAAGTAAAATTGCTAGAAGCTCAGGAGAACACTCCTTTGGTGGTGTTTGGTGCAGCGAGTTAGCGAGTGGAGATCATCTAATGGGTGAACAAATCGAACACATAATGGCACCAACCCAGATCACGAAAATTAGATTAGTTATTTTGCCATTAGATTAAATTCACAGCAATCTAACACTGTAAATTATGTGTATTGTGAAGTGACGAAGGAATAGCGAATTTTGTCCAATGCAAAATGAAAATAACTCCTACTGTTTTTCCAAAGCGTAGGAGTGAAATCTGATACACATTTACTTGCTAGTAAATTGTTTGTGTGCAATCTTTAATTATTGCTTAGTCTGGGATCTTTGCATGGAAAAAAACGAGAAAGTTTGTCAATGTTTTGACAGCAATTTAATGCGTTTATTCCTGCATGGAAAAAACGAGAAAGTTTGTCAATGTTATGACAGCAATTTAATGCGTGTATCCATCGTACAAGCGTTTGACTGCTAGTGCGATATTGTGTGTGTGTATATCTATATATATATATATATATATATATATATATATATATATATATATATATATATATATAGATATATATATATATAGATATATATATAGATAGATATATCGTAATGGTAATAATTGTGTTATTGAACTGTTTCTGCACCTTTCACGCATGAACAACTGTTTATTAAGGTAATGGCAAAATTAATCTTCTGAACATTTTGATATGATTATTTACACATACTGTTTGTGTTCTCAATTGTATTATTCCAAATGGTTTTAACTTAAATGAGGTTATTTTAACACTGATTAATGCTTATTAAGTTCTGTACCAGAAACAAATCTATTTTTATAAATGAGACAAAACAGTAGTGGCAGTAGCAACTTCTGTTATGCCTCCTTCATAGACGCCTGTTATCGCTATTATACTAATATACAAAGCAGTAGCTAGACTTTTTGCTATGTTTATTGTCGATGGAGCAGATAGATGCTCGTTCACGTTTCTGTAAAAAAAAAAAGATTAATGAACAAAGCAGTTTTGGAAGATGAGCGATGGATAGACTTTATCTTGAGGCTCGACACATTAGTGGGTTAGTCTGGTGTCCATACTGCCCCAAATATGTCCACGAGTTCTTCATAATTCCTAATAGTTGTTTCAACCCATAGTAATGTTTTGTACCATAAATCTTTTATAGTAAGAATCCCAAAACAAAGCATTACTAATAAAATGCACTAATTTCTAGGTGAAACACATAACTAATCAGCAACTTAAAAGTGTGTGCTGTGTGCATCAGTATTTGCTACTCAGACAGATTTTTTTTTGTACGAATGGGACCATTGCGATAGCAATTGAGTATGCACATGATTTCTATTTAGAATCTTTAATGAAAGTGTATCTTATGTGGATATCTTGCTTGGATACGAAGATATGAGCGTACTCCTTTGGTAATATACCAACTGTCTTGAACCACAATCACAACATTTTGCCCCATTTTGGACTAGATTATTTGTAAGAAGTAGGGGTTTCTAAAAGCCACAAAAAATGGATAGGTGGTTGTTCTGTCTAAACAAAACTTTGAAATGATTACTGGTAAATGATGCCTTTTTTACATCATAAGTAATGCAAAGCATATCAACAGGCATTGAATAAAACGATGTCTTACTTTTGTTATTAGACATAACCTATTGGCTTTATTATTGCCCCCAAATCAATGCTGAGCATGTGTGCATTTGTTAGGCAGCCATAGTTCAATGAATTAAAAAAGTAAGAAACACATTACAAGATGGCTGCTGTTCTTTCACACGTATGTTGATAGCCATATTGTAAGCGGTTTTCTTATTTTTTTTACTCCATTACGAGGTGACCATCGTGTATGTACATACATGTATGGCAGGCGCGTACCAAAGACTCCCGTAGCCCCCGTGGTGCTGTGGGGGGTGAGCTCCAGGGGCCCCCTCAGCACAGTACACTGTGCACAGGTAGCATGCCCCTAACTGGGTCCAGTGGGAAGGGGGCCCCCTCCGGGTACTTTGCAAGGGGTCACTTTAAGTTGAATGGCAGCCATTTTCAAATGGCTAAGCTTTGCAAAAGCTTGTGAAGCAATTCATCAATCATCGGCAAAGACAAAAGCTTGAGCATGCCACTGCTAGCGAGTAAGTAGCAGGCGGTGACTGTAGGGCTACATCCTGCACTGGGATAGAAGTGGAAATTTGTGGGGCATAGAGACACTGAGGTAGTGGCAGGACAGCATATGGGTTACCCGCAGGAGGCTGCATAACGCCCCATGTAACCGTCCACAAAATGCATTGGCTGTAAGTATAGCCCATCCAGCCAATGGCAGCTCCGAAACAAATGCCAATAGTATGTCTGTAAGGCTGTACATAAGACCTTATTACATCATTCCAACTCTATACAGCTATGTTACAACACATGCATGGCACCTCAGAAATCTTATCCACCTTTCCTGTCTAGGTTTAGATCATTTGAATGTCTTGCACCTGTTAGTTCTTTCGCTTGGAATTTTTTCAGTGAATCCCAGAGTGAACTCTTTCAGTTTTGAGATAAACTGATGTAGCGCCATGGCCATGAAATCAAATGGCTTGATTGACAGTCTTTCGTCAAATTTGTGTCACGATCTGCCTTTCTCTTACTACCGTGGTCGGATGAAACTGGAGTGAAATTTCGGTTCTTGCACGTTCTGGTCTGGCGGAGATAGGGTGTTACCCTTTCCGGTAGCCATGGTGCAGCTGAAAAGAAAATGCCTAGGCAGTCCGTGCCCTCCAGAAGGAGTCCAGGAGGAAAAACCCAAAAAGAGAAAAAAAATCTCTTTTGCAGGAACTCCCAGAAACAGAAAAAAGGTGAGCATCAGGACACAAGGATTTCAGGGGCTGGAACCTCAAAAAGCTGTGTTGCAAGGCAAGGAAGAAAAGAATCTGGGTCCTTATAGATTAGAAAAAAGCTATCTTGGATTGGTAATGATCCATAGTAATAACTGGAGAGAAGACACTGTCTTAGAAAAGGAAAAGAAAAAAGAAACCAGTGCATTCAGGGAAGAGAACAGTACTCAGGGAAGAAGAAACATGGCCCAGAAACAAGAACGGAAAGAGAGAACTCCATCAAGAACGGAAAGAGAGAACTCCATGACCAAGAACAAAGGTAAGTATCAATAGGGGGCCGCAGGGAGCGTTTGCGACACAACATCATACTGCGTGTTGAATGCAGCGATGTCCGAAACCTGACTCCGGGCAGCCCAACACCACCACGAGCAAAACAAAATGCTGTGGTTGAGCAGGCGGTCCGTGGCAGGTCTGACAGCCAGGGAAACGGACCTCAGACCCCACTGCGGGCCGAAAATGAGATGCCACGGGTGCCCAGGGCATAACAGTTTGTGAAGTAATTAGCAGTGCATCCCAAGCGCGCGAGTTACAGTTACCTTAGGGCATGAGTTATAGTTACTTGAGTTAACTCTAACTATAATTTGTATTTTAATTTTAAAAAGGAGGGAAATTAGTCCAGCTGGACCCAACGCCCCAATGCTCAGTGTGAAGGTCTGTGAGTTTTTAATATATTTATTAGCCGCTTATGGGCAATCTGGAACCAAAAGGGAGCCATCAAGGGCTGCCCCTGCTGTCCCTATATATTTATTTTTTAATTTTAAATATAATGCCCTTTATGGGCTGTGTGGCGCTGCAGAGGAAGCCTCAAGGCCTCTCCCACAATGCCATTGACAGCAGCTCCATGCTTGCTGAAGCATTTCATCTCTGTTCTCTGCTCGTGAAGTAGAGGGTTCATACTGTGTCATGCTTCTATCACTTGGGGATGTGAGGCCCAGTGCATAAGATGTTGTGTAATGGCCCTGGAGTATGCCCCCCTTAATAGTGGGCAGGAACGGTCGCAATTGACATCTGGGACACATTTAAAATCCCCATCCCAGTAGCAGTGGGCTGATACATTTTGAATCGAGGCTGGTGTAAGAGAGTGAAAGAAATGCACTTTATTAGAATTGAGGGCCTATGAAGAGATGATGGACATGGGAAAATCATCTAGGATCCTTCTAAGATGTCATAACAACCTTCTGGGTCTACTTGAGTGTGTGTTACCATCAGTTGTGTCCCTAGTGCCACCCAGATCAGTGTACCACTAGCATAGTGGGAGTATGAGGTCCCTACCAGTATGCCACACCAGCATCTACAAACACTTTCTAAGTCAGGGGTCATTAAATGAATCTCCTGTAGGAGTGCTATGTGGATCCCTCATCTGTGCAGATATTGGTGCACTCTGTAGCATTCTGTGTAACTGGCTAACCCACGCACATTCCAAGTCAGTAGCATGTATGGTGTCCCAGACCTACTATGAGTGGTCGCATCTCAGCATAAATATGTGAGTGTGTGACAGCCCTGAACCCACCCCAACCCCCAAATGCTCATGCCAATAGTGCAGTGTCTTAAATAAACAAGCATTAAATAAAATATAAAACAACTCAAGCAGTGAGCTCATGCCCAACATGAAATGCCCCTTCCCAAGTCAGAGTACCAATAGGTAGCCGGCTAACAGCACTAATATGCTGTAGTGAGAAACTCTTAAACAGTTAACTGTAGCAGAGGGATTAGTGAGACCAGATTAGCTGTAGCACTGAGATGAAATGCACTCACAGCCCCCAGTACCAGCTTCTCCGATTCAGTCTCTAACCATAGGGGTATCTTGGCTTTAGCTGGAATCAAAGTAAGTTACCAAGTTCCGAGATCCTTCATGTTTATAACAACTCTTACGCCATCTGTGGGGTGACCACTGCACCCTCCCCCAAGCACTGAGTCCACCAATATTAGGGAGATGTCTGGCATTTCAACTCCAGGATTACTGGTCACCGACACTGGAGCGGCAGGATTGGACACCCTATGCTCCACCTCTGCAACAACCATTGCTCTTTCCTGTACTGCCTATCCCCTCAAGGGGGCCATCAGATTACACAGCCTGCGAGGGTGACGTCTTGTCAATGTTTTCCATTCAGAAGAGGCCTCCAACGGTATCATACAAAAGTGCCACAGTCATCTTGCAAAATTCAAAGTGTAGCTGGAAATTGTAAGGCATACTTAATGCTATGATCACGGAGGCACCACTTCACCTCAAGGAAGGAGGACCTCTTCCGCTGTACATCCATGGTGAAATCAGTGTAAATGTGAACTTGGGCATTTTCCACTAGTCATGGGCCCCTCGCCCAGGTACCCTGCAGGATGTGGTCCCTGTCCCTATAATTAAAAAGGCGGGTGACCACTGAGCGCGGAGGGCCTCCCATAGGCGATGGCCTACCCGTACCCTGTGGGCTCACGCCACGTAGAAAAAAGTTGACTGTTTATCCTGAAGGATTGTCATTGAGAACCGCTCCTCAAGGAAGAGCTCCATACTGGGGCCTTCACTTCCCCCCTTGAAGGCCCACTATTCGCACATTTTTGCACCGTGATTTGTCCTCCTGATTGTTGGCGTGTTTGCAAATGTAGTCCACCTGATCTTGCAGGGCTTTGATGCAGACAGCATTGTCAGTTAGTGTGGGTCTAATGGAGGCCAGGTTTCAACTTGGTCTTTCAGTTTTTTATGATCCTCACATAATAGACCCTTGTAAATTCGAAGGGCATGTTGGTGTAACATAGAAGCTGTCAGGGACCATTGGTTGTCTGTTGTTGTGCTTGGTGCAAACTATGGTGAAAATTCTTATTTCTGCGGAATGTAGTTCGGGGTCCAGGTCCTGCAGACCACACTAAAACAGTTCATATTAAAGTGACATAAATGTGGAGCACCCAGTTCTACACAGCACTGTTTGTAGTAGATGAGGGTTAGAATAGAGCGATGCTTGTTCGTATGGCCAAGTATTACATGCTGTGTACCATGCAAACAGTTAATGCAGTAAACAGTGTGAGGGGAAGAAAAATCCAGATCCAATATATGCCCCACTGACCATGAGGAGACCACTACCAACGCTGTTCAAGAATGTGAGGATTAAACAGGTCCCAGAAAGTCACAGGTTAATAACGGATGCATGGGCAAGGCCTCATCCAGAAGAGAACCAGTGATCAAGGTCTCCCCACTATATGCCCGCATAGGTTAGGCCTTGCCAGGAGGATGGTCATGCTGGAGGTATTGGGCTGAGGTATATCATTGCTTGTGACTTGTTTTTGTAGTCTTGAGCCATTTAGGAGACATTGATGAGGAGGAAGGCCTGTAATATAGTCAATGCAGGGGCCCAGAAGTATCAATGTAGGGTGGGATAGAATGAGCGAGACTCAGAATAATAGCAGCACTATTACCCCAATGCACTGTTCATACCCAAGGTAATCCATGTAGGTTCATGTTCTTAATGGTGAAGAGATTGACTCACTGTGTCCAGAGAGTGGCACACTGAGCCACCCGAGGCCTGCCAGCTCAGGCCCCCCCAACGATGTGTTCTCCTCTCAGGGCATGCCCACCCAACCAGGTCCTCGACTCTGCACACATAGCCCTCCTCTGACGGGCCACAGAGAATGGACAGCAGTCACTCCTCTGCAGGCCCAGGCAGGGCCCAGACAACCAACAGGTACGAGCCTCCAGGGGGTGCATGGGGGAGGTGGGCCTCTCGTGCCATCATGCTCATCGTCCATAGGCCACCAGGTCCAGGCCTTGAATGGTGTCCTCTTGCTGTCTCAGCACACTCCCCGAAAAGTCTCTTGGGCGGTGGGGCTGCCGCAGCAGGTTACTTCTCTGCCAGTGTAGGGTGTCAATAGGGCAGACTGATTGCTGGCATTACATGGGGGGCCATGGTGTTCCGATCATGCGACTTACGTAGCCAGCATCTTGGCTACTCCTGAAAAGAAAGTGAAAAGTATTGTCTGCAAGCAAAAGTAAAACCTATTTTCCAAGAAAGAAGGTGCATCACTACAGTTTATTAAGCAATGTTCATTAGAGGAACATAGTGTGGGGAAAAAAGCTTGTTCAGTCTTGAATAAACTGACGTACAAGAAGGTTCTCAATATTAAATAAAGGGATATCTTAGACACGTTTACCTTTTGAAAATTGAATAATCAGAGTGATTTCAGTGTATTTCGACAAGTCAGGGGCATTACTGAAACCCTGCGGTGTAGGGGGGGAGGCAGGTTTGCCCATACTGGTGGGGGCTCTCCCAGCCCCTACTGAGTGTGTGGAGCCCATTCAGAATATCTTGCAGGCCCCCCCCCCACACACACATTTTGTTATGCCACTGCAACAAGTGTAAGGAAAGAGGACATCTAACATCTAGAACAAGCCTGACGTGTACTGGTCTGAAGTGTTATAGTTTATTTGTCTAAAGTCTGTGCTCCAGCTGCGTAGCAGAAGACTATCTTTATTATGGAAATTTACCCTGACCAGTTCATCTATGCACAATAACTAGTAACAATAACTAGTACTGTGGAAATCATCAAGTCTCTCAATGAGACTGGGACTCATGGCATCCTTACTTCACTACTTATGATGAACCCTAGACTAAGGCTATCATATCACTCCATGTGATCATTGGGCCTATATTGTACTTTAGGTTTTCATTCTATGAGCTACCATAATTCAAAATTGTAATTCAACTGTCTACTCATCCAAACACAGACTACAAATTCCAGAATTCATTATGTTGGTGTATGATTATCAGGACTGTAACATAGTGTCCTTGATGACATGAAGTCATCAGGTGACCTTTCTCTGGGTGACAGGAAACTCCATTTGTCTCACTTTTTGGAGTGGATAATTGTAAGACCTGTCAGCCATAGGGGTGTCTTCCCCAAACGTTTTGCCTGCTTGCCTCCAATTTTGCTGAATTTATTTTTGTGACCTTAGGACTCTGTGCACTTTATGACTGCTAAACAGTGCTAAAATGCTCGTGCTCACTCCCCTAAACATGGCTTGATTGGTATATATACCTAACTTTCATATTTAATTTACTTTTAAGTCCCTAGTAAAGTGTTTAAATTGTGTTTAAATTGCATTTATATAGCACTTACTACTCCTGATGAGGCATCAAAATGCTTTACGGCGAGTAGCACGCATGTAATACGGGTACTTCATGTGCACTTCATGTTCCCAGGGCCTGCAATTTAGATGGTACTGGTGGGCCTGCATCACTGATTTGCCACCCATCTAAGTAGCCCCCTAAACATGTCCCAAAACTGTAATTGCAGCCTGAATACAACTGCCATGGCATCGTGCCATTTAAAACCCCTTGCCTAGGATTAGAATCCCCTTTTATTACATTTGTCACCCGTACGTGGCCCCATAGGGCAGAGTGCTGTATAATTAAATGGAATGGTATGTGCCTTTCAGGTTTACAAATCAGAGTAGTGAAAAACTCCCAAATGTGTTTTTCACTACTGTAAGGCCTTCCCATCTCACAAAATCACATTGGGGATTCCTTATTACATTTAATAAGCTGTAGTCCTGATTGAGAGGAGGTAGGTCTGTCATGTTTGGTACTTTTAGAATTGTAATGATGAATCTTCTTTAATGGTAAAGTCCAATTTATTGTTACAATTTTGAAAATGCCACTTTTAGAAAGTTGCCATTTTCCTGCACTTATCCCTGGGTACCTGCATCCTGTCTCTAATCACTTGTCTGGAGTAGGTGACATCTGGGCTGTGTGCATTACCTCTAGACAGCCACACACAATGGGAGCTTAGGTGTGACTTGATGCTCCCTGACAAGCCATCGGGACAGGACGGGAGGAGGAAGCTGGCCAAATCCTCACACTTACACCTGGATAGGCTGTGCCCTGTCCCCACACAAAGGGCTCCATACCTCCTTTAGTGAGTCTGGAGCCAGGGCAGGAAGGGTGTACCTCTGTGCACTTCATCAACTCCTTTGAAGTCTCCCCCATTTCAAAAGCACCACTGGGTTTATGGACCTGTCGCCCTTCCACTTCAGTACACTTCTGGACCTCTGGATACCCTTCCAGGAAGAAGGACTGCTGTGCTGCTACAAGGACTGCCACTCTGCTGGACTGCTGCTCTGGAAAAACTGCTGCCTAGCTGTGCTGACCTACTGCCTCCTGCTCTCCTTGCTTAGGTGAGGAGTAGACCTGCATCTCTCCAACCCAGAACTCAAAGTGACTTCAAGGGCCAGCTGACTGGTCTCCTGATTTGACGTCTCAAGGACATAAAAGACTTCCAACTAACCCAAACGGACTCTGCCAGCTGTGAGCCTGATCTGCATAGTGGTGGCACCCTTGTCCTGGACCCTTGGAGGTAGACCTGAAGGTGCTGCTCCAGCACAGCCACTGCATCTCTGCTGTTGTGTTGACAGTACAAGGTGCATCTCTGCCGTTGTCTGGGTAAAACTGGTGCATTGCTTTCGGAACCAGCACTGTGGAGTATCATTCAGCGCAAGACTCCTGCTTCCCCATCAATGACAGCCGCAGCAACGAAGCAAACTCAGCATCATAGCCACTGCACTCAATAGAATCAGCGCATCACCTCGATGTCGACGCAGCCTCCTCCTGCAATCAGACACCATCGCACGTCATCTCCGACGCATTGCTACTGCTGAGTAGGAAACTTCGACGCATGGCCTCAACTGTCTGGGGAAAATCAACTCATCTCCTTGTCAATGAAGTTCAGAACCACTGCAACGCTCCCTCACTAGGATTTTAAGGTACTGTGGTTCAGTGGGCCGGTGAGGTCCCTGTAGCAGGCCTGCATTCCATTGCAGCCAGCCTGAACTTCTGACTGTGTCCCAGTCTAGCACAACCAGGAAGCTGCGGTTGGCACTTTTGGTTATAAGCACTTTTCTACTGTTTATTCTTTAAAAATCCATTACTCAGTTTTACTTATAGGATTTTTGTCATTTTGGTCTTGTTTTATTTACTAAATTAAGTTATGTTTTTCTAATTGGTTGTGGAATCTTTTTTGTGTGGCCTCTGTCAGGATGTCACCATATGTTTACCAGTTGGTGCAACCTATTGACTGTGTAAGACCGCATTTTTATCTAGGTTGCTATGTTTAAACTTGTAGCAGTCTCCTGTATTCATTCACAGGTTTTCTGTCATGATTTGTTGTCAAACTCATTAATGTTCTGCTAGAGAATTTGACTCTGTTCTTGAGGTGCATTCTGGTACTTGTATGTTTTTCTTCTGGCTCTGAGCAGAATGAGGCATTTTGCTAGGGCTCAGATGTTATACATTAGAATCATGTCAATTCCTGGGTTGGCTTTCGCTTGGAAGACTTGCTTCAACTGAATTAATAAGAGAGCCTATCCCGATCCCAGGTAAAAAACAGAAATGTTGACTTCTTAAAATGAATACATTGGTGAGGAGTGGATTTTTATAACTGGACTATATAACAACACTGCGAATTATAATATGAAATGTTTGTACTGTTATGGCCTTTGTTGCATACTGATGCAAATGCTCTTATGAAAAAATATTTTTTTAACAGCCTATCGATGGAGATATTCTCTTGTAAATAGGAGAATTTTATCAAAAAACTTTAACGAAAGTCAACGTTGTAAGAAAACACACCCAATTCAGTTACGTAACACTTATGCGAGATCTGTTACCTCCATTTCCACATTTTAAGAACAAGTAGACCCATGGACGCATACTGCATTTTGTGCATTTAATTAGTGCATTCTTGGTCCCGTGTTCTTCAGCCCACCTTGGTTCCTTTGCCCCATTTATCACGTGACTGCGTTTCGCGGGTGCACGGTGTATACTGTCCAGTGCTTTTATACATACCAGAATACTTTGGTTAGGTAAAAAAACATGATTCAGACACTGGAGGTGTAGAGGTCATTTCCTGCATGCACTAGTTTTCCCAATATATTCTGATAGGTGCTGTGTTCTGCTCACAACCAATCACAACCAATCAATCGTTGGCACAGCACGTACAAGACATCTATTCAGGATTGAAGGTAAATTACCCTGTTGACAAAAGGTTTGCTAGATAGCCTTAAGATTTGCCAGTGCCCTTCTTTGTAGCCCACTCTCCCTTTCGTTTTCCTCTTTTACATGTAACTCTTCAACACAGTTGCCTTGTGTTCCCGCAACCTTTTAATATTTGCTGTTCGGTGTTTCGGGTAATGTTAGTTGCCTTCTCTCGTTCTCCCATTTACTCTCAATCACCTTTGCCTTTTTCCTTCACTAGTTCATCTTACTTTTATCCCCATTATTCCGTGTCTGCTGATATGACAAGGGCACCATTTCTCTAGCCTCACTTATGTTTTCAGAGCTGCAGGTCACTATGCTGGCCTGATACCACGTATGTGTCTCTGTCTCTCGGGTTTTAGGGTTTCTGAACTCTATGTTGGTGTTTTTGGTTCTGATCCCATTCAGTGAAAACTCATTATGTCAATTTTTGTTTTATTTCTTGACACGTCTTGCGCAATTTGCTAATCTTCCAATACTGTCCCTCTACATTTACTCTTTATCATACCTTGTCCTGTACTCCACATGGCCTGACTTGCTATTTCAGTTCTAAATTATTAAGATTTCTGGCTTTGTAATAAAAAAAATTCTAGCTATCGCGTCAAGAATTTTCAATTCTATTAAGGACACGGAGGCGAGGATTATGCTTTCTCTTTCTTTACTGACATTAACAGCAGCCAATGAAATACAAGTAACAGAAAAAAATACAATACCCAGGATACCAAATATCCTGTCACATGGTCCAATCACCATCCAAGTCCTTGCTATAAGTCCTTTGACCTATGAAGTCACTTCCTCTTTCTTTGTTTAAACAGATAATGTCAATTTGAAAACGCAAACTTCTTACGCCATCCCAAATCCGGAGTCATAAACTTCTTCTCCATACTGAAGAAACCGCAACTTGGAGGCTCCATGCCGGAGAAACAACCGGTAGAACATATAACTCAAACTTTCCTTGAAGTTATGACTTTCAGGCGTTCTTCTGATCAGAAGCTGTAACAAGAAACATGTAGGTAATATCTCAAAAAATATACGTTATCTCAAACTTTAATTGCAAATAATGGGAGGGTTAAATGACAATATCACATCAGATATAGATATTAAATAACAATAAGTATTGTATAAATATAATAAGGGAGGGATAATCCTCGCCTCCGTGTCCTTAATAGAATTGAAAATTCTTGACGCGATAGCTAGAATTTGTTTTATTCTATGTCAGGACCGGAGACTCCGATTATGCTAGTTTAAAGCGGTTCCATCACCACACTGGCTACATCCAATCCAGGTTTATGATAAAACTTATGAAAAGTATTTTCTGAAGACCAATCTGCAGCTTTCATTATGTCCTCTAACCGAGAACCTAAGGCAAAAGATTTTGATGCCATAGCCCCTCTAGCAGAATGGGCCCCAAAAACAGAGGTATCAATACCTGCTTCACTCATCAACCATCTCATCCATCTAGCTAAAGTAGCTGAGGAAACTGGTTTAAAAGGTTTTTGCAAAGCAATTAATAATTGCCCTCTAGAATCCTGTCGAAATTCTTCTGTGACAATTTCATAATCCTTCAAACATTGAACCACACATAATTTTGAATTTTCTGTATAAACCGGATATGATACTGACCTGCAATTCGTTTTGGTTCTTCTTGTCACCGAAAAGGAGACTCCTTCTGGTGAAAAAGTTCTACCTGCTAAATCCAAAGCTCTGACGTCCGATACTCTTTTACAAGAGACAAGGCATAAAAGCATGGTTAACTTGGCGGAAAGCTGTTTGCGAGATAAATATCTGTTGGCAGGCCAAGAATCAAAGAATTTTAATATAATATTAACATCCCATAAAACAGTATATTTTGCCTGAGGTGGTTTAGAAAGACGTATACCCCTCAAAAGCTTGCAAATTAATGGATGTTCACCAATGGGCTTGCCTTCTAACTGTGAATGACATGCTGAAATGGCAGATCTAAAATTATTGACCGTCTGATAGGCCAAACCCGAGCTGGCTAATTCTGCTAGAAAATTAACAATCAAACCAATATGTGCTTCCACTGGATTGGCACCCCTTCCATCACACCAACTAGACCATCTGCGCCAGGCTGAATCATATCTCTTATGGGTACTACTGGCCCAGGCTTGTTTAATGAAGTCCGCAGCTTGTTGCGAAACATCTGGGGTATGCCATCTCGACCTGAAATTAACCAGACTAGAAGTACTAACTTCCCTGACAAGATCAGAGGATGTTGAAGGCCCTCTGGACTCAAAAGAAGATTCGGACGAGAAAGAATCAGAAGAGGAGAGGCACAGGCTAAATGAAGAGCACTGGGGAACCAAGGCTGTGCTCTCCAAAACGGAGTCACCAGAACAATCTCTGTTTTCTGTCTCCGCACTTGAGCCAGAACTCTGGCAATCATAAGAAAGGGAGGAAACGCATAACCTCGAAACTGGGACCAGTCCTGAAGAAATGCATCTGTCTTTATTGCGTAAGGGTCTGGACGCCAACTGTAAAATCTTTGAATTGGGCAATTGAGACGTGATGCAAACAGGTCCACTTCACAATTGCCCCATTCCCTGATTATCTGAGCAAAAATCAGAGGATCTAACTTCCAATCGCTGGAGTCTGATAGGTACCTGGAGTTCCAGTCTGCTACGATATTCTGGTCCCCAGGTAGGTATTCCGCTATGACTACTAGGCGCTGAGACAGGCAATAATGCCAAAAGTCCTTGGCAATCTCCGCCAGGATTCTGGACTTCGTGCCTCCCAGTTTGTTGACATACCTCACAGATGATATATTGTCCATCCGTAATAGTATGCAACAATCTGTTTTCTGCGGGGAGAGACTCTTTATGGCAAATGAACCCGCTAGAAGTTCCAGACAATTGATGTGAAGGGATTGTTCCCATTCTGACCATCTGCCCCCGTCACTAGGGAGTTGCAACAAGCTCCTCATCCCCATCTGCTGGCATCTGATTCTATCACTACTTCCGGTCGAGAACCGAAAATCGCTCTACCATTCCAAGCTTCCATATGATGAAACCACAATTGAATCTCCGATCTTACTTCGGTCGTCAATGGGATTTGTTCCGAATAGCTCAGACCCTGTTGTAAGTGTCTGATCTTGAGCCTTTGAAGTGCCCGGTAATGCAGGGGAGCAGGGAATATCGCCTGAATAGAAGAGGCTAACAAGCCCACTATTCTGGCTATATTCCTCAAGGATACTGTCTGACAGGTTAAAACCGATCTCAGTTCTCTCTTGATGTTGCGCATCTTCTGAGATGGAAGGAGAAGTTGACATAACGTGGAATTTATCTGTAAGCCCAGAAACTCTATTATCTGTGAGGGTTTCAACAATGATTTCTGTACATTGATCAGGAAACCTAAATCTTGTAGGAGACTGATGGTCCAATCCAAGTGTGATACTAGGACTTGAGGGGACTGAGCCATCAGCAGAATATTGTCCAGATATATAATCAATCTGACACCCTTGGTTCTGAGACATTCCATCACTGGTCTCAATAGCTTCGTGAAGCACCAAGGGGATGACAATAGACCGAATGGGAGTGCCAGGAACTCCAGGCATTGACCCTTCCACTGAAATTGAAGAAATATTCTGTGGGGAGGGGAAATTGGAATCGACAGATAGGCATCTTTTAGATCCAGACGTACCATCCAATCTCCTTCTAGCAGAATGTCTCTTAACATGTGGATACCTTCCATCTTGAAATGCCTGTACAGAATCCACTGGTTGAAATCTTTTAGGTTTAAGACTAATCGGTGACCTCTTCCCTTCTTGTCTAATACAAAAATAGGACTGAGGAAACCGAGAGGGTGCGGGGAAGCAAATTGCACGGCTCCTTTGTCTAAGAGAGCTTGCACTTCTTTGTCTATGAAATCTTGATTTGCTTGGGAAAAACACATTCGTACGTGGGGTAGAGTTGTTTGTGGGTACTGACAAACTCCAGTCGAAATCCCTCTACTGTTTGTAGAACCCATGGATCCCCTGAGATTCGTTTCCAATTTGCTAAGCAAGATGCAATTCTGCCCCCAAGTCTGACCTGAGAAAAGTGAATGATGCTCACCTTTGAAACTTGAGTCTTGAATGGCTCCTTGTTGTCCTCTATGATAGCCCCTACGGAAACGGGGTCGACCCCCTCTGGGTCGCGTGGGGTAGAAGGTGGAGTCTTGATCTCCGTACCAACCACCTCTGCCTCTTGGATAGTAGTTTTGGGGACTGGAAAAGGAGTTGCGGCCGGACATACGTCCCCCATAACGACCGGTCCTGCCAAAAAGGCCTCGTTTGAACACCTTTTTAAGTGACATCTGTGCTTTGTCCAGCGAGGAAAAGGTGGAGCAAAACTTAGCAAGATCTTTAATGAATGAAGATCCAAAGAGCAGTCCTTCGGCCGAAGGTCCCGCTTCTGAAGACGCAAGATCTGATAATTTAGGGTTGATTCTCATAAGCACTGATTTCCTTCGCTCAGCAGAAATGGCACAGTTAGAGTTACCCAGAAGGCACACAGCTCTTTGTGCCCACCCGATAAGAACATTGGTGTCTACCGGAGAACCAGATTCTTTGGCTACGTATGCCAGCTCTAAGATCTTAGTCAAGGGTCCTGAAAGGTCCAATAGTTTGTCTTGGCAGCTGCGCCATGAGCGGTCTAGGCCTTTTTTGGGATCTTTAGCGAACTTCTTCATAAAAGTGACCATGGTGGGGTCTATCTCTGGAGTTTCAGATACCTTGCCTTCCAGATCAGGTCTGGGACATTCCGCCTTCAAGCGTGATCTAACTTCCTTATCGAAGCTTTTTCGTAAATTGGCTTGCACATATTGCGCTACTTCGGTAGGTGGAACCCAATTGGAGGATCTGGGATGAATAATTTCAGTAGGATCAAAAGTCTAGGACCTGAAGGGGGACAAATGTTTTCTTACTTTTCTTGCTCGGTACCGGATCGTCAGACTGATCTGAGTCATCCGAGGAAGAAGACTTATCAGAGGAAGAGGAAGAAAGGGGATTTCCTTTTTTCGAACTGTAACTGTGTTCGCCACTGCGTTTTTTCTGCAGTTTCTCGAAAGCGTCAGCATGAATAGCACTGACCTCTGCTCCTGGCTCCAAATTCTTAGCTTTATCTTTAACCTTTTTGGGTTCTTTTTGTCCTTGCGACCAGCCCTGGGATCGGGCGAGATCAAATATTTGCCCAGAAAAAGGGCCCAGAGCTTTCAGGAGAGCATCATTAACTGATTGTTGGACCCTGGTATCAAGGGCTTCCACCAGATCAACCTCAAGTTGATTACTCAACTCCTCAGTATAGTACTCGGTTTCTTGCTCATCCCATTGAGCCATGGTTCAAGGATAGTCAGACAATGAGGAGGAAAAACTATTAAATCTCAAGAGTTTAATTGGGGGAGCGCAAAAACCCCAAGTTCAGGCCAGAAAAGGAGCCCTTAATTAAAGTGTGGAGGGAGCGACCTGAAGAGCACTCTAGGCAGAAGCCTATTCTTTATTTTACAACCCAGATAGTTTTTAACCAACTACTGGGCGTCAGGGAGCAATATTTAGTAAAGGGAGGTCACTGATACACACGAGCCGATCGATTTCCAATTTGGAAAGAGATCGGCTCGATAATGCGTGCGCGCGCGTCAGCGCGTTAAAAATGGAAAAAAGACTGCCCAAGGGCAGTCGAGCTCCCGCTCCCACTCCACCAAAAACGGGCTGAAATTCGGCAAAAATGCCAAAATTATTAAGCGCGAGGGCGCTTACACTAATTAAAGCAAGCGCGCTGAATCGCGACGCTTTTTTACACAGTTATACATTTATAAAACATTCGTAAATACAATTCAGTACGGAAGAGAAAAGAATCATGTACTTATCTGCTGCGAAGCAGCAAAGAAAGAGGAAGTGACTTCATAGGTCAAAGGACATATAGCAAGGACTTAAATGGTGATTGGACCATGTGACAGGATATTTGGTGTCCTGGGTATTGTAGTTTTTTCTGTTACTTGTATTTCATTGGCCGCTGTTTATGTCAGTAAAGAAAGAGAAAGCATAATCGGAGCCTCCGGTCCTGACATAGAATTTGTTTGTTCTTGTGTTCCTATTGTGATTGATAGCGAAATGGATTCGAAATCCCTCTTTATTAATAGCTTTTCTCATACTTTTTAAAACTGAACCTCATTTTGGAAGTTTGAATTTAACTTCACAAGCCATGAACAACGAATGAGAAACTGTAGATGAGCATGAACTCTATACTTTTACACTCTATAAGAAGCATAGAGCCATATGTATGAAAGCTTTTTCCCATAGACACAGAATGGGTAAAATCCTTTCGTACATCTGGCCCTTAGTATTCTAATGATGTTGGCATAATGTTTCTTTAGCAGTTGTACAGGTTTTGTCCCAAGAGGAACTGTGCTTTCCAACTTATAGTTGTTTTGGGAGTCGATGTGGGAGTTATTTTCATAGGCATGTGGGAAACCCCCCAGAAAGGGGGTGTCTCTGGATATTGACTATATGTTATTTTTATTTGAAATGCAAAATATATCTGGGATCTCCTTGGTACGATAGAAACACCTTTCACAATATTACATTTTTGGATGCATTTGACTTGTTTTAACAAAAACTGACAAAAAACACTTCCCCATATGCATAATTATTTCGGTTTGTTTTACAAGATAGGTGGTCCGAAAACTGCCCCCTTCCATACCAGCACCATACACGTGCCCTGCCCCTAGGAGAGGATTACTGATGACCCGTACTGGCACCATACAGCAACAGCTAATTGCGATAAGCACTTGGGCCCTGTGGTACAACATGCACATTTTGATTCTAGGTTAAAGGAACCATAGTTAAAACTATAATGACTGGCTTGATCTCAACAATTGTGTTCCTCCATTTAGCCATAATTAACACCCCTGCATCATAACAAAGGAACCATCATGATGTTAAGTAATTTTCTCTTTGTAACCAGATTTTCTTGGGCACTAGCCATTTTTATCATTCAACTTGCTGTTCCTTTAACACTGATCTTTCCACTTTTCTCCGCAGGCTTTACTAGACCTCCCAAACTCATTCTATGGGAAAAAAACAAATAAATAGGGAACCCTCTGTGAATCTCTTTCCTACAATCGTTCTAAGTAATAGGTCTTAGATTTACCTTCCCCCATTTTAAACTCCCATCACCGCTCGTTGGACTCAGCTTTTCCAGAGTACCCATATCGAAAACAAGATAACCCTCAACCTTAGTACAACTTGCAAATGCCCTGAAATAAACTTTGCCTTACATTCCTTATCTTGAACAAACATTACAATAAAACCATCTAGTATGAACCTTCTCCCAAATTAGCTCAAATTCAAGCCAGATCGCTACACACAGACTACACATTTCATTTATCCTAAATTGCTCGATATGGGGAAACTATTTTAAATCTATTCTTTATTGTAGGGAACGAGAACACTAAAGAATGTAACTAAATTGTGTTTCAATTAGAATTTAGCAAAAACAATTGAATGTGTATTGAAATGTATGGCTATTATGGAAGAGCATGTTGAACATGCAATAGGACTCTTTCATTAATGTTTATTAACCAGATGCAGCATATATGGATAAGTAATGTTTTTAATGTCACTTTAAGTTTGATGTTTTTAAACAACCATTTTTATTACTTTTGATGTAATTTGTTTATCTGTGTGCACTATTCTAAATGGGTTTAAGAATCCTAAAAAAAAAATATTATTATACTACTGTTACTGACTACAGGAATATACAAACTATGTAGACATTTCATAATTATTATGAAATCTATCACGTTCCCTTATTTGTTGCCCATGCCTCAATCAGCTGCTACAATAGATCTACTTCCCTGTTCGTTCTGATCACATACTCAAAATCACCTACTTATCGAAATTTGTCACATGTGCTAAGATTCACCATGTGTAAATTAAAGAAAGCAATGCGTCAATTTAAAATTACACTCTTTCATACATATATCAGTAGCTACACCAACTCTGTGTTCTTAAATTATAATTTACAGTCTTGAAAAAGCCTCAGTTCTGCTTGCTGGGTGTGGGGCAAAACCTGTTAGCTGCACAAGTATAAGAATTCAAGCTCTGAACAATGATATTCATAATATAAGATAACATGACCCTATCTTGGAGTAAAAAGCATTTTTTAGAAGGAATTCTATTTTATGTTGAAGCATGTATCTAAATCTTACTCTTTGTAACCTGAGTTTCTAAAATATGTGATTACCCCACCAACTAATATAGTTGCCACTAATCCTTTTGTGTTTGCATTCATAATTAAAGTGGAGTGCCGAAGGAACTTCACACAATTCTAGCAGAATTCTGCAATACATGGAGGCAAAATGCAGAAACACCATGATCTCAAGCTTTCAATGACAAATTTTCCACAAAAGTAATCCCAAAAATTAAAAAAATAGAACATTACTTTAGGCTGAACACAGCAAACACACCCCCTGCACATGACTCAACCACTTCAAAGAGGAATAACACCAATCATAAGCCTTACTTACAGTGAACTCTCAGAAAAAGAATTCTGAAATGTTTTATCATCTCAAGCAAACACTAAGGTTTACCTTTAAACACAACACCACCAAAAATCCTCAAAGATATCCTTCACAAGACCTGCACAGAGGAAATAGTTAGAAGCTCATTCGGAAAAGTCCCTAGAACTAGGTTCTTTCCTGCCCAAATTAAACATTTCCTACATCACTCAACAGAAAGAAGAACCTTGACCCAGTCAACCCAGCAATATGCAGACCAATATCTAATGCCTGGTTCCTAGGTAATATATTTGCAACAGCACTTTTTCTTAGACTTTCAAATTTAATGCGGAAAACGGTTGTGTGTTGGAACAATGCAGGCATTTACCACGCCTGCTTTAACAATGCGTCCCAAACCACAAATGCGTTTCTACAACTCATTCCTTTACCACGCAAGTCATTACCATGACTTGCCTTGAGGAAAGTGCTGAACTTTGGAACAGTATCATTCCAGTCTGCGACACAGTAGGGAAAGTGTTGGACTTAAAGTCCAACATCAGTCCATCAACTCTTTCCTTAAGGCAAGCCGCTGTAATGACTTGCGTGGTTAAGGAATGCATTGTAATGACACATTTGTGGTTCGGGCCATGTTGTAAGTGCACAGCGTGGTATGAGCCGCATTGTTAAGGCTGTTTACTGATGATATGACTTGATTTCAGGCCAATAATCTGAATCCATGCCAAATAGAGGTGCAGAGTTACACTTAATTTTCATATGGGATGACCTAGGACTAGTGATGAAGCAGAAATGAAGGTTTTACATTTATTAACGCATGAACGTAGTGTGAAATAATCATGTGTGACTTTAACCGAACTAATAAAGATTGTACGGGGACAAAATGTGCCCTCAGAGTAGTTCATCAACATATATGTGCGTGCTTTATATAACGTGGTGTATTAGAATTGCACTAATCCGACATAATCATAAACGTGTGCTACGATTTGCTTGTTTGAAATGCTTTAGCTTAGCATAACTTTAGTGGAGGCTTTGGCCTAGTTGCCTGGTCTCACGGTTTAGATGCTCGTATTTTTCCAATGTGCTATTAAACGTGTATTTTTGCTTGAAGCTGTACTTTTCCACTGAGATCGTTCACATGCTTATCTTAAAGTTTCGTGCCAGCTTGGCATATTTTCTCTTTACTCCAAGGTCGATCTGCAGGTGCGGACAATGGAAGCTCTGAAAGTGAGTTAATTGGTATAAAATGTTGCAACTTGCGTACCCATCTCCAAGGATAATGTATGCTTAAGTAAAAGCTTGAGAACTGTCGTTTTTGATTGGACAATTTGAAGCTAACCTATGAACCCTCCAATGGAAGACCCTACTGGATTCGAACTGTTGTCTATAAAAACCAGGTGCACGAGAAGAAATTAGGCAATTACCCGGAGATCACTCTGGCTATTATTGGACTTCCCGCCATTTTGCAGACTTCGTAGCTATTATGGCCCACTTTGCTGCGACGCCATTTTGAAAGAGACTTTGATGCTTTCTCTAATCGAGAGAAAGAGACTTTAAATGATTCTGGCCCTAGAGACTTTAACTTTGATTTGTCCCTTTGCATGAAGTAATAGCTTTACCTTGCCGCCGTGAGGCAATTGCCCCGTTCACCCCTGCCCCTTTGCCCCGTCCCATGCTGATCGAAACGGTACCAATGCTGATCGAGAAACGGTACCTGTGAGACGAAGACTTCCTTGTATGCTGATCGTAATTGGTAAATATGAAAGGAAATTGTACAATTGCATTGTGTTTCCTTTAGGTAACCAACTGCTGATTTTGATAAGATCCCTAGTTAGGAGTTTTTTCTAAATTAATGTTGCTAAATTGTTTTTGCATGAAGTCCCACATGCTGATGCCAATTTGAGGTTAGATGAGGATTCCATATGTCGCACGATGCAATTTGAGATCTTGTTATGCTGACTAAATGTATGCAATTAGCTCATTACAGATTATCGTATTAGTGATTTGCATTGCTATTATTGAATGCCTTGTGATTCAAATGCTGCATAGATTGCACTTGTTTCGCCGTTATGGACAGCTATTAATGTTCATTTATGTTTATCATTTGGTGTTGAGACACATCTATATTGTGCTAGCTTTGTTAATATAGGGAAATAAATTCACTAACTTTGAATAAACTGGTGTAGTTATTCCTGACTGAAAGGTCAGGATTCGCCGAAATGTATTCTGGATTAATTGTTAAGTGTTATGTTGAACAGGGTATTGCTTATGTTCGTTATTGATTATTGATTTGATGCAATTGACCGATATAGAGTACGGAGAGTTCCACTTAGTCAAAAGATTAATCGGCCTAAAGAGCGTCCGAATACAGGTAAATTATTAGTACGGACCGCTCTATCAGTAGATGGTAGCAGAGGACGGTTTCGTCTTTTGGGACCCTGTACTCTTAAAGTACATGGTGTTGAATTAACGGTTACGCATTTTGAGACCCCACTCGAGAAGTTGAAATAGATTTTCTTGGATAAAATAGATTGAGAAAATAATGATGGGCTAGGTCCACCGCGACTTTCCCGGGATCTCAGAGCTTGCGAATGGAGAGAACGGAGGTGTGGAATCGGCGTTGGCGGTACTAGTGATGGTATGAGTGAAGTTAGGGTTTTGCGCTTGCACAGCTTATTGCCGCAGGTTGGGTGAAAAAGGTTGCGAGGAATTTTTCTTTTTTAGAGGATAGCGGAGGTGCGACTCCGAGTGTAGAAGTAGAGAAGTCGTCGAACTTCATAGAAATAGCGGAGGTGCGGCTCCGAGTGTGAGAGTAGGGAAGTCGTCGAACTTCATGTGCATGTGGCGCTTTGTGCATAAAAAGGTCCACGTGGTTGTTGTTGTTGAGACGGGCCCTGCGAGGTCAAGAGACTCCGGAGTATGTTGATCCATGTTGTGGTCTGGGCGGTTTAGTAGGTTGATCGGGCGTGGTCAACAAGTCGGTACGAGTGTTAAGAGAGTGAAAGAAACTTCGACTTCGGGCTTTGACAAGATTCTAAGTGCACTAGAATAGATCATTGACAAGTTGAGAGTAGGTCTGCGGGTCAGATTTGCTTGCGAACGTGGGGACCGAGAAAGACGGAATAGCGGCCGAGGCTAGTGAAAAGTCCCTAAGGTCCTGAAGCGACTGTGTTACCCTTCCTGTAGTAAACCGACAGATCTGTTTTATTTTTTGGTAGCTCGCGATACATGCAAGAAGTTGTTACGAGAGGAGCTGAGTGAAGGAAGACTAGCCGCGAGGCTTTGTCAGCCGCAGTGTGTGTGAGTGTGACGTCACTAAGAGCCGCGCTGGGATAGGTTGGTTGTAGAGAAGGGTCGCGCATGGATTGGATGCAGTCCGTGGGGCTCGATTGGAAGGGGAAAGGCAAGCAAAGAGTATTCCGGGAATTAAAGTCACCTATTGATTACAAACTTTGTGAAATAAAAGACGAGAAAATGAAATTCTTTAAAGCATTCAGGAGTGCGATGAAGGGGGAGTCTTACATTAAAGCGAGCGTAGGAGAGGAGACGCCGCCCGAGGGTACACCAGCTTACATTGTAATGGAAGAGAAGGGGGTAGCTCCGTGCCTTTGGCTAAAGCAATGGCACAAACTGACAGAGAAACATGGGAGCGTAGCGTTCCCGATACATGGGACATTCAATATAAGGATCCTAGAGAATTTGAGATTCACGATGTACGACATGAAGGTATCTCCAAGGCCAGCACAGTTTGAGGCTCTAGCGATTTGGGAACTGATGGCCAGACAGCAACAGCAAAATAAGTTCGAGAACAGGATAAGAAAGGTAGAAAAGACGCTAGCGGACGCTAGGTGGGATAATGCACAGAAAGTGTGGAGGTCAGATGTACTGCAGGGGATAAAATTGTTTCCCGCAATTACTAAGGAAGAAGAGGAGACAGGTAAGAAAGCTACCTGTAAGACAAACAGGAGGTGTTCCAAGGATAGAGAGGACGAGGAAAAGTTGAGAAGAGAAGAGGAGTTAGAGGATGAGGAGTTGATAATGCAATTGCTGAACGACCGTCCACCACCTTATGCGGAGAGTGGACAAGGTCCAAGTACCAGTTCTGCCCCTCCGGCATCGGTACAGAACAGTGAAACCCAGAGTTCAGGAGCGTCATCGGGATCTAAGGACCCGAGTTTATTGTTCACCCCGCAGATACCGCAGGTTAGGAGAATATATCCAGATGTGCCCATGTTGAAACCAGCAGAAAATTATCAGCCGCAGATGCCAGGGTACTACAGCAGTGACAACGGTGCAGGAATGATTCTAGATACAACCGTAAGGGGAGTACAGAATGGTCACAATCAGACATTGGCACAAGCTGAATCAACTCAGTTTCTGATGCCTCAAAAGCAGATGCAAGGGGGAAATGCATATGCTCAGATGACGGGGAGTCAGATGGGCATGCCGGCAATGATGACCCATGGTGTGGGAATGAACATGCCACAGAACATGGGAAATGGACAAAACCCAGATGCGATATCACTACCAATTACTGTAGGTCCACCGGTACCTCTGTACAGTCAGCCTAATTTAGGTATGAGCGGTCAGGGATCAATGCTGCAGAACGGGACAGAAAGGAGGTGCATAGAAAACACTCCAGGGATAACTCCGATAGCGGCTCAGCCAACTGGACCCGGATCCCTGATGGAGTTTAGTCCCATATGTGCTCAGTCAACACTGGTGAGGTCAAGTCCCCCACTGATAATACCTCTGTCATCGAATACTGAAAAGTTGCCGCAACCATCAATGGCAGTCGATGTGAATGCTACACTGATGGGGTTGAATGCGCAACAGCTGACACAGTGGTTCAACAGTCTAAATTCCACACAAAGTTCAGCCAGTGGGAAGGGAGAAGATTATATGAATAGGGTCAGGTTGAACATGGAAGCACAAGAGTTGGTGGAAGGGACTATGGGTGTGAATAGGTTGGAGTCCTACTCGGAAGAAGAGCTGAGGTATCTATGTCCCAGGATTACGAAGGAAGTGAATAAGGTACATAAAAGCTTGCAGGAAATAGCTGACAAAAACGGGGTTGATATAGACAAGACGAAACACTTGAGCAGAAGCTACAGGTTGGATTTTGGGGCCACAGATTTTGAACACATGAGGTCAGCAGGCATGAAGGCACACCTTAGAGAATTGCTGCAGAGTGCACAAGTATGGAGGTGCTTAGACAAGTGGGAAAGCAGGTGGGTAAAGAGAAAGGAAAAGAGGAGGGACAGTGCTACAGAGCATAATGAGAAAAGACCACAAAGCAGCGAGACAGTAACCATGTTACCAATGAGGGAGACAGCAGGGGGAAAACTAATACATGTACCATGGCACAGAAGCGACATTCAGGCCCTCATTCTGACCTTGGCGGGCGGCGGAGGCCGCCCGCCAAAGTCCCGCCGTCAGATTACCGTTCCGCGGTCGAAAGACCGCGGCGGTAATTCTGACTTTCCCGCTGGGCTGGCGGGCGGTCGCCTTCAGACCGGCCGCCAGCCCAGCGGGAAAGAGGCTTCCACGATGATGCCGGCTCGGAATCGAGCCGGCGGAGTGGAAGCTGTGCGACGGGTGCAGTTGCACCCGTCGCGTATTTCACTGTCTGCGCAGCAGACAGTGAAATACTTGTAGGGGCCCTCTTACGGGGGCCCCTGCAATGCCCATGCCAGTGGCATGGGCACTGCAGGGGCCCCCAGGGGCCCCGCGACCCCCCCTACCGCCACCCGGATCCCGGCGGTCCGACCGCCGGGATCTGGATGGCGGTAGGGGGGGTCGGAATCCCCGCGGCGGTGCAGCAAGCTGCGCCGCCGCAGAGGATTCAATGGGGCGGCGGTACACTGGCGGGACCCCGCCAGTGGTGCCGGTCCGACCGCGGCTTTACCGCCGCGGTCGGAATCCCCATTGGAGCACCGCCGGTCTGTCGGCGGTGCTCCCGCGGTCCTCCGCCCTGGCGGTCAAAGACCGCCAGGGTCAGAATGACCACCTCAGTCTTTTACGGATGATTTTCCCAAACTGAGAGAGAAGCCAATTGAATGGTATCAACAGACTGATAGGTTTGTGAAGCTTGCAAAATGTCTCTGGGAAGACCTGAACACTCTCTTCGAGATTGTAGTTCCAGCAGATTTGTGGGAGGATTGCAAAAGAGCTGTAGGTTGGCCGACAAGTGAACCAGAAAGAGACAGGGAGACGGGTGCACCATCACCTATGGTGATGAGCCTGTACTATAAGGTGATTGAGCATTTGAAGACGAAGGTTGCCGCGAAAAATGTGGATTGGCAGAAGATCGATCGAACTGCCCAAGAGGCTAAAGAGTCGATTCATAGTTACTATGAGAGGTTGTTGAAGGCGTTTAAGAACTACAGCGGCACGGAAACAATAGAGGCGAAGGACATGCTTCATTTTGTGTTCAGATTTGTGGAAGGGCTGAGACCAGAGATAAGTCAGATGATAAAGTCGCATTTGATTTGTTGGCAGTCGAAACCGATTGATGAGGTGTTGAATTATGCGAAATACTGTAGCGACGAAATTGAAGTGAAACAGAAAAGGTTGAAAGAGAAGGTGATGATGTTGCAACTTAAGGCAGCTCAGACAGGTCTGCAAGGTTTGCAAGGGATGCAAGGGTTCCAACAACAGGTACCGCAACTGCAGCCGCAGTTACAGGGAACCATGGTGTTTCAGCCACAGGCCAGAGGCAGAGGCAGAGGCAGAGGAGGTTTTGTGAATAATGGTCCGGATTTGAACACTGTTGTGACTGGTGTGCAGGCAATGAAGAAGGTGATGCCGTGTCACGTGTGCGGAATTGTCGGTCATTGGAAACGCGAGTGCCCGATGGTGGTGCAGGAAGGTGCAGGTGCAGGTGTTGGTCAGCAAAACAATGATGTCAATGCATTTCAGACAATGAGGGGACCGAAAATGAGAGGTCCAAACCCAAATTTTCAGACCATAAATCAGTTGCAGGGATTACAACCTATGCAGCCGCAGAAGATGCAGATGCCCCGTATGCAGGTGACGCAAATGCAGCCAATGCAACAGCAGTTACCCATGGTACCTAATCAGCAAATGCAAATACCCTTGGCACCAATGAGTCAGCAGCAAGTGATGGTTCCTCCACAGGTCTCGGGTCAGGTAATGAGTACAAATGGCACCGTACAACAGTTCCCACTACACAGTGAGAGTGGAATAAACAATGTATGGGAGAGTGAAAGCTCAGAAGAAGAAGGAGATTGTGTGCTTGCAGCATCCTTGGAAGTTGATCAAAAGGGTCCGTACGTAGAGGGAAGAGTAATGGGTCATCGTGTTTCATTCTTGGTTGACACAGGAGCCACACGTTCAACTGTTAAGAGCAGTGAAGTACCAAACTTGCCACTCTCAGGGAGGACAGTTCAAGTGGTGGGAGTAGCAAACAGGCACCTGACGAACCCAATAACAGATCCGGTACCAGTTAGCATCGGTAACTATCAAGGGGTGCATCAGTTTGTGATATGTGACTCAAGCCCAATAGCACTGTTAGGAAGAGACCTATTGTGCAAATTGGGTTGTTCGATTATGTGTTCGAACGAGGGAATAACAATACAGACGAGCAGTGATGGGGAAGAAGAGGACAGTGTAGAGGGGGATGAGATGGAAACTGTCGATGAAGAATATCCTCTGATTTGTCTTTTCCCGATGATAACTGAAGAAGATATTCCAGCCGAATTACGGGAAACAGTCGGAAAGGAAGTGTGGGATATGACAGGGAAAGAGGTGGGATTGATGAAAGGAGTGGAACCAGTGAAAGTGACTGTAAAGCCCAATGCAATCTTTCCCCAGACCCCACAATACCACATGGCACAAGACACCCTCATGAAAGTTGCTCAACTTATTGACGAATTTGTAAAACAGGGAGTACTGAAAGAGGTGTTAAGCAGTCCATGTAATTCACCAATAATGGGACTAATAAAGCCGAGTGGAAAGGTCCGACTTGTGCAGGACTTGAGGAAAATAAATGACATCATAGTCAAATGTTGCCCAGTAGTACCGAATCCAGCTGTGATAATGTTCCAGGTCCCTTGCGATGCTGAGTGGTTCTCAGTCATCGATTTGTCACAAGCATTCTTTTCTGTGCCTCTTCATGAGGACAGCCAATTCCTCTTTTGTTTCAAATTCCTAGACAGAGTGTACAGTTGGTGTCGAATTCCTCAAGGGTTTTCTGAGTCACCGTCAATCTTCAATCAGATCCTAAAGAAAGACTTGGAAGAGTTAGAATTGCCATTCGAGTCAACTCTAGTACAGTACATTGACGACTTACTGGTTGCATCAAAGACAGAAAGTGGCTGCACGGCCGATACCATTGCTCTGTTGAACCATTTGGGAAGGAATGGACACAAGGTGTCTCCTTCCAAATTGCAGTTCTGTCAGAAGAAAGTGAAATACTTGGGTCACCAGATAGAGAAAGGGTCACGGAGAATAATGAAGGAAAGAATAACGAGTGTACTTTAAATGAGTCCGCCCAAGACGAGGAAGGAGGTGAGGAAGTTTTTGGGAATGGTGGGCTACTGTCGCCAGTGGATTCCCAACTTCTCAACTCTAGCGAAGCCTTTACTGAAACCGACCCAGAAGGATGCCTTGGATCAAATTGAGCTGAAGGGAGATGAGATGGATGCTTTTGTTGAATTGAAAGAGTGCATATGCAGGGCTCCAGCTTTAGGTATGCCTGATTACACAAAGCCTTTCACATTGTTTTGCCACGAACGTGATGCATGTTCTTTGTCTGTCTTGACTCAAGCCCATGGTGGCGTAAACAGACGTATTTTTCAGCTACTTTGGATCCGGTCGCAGCTGCACTCCCAGGGTGTTTGCGCGCCGTAGCAGCAGTTGGTATCAGCCTCACTCAGAGTGAAGGAATAGTGATGGGACACCCAGTAACAGTCATGGTCCCTCACTCAGTTGAGATACTTTTGACCCGCTCCCGAACGCAGCACATGACTGGAGCAAGACTCACAAGGTATGAAACGATAATTCTGGGCTCACCGAATGTGCAGCTGAAAAGGTGCACTACGTTGAATCCAGCAACCTTGCTCCCTGGAGAAAATGCTGAAATTGAGAACGCTGAAGACGTCGAGCATGACTGCCTTCAGGTGACTGAATTTTGCACAAAACCTCGACCGGACATTAAGGATACTAAGCTTGATGAAAATGACCAAATTCTTTTTGTTGATGGTTCGTGTCTAAGAGACAGGATGGGGATTTTGAAAGCAGGATACGCTGTATGTACTGTAACAGGGGTCTTGGAAGCGGGATGGCTTCAAGGAGTCTATTCTGCACAAGTAGCAGAACTTACCAGAGCATGTCAACTGTCTGCATTGATGAAAGTCACCATTTACACTGATAGTCAATACGGGTTTGGGATTGTGCATGACTTTGGACAACTATGGTCACAGAGAGGTTTCCTGACTTCTTCAGGATCCCCAGTGAAGAACGGGGAGAGGATAAGGGAATTGTTACACGCCATTCAAATGCCAGCCGAAGTTGCAGTGGTAAAGTGCAGTGCTCATACAAAAGGACAGGACTATGTTTCTCTGGGAAATGCATATGCGGATCAAGTCGCAAGATTTTGTGCCTTGAACTGTATATTACTCAGGGATGAATGGAATTCAATAAGTGAGCAAGAACTAGAACCAGCTGAAGCATTTGCCTTGAAGGTCGTAGATACAATAGTTGAATTAAAAGCATTGCAGAATAACGTCAGGGAGGATGAAAGAGATTCCTGGATTAAATCACAATGTATAAAGAGACCAGACGAGTTATGGGTTTCAAGTGAGGGAAAATTTGTTTTCCCAAACAGTCTCTTATCACAGCTTGCGCGGTTCTATCATGGGCAAGCTCACCTAGGGAGAGATGCCATGATAAGATTGTTCAAAACTGATTGGTTTAACCCCAGATTTCGTCAAGCTGCAGAAGCAGTTTGCCATCGATGTTTCACTTGCCAGCAGATGAACCCAGGAAAGGGAACAGTTGTGAGCGCGAGCCACATTGGTAGGGCAAGCGGGCCTTTTAGTCGTATGCAGATGGACTTCATTGAGATGCCCGTGCATGGAGGTCTACAGTATGTGTTGGTGATTGTGTGCATTTTTAGTCACTGGATTGAGGCATACCCCACACGTAGAAATGACAGCCTTACAGTTGCAAAGCTATTGTTGAGAGAGTTAATACCACGTTTCGGATTCCCGATCTCTTTAGAATCAGATAGGGGAAGTCACTTCAATAACGAGGTGATAAAGTTACTTTGCGAAGCGCTGAACATTGAGCAGAAACTGCATTGTAGCTATCGCCCTGAAGCATCAGGATTGGTGGAGCAGATGAATGGTACACTGAAATCAAGAATGGCGAAAATATGTGCATCGACAAACTTGAAATGACCTGACGCATTGCCCTTAGTGCTAATGTCAATGAGAAACACCCCTGATAGAAAGACTGGATTGTCTCCGCACGAAATTCTCATGGGCAGGGCTATGAGACTTCCTGCAGTTCCCGCAAACGCGCTTTTGAATATTACAGATGATATGGTGTTAGACTACTGCAAGGGTCTGGCTGACGTGGTTCGCTCTTTCTCTCACCAGGTGGAAGCGACCACCTTGCCACCGATCCAAGGTCCAGGACACGCACTGAAAGCAGGTGACTGGGTCGTGGTAAAGAAGCATGTGAGAAAGTCGTGTCTGGAACCCCGTTGGAAAGGCCCTTTCCAAGTGATCCTGACGACAACTACCGCTGTGAAGTGTGCGGGGGTTCCCAACTGGATTCACGCCAGTCACACAAAGAAGGTGTTGTGTCCCACAGATGAGGAAGTTGAAGCGCTAAAACTGCCAGTGCCTGATAAAACAGTGCTGAGTGCTGAGACAGAACAAAAACGAACTGAAAGCGGACAGGCAGAAGCAGGAGAGAGAGAGATATTATTGGAGGGCGAAGAGTCCGACTCACTTGGGGAAGACCAAGGAGAAAGTTCAGACAGCGACAAAGAAGCTGAAGGTGACAAAGAGCCTGAAGCAGCTGAGGGTAGCAAAAAGCCTGAAGCAGCCGAAGGTGACAAGGAACCTGAAGCAGCTGAAAGTGATACAGAGCCTGACGAAAGTAACGGTGACGAAGGGCTCGAAGAAGGTGAAAAAGCAGGAGAGCCTGATCAGAGGAGGGCTTTCCCAGAAGCAGACGATACAGAAAAAGAAAAAGAGAACGTGATCGATTCCCCAGAAGGAGGGGACAAGGCAGAACAGAACAAAACAGTTCAAACTTCTACAGAAAAGGTCGCAGGTCCGTCAAATGGACACGGTGCGAAGAGAAGACTAAGTATATCACCAGTAAAACAAAGGACTGAAGAAGGTTTGAACGACGGAGAAAGGCCAAAAGTGAAGGAGAAAAGAAAGGAAGTGTCTGTCGTGGTACCAACCTCAAGTGAAGAAAAGGACTTGACAAAAGAGGAAAGTACCAGCGAAGCAGAATTAAAAAGAGAAGCAAAATTGAAAAGGAAAAGGATACCAAACAGGAGGTATTCCGGTCCTGAATGGGCATATGTAGTCAATGACGATTGGACTGACGAGTTTGTATCTCTAAGCATCGAGAACGAAGAAGAAGAGATACCAATAGAAAAGAAAAGTTTTATGGACAGTGTTGATTGAAAGGGTGATAAATGATATTGCTTGCTACAATCTAACGTGATACAAACAACCAGCTGAGACATTGCTAAACCGGATGAGACATTTGCTAAACCGATAAAGACTGAGTTATTGCCGAATTGAGACAAATGCTGCTAACCGATAAGTGACTGGCCTCTTGAAGAAGACTGTGTGAACATTGCGCTCGTTCAGCTTTGTAACTGATTTGCTAAATAGTTTTTTTATAGGTGCTTCTAGCTCTCTGATTCTATACAGATCATGACGCAAAACAATAGAAAGAAATATTGTAAATATGTGTGTATAGGCTTGATAATTGCATGTGTACTAATAATAATGGCAATAGTGCTTGCAATGCATGGAAAGGGTGAGAATGAGAGAATTAACGCTTCTACTTTTGCTCCTGTTACTGTCACTGAACTAACCGCATTGAAAAGACTAGAATTAGATGAGAGGCTCTTGCATGATAAGAAAGAACTTTCATATAACGTTTTCTATCGCTTGCTAACAGAATATGTTGAGACAATGGATGCGAAAGATTGTTATGTGTGTACACAGATACCGACATCAGTGAAGGAAGTGGTGACATATCACCACATGCCTCTTACATACGGGATTACATGTAGTATAGTAATGTCTAGGTTTTATGGTCAAACTAACATACAGTATTTTTACTCAAATTATGATGTTACCTTTGCATATGTTCCTATAATAGCGCAGCTAAGCCAGATTGCTAAAGATTGGGATGCTAAGATAATGAGGGAATTTTTCGAGCCAATGCTACCTTTTGAAACGGCTCATGCTCATAGGGAAAACCTTACCTGCTCGCTCTCTGCAGTAGAAATAAGCTTTTTAGATCGTACAGATGATAGAAGGGCACAAATGAATGCGAAATTAGAAAAAGAGCTACATAAGAGGATTTCAGTAGATAATTATGATTTTGCTGCAATAAAGACACAAGGGAAAATAGCTTTAGATGCTTGGCATGTAGGGAAATTTTGTATATATCGAGGTGAATCTTATTATTTTCGTAGGAGCGAGTGAGTGTAAACATACGTTTATCTTTAAGGCCAAATGGACATTCATGATGGACGGACTTGACCCTGTCATTCCAGGTGTATATTACATTTGTGGGTATAATGCCTATTATCGTCTTCCAAAGGGATGGTGGGGGAGATGTTATTTGGGTATAGTGTTCCCAAAGGTTTATCAACTGGATGACCTATCGATGATTCAAAAGACATCTGGATCCCATCGTATCCAGAAGCGAGAGACCGCAGCTGCTGTGGTAGGAGATATATTTGGAGCCATGATTCCTTCATTGGGAGTTGTGCTGAATTCCATCAAAATAAGAAAAATTGTCTACTATAGTGGATAACATGTTGACGAAGTTTTCAGGTGCTATAATTCTGATAGATGCTGAACTTGCAGCGGAAAGAGCTATGACTCTTCAAAATAGACTTGCTTTAGACATTCTTTTAGCAAAGGATGGTGGCGTTTGCAAAATGCTTGGTGCACGACACTGTTGTACATATATTCCTGACAATAGTGTGAAAATTAAAACTATGCTTGCTAATCTAACAAAAGAAAGTGCAGATTTGAAGGAACTGAAAGAACCAGGAGTGTGGGAGAAGGTTGGAAAAGGACTTGCTTCAGTGGGACATTGGATTGGGGGAATTTGGAATGGAATATTGCTAAAAATAATAGAGGGAATTTTGATAGTGATAATTTGCATATTTGGAATTTGGGGAATAAAAAGGGGAATAATAATGATTATGGAAAGAATTAAGAGAAGAAAAGAAGAGAAAATTATGAAAAGAATGGCAGACGAATACAAAGCCAAACTAGGGGAACTAAAAGGAAAAGAGAACTGACAGAATTTTAATGGAATAAAATTTGTGGGCATGATTTGGTGTGATGACAAGTAGTCATCAGAGGAGGGATTGATGAAGCAGAAATGAAGGTTTTACATTTATTAACGCATGAACGTAGTGTGAAATAATCATGTGTGACTTTAACTGAACTAATAAAGATTGTACGGGGACAAAATGTGCCCTCAGAGTAGTTTATCAACATATATATGCGTGCTTTATATAACGTGGTGTATTAGAATTGCACTAATCCGACATAATCATAAACGTGTGCTACGATTTGCTTGTTTGAAATGCTTTAGCTTAGCATAACTTTAGTGGAGGCTTTGGCCTAGTTGCCTGGTCTCACGGTTTAGATGCTCATATTTTTCCAATGTGCTATTAAACGTGTATTTTTGCTTGAAGCTGTACTTTTCCACTGAGATCGTTCACATGCTTATCTTAAAGTTTCGTGCCAGCTTGGCATATTTTCTCTTTACTCCAAGGTCGATCTGCAGGTGCGGACAATGGAAGCTCTGAAAGTGAGTTAATTGGTATAAAATGTTGCAACTTGCGTACCCATCTCCAAGGATAATGTATGCTTAAGTAAAAGCTTGAGAACTGTCGTTTTTGATTGGACAATTTGAAGCTAACCTATGAACCCTCCAATGGAAGACCCTACTGGATTCGAACTGTTGTCTATAAAAACCAGGTGCACGAGAAGAAATTAGGCAATTACCCGGAGATCATTACGGCCATTATTGGACATCCCGCCATTTTGCAGACTTCGTAGCCATTATGGCCCACTTTGCTGCGATGCCATTTTGAAAGAGACTTTGATGCTTTCTCTAATCGAGAGAAAGAGACTTTAAATGATTCTGGCCCTATAGACTTTAACTTTGATTTGTCCCTTTGCATGAAGTAATAGTTTTACCTTGCCGCCGTGAGGCAATTGCCCCGTTCACCCCTGCCCCTTTGCCCCGTCCCATGCTGATCGAAACGGTACCAATGCTGATCGAGAAACGGTACCTGTGAGACGAAGACTTCCTTGTATGCTGATCGTAATTGGTAAATATGAAAGGAAATTGTACAATTGCATTGTGTTTCCTTTAGGTAACCAACTGCTGATTTTGATAAGATCCCTAGTTAGGAGTTTTTTCTAAATTAATGTTGCTAAATTGTTTTTGCATGAAGTCCTACATGCCGATGCCAATTTGAGGTTAGATGAGGATTCCATATGTCGCACGATGCAATTTGAGATCTTGTTATGCTGACTAAATGTATGCAATTAGCTCATTACAGATTATCGTATTAGTGATTTGCATTGCTATTATCGAATGCCTTGTGATTCAAATGCTGCATAGATTGCACTTGTTTCGCCGTTATGGACAGCTATTAATGTTCATTTATGTTTATCATTTGGTGTTGAGACACATCTATATTGTGCTAGCTTTGTTAATATAGGGAAATAAATTCACTAACTTTGAATAAACTGGTGTGGTTATTCCTGACTGAAAGGTCAGGATTCGCCGAAATGTATTCTGGATTAATTGTTAAGTGTTATGTTGAACAGGGTATTGCTTATGTTCGTTATTGATTATTGATTTTATGCAATTGACCGATATAGAGTACGGAGAGTTCCACTTAGTCAAAAGATTCATCGGCCTAAAGAGCGTCCGAATACAGGTAAATTATTAGTACGGACCGCTCTATCACTAGCAGTAGATAAAAACGGAGGGGGGGTGTTCTACTGCTTCTAGACCTATCAGCCACATTTGAAACTGTTCAGTACCATATGCTAAAAAAAGATGCCAGCACCTCAGAATACATGAGAATGCTTTGAAATTAATTGCCTCATACTTCAAGGATAGACAAAGCTTGGTATACCTACCACCATTCACATGAACCTTCATACCCAACATTGTGGCATCCCCCAGGGGTCCATCATCTCTCATCTCTTATTCAACATCTACCTAACCCCCTTACAAGACTTGAGTAGCTCATTCAACTTCACCTGTTACAACTTTTCAGATGATACACAAATTATTCTGAATATAGATGGAACAGAAGACTAGTACAAGTCAAGGCTTCATTAATACTTCAGTGCCTCAAATTTATATTTTATGATTAACCACCTAAACCTCAACACTGCAAAGACAGATATCACCTGTGGACAATGAAAACACCAGCCTACCACCATACGGCCCAAGGAACATGACACCCCTCCAACTGTCTCAGAAGAGCAAGAAAACTTAGGGCATCCATAGATTCAGACCTATTTTGATACCACATACCAACAAGGAGGACCTTCTACAAAATTAAAACACAGTGATGCATCCTCCCATGCCTCGGATAAAATGAAAAGCTCTACATTCTATATTCACACTCATAAACTGCTAGGTTGAGTATGGCAAAAGTCTATGCTGCAACACCCCAGGCTCATTATATGCAAAATACAACTAATCGAAACTGCTCTTGCAAGGATCTTTGTTCACTTTCACCCTGGATAACATGTCCTGCATACACTACAAGTGTAGACAGAGTAGCAATGTTTTAGCCACTTCACATCATCTACAGTGCCCCTCAAGAAAAAGCCCAAAATACCTACAAATTCAGTTCAAGCAATACAAACACATTAGGACATAGTGCGTCATGCTTGCACCACATATCATATAATAGTCTTTTTATAAGAAATCCATAGGAGGCACCTGTTGGGTGGTGCCACCAAGCTATTGAATTTACTACCAGCCAAGATTTGAGGCATCTAGTAGCACTTACAATTCAAAAGAGAGGTGAAACCATTGGTGTTTCCAAGATAACAACACCATCTCATTATTCTGAGATAGAACCTGGAACTATACTCACTCTTTCTCATGTAATGTAGGGTCCACTGATATGCAGCAGCCCAAACAACACACTCTCCACATGTTGACGAGGAATCTAACAACTTTATATGCCCATGTAAATTATTAAGGGAAGACCCATGTCTAGCTCTTCTGTTACATAGTAATGCAAATACATTCACACCTCTCATGGCCCTCATTAATACTAATACTATTATACACAACTCAGCGGTTGTGCAGCCAATTATAGTGGAAAAATGCTGCATTATGATTCCCTTATATTGACGGGCCCTCTTACACTCACATAAGACAGAGCTACTGCAAGAAATGTCTGTCACCCAGTAAGTGTACTAGTCCACAGCAGCAAATCCCCATCATCATTTGAACGTACAGTTATTTTCTCAGCGCCACTGGGGTCATATGATTTAAATGTGCTTGAATTGAGACACACACTGGAAACATATTTGACACAGCATTTAATGCTCTCAAGTGAATGAACATCTGGAAAGTGTCAACTTCTGGTATGCACATGCAGGCAGCAGCAGAGTAATGTGGAGAGTGAGGAAGGGAGGAGGGGAGGAGGGGAGGAGGAAGGAGTCGAGGGGAGAAGGCAAGGAGGGGAGATGAGGTAGCCAGTCAGCATGAAGGAGGCCAGAGGGATTGCTGAGGCCACAGCAGTGCAGATTCGGGGGGGGGGCATGGTAGCCGCTGGGAGTGTGCTGGAGTCAGTGCTGACATTAGTCTGGTCTGCATTCTCTTGCCGGTTATGCCCGCAGGCCCACCAGCGGTAACATCTTCAGCAGCTCCAGCAGGCCCAGACTCAGTGTTTAGAGCTAACAGGGTGAGTCTTTTCCACTCCCCCAGCCCTCCCCCTTCCACAATTAGCAAATGACCACTTCTGTACTGCACCAGCCACATAAATCAACATTGAACTCCACCCCGGTCGATAAAGCTTTAGCACACAGTCCACCGCTTCTCGACCAGCGGCCCGACTTCTGGCTCGCAGCACCAAGCTTGTAGCAAATGGCAGTAATACTCTAGAGCAGCAGTCTATAGTCATTAGGTGCGGGGGTAGCCTAGATTATGCCGATGCAGCTTGTGCCACCAACGTGAGGCTGTCTACCAGCTCTGCTTCGGGAGCTGAACACAAGTGGGCATTTTCAACACTCAGCACACCCTTCTTAGTATTTCAATCAACGCAATGCAATGCAAGGCTCCACCATCGCTACCCAGCTGCCAGCCAGCCCAGCCTGATTTAATACCTCCGCACTGATTTCACTCATCCTAGCCCCTGTCAGAGGCCATTCAGCTGCCAGGAGACATTCGACGTGGGACCCTGAAGGAGCAGGAGGTGCAGGAGGCGAGACAGTGTTACAGTGCGGTCACATTACATTGGGCTCATCCGCCTGGGGTGAGGCTCTAATCGAGTGGCTGTTTATCAAATCAACAATTAAGATTTATCAGACACCATTTGGCTCTAACCCCCGCCATCATGAGATCGGGCAGAGCCTGCTAAGAAACGTGGGGCTAAGGACAAAGCCAAACTGATAGACCTTCATTTAAGCATGCATTCAACAACTTTCACAATGCCAAAAGCGTCTAGCAATAGCAAGGGTTTAGCAGTTATAACAGCCACCCCCACACAATCCACTAAACCAAAGGGACCCAGGGTGAAAAAATCACAGATTTCCTCAAATCCCCAATACATTCAATCTCACTGGCTCTAGGCAGTGCACTTACCAGACATCATACACCTTTGTCCTTGACCGAAAAGGTGCCTAACAATTTAATTAATGCTAACTTACTCCTTGCTAAAGTGCAAGTGCATGCAACAGAACACAAGCAAATATCATTGGAGTTCCAAATATGTCCTTCCTCAGCAATACCCAGCTGGGAAAAAACGCCCAGTTCTTGGGCGATATCTCTTCATTGCACAGGCCATAGCCAGGACAATCGCCAGAGGCCTCAATAATGTAGCCAGATCTTTTATTGAGCCTCTTCAATGAGGTCCACGAAGGCACTATGGATCAGCATAACATCACATCTAACTCTGGCCCTAAACATGATTAGAACATCCTGCTTTCACCGATCAGACTTCAGCAGGGACATCCCACAATCTGAAAAAAGTCTACTGTGCAAGTCCAGCATTAAGGGACAAATAGAGCACAATAATGGCTCCCTCTCACATAACGCTAGTTGTAGAGAGATGTCAATATTAGATTCTAACCAAGCCACCTAAAACAATACATTTGTTCCAGCTCCCCTGTGGGTACCCTTGCTGAATACAATGTAGGTGATTTCTTCTGTTTTATCATTTTACTCAGAAAAATTTGAAATACAAGTTGATCTATTGAACACTTTAGCCACCCACGTCTTAGGCATTGATAAAAGACTTCAGGATGTTGTGGAGCCATTTTAGTTATAGCTCCATACACGTTATTTTAACACACTAGGCTGCTGTGCACTCTAACCTAGATATATTTTATTCAACTTTGTTTTATTATTGTTACAATAACCATTTTTACGGTCTTGTTTTATTTTCTGTTTATCTAACTGTTTTTGCCTAGGCCAGCACTCTGTTCTCAAAACAGACATTCTTGATCACTCTGTGCTTCTTCCAAGGCTACAGCATGGTACATTGCCGGTGAACGTGGTAGGAGTTTAGTCTCCAACATTCGTAGAAAATACACATCCTTACTTAGGGACATTTTCTCAGACTATCAGCTGTGTTATTATAAAAACACTTCCTTGTCCCTCACACGTTAGAGGGAGATTCCAGCCAGGGAACCACGGCTGTATGCTGATTGCTGAATGCTTCACTACAGATGCTAACGCAGACCGCAGGCCTTTGCTGTCTTCCCAGGGGAACCTGAAGGGCAGAATTAGAGCTTAACATGCTGTGCTCTATCTTAGCCTAGGTAGGAGCTAGTTAATTGATTGTAGTGACAATATGATAGCGTTGTTCTTATGCTTCACTCTGCTAGACACAATTTTAATACTGTCATGTTGTGTCATCCTGGTCATAGCAGCTCACACTTTGCTATCTAAGATGCAGTTGTTTTATTAAACTCATTATTGAAACATATACTGTTTCCGTTTTTCATTTATATTTGAGACTGAATAGTAAAGGAGAGAACAGGATGAGACCTGAGCGACCACAACTTCCCTGAGAAGCCAAGAATGTCATGCGCTCGGCTGCCCAGTAATCACTATCCTCGGGTAGAGATGAGGCATTGCCAGTTGGCTGGAGCAAAACTCGGATTGGAGCGACAGGTGTCTCTGCAGTGGGTAAGACTTAGTCTCCCACACCACGGGTGATTCTGCAGCTCAAAATTCAGTAGTCTCATTAGAATAATGAGAGCCTACTCGACAAGGACTTAAACAGTCTGATTAGGCGAGTGCAAGAAAACCCGCCACTATGTATCAATGTTCCACAACCTTGGTGCATTTAAAATCCATTCCAATTATCCTTTCCGACATGTTAGCGGACGTTAAAACACCCAATCCTCCGACAACATCTAATGTAGCTCAAACAGTATGTCCCCCTGTGTCAGAACTCACCCTTCATCAATGGAGGAAATGGGTCTGGGAAGCCCAACACCTCTCAAGCCTGCAGGAAGCACTTCAGCAGGCTTCTTTAACCAAGTTTTGCCACAGAGACAGGACACTGTAGGGGATGTGAAGTTGCCCCCTAAAGAACAACAAACAGCAGGAACAGCAGAGACTGAAGAGGGTTTCGAAGTCACCATCCAAAGAACAACAAACAGCAGAAACAGCAATTGAACAGTCACCTAGGTGGCACTCTTCATCACTTGACCACTCCAAATGGGTGCAGACTGGATCCCATCAAAACTCTAAACCTTCCTTGAGTAAAAGAGAGCGCAAATGTCTCAGGAAATCTAGGAATAACAAGCAGACAAGAGTATTAGCACAAAGTCTATCTCATGTCACCTACATCAATACGGGATCTGGTAATCAACAGACCATAAAGGACAGTAAGCACCAACAGGGGACAATTCCCCATGACCCATTATTTCTACAGAAAGAAGGGTCCCATATAAATACCCAATTGATATGGCCCAATCATTTTGATCATGAAACAACGGAACTTGTAGCACATGATCATGTTAAGCACTCAATCTTCTTGGTCATGATGCCAGACAAAGTAGCTATTGTCTCCAATGGCACTGAACTATCGCATTCTCTTGAATCTTTCACTGCAACCGCAATAAGGGGATAGCAAGCTACAATAAATCTTGCAATTACCACTCAGGGCTGGTCAAGCCAAGTATTTCCTCTTTTTGTAAGATCACAAGATCCCCTCTACAATGCCCCTATACCAGGTCTCCCAGGGACTGAGAAATTGTATTTGCCCAGGCTAAGGACACAGGGCAACATGATTTCAGCTCAACCTCATCTTCCAACGTTGTCAAGGTATACAACATTGTCGCCTTTGCTTTCCCTATGACAAGAAGCACCAGTAAGGTCACAATGCCACATGGCCTAAAACCAATAAAATGTGTTGCCAGCATGTACTGCAGTGTCAAATCTGCCCCTGCCTTGACAAGAACTTCAAGCAAGGCTTCCCACACATTCTGACCAAGGGGCCCCACAACAAACGTATAAAGACAACATTAAAAAAGACTTAATGAAGCTTACATTTATTCCATGATACAGGACAAGAGGTTGGCATGACGTCCTAAATAGGAGTGCTATTTTAAAATTGGAAAGCACCTTGACTATCTTAAACATCTACAAACTTATTCTACTGAAGGAGTAGAATTCAAACCTAACCCCGTCACCATCACCAGAGGCAGTGAAATAACAGCTGCTACTTGGCTTAATTCAAGAACATCCATTGAGGTTTGGCAACAAAGGCAGAGCTTTTTCAAGTGTGGCAGTGAATTAAGAAGGCCAGATTTAGAGTTCTATCCCAGTCCTCTCCTCCCACAGCAGAGACAGTCATGGATGAGAGTCATACCCTCTTGTGGGGTATTAAGCGAGCAGCAGATGGCACAGATCATTCAATTCACATGCTGCAGAACTGAAGTATTCAGCAAACCGCCACCCCATGAGCTCTAACCACATGAAGCATGTCTCCCTGCAACCCCAGCAGGACTCTGACCCAGGAGGCAAGAATGAAGCATGAACCCAAACACTTGGGGAAATCAGTACAGGTCATCACCCTCTAACACTGTGCTCCTGGAATGTCAATGGCCTTATTAACAAGTTAGGCAAGAAGGATTTTATCACTTACCTTTGAAATGTTGATATCTTGTTATTACAGGAAACATGGTCGTAAATCCGACCCAAATCACCAGATTCAGACAATTCTACTTAGAAGCGTTTAAACCAAATAAGGCTGGCAGAGCCACTCGCAGCCTTTCCATATACATCAGAACTCACCTTCAGTGGTCTCAAGAATACATCGATTTGGGTTTAACATTGGCACAATGTGTCAAACTTTCAGCCTTGCCAACATTACACAATGACTTCAGCATTTAAAGTTTAATCTATACATTCATAACTGTCAGAAGAGCAGAGCCGGAAAGATAGATTCATTAATTGCATGACATAAATCCCTACAATGCACATTTCCTTCAAGCTCTACTTGTTTTGTCAGGGGATTTTAATGTGTATCTTTTGCATACCAGCATTCAATCACACCAACAGCGTTTAATTAGTATGACTCAAATACTCATTTCTATTTACTCGAGAGTGATTATCACTGTTCTTGTTTTTTGTACCCAGCATTTACTGTGAACAAAATACATATATGGGAAAGACAGAGGAAGAGAAAGACAAAAAAAGCGTCACAAAAGGGGAAAGAAGAAAGCTGCAAGAGTGAACTGAAGGGGCAGGGAGTGGCTGTAAATGGATTAACCCAAAAAACATTCCTGGCTAATAGTCCTGCAACAAGCATTAAGAAACCTAAATTTGTACAACTCCTTCCACTTACCAGCTTTAAAATGAATCACCAACAAGGCAGTTAAATGTCATTCCTAGACCATTGACCTAGCAGAAATGGCCCTCAAAAGGCATAGATGGATAGTTCTTCTTTCTTGTACTACTTAGGCCCTCATTACGACTTCGGCGGTCTTGAAAAAAGACCGCCGAAGCCGCGGGCGCCACAATAACGCCAGTGCTGGCAGTATTGGTGGCACCCTATTTTGACATTTCCACTGACCTAGCGGACGGAAACAGCGGAACAGTCACATCAACATTGAAGCCGTAATAGAGCCAGGGGCAATGTTGATGTGCAGTGGGTGCAGCAGCACTCGTCGCGCATTTCACTGCCCCATAAACCAAATTGCAGCACACATTCAACATTCACTCCTTTTATTCCGCTTAAGTGTCTATCCATCAAAAGAACGGGGCCACGCTTGGAAAAAATTCTGGCCGGACCCCCAGTGCTGTAAATGCCCCCACACTGAAGAAAGTGTATTACACTTTTTGTGTATCTGTCCAGCTGTGACTCATCTCAAACAGAAACTGTTATGTCCTGCAATGAGGGCCCTTCAGATCAGATCCTGTTGCCCTGCAGTGATGGCGCTTTTAAATGGGCACAGCATTCAGCTTCGATGAGGTGCAGCAAAGTTTCTGCTGCAAGTGAAAAGGCTGATCTCACAACAAACTTTGAATACTTGTGAAGTATAATCCTCCGCATTACATTGCCTTTTAGATTACACCCGTACTTGTGACTGCCTTTGCTGTAACTGTTTAAAATGCAGCTACATTTTAGCTCTGGACTTTGAACTAAATGGTCACATTAATTTAGCAATTTTTAATTAACTGGTGGCGGATGTTTTATAATGTTAATGGAAATTTTACTCACACAGGTGCACCTTGTGATTATTTTTATTAATCTGTAATAAAGAGTTTACTTACTTACATTTGAAGAGTTGTGGAGTAGCTGAAGATTTCTACCACACAATGCTGACCACAGGAGGACTCTAAAATTAAATCCACTACTACATGGCACAACTAGCTATATACTATAATCGCTCCTTGAAATCTTAAAATGACAAACATTTAAGATGTGATTGTAATGAAGTACAACCTAGTAGATTTCCTGACCATCTCCAACCTATGCCTGCCCAGGACCATTATCGTAAACAAAAATCTCAGAATGGACAACCCTGTGGGGTAATCGACTTAATATGCATCCTCCCAGCCACACACCCTACATTGTGTAGCATGCTATTCAAATAGGCAAGTGCTTCAGCGTCCCACATATGGGTAGTAAATGAGCCAATAAAATACATCAATGTAAATATATCCAACCCATTTATGGTGCTGAGCCAGAGGTAACCAATGGTCCGACAATTTGCTAGAAGACACCGTAAAATTCACAACACATCGTACAAGAAACCATAGAGAAAAAAAGACGTTGAAGTTCCACAAGGAGAGCTGAACTGATGTCACATTGTAATGCAGAACAGCAATAAACCGCAAATAAAATAAATGATCGCCGTGGTACAATCCAGCAACCTCCTTAAGTGCCTCGTGAACAGAACACGGGTATAGAGTGGTCTAGCAGAAAAAAATTACATGATGACCAGGAAGAAAAATTTCACAGGATGTGCACTAAATCTTCACAGAAGCGTGTATGTGCCAACCCAATAAACCCATTAAAACTCTGGTGTAAACAGCACTGTCACGGTAACCGAGGCGCTTTGGGCTTTGTTGCTGCGGAGTAGATGCGAGGATGAAGGTTGTGGAAGCCTGCGTGGGGCTCCAGCAGGAGTGTGGTCATGCCGCTCCGACATCATCTGGTTGTTGCTAATTTTCACTTGGTTGCACTGGCTATTACGGAAGCACTCGGTTGCTCCCGAGACCTCCCACAGGGAATCTTAAATGAAACTTAAATTGTCCAAGCGTAAACCCGGCTTCAAGTTGGAATAAATGATCATAGCAGCAGGAGTGGGTACGTGCACATCTGACAAATCCGAAAACGGTGTCAGCAATACCTCCGGTTGTAGTAGTTATCCGGTAGACATTAAGCACCATTTTGGGTTTTGGAATTCGGAATGTGGCATAACACGATAGTAACATGGTTTCCCACACCCAGAGTTGCGAATACTTTGCATGCGTACAGTTTTCTGGCACAATTAGGTCAAGATTGTCCCTGATGAAAATGATACGTACAGACACACTCAGGGTGCGCTATTAATACACAGTAATGAATCTGTTGCTGAGGGACATTTGTACCAGAACAGGGATTTGTGCGGGCCCGTGAATGAGGCCCCCAAAGCCTGTAAATCAATCATTTAGTAACAGCCCAGCTCTGTGAAAGTCAGTTGAAAGTGTGAAACTAAAAGGCGTCAGTCCAAAATTCCTTGCCATTGGCATAACGCATTTGGTCTGGCATCAGACATCTTTTCCACAGTGCTAAAAACATAGCGATTTTATGTTACTATGGTCTTATTTACATGCTATGATTTAAAATAGACATTGAAACAGTCATGAAAAGAGCCCACTCTCTTGCTATATTAAACTGCAGCAAAACATCTTGGTCTTTATGTATCACGTTGATGGGAGTCATTTTAATGTTTAAAACTACACACATACAGGACAAAGCTGCTGTCCTAAATACGTTGATATGAAAAAGTAGATTATTCATTATTAGATGGTAGTCTGCCTAAAGTAATAATGTCACTATTCTTGTAAGGTCCAGTGACTGTCAGAAATATAAACTTAGGTTTACTCTGGTTGCTATGGCACAGTGCAGACAGGCTTCATCTAACAAAATGTGTAAAGCTTTTAACCCCTTCCCTGCCAGGCCTTTTCCCCCTCCTGTCCTGAGCCTTTTTTTGGCTATTTGGGGCAGTTCGCGCTTAGGCCCTCATAACTTTTTGTTCACGCAAGGCTACCCACGCCAAATTTGCGTCCTTCTTTTCCAACATCCTAGGGATTCTAGAGGTACCCAGACTTTGTGGGTTTCCCAGAAGGAGGCCAAGAAATTAGCCAAAAAACAGTGAAAATTTCGTTTTTTTTAAAAAAATGGGAAAAAGGGGCTGCAGAAGAAGGCTTGTGGCTTTTTCCATGAAAATGGCATCAACAAAGGGTTTGTGGTGCTACAATCACCAGCTTCCCAGCTTTCAGGAACAGGCAGACTTGAATCAGAAAACCCAATTTTTCAACATAATTCTGCCATTTTACTGGGACATAGCCCATTTGTATGATTTTTTGTGCTTTCAGCCTCCTTCTAGTCAGTGACAGAAATTGGCATGAAACCCATGCTGGATCCCAGAAACTGAAACATTTCTTAAAAGTAGACAAAATTCTGAATTCAGCAAGGGGTAATTTGTGTAGATCCTACAAGGGTTTCCTACAGAAAATAACAACTGAAAAAATAATTATTGAAATTGAGGTGAAAAAATCTGCAATTACTTTTACGTTTTACTCTGTAACTTTTTCCTCTAATGTCAGATTTTTGAAAGCAATATACCTTTACGTCTGCTGGACTCTTCTGGTTGCGGGGATATACAGGGCTTGTAGGTTCATCAAGAACTCTAGGTACCCAGAGCCAATAAATGACCTGCACCCTGCAGTGGGTTTTCATTCTATACCGGGTATACAGCAATTCATTTGCTGAAATATAAAGAGTAAAAAATAGCTATCAAGAAAACCTTTGTATTTCCAAAATGGGCACAAGATAAGGTGTTGAGGAGCAGTGGTTATTTGCACATCTCTGAATTCCGGGGTGCCCATACTAGCATGTGAATTACAGGGCATTTCTCAAATAGATGTCGTTTTTACACACTCTCTTATATTTGGAAGGAAAAAATGTAGAGAAAGTCAAGGGGCAATAACACTTGTTTTGCTATTCTATGTTCCCCCAAGTCTCCCGATAAAAATGATACCTCACTTGTGTGGGTAGGCCTAGCGCCCGCGACAGGAAATGGCTCAAAACACAACATGGACACATCCCATTTTTTGACAGAAAACAGATGTGTTTTTCGCAAAGTGCCTACCTGTAGAGTTTGGCCTCTAGCTCAGCCGGCACCTAGGGAAACATACCAAACCTGTGCACTTTTGAAAACTAGAGACCTAGGGGACCATAATGGCTACACTGAAAACTGGGAAGTTTGGTATCAAACTTCTCAGCACAATAAATGCACACTGATGCCAGTGTACATTTTATTGTAAAATACACCCCAGAGGGCATCTTAGAGATGCCCCCTGAAACCATACCCGACTTACAGTGTGGGCTGACTAGTTTTACCAGCCTGCCACACAACAGACATGTTGCTGGCCACATGGGGAGAGTGCCTTTCTCCTCTGTGGCTAGTAACAAAGCCTGTACTGGGTGGAGGTGCTTCACACCTCCCCCTGCAGGAACTGTAACACCTGGCGGTAAGCCTCAAAGGCTCACCCCCTTTGTTACAGCACCCCAGGGCACTCCAGCTAGTGGAGATGCCCGCCCCCTCCGGCCACGGACCCACTTTTGGCGGCAAGTAATTGTTTCAATGATAAACTGCATCAGCATCTGGTAGACCTAGGACCAATTTCTCCCCAAGAATTGGGAAAGAAGGCGGACCATTGGGTCAAGACTAGGGTGACCAAGACTTCCACAGGGGGTGACCAAAAGAAAGGGGTCACAAAGACTCCCCAGGGGAAGAGTGTTGAGACATCCAAGGAAAAAAGTAAAGAGTCTTCTATAGGGCCCCAAAAACCTGCTCAGGAGGGAGGGTCCAAAGCCTCTTCACAATCCAATTTTGGGTACAAGGGTAAAAACTTTGATCCCAAAAAGGCCTGGTGTCGTAGCTGTAATCAGCAGGGACACCAAACTGGAGACAAGGCCTGTCCCAAGAAAGGTTCCACTTCTAACTCTACTCCAGCTAACACTGGAATGGCCAGTCTCCAAGTGGGATCAACAGTGTGCCCAGAGCAAATCAGGGTTCACACCGAAGCTACATTAGTCTCTGAGGGGTGGACTTAGCCACACTGGCTGCCTGGCCCCCTAATATGCAAAAATACAGGCAGCAACTCTTAATTAATGGGACAAGTGTAGAAGGCCTGAGGGATACAGGTGCCAGTGTCACCATGGTGACAGAGAAACTGGTTTCCCCTGGTCAATACCTGGCTGGACAAACCTATCCAGTCACCAACGCTGACAATCAGACTAAAGTACATCCCATGGCTATGGTAACTTTAGAGTGGGGAGGGGTCAATGGCCTGAAACAGGTGGTGGTCTCCTCAAATATCCCAGTAGACTGTTTGCTTGGAAATGACCTGGAGTCCTCAGCATGGGCTGAGGTAGAACTCAAACCATGCCCTGGTGTGTGTCAAGACAAGGGCACAGTGCAAGGCTCAGGATGAAAAAGTGGTGTTGGAACCTGGAAAAAGGGCCCAACCCTCCAAGAGAAAAGGAAAGAAGACTGGGGAACCAGCTTCAACACAACAAGAGAAAGAGAACCTCTCTTCCCAGGAAGAAGTTCTGCCCTCTGAGGGAATTGAGCCCATGGAGTTACAACCTTATCAGGTTGAGCTCCTAGGCCCAGGGGGACCCACAAGGGAACAGTTGTGTAAGGGGCAATAAACACGTCCCTCTCTTGAATGCCTTAGGCAGCAAGCTGCTGAAGAGTCCAAAGGAAAAATAACAGGAACACATGGAGTCTATTGGGAAGATGGACTCCTCTACACTGAGGCAAGAGATCCCAAACCTGGTGCCACTAGGAGAATGGTAGTGCCTCAGGAGTTTAGGGAGTTCATTCTAACCTTAGCTCATGATATTCCTCTTGCTGGGCATTTGGGACAGACCAAGACTTGGGAGAGATTAGTCAACCGTTTCTATTGGCCCAACATGTCTCAGAAGGTAAAGGAGTTTTGTGTCTCCTGTGCCACCTGTCAAGCCAGAGGTAAGACAGGTGGACACCCAAAGGCCCCCCTCATTCCACTTCCAGTGGTGGTGGTCCCCTTTGAAAGAATGGGTGTGGACATAGTGGGTCCACTTGAACCTCCCACAGCCTCAGGGAACTAATACATACTAGTAGTAGTGGATCATGCTACTAGCTACACGAAAGCAATTCCCCTTAGGTCCACTACTGCCCCTGCAGTAGCCAAAGCACTCATTGGTATTTTTACCAGAGTAGGGTTTTTCCCCTTTGAACTTCTGTTTGGCCATCCTGTCAGGGGACCACTAGCTCTTGTAAAAGAAGGCTGGGAGAGACCTCTTCATGAGCCCAAACAAGATATAGTGGACTATGTACTAGGCCTACTTTCAAGGATGGCAGAGTACATGGAAAAGGCAAGCAAAAACCTTGAGGCCAGCCAACAACTCCAGAAGATGTGGTATGACCAAAAGGTCCAAAAACCTTGAGGCCAGCCAACAACTCCAGAAGATGTGGTATGACCAAAAGGCTGCTATGGTTGAGTTTCAGCCAGGGCAGAAAGTCTGGGTTCTGGAGCCTGTGGCTCCCAGGGCACTTCAGGACAGATGGAGTGCCCCTTACCCAGTGCTAGAGAAGAAGAGTCAGGTCACCTACCTGGTAGACCTAGGCACTAGCAGGACCCCCAAAAGGGTGATCCATGTGAACCGCCTCAAACTCTTCCATGACAGGGCAGATGTGAATCTGTTGATGGTAACAGATGAGGACCAGGAAGCTGAGAGTGAACCTCTCCCTGATCTCCTCTCCACAGACCCTAAAGATGGCTCAGTTGATGGAGTGATCTACTCAGACACCCTCTCTGGCCAACAGCAATCTAACTGTAGGAAGGTCCTACAACAGTTTACTGAGCTCTTTTCCCTAACCCAGGGTGAGACACACCTGTGTACCCATGATGTGGACACAGGAGACAGCATGCCTGTCAAAAACAATTTTTTCAGACAGTCTAACCAAGTTAAGAAAAGCATCAAGGTGGAAGTCCACAAGATGCTGGAATTGGGAGTCATTGAGCACTCTGACAGCCCCTGGGCTAGCCCAGTGGTCTTAGTCCCCAAACCTCACACCAAAGATGGAAAGAGAGAGATGAGGCTTTGTGTGGACTACAGAGGACTTAATTCTGTCACCAAGACAGATGCCCATCCCATTCCAAGGGCAGATGAATTGATTGATAAGCTAGGTGCTGCCAGATACTTAAGTACCTTTGACTTGACAGCAGGGTACTGGCAAATCAGAATGGCACCAGGAGCAAAAGAAAAGACAGCATTCTCCACTCCTGATGGGCACTATCAGTTCACTGTTATGCTCTTTGGTTTAAAGAATGCCCCTGCCACCTTCCAAAGGTTGGTGAATCAAGTCCTTGCTGGCTTGGAGTCCTTTAGTGCAGCTTATCTTGATGATATTGCTGTCTTTAGCTCCAGCTGGCAAGATCACCTGGTCCACCTGAAGAAGGTTTTGAAGGCTCTGCAAGCAGCAGGCCTCTCTATCAAGGTATCCAAATGTCAGATAGGGCAGGGAACTGTTGTTTACTTGGGACACCTTGTAGGTGGAGGCCAAGTTCAGCCACTCCAGCCCAAGATCCAGACTATTCTGGACTGGACAGCTCCAAAAACCCAGACTCAAGTCAGGGCATCCTTGGCTTGACTGGGTACTACAGGAGGTTTGTGAAGGGATATGGATCAATAGTGACACCTCTCACAGAACTTACCTCCAAGAAAATGCCCAAGAAGGTACACTGGACTGTAGAATGCCAACAGGCCTTTGACACCCTGAAACAAGCTATGTGCACAGCACCAGTTCTCAAAGCTCCAGATTACTCCAAGCAGTTCATTTTGCAGACTGTTGCCTCTGAACATGGGATAGGGGCAGTTTTGTCCCAAACAAATGATGATGGCCTTGACCAGCCTGTTGCTTTCATTAGCAGGAGGTTACTCCCCAGGGAGCAGCGTTGGAGTGCCATTGAGAGGGAGGCCTTTGCTGTGGTTTGGTCCCTGAAGAAGCTGAGACCCTACCTCTTTGGTACTCACTTTGTAGTTCAAACTGACCACAGACCTCTCAGATGGCTAATGCAATTGAAAGGTGAAAATCCAAAACTGTTGAGGTGGTCCATCTCCCTACAGGGAATGGACTTTATAGTGGAACACAGACCTGGGACTGCCCATGCCAATGCAGATGGCCGTTCCAGGTTCTTCCACTTAGAAAATGAAGACTCTCTTGGGAAAGGTTAGTCTCATCCTCTTTCGTTTGAGGGGGAGGGCTGTGTAAGGAAATGCCTCCTTGGCATGGTTACCCCCTGACCTTTTGCCTTTGCTGATGCCAAGTTATGATTTGAAAGTGTGCTGAGGCCTGCTAACCAGGCCCCAGCACCAGTGTTCTTTCCCTAACCTGTACCTTTGTTTCCACAATTGGCACACCCTGGCATCCAGGTAAGTCCCTTGTAACTGGTACCCCTGGTACCAAGGACCCTGATGCCAAGGAAGGTCTCTAAGGGCTGCAGCATGTCTTATGCCACCCTGGAGACCCCTCACTCAGCACAGACACACTGCTTGCCAGCTTGTGTGTGCTGGTGGGGAGAAAATGACTAAGTCGACATGGCACTCCCCTCAGGGTGCCATGCCAACCTCACACTGCCTATGGCATAGATAAGTCACCCCTCTAGCAGGCCTTACAGCCCTAAGGCAGGGTGCACTATACCATAAGTAACGGCATAGGTGCATGAGCACTATGCCCCTACGGTGTCTAAGCAAAACCTTAGACATTGTAAGTGCAGGGTAGCCATAAGAGTATATGGTCTGGGAGTCTTTCAAACACGAACTCCACAGCACCATAATGGCTCCACTGAAAACTGGGAAGTTTGGTATTAAACTTCTCAGCACAATAAATGCACACTGATGCCAGTGTACATTTTATTATAAAATACACCCCAGAGGGCATCTTAGAAATGCCCCCTGAAACCATACCCGACTTACAGTGTGGGCTGACTAGTTTTACCAGCCTGCCACACACCAGACATGTTGCTGGCCACATGGGGAGTGTGCCTTTGTCACTCTGTGGCTAGTAACAAAGCCTGTACTGGGTGGAGGTGTTTCGCACCTCCCCTGCAGGAACTGTAACACCTGGCGGTGAGCCTCAAAGGCTCACCCCCTTTGTTACAGCACCCCAGGGCACTCCAGCTAGTGGAGTTGCCCGCCCCCTCCGGCCACAGCCCCACTTTGGCGGCAAAGCCGGAGGAGATAATGAGAAAAACAAGGAGGAGTCACTGGCCAGTCAGGACAGCCCCTAAGGTGTCCTGACCTGAGGTGACTCTGACTATTAGAAATCCTCCATCTTGCAGATGTAGGATTCCCCCAATAGGATTAGAGATGTGCCCCCCTCCCCTCAGGGAGGAGGCACAAAGAGGGTGTAGCCACCCTCAGGGCTAGTATCCATTGGCTACTGACACCCCAGACCTAAACACACCCCTAAATTGAGTATTTAGGGGCTCCCAGAACCTAGCAAGATAGATTCCTGCAACCTAAGACGAAGAAGGACTGCTGACCTGAAAGCCCTACAGAGAAGTCGGAGACACCAACTGCTTTGGCCCCAGCTCTACCGGCCTGTCTCCCCACTTCAAGAAAAACTGCAACAGCAACGCGTTCTACAGGGTCCAGCGACCTCTGAAGCCTCAGAGAACTACCCTGCATCTGAAAGGACCAAGAACTCCTGAGGACAGCGGCTCTGCTCCAAAGAAGAAGCATCTTTACAACAAAGAAGCAACTTTTAAAGAACACACGTTTCCCGCCGGAAGCGTGAGACTTTGCACTCTGCACCCGACGCCCCCGGCTCGACTTGTGGAGAAACAACACTACAGGGAGGACTCCACCGCGACTGCAAGCCCGTGAGTAGCCAGAGTTGACCCCCCTGAGCCCCCACAGCGACGCCTGCAGAGGTAATCCAGAGGCTTCTAAGAACCCGACGCCTGGTAAGGACACTGCACCCGCAGCCCCCAGGACCTGAAGGATCCGACCTCCAGTGCCGAAGCGACCCCCAGGTGGCCCTCTCCCTTGCCCAGGTGGTGGCTACCTCGAGGAGCCCCCCCCCCCTTGCCTGCCTGCTTCGCTGAACAGACCTCTGGGTCTCCCATTGAATTCCATTGCAAACCCGACACCTGTTGGCACTCTGCACCCGGCCGCCCCCGTGCCGCTGAGGGTGTACTTTTTGTGCTGACTTGTGTCCCCCCCCGGTGCCCTACAAAACCCCCCTTGTCTGTCCTCCGAAGACGCGGGTACTTATCTGCTGGCAGACTGGAACCGGGGCACCCCCTTCTCTATTGAAGCCTTTGTGTTTTGGGCACCACTTTGACCTCTGCACCTGACCGGCCCTGAGCTGCTGGTGTGGTAACATTGGGGTTGCCCTGAACCCCCAACGGTGGGCTACCTTGGACCCAACTTTGAACCCTGTAGGTGGTTTACTTAACTGCAAAACTAACAAACACTTACCTCCCCCAGGAACTGTTGAAAATTGCAGTGTCCAGTTTTAAAATAGCTTATTGCCATTTGTGTGAAAACTGTATATGCTATTTTGCTAATTCAAAGTTCCTAAGTGAAATACCTTTCATTTAAACTATTGTTTGTAAATCTTGAACCTGTGGTTCTTAAAATAACCTAAGGAAAGATATTTTTCTACATAAAAACCTATTGGCCTGGAATTGTCTTTGAGTGTGTGTTCCTCATTTAGTGCCTGTGTGTGTACAACAAATTCTTAACACTACCCTCTGATAAGCTTACTGCTCGACCACACTACCACAAAATAGAGCATTAGATTTATCTCTTTTTGCCACTATCTTACCTCTGAGGGGAACCCTTGGACTCTGTGCATGCTATTTCTTACTTTGAAATAGTACATACAGAGCCAACTTCCTACACTGGTGGATTGGGCATCTGACCACATGACATTGATCTCCTCCATGAGTGTTTAGATAGACAGAATGTTTTATATAAGGGCGACAGATGCTTCTGGGGAGAATGTATGGGGTGGGGAGTTGGGAGGTGGGGATATTGCTTTATTAGTAAATGTTGTTTTCACCTGTTTTTCCTTTACAACATATGCATTATGTATTCTTGTTAATGGTATTCTCCTACTTCAGGTTTCTGCACATCAAACCCTCCAGTATGCCAATATAGATGTTCAGACCTTCGTGCTTGAGAGTCCCAGGTTGACGATCTTTTCCCTCAGGAATGTCCCAGAGATCCACTATTGCCATTCCACTCTTCCCCATGATCTCAATAATCTCATGTAATGTTAACGGTCTTTTAGACCACATCAAAAGGACAACTGTCTTGTGCTACATAAAGAGACACACACCAATGGTAGTTTTACTACAAGAACCCCACTTAATGGGTGCCCATTGCTTCTTCCTTGAGCAGTTTGGATATGACAGAGTTTTCCACTCAGGTTTTACATGAGGCTTGAGGGGGTAGCCTACAGCTGCATAAAACCCTTCCACTGACAGTGACTAAAGTACATGAAGACCCCCAAGAGAGAGTTATAGGAATAAAGGGCTGCATGGCTGCCAGACAAAACAATATTGTCTCCTGCTACGTCCCTCCTCAACTGGTGCAGCCCACACTTCATGTTCTTATATCTCTCATAATGGCCTTTCCTCCTGGGAGGACCATGGTTGGGGGAGGGGTTTAATGCAGTTTCCGACCCAGACTTGGATATATCAGCTGAATCCCACCATAACCGGCGTACCCACTCGGCATGTCTAATGAATTGGGATGATTCTATAGGCCTCTGTGACGCATGACAGGCTTGGCACCCGAGAATGCAAACATATACCCACCAGTCCACAGTCCAGCACACTGAGGCCTGGATATACCTCATGTGGCTACTGGCAATGGATCTTTGGGACCTGCAAGCCATCAGCATGCTACCATGTGGTATATTGGATCCTGACATAATGGGGCACTCAATTGCAGACACAGTGACCGAGCTGGAGATTCGGTGCATGACACTTCAGAACTCCTCAATGTGCCACATCTGTGGAGGAGAAACTCCAAGATTTTCTTTCAGAATAACGGGGACTCAGCAGAGTAAAAGGTGACACTGTGGGCAGACTGTAAACCTTTCGTGAGAGGTGTGCTGAAGGGGTATGTGAGGTGGCAGGAATGGCTGTGGAGGGGAGGATTACCACCCTTGAAAGCAAGATACTCGATCTAGAATGCCAGGGCCGGCATTTGGATATACAAGAGACTTGTCTTTTGACACTGGCACAAGCCGAATTGCTACAGGTGTCCCTTAAGGAGGCCAAACAATGCTGGAGGGCCTCAACAAGTAGAGTTTATGAGGCAGGAGACAAATCTGGTAAGCTAATGTACTGGTTGGCTATGCATTATGTCTCCATTAGAGTGTGTCAGCGATAAGAGACCTGACAGGGGATCTTCAGGATGAATTGCCAGAGCTCAGGCTTTTGCATCCTTTTATCAGGACCTCTATGCTCAGCACCCAAAAACTCTGACAAATGAAGGAGAGTCCATAATCTAGGACATCCCCTTGCCCCACAGTTCACCCTCCCTGATCCAGACTTGGACCAACCATTAACAAGGGAAGAGGTGGATACAGCCGTATCTGAACTCCAGTCAGGAAAGATCACCAGACCTGATGGCTATCTCTTAACCCCTTCGCTGCCAGGCCTTTTCCCCTCCTGTGCCGAGCCTTTTTTTGGCTATTTGGGGCAGTTCTCGCTTAGGCCCTATAACATTTTGTTCACATAAGCTACCCAGGCCAAATTTGGGTCCTTTTTTTGTGGGTTCCCCTGAAGGAGACCAAGAAATTAGCCAAAATACAGCAAAAATGTCGTTATTTTAAAAAAAAAAGATTTTTTTTTGTATGCTTTCAGCCTCCTTCCAGTTAGTGGCCGAAATGGGTTAGAAACCAATGCTGGATCCCAGAAAGCTAAACATTTCTAAAAAAGTAGACATAATTCTAAATTCATTAAGGGGTCACTTGTGTAGATCCTACAAGTGTTTCCTACAGAAAATAACAGCTGAAATAAAAAAATATTGAAATTGAGGTGAAAAAAACCAGCCATTTTTCTCCACGTTTTACTCTGTAACCTTTTCCTGTGATGTCATATTTTTGAAAGCAATATACTGTTACGTCTGCTGGACTCTGCTGGTTGCAGGAATATATAGGGCTTGTAGGTTCATCAAGAACCCTAGGTACCCAGCGCCAATAAATGAGCTGCACTATACAATGGGTTTTCATTCTATACCGGGTACACAGCAATTAATATGCTGAAATATAAAAAGTGAAAAATAGGTATCAAGAAAACCTTTGTATTTCCAAAATGGCCACAAGTTAAGGTGTTGAGAAGCAGTGGTTATTTCCACATCTCTGAATTTCAGGGTGCCCATACTAGCATGCGAATTACAGGGCATTTCTCAAATAGACGTCTTCTTTACACACTGTCTTAAATTTGGAAGGAAAAAAATGTGGAGAAAGACAAGGGGCAATAACACGTGTTTTGCTCTTATGTGTTCCCCTATGTCTCCCGATAAAAATGGTACCTCACTTGTGTGTGTAGGCCTAGCGCTTGCGAAAGGAAATGGCCCAAAACACAACGTGGAAACATCACATTTCACATTTTTCCACAGAAAACAGAGGTGTTTTTTACAAAGTGCCTAGCTGTAGATTTTGGCCTGTAGCTCAGCCGACACCTGGGGAAACCTAGCAAACCTGCGTAGTTTTGAAAACTAGACACCCAGGCAAATCCAAGATGGGGTGACTTGTGGGGCTCTCACCAGGTTCTGTTACCCAGAATCATTTCCAAACCTCAATATTTTGCCAAAAAAACACTTTTTCCTCTCATTTCGGTGACAGAAAGTTCTGGAATCTGAGAGGAGCCACAAATTTCCTTCCACCCAGCGTTCACTCAAGTTACCAAATAAAAATGGTACCTCACTTGTGTGGGTAGGCATAGCGCCCACGAAAGGAAATACCCCAAAACACAACGTGAACACATAGTAGTGAATCCTACTTCGTTTTAATGGGATAACAGGAGTTAGCTTAGCCTTTGGCTTGCAGACTCGTGCCCCGTCACCTAGTGACTTTTAACCTACTTAGCTTGCTCTGTCTTAGCACATTTAATTATTTATTTCTTCTAAGATGGCTGCCCTGTTTATAGTTAGGCCACTTGTTATGAGTTACATTATCAGTGTCACTGCGCTAAGGGGTCAAGATCAAGCAAACAAACAGTAGGAATTTTCCCTCTCTATACTTTCGAGGGATTGTTTATATTAATTGCCGTCCCAAGCATGTCTGTTATCTATTGTTTGGGAACACACCTATGTCAGGGGTCCTTGTAGATCTGTATAAATACATCGCACTTTAGACAGATAATCAGAGGGATTCCGACCAGAGGGCATCACCACCATTGCTGATATCGATGCTGCAGTCGTCTTGACGCTGACCCAGTCTTCGTGTCCCTGCAGAGTCTGAGATAGAGACCTCATTCCAAGGTAACGAGGGTTGGGGGCTCCTCTCATGGATATGGCATTGGCAGATTAGGTATAGCAAACCCAGCTCTCCTTTAGGTAGGTTAGACCTTTCACATTAGGGTATACTACATCTCATATGTCTTTTCTATGCATTGCAAGATGGCGGGGGTCTTTGTAATAATGACTCTCGTCTTCACAATTCTGTTTCTTGCATTATTCATTATCCTAATCATTGCAGCCCATGCAACTTATCGTAAATTGCAGTTATGTTAAATAAAAACTATTGAAACTTTACTGCATCTTTGTCATTGCCTGCATTTGTATGAGACATGATATATCTGTGAGAAAGGGGTAATCTCCATTTAACCACAACACTTCCTGAGATGTCTTATTCACGAGTCCATGCGTAAAGGCTGCCACAAATCACCTTTTACTATTGTGTTTCTGGTGAGGTGCTGCTAGTGAGCCGGTAAGGTTGGGACAACAGTTGCGACTTATTGTAGGAAAGGCGTAGTCGCCTACAAACAAAAGTACTGTCATCCTTAAACTAGCAGTCTTGCCCAGAGCAAGAGTCCAAACTACGACAACATCACATTTTCACAAAGAAAACAGAGCTGTTTTTTACAAGGTGCACAGCTGTGGATTTTGGCCTGTAGCTCAGCCGGCACCTAGGGAAACCTAGAAAACCTGCGCAGTTTTGAAAATGTTTCAGATTTTCAAATCTGAAAAAAGACAAAAAAAAACAAAAAAAAACAAAAAAAAGATTCCTGGCGCCTAGAGGATTCTGCCCCCCCCGAGGGGAGATCGGCCTAATATTAGGCCGATCTGCCCCCAGCAGGGGCAGAAAAGGCCTTAACAAAAATGCCCCCCCCCGGGGAGCGACCCTTGCCTAAGGGGTTGCTCCCCCTGCGTGAAATTGGCGCAAAAAAAGATCCGCGGTTCCTAGTGTCTTCTGCCCCCCTTGGGGGCAGATTGACCTAACAGAAATCGGCCAATCTGCCCCTTTGCATTTCTCTTCCGATTGCGCTGGAAGCTGAGCTTCCAGTGTGATGGGAGGCGGCCTCTGTGAGGTCAGCGCGCGATCCGCGCTGACGTCACGGGGGGTGGGGGTCGGGGGGTTGTCGGAGGTGGAAGGGGAAGGCTTCCCCTTCCATCCCTGCCTTTGGGGGTGTGAGGGAAGACCACGCTCTGTGCCCAGGACGTAATGGTTACGTCCTCGGCACACAAGCACTGTGCCGCAGGACGTAACCATTACGTCCGCGGCACAGAAGGGGTTAAACACCTATGAAAAGGTGCTGCAAAAAGGACCATTCCCCCCTGAACTGGATTGTGCCACAATTGTGGTCCTCCCTAAGGAGGGTCTACCCCAAGATAAATGGACCTCATACTGTCCGATTTCACTCATTAACAATGATATTACGGTCTATGCTAAAGTGTTAGCGGCACGTCTGGCCCGCACATTTTCCCTTCTTATTCACCCAGATCAATGTGGGTTAATTCCCGGCAGAAGAACTCAGCACTGTATCCATTGAGTTCAGCCAGTCCTCTCCTAGGTTCCAGAACTGAATGACAAACTGGTCATTCTCCTAATAGATATCTGTAAAGCATTCAACACTATTTCCTGGGTATTTATGGAAGTAGTCCTGCTGTGCATGGGACTGGGTATGATTTGTCTCTTATACTATAACCCAATGGCCCAAGTACGAGAAAATGCCACTTTATCCCCTGTTTCTGTCCTGAAGAGGAACCTGCTAGGGATGCCCCCTTTAACCGCTATTGTTCACTCTAGCCATAGAGCCCTTGGCACGCCTTCTGCGATGCGACCCACTGCTGCAGGGGTGAAGATGGGGGAACGGACTGGAAGACAGAGTTGCACATATGCGGATGATGTCCTTGTATTCCTAGGGGATCAACCACGTTCATATGGATATGATTGATGGGGCTCTAGACATGATTTAAGGCCGACCAGATACAGAAACCAGGTATTGTCACAGTTTAAAGTTTTCCTCCTGTTTTACTCTCTGAAATGGAACTAAAAAATCCTGAGTGTGGTAAGGCAGTAGGTTGTCCCTGAGAAGGACTCAACAAGGCCAGATGGCTGTTAGACCCGATCCTTGTGTAGCCATTGGCTTTTGGACAGGACTTTCGGTGGGAAAGGCCTGAGTGGGAGAAATTCAAAATTCATGCCCAAGGAAGTTCCCTTTCCAGTCGGATACTTGTAGTGTCTTTGGCTGGTGTAGATTTCTATGTTCAGACTTATGGCCTCAGCTGCTCCTGTGTGCCCTGCTGCAAGCAATCCCACACTGCCCCTTACTACCTACAACCAGGACGGCAGAACTTTTCTTTCCCTCTGTAGAGCTCTTGTCACTAGATGCTGCAGGGCACAGTGAACCCTATTTTCTGTGGTGACTTCAAGACAGTTCTGGAGACATCTCCTCTTTCACTGTGATTGATGTCTGTCTGTCTAACTAGATGGAAATGAAGAAGGCCTTGCCCTGGTGTCAGCATTTATGAAGTTTATTAAGACCTGACCGCACCCCGATGCAAAAGAAACAGAACACCTTACCACACCCAAGTCCTTGGTCTCTGCTCTGATAGCAAGTTCTAATAGCAAATTCACACTTCATCAATGGGGTATTCAGTTCCTGGTTGGGAAATGGAAGCTTCTGCAAATGGGCTTCTAGAGGCTTTAAGCAGGGAAATGTAGCCCTCTAAAAATAGATTTTCCAAAATATTTGTCAGAAACACGACTTTACCAGTGAATTGGGCTTCTACTAAATATTTTTTAAAGTCCATGAATTAACTTTGTTGTTGTGTCCTAGTGGATGTAACATTATTATATGTAATATTTTATCACAATGCTTTTATTTTTAATTGCTCACCCTACCACAGTGAAATTAGCTTTTGAGTCATTTTCCCCAGTAAGGACATGTTTAACATTAATGGCCTGATTTAGATTTCGGCGGATGGAATACTCCATCACAAATATACCGTCTGCTGTATTACGATCCCCATTGGATATAATGGGATCATAATCTGGCGGATGGGATATCCATCATGTTTTCCGTCGTATATTCCACTCTGCAAACATCTAAATCAGGCCCTAAATCTTTGCATATCCCATTTTTATATACCATACACCCAGTCTTATGGGCTTTAAAAGCCCACTTAGGAGTGACTTATTAATTTTTAACTGGAGGGCTTAAGCCTATCAAAAGGGGTTATTTTGTCAGGTCTAACTGCACAGACAGGATACAGAGGTAAGCCTGCCGATATGTTTGCACTGTCACTGTAGTGGGTGGTACAATGGGTGCTGCAGTCCTTTGTAAAATGTGTCTTACAACCCTGGGTACACTTTGCAGCAAATATTATGCAGTTATAGGTAAATTAAATATTCCAGTTAGGAGTGTAGTCCTTTTTAACATGTGTTATGCGTCAGGGAACACACACTGGGGCCTAGCTAGCAGAGCCCTAGTGCAGAGTTTAAAAACTAGCAGCATCAGCCCAGAAAATGGGTGTAATTATGAAAAAGAAGCATTTTCCTACACTCACTCTGAGAAGAAAATTACAGCTATATCCATTTTTAAACAACCTCATTTAAAGTCCAGGGCGGGATCACAAAACATTTTTGACACATTACAATAACAGCTGTTATTGTACAACACAACAAAACAGCGTGACACTGCAAGAATAATACAGCAACAGATATGCAACACACCAATACAATCTACTATTTAAATACAACAATACAATGGCAACACAATGACAACATAAAAACACATCTCGACTCTACAACAACACTCCAATTAAAAACAACAAACAGACAAAACATATCAAAACTGCACATAAAGAAACGAACACAAACAGCACCACAAGAACTTGCAACTGTGTTGTTTTTGTGCTTGGTGTGGTATTATTATGTCACATTACAGTAATCCTCTCATTCTGTTGTGCCATGTTGTTAAAAATGGGGTCTGTGGTTGGCAGTCAGGTTACCCCCTGTCCAAGCAAGGACCCTCACTCTAGTCATGGTAAGTCACACACAATCCAAATTATCCTGTGCCCACCCTTTGGTAGCTTTGCACTGAGCAGTCAGGCTTAACTTAGAAGGCAATGTGTAAAGTATTTGTGCAATAAATTGTGTAATAACACAGTAGAGCACCACAAAATTACACCACACAGTGTTTAGAAAAATATATAATATCTATCTGGTAAGATGCAGGTCAAAACTATTAAGATGCAATAAGCATATATTGAAATATCACTGTAAAAATGATATAAAATGTATTTAGTCTCTTAAAAGCAACAAATGTCTCTTGCAAGCACAAAGTACCTGGTTTGCGCTCAAAATCTCAAACCACAGAGGAAGAGAGGCGTGGAAATCAGGAAGGTGTGTGTCAATTTCTCGGGCCGCACATGGCGATGCGTTGTTTGTTTTTCACGCAGGGAACGCTTTGTGTTGATTTCCGGTGCTCGGACTTGGGTCCTCTTTGGGTTGCCGGGTTTTCTGATGCCTGGGGACGATGCGTAGAAATTCGCCACTGGCAGGACGAAGTCACAGGGGCTGCATCGATCTTGTGGGTGTTGCGTGGAAAATTCTACCTCACAGCAGGTGCTGCGTCGATTCCTCTCAGGAAGTCAGGCGTCATTCCGGGTCGGCTGTGCGTTGATCCATTGGGCCATGCGTCAAATTTCCAGGCGCTACACTGCCGCTGCGTAGATCTTCTCCTTGCGAAGTCGGGCTGCGTCATTCCAGTTCAGTGTGCGGTGATTTTCTCACCGCGATGTAGGCTGTGCGTTGTTTCTGGCGTTTTCACCACACAGGGATTTCTTCTTGCAGGAATGAAGTCATTTTGGTCCTGAGACTTCAGGGAACAGGAAGCAAGCTCTATCCAAGCCCTTGGAGAGGACTTCCCAGCACAGCCAGAGAGCAGCAAGGCAGCAGGGCAACAACCAGGCAGCAGCCCTTCTCAGAAAATGTTCAGGCGAGTCCTTTGGGCAACCAGGTAGTTCTTCTGGGCAGGTTTTATGTTCTGGTTCAGGTTCTCTTCTCCAGGAAGTGTCAGAGTTGGTAGGGGCAGACGTCCTGTTTAAATACCCAAATGTGCCTTTGAAGTGGGGGAGACTTCAAAGAGTGACTTAGAAGTGCACAAGGTCCCCTTTCAGTTCCATCTTGTCTGCCAGGATCCCAGTAGAGGGTGTGGCAGTCCTTTGTGTGAGGGCAGGCTACTGTCCTTTGACATGTAAGTGTCAGGCCCTCCACCCTCCCAGCCCAGGAAGACCCATTCAATATGCAGATGTATGCAAGTGAGGCCGAGCATCCTGTGTTTGGGGGTTTGTCTGAGTGAATGCACAAAGGAGCTGTCAACTGAACCTAGCCAGACGTGGATTTTAAGGCACAGAAGGATTTAAGTGCAGAGAAACGCTCACTCTCTAAAAGTGGCATTTCTAAAATAGTAATATCAAACCCAACTTCACCAGACAGCAGGATTTTGTATTAGCATTCTGGCCTTACTAAATAGGACGTTCCTACTCCTTTCAGATCAGCAGCTACCACTCAAACCGTATATGAGGGTAGCCCTAATGTTAGCCTTTGAAAGGAGCTGGCCTCACAGCAGTGCAAAACAGATTTAGAAGTTTTACACTACCAGGACATGTAAGCTACACAGGTACATGTCCTGCCTTTTGTCTACACAGCACCCTGTCCTATGGATTACCTAGGGACTACCTAAGGGGTGACTTATATTTAGAAAAAAGGGAGTTTTAGGCTTGGCAAGTACTTTTAAATGCCAAGTCGAATTGGCAGTGAAACTGGGCACATAGGCCTTGCAATGGCAGGCCTGAGACATGCTTAAGGGGCTACTTTAGTGGGTGGCACAAGCAGTGCTGCAGGCCCACTAGTAGCATTTACTCTACAGGCCAAGGGCACATATAGTGCACTTTACTAGGGACTTATAAGCAAATTAAATAAGTAAATTGGGTGTGACCCAATGTCATCTTGTTTAAGGGAGAGAGCATATGCACTTTAGCACTGGTTAGCAGTGGTAAAGTGCTCCGAGTCCTAAAACCATCAAAAACAGTGTCCAAAAAGTGGAGGGATGCAGGCAAAAAGGTAGGGATGACCACCCTAAGGCTGTCAGGTCTAACACATGTATGTTATTCTTGTGTTGTTGTTTTAATTTCTATTATGGGGCCGTGGTGTCTTGTGCCCTGAAGTTTTATAGAATTGTGGACACATGCTGCTGCACTTACAGCAAAAAACGACACATTTCTTTAAAGCTCTGGTGACAAATAACCAAGCACCACTATGTTGGGTGGTAACTGAATGCGGCTCCAGCTCTTTAACTAGTCACGACATGTGTCCTCTTAAAACTGTCGGAGACCAACCTTAAGTGAGCACCTCCACTGCTCAGCTAATGTGATGTGCTTTCATGTTCTAAATGACCACTCTCAGTGCTCACATTAAGAGGCTTTTAACCAGAATATCGAGGATCTGCCAAAAGTATACTGGTAAAGATGATTTCCTGAATATCATTCCAGTACGTATATAAAGGTACGCATACGTTTACTGTACTTAACTCTAATTCTGTGTGCCTTGATGGGATGCTTCACATTCTACCAAAGTACATAGTTGTGGAGTTGAGTGGTCAGCATATTCGTAGTTTTCTGGTAGTCGATATTTGTGCCACAACATTTGGTGGCAAAATGGTGTGTCCTCAGTGTTTCAGGATTATTTGTACCCAATCCAAAGTATAGGGTTAACAATAGTGAGTATCGCTTGCACACTGTCCTCAGCAGCCTCGGAGACATTTTCACCACATTAAAGCAAGTAGAAAGATCTCAGACCCTACATGAAGCCATTCGCTGCGCCATAGCAGAGGGAATCTTTTGATATTTTGACTTTATGCACGCACTCAAGATGGCAAAAAGAAGCCGCTGATTACATCTGTGCTCCTGCTGCAGTGCAGAAAATGGCATCATGCTACGAACTCTGGTGTAAAAGGCGGGTGAGTATATTACCGCCAGTGTCAGGAATTAAACTAGGTCCGAATTGTTAATTTTTAAGAAATGCAGTTAATAGAGCAACGGATGCGAAGTTTTCCGAAAGTGTGTGCGTGTGTGTCAAATACTGCAATTATGTGCGAGTTCCTTTAGTGGGGTTGGTATCTAAGACACTAATGTAGGTGTTGCAGTTGCAGACAGAGCTAAACAGAGCGCTTGTCTGGGTAATAAATTGTGTTATTAAATATTGATAGCTGTGGAGTCGCATCCTCCATTTCAATGGTAAATGTGGGACGCAGCCATCACTCATGACCTTTAGCGCACAGCTCCAGAGCAGGTGTTCAGGTAACGGGTTGCCATGGTGACATATTGGCAAGAGACTACCGCAGTAAGTCGTATTGGCATAACTCTGAATAATGCAGCCCTTGTTACGGGATGCATTTTTCATCACCTGGCGTTCAATGCCGTCAGTTTTATAGCGTATGCATCTCCGCTGGTAGAGAGCGCATCCCATCAAGGTGGAAGGTATGGTAGCACACGAGAACGAACATTATAGAACAATATATGCGAACGTAATCAGAATTTATAACAGCTCTTCATAACCTCGTAAAAACATCTTGGAGGATTAATTGCCAAGAGAGATGTGTTCAAAGGGCGGAGGGTGAGGGGGGCAGTAGTGTGTCTGGACATATTTGTCTTCAAAATACTGTAAAATAATGATCCTAAATGTGAAAGAATGTTAGATGTGACATTAATATTTTAGTGAAAGCATTAATTCAATTTGCATTCTGTACCTCTGCAAAAAAGTTTGAAAATTTGAATTATGTCTTGTATGAGGTTCAGATATTCTTGCGAAATTGATGCTCTGCGTTTTTCGCCTTTTGAGACGACAGAAAATAGTTCTTGTACCCTAGCTTCTGAAAACCAGGAGCCTCTCTCATACAGTAGTACATTTAATTAGCAAGTTCATTAAAACCTGCGCCAATTTGAGAAATAATCACATAATCGTGCCAAATAATCACTCACAGGGTGCTCTTAAATTGAACTTTGAGTACACAGTACAAAAGCAGTCCCCAATTACTAACGTTGATTGATTTTAATGTTTGATTACGCACTATATAAAAAGTTTACCCTATTGGCTTGTCATGGACTAAACCTTTTCTTAAAATATTTGATTAAAAACGGGGACTTAAGTCCGAGCACTCGCTTACAGCCAAATATAAAATGACCAGGCAAGCCACATTTAAAGTAACGGTGCATCCTAGTTACTAAACGTAAAATATAATCAGTTTCAAAATACCAAAAAATATTTAAAATTGTATCAATCTAAATGACTTAAACTCATCAACGGTGCAGACTGACCCTTCAACTCTTAAAAGACAACATTTGTTATTTCCATCCATCCATTATACTAAGGTTTGCCAATTGAAAACTCGGTACATAGTCCCATAAGCATTTAAAGCACCTGCATGCTGATCCGTTCTTAACTATGATCTACCTACTCAACTATTTTCACCATTTCTTTGAAGGTCTGCACTATGAATTTAGTCCCCCGACAAGAAAAAGGAATTGAAGAGCCACTTAACCAGCTAATAATGGCTGGCCTGCATGAACGGATGTCCAGCAACCTAAGAATGTATTTAAAATACTTTCTCCTATATTCTGCCAGCACCCGGCACATACAAAAAACATGCTCAAGTGACTCTTGCTTACATCCACAAAGACGACATGATTGTATCAGTGACTGCTGTCTCCATGAAGGGACCATGTTTTTGGTTTCCATCATGCCAAAACGAAATAGCATGAATTGATATTTCACAGAGTGGGTGAAGGGCACTGCTAGATATTCCTGAGCCCGTAGAGGTTTGTATGATGATGATATGGTCCAGGCATGTAGTCTTGTGGAGAGCGTGTTTTTGTCTGTAATTAAGGACTGCAACGAGTGGCGGCGTTTGCCATCTGGTAAACTACACTTTACCCGAGCTCATGCCCCATGCGACTGGCAAGCCTAGTTCCTTTAAAGAGTTGTTTAGGTAATGACCCCATGAGCTGTGCTCATTACAACACTGTTGCTCCTCAATTTCAATCCAATATAGATTGTTGATGGTTCTAGGCTGTGCTGCTCGCAGTCTCCAACAGAATTTAATATAAGCACTTTTGCTCTGATGCTCATAGTTTTTCAGTCCGAATTCCAAGCGTACCTGAGCTGGTAAATGGAGCTTGGAATCTCGAACACTGTTTTGAAGGCCTTCGTTTGAATTCGACTGTAAAAAGCTGTTTCCTTGCCCACCATTATTTCAGCCCCGTAAGTGACAGTTGGCATAAGTCGTGCTGACATTACAGAGAGTAGATAGTTATAAGACGGACAATTCAGTCTTTGTTTTATTAACTTAAATACATAGGTCAAGGATTGAGCCTTGGCTTGAGCAGCAAGAAGGCCGAGGTTTACAGGTCAAGTGATAATCCACTATGAAACCCAAGTATTTGTATGATGGGACGGCCTCCACCTGAGTTCCATGAATGAACCACGTAAAATGATTTGAACTTTGAGTCAACCAACCGGCCTACCTTAGTTTTATTCAAGTTCACTTCCAGGCCTTGCTTAACAATATAAGTAGTAAGCACATCGATGCTGTGCTGCAGTCCAACTGGTGTTTGAGTGAGTAGTACTATGTCATCTGCATACTGTAGCCATGCTATCGCTTCCCGGACCAAAACCATTGGATGACTACTTACCGGTGCAAGGGCGTCGGCCAAGTCTGCAAGATATAGATTAAACAGCATAGGGGCTAAGACACATCCTTTCTTTAGACCATTCGCAGTTTGAATTCTGTTGGTAACTCCAATTTTAACTTGCGCTCAAGTACCCATGTATAGTTCCATCATTGCATTCAACAGGCTACTGGGAAGGCCCCAACCTTTCAAATTTTCCCATAGGTGCGATCTCTGACACACAATCAAAGGAAGACTTAAGGTCTATAAAACACCCAAATAATTGACTTTTCTTGAGTCTGGCTTTAATACCTAACAGAGCCAGTGCTACCAGATTGGTTGAAGCCCCCATGCCAACTCTGAAGCCTGTCTGACTTTGTGGTAATAGATGTCTCTCATGAATCCATTCCGATACTTGTTGCAACAAACAGGATACACAAAGCTTTGCTTAGACGTCAATCAAGGCTATTAGCCTGTAGTTTAAAGGGGAGACGGGATTGCCAGATTTATAAATCGGATGAAAGATGCTGCCTTTCTATGCGTCTGACAGACGCTTTGTACCCTGGAGATCATTAAAGGGCAGCGCCAGATAATAAGCCCAATATGTTGCACCTCCTCTAAAAAGGGCATTTTGAATTCCACTTGGACCGGCGGCCCCTTACAATTTTAACTTCTTTATAAGGCCTGTCAGCTGTTCAATGTCTATGTCCATTAGAGTGAGCTCTTGGTCAACTGGGGAGGAATCAGGTTTCAGCTTTCAGCTTTACTCTAAAGCCAAAGTTGGTCAGGCTTGAATTATGGGGACTTACAAACAGAGAGTGCTCCACCTTCCCTTGTTAGTCTGGGGATGAATACATTGCTAGTAAATGGACTTCCCAAGTGGCAGCGTCAATACCTGCTGCAGAATTTTGATGTTTCCCTGGTCTAGCCCGTTTACTAATTGCCAAAACTTGCCTCAGTTGTAGTAATTGGAAGATTTTTTTTTTATTGGAAATGTGTTCAATAATGAGTCACATAAAAGCTTCCATACCTTAACCCGTTCTCCTGGTTTCAATTCCGCTTGTTCCTGCTTTCTCTGTTTTTCCTTGAGCTCTTCTATAGACCCTCCACAGCGATACACGTCTTTCATCACTTTCTCAATACGCAACCCGTCATTTCAACTTTTAAGCATTATAAGTCACAGGAGCAGAGAAAATAGTACTTGCAGGTGGTAACAGCTTCTATTCATGCCGTATCTTTATCGATTGTGGAAAGTGGTCGCTCTCTGGGCGTACATGGATATTGTAGGCAGAAACTGATGGCAGTGCAGTTTCACTTATTAAAGTGAAGTAAATTGTTGATTTTTTTTGTGCCACGTGAAAAAGTTGCTGGTGCAGAGGAACCATCCCCTGGAATGGTCATCAAACAATGCAGGCCAAGATTTTCAAACCATTTATTTAGATACACTCCACGGTAATTTGAACCCTATTTTTTCAGCCTTTACTCAAATCAAAGTTAAAGTCACCAGTCACAATAAAGATGGCATCCTTACACTGCCTCTGCAGCATTTTTATGATGCTTAACAATCTATTCATGTTTTCCCTATTTGGATCCTTGTTCGGGTGAATATATACGTTAATTAGCAGCATTGTTGTGTTAGAGCTAGATGGCTCATGGGATTCTAACTTAATTGGCAGCAGCCAGTCGATTCCAAGGTCAATCTGTTTAATGGCCCAGTTGAATTTAGTTGAACAGAACGTTGTGAGGCCCCTTTAGGGTGACGAATCTTTGAGGCTTTATGGCAGAAACATTCGTCCCAATGTATCCTGAGATTTGAATTGGCTCCACACACCAGGTTTTCTGGAACAAGATAATATAAAACTGCTGTAGGAACATCAACGCCTCCACATAGGTTACCATATGTTTCAAACTGTGGGAGTTCCAGGAGCATATGTAAATGCTGTCATCTGCTGATGTTTGCCATCTTGGTATTTCATCAGAATCAATTGCTACAATAGTCGTTTAAAGATTGACTTTCTGTCTGTTTGCAGATAGGAGGACTGCCAAAAAATACTTTTTGGATCATTCCCTTGAGAGAGCGTAGCTTATATAATCCATGTTAACATAAAATGTTTATGAATTAATGTGTGATACTGCCGCATAAAACTGTATTAGTAATTTTGCTTAAACATGTACCTGAAATGTTACCACGGGGAGTGGCCGCCAATGTATACGTAGACTAATAATGATGACTAAAATGTTTATATCATGTTCAAATAAGTTTGTACTAATGATTGCGTTATTGAATCTGTGCTAAAATCCTTATAGGCCTTAAGTTAGCATGAGCCGGAGCTTAGCTGCTTGGCTCTCATATTAAATGTATTTTTCTATCTTGCAGTGTGCTGACTCACAAAAGGACATGACCCCGTATGTTTTTTTCCCCAAACTAGAAGACGAATGTAACCATGTTAGATCTCTTCCCATAGCTTTTCCTTGCTTGCAGAATAAATGTTAAAAACAAAATGAAACAGTGTAGATTAATGTAATGTACAAGGTCATTCAAACCGGTGAAGACAATGAAGTTACTGACCAAAAGATGTGCAAAGAATTACAGAAAGATGAAATCATACCGGACGTGCCACCTCTGAAGACGTCAGTTATGGAGACCAATCAAAGACTTGTAAAATAATATGGGGTGAAAGTTAGGTGACCTAATGTGTTTTCTGATAGGTTAAAGATAGTGGGGTATAACAAATGTCCAATAAAATTTTAGGGGAATGTACAACTAAAAAGGGATAAAAACCCATGTCACGGGGAGTCATTTAGAATGAGGTAGGGAATGCTATTGATTTTATCCAGAAACTTTGTCACTCTGCTTGGTGACTTGTTGCTTTACTTAAAACCATCCTCGCCCTTAGATTTGTCCATGTTACACTTTACATCCTTATGGGGGAATTGCCCTTTTTGCCCCGGAGCTGAGTTCTGACTGATGGCGAATTGACTGATGACCTGAAGACGAAGACTGAACCTGTGCGCTGACCTAAACTTTGGAGGGTAATCATGACAATGCAATTGTGATTTGTCTGTTTGCTTTTCCTTTCTAGGTACCGACTGCTTACTTTTGACAGAGACCATAGTTAGATGTTTTCCAAATTGGTGTTCTAAATTGTTGTGCATGAAGCCCAACATGCTAATGCTAATCAGTGGTTAGGACAGGTGTTCATTAAACTGACGCAAATAGACAAATGACCGAATTTATGCTTTGTTGAACTGACGCATTATTGACACTCTGCTAAATTGATCTATGTTCACGCCGTGTTATGTTCTGATGTTTGTGATTCTCGCTGTAATAAAATCTTACCAAAGTTGCCATATTGTGACTATGCTATTATGTTTCTTGGTTTTGAGATTGACGCACCTGCTATTAGATTTGTAAGCAATAGGGAATAAAACTCATAAAATTCTACTAAACCGGTGTGGTTATTCATGGCTGAAAGGTCATGGTAGCATCTTGAAATGATTAATGACTTTGACTAAAGTGAAATGTATTGTCGTGATAAATATTGATGACATTATTGACGTATTGATTGACATATTGATTAGCTATCTCCTTACTATTACTGTATAAGGTGGGTGGCTCTAAGTGACAAGTTGCTTCCGCTAAGTAAAATGGTCTACTATGCAGATACTCGAAGTACAATTATTAGTACGACATGCACACAGGTTTTATAATAAGACACTGATGGGCAAGTGAGCAATTAAAAGGCAATGACTAAAAGAAGTAATAGGAAACAATAAGACGAAATAAATAATTTAACTTTTTGAATATTAACATTGTGCTGTGATACAATAACCATTTAGCTTTTTGAATATTAACATTGTGCTGTGATATAATACAGCAAATCATGAATTCTGAACAGATCCTAGTAAAGAATGTTGAGAGAATCAAATACTGACTATCACAAACGTCTATGAACAAAAAATTAATCATCAACAAAGTCGGTCACTGTAACATCTGGAAGACAAACCAGACCCAAAAGGAAGGTATAAAATGCCTGTCAAGCATCAGAACACGTTCCTGCTGCACTACAGAAATTATTAAAATTGACTTACATAAAGAATTAGAAAACTCCTTTATTTTTTAAGTTGTGCTCCTCATAGGTCATGCATTTGGCGATGTGTTCAGTGTACCATAATAGAATATCTTTTGGTGGTCCTAAGGTGTCTCTCAACTGGGTCAAAAGATTCATTGGCCTAAAACGAGTCTTGATGTGTAATAAATTATCATAAAGGGACGCGTTAACAGTTCTGGTAGCAGAGCGACGGTTTGGCCCTTTGGGGCCCTAGGACAGAGAATTATTGTTTAAATAGTTTTTCTGAGATAATGCAAATTGGAGGTATGATGTGTTTCTAAATTCACCATGACTTTCCTGGGATCTGGGAGCCTGCAAAAGTGAGTTGGGGATGTTCTCGGCGTCATAGTATGTGTGGTGTAGGATCTGCACTTGCTCAGCTTATGCATTTTGCAGGTGATTTGTGAGGATTGTGTGTATTTAGGCCAGGTAAATGTTGTTTTAGTAGGAGTGGGCGTACTCCGCAGTATGAGAGTAGGTAAGTCGGCGTACTTCATATGAGTGTGGCGCTTTGTGCTCAAAATTTTCCACGTGGTTGGTTGTTCATGTACGGACCTGTCGTGGTTTAAGACTCCGGAGTATATTGACAAGTGTAGGAGACACTTGGGTTTATGTTGTAATTTGTGCGGTTTAATTAGGTCAATCGGGCGTGGTTGACAAATCGAGTTTGAGTCAAATTGTATGTGTAAAACCTTCAATGGAGATTTGGCAAGTTCTAAAGTGCACCAGAACAAACCATTGACAAGTCGAGAGTAGGCTTTGCGGGTCGAATCCTGCTTGCGGGAACTGAGAAGGAGAGAGTAGCGGCCGAGGCTTCAAGTTAAATCTCTGTAAAGTTCTGAAGCAAATGAGTTACCCTTCCTGTAGTAAACCGGCAAATTTGTGTTGTTGTTGTTGTTAAGGTGCTCGCAGTAATTTTTCCATTAGTTTGGTGTGAATCCAGTGAGGGGTGGACGAGCCGCAAGACTTTGTCAGCTGCAGTGTGTGAGTGTGACGTCAGTGGTGCTGCGCTGCGATAGGTCAGTTGTCGAGAGGGGTCGCGCACGGATTGGCTGCCGTCCGTGAGAGGCAATACGTTGAGAAAGGTGGGTGAAGAGTGTCCTGCGAATTAAAGTCACTTCTTGATTAAATACAAACAAAAGAAAAGCCGCAAAGATTAATTTTGTCAAAGCTTTTAAGAGTGCTCTGAAAGGAGACACATACATTATGGCGAGTGCAGGGGAACCTACACCACCTGAGGGAACTCCAGTTTACATAGTCATGGAGGAAAAAGGTGTCGCGCCTTGTTTATGGATGAAACAGTGGCGCAAATTGACAGAAAAAGAGGGATGTTTGGCGTTCCCAGAACACAGGACATTCAATACGAGAGTTCTAGATAATTTAAGGTGGATGTTAAGTGTACAAAAGCCACCTCCGAGGCCAGCTCAGTATGAGGCTTTAGCAATTTGGGATTTAATGGCTCTTAAACAGAGACAAGAAAAGTTCCAAAGAAGACTGAAAAGGGCAGAAAAGACTCCAGCGGAAGCTAGGTGGGATAATGAGAGCAAAATGTGGAGACGGGGAATAGTTGACGGATTAAAATTGTTCCCAGCAATAACACAGGGAGATGAGACGCAGGGAAAGAAAGCCACAGGTAAAACAGACAAAGACTCTAGTAAGCCTAAAGAAACTAAGAGATCTTGGGAAGAAGAAGATGATTCAGATAACAAAGAATTTCTAAATCAGCTATTGCATGATCGCCCGCCACCTTATGCAGTAAGCGACAACGTCACGAGCACTAGTGCTGATCCTGGGAACCAGACGCAGGAGAAGGGAGTTACTGATACAGTACAGACTAGTGATACGGCTTTGACACAAAATGGTGTCAGTGTACCCACTGCGCCAGACATGCTGATACAGTTGCAACCTCCACCGCAGATACAGAGAATCTATCCAGTCGTCCCAGTACTAGAGACTACTACAAATCTGATAGTGCCGCCAGACCTGATATATACAAAATCAAGGTTAGTGCAGATTGAGTCAACTCTGCAATTGCTGCCCCAGCCGCAGCCACATCTGATACCAGGGTATAATCCAGCAGCAGGACCTCCATTAGTACCTGCCCCGGCTTCACTGGATCAGACCTTTCGAGTCGCTGCTCCACGACGTTTGGGACCAGGTCAGACACCAGCTGCAATATCATTGCCGATTACTGTTGGTCCACCGGTGCCATTGTATGCACAAGGTAAGCCTGGTATATGTGATCAGGGAGTAATGACCCAAGATGCAGTAAGAGGAGGGTCCATAGGAACTCCCCAGTTAATGGCTCCAGGAGAGCAAGCGGTCGAAAGACCAAGGTCTTTGTTAGACCTTAACCCAGTTGAAGCACCGTTGGAGGCAATGAGACAGGCAGGGCTAGGAGTGCTAACCCCACAGACAATAAGTACGAATGCTTCACAGTCGCCAATGATGCACGCAGGGAACATTTCATTGCAAGGTTTTACGGTACAACTGTTAAATGAGTGGTTAGAGAAGACCTATGCTTCACAAAAGACTACAGCAACTGCAGTAGAGCCGGAAAGGTTGGGGAGAGATGAGTACCTGAACTTTGTGAGACTGGGTGTGGAAGCTGCTGAATTAGTGGAAGGAACGATGGGGGTAAACCGATTAGAGTCCTACACAGAAGCAGAATTGAGATATCTGTGCCCAAAAATCACTAAAGAAGTAGGTAAAGTACATCAGAAATTAGCGAAGCTGGCGGACAAATATAATATTGATATTGAGAATACTAAACATTTAAAAAGAAGTTACAGGTCAGACTTTGATTCAAAAGACTTCAAGCATATGAGGTCTATCGGAATGAAAGCGCATTTAAAGGAAATACTGCAAAGTGCGCAAATCTGGGGAGCGTTAGAAAAGTGGGAAGGCAGATGGGCAAAGAAAAGAGACAAGGAGAAAAATGACAGTCCGGGATCGAGTAAAGCTAAAACTTCACCAGATACGGAATCAGTAAAGATGCTACCAATGAGAGAAACAGCTGGTGGGGTTCTAATTCATGTACCGTGGACCAGGGGAGACATCTTATCTTTCACAAATGATTATCCCAGGTTGAGGGAGAAACCGGTCGAGTGGTACCAACAAACAGATAGGTTTGTGAAGCTTGCGAAGTGTCTCTGGGAAGACCTGAGTACCTTGTTTGAGATCATTGTTCCACCCGACTTATGGCTTGAGTGCAAGAGGGGGGTAGACTGGCCGACGCAGGAGCCGGCAAGGGATAAGGTGACCGGAGCACCCTCTGAGGAGGTGATGAAGTACTATCACTAAGTAATTGAGTTTTTGAAGCAGAAAGTGTCGCCGAAAGTGACTGATTGGCAGAAAATCGACCGGACCTCACAGGAGGTTAAGGAATCAATACATGCTTACTATGAGAGGTTGTTGAAGGCATTCAAACATTACAGTGGTACTGAGACCATTAAGCCGAAAGACATGAACCATCTCGTGTTCAGATTTGTTGAAGGGCTGAGACCAGAGGTTAGCCAGATGATTAAGAATCATTTGATCTGTTGGCAAGCAAAGCTGATTGATGAGGTGCTGCAGTATGCGAAATACTGTAGTGATGAGATCGAGCTGAAGCAGAGAAAACTAAAGGAGAAAGTGATGGTGATGCAGATAAGGGCTGCGCAGGCAGGAATGCCGGGAAATGGAATTGAGCAGATGATACAGCAGCAACCGCAAGGGAATGGTGTGTTTCAGGCACAACCAAGAGGTCGAGGTCGAGGTTTTGTGAATCGCGGTCCAGACTTGAATACTGTTGTAGTTCAAAATGATGTACAAGGGATGAAAAAGATGTCACCATGTCACGCGTGCGGGGGCGTGGGGCATTGGAAGCGGGAATGCCCAAATGTGGTGCAGGATGGTGTTGTTCAACAAAGCACTAATGTCGGTACATTGCAAAATATGAGAGGTCCAAAGTTGAGAAATCAAAACCCGAACTTCCAAAATAACACGGTTCAGATGCAAGGGCTACAGCCTATGCAGCAAATGCAAATGCCTCGTGTTCAACCAGCGCAAATTCAGCAAGTACAACAGCAGGTTCCCATAGTACCTAGACAGCAAATGCAACTACCAATGGCTCCAATGGGACAGCAACAGGTGATGCTTCCTCAACAGGTCAGAGGTCAAGTGATGAGCCAAAATAATACAGTACAGCAATTCCCATTGCGTGGTGAAGATGGAATGAATGAGGAATGGTCGGATGACAGTTTAGACAGTGAACAGTGCAGGCTTGCAGCGTCCCTAGAAGTAGATCAGAGGGGACCCGATGTAGAGGGAAAGGTAATGTGTTACAAGGTTTCATTCTTGGTTGATACTGGAGCTACACGCTCCACAGTCAGGAGTGCTGAGGTTCCGAAATTGCCACTTTCAGGGCGTACCATAAGAGTGGTCGGAGTAGCAATCCAGTACTTGACAAATCCAATTACAGATCCAGTGCAAATTGAGATTGGCAACTTCCAGGGACTACATAAGTTTGTGGTCTGCGATTCAAGTCCTGTGTCCCTACTGGGAAGAGACTCACTGTGTAAAACGAAATGCTCGATTACATGTTCCAATGTTGGAATTGAGGTGCAGACAAACAATGATGACGAAGGGGATGATGGTCAGTTCTCAGAGTTAAAAGCAGAAACCGCAAATGAAGATTACCCTTTGATAACATTATTCCCGATGCTTACAGTGACTGACTTACCAGCCTAGTTACAGGGAACGGTGACAGAGAAAGTGTGGGATTTGACAGGAAAGGAAGTGGGACTGATAAAAGGAGTGGAACCAGTTAAAGTACAAGTAAAGCCAAATGCAGTGTTTCCCCAGGTGCCACAATATCACATGGCACAAGATGTTCTTATCCAGGTGTCACAAATAATTGCGGACTTTGTGAAACAAGGAGTCCTGAAAGAAGTATTGAGCAGCCCATGTAATTCACCAATAATGGGTCTGAAAAAGCCTTGTGGGAAGGTTCAAATTGTGCAGGACTTGAGAAAAAAAAACAAGATTGCGGTGAAGTGTTGCCCCATAGTGCCAAATCCAGCAGTGATCATGTTTCAGGTTCCGTGCGATGCTGAATGGTTCACCGTTGTAGATTTGTCACAAGCTTTCTTTTAGGTGCCTCTTCATGAGGACAGCCAGTTTTTATTCAGTTTCAAATTCCTGGACAAGGTGTACAGTTGGTGCAGAATTCCTCAAGGGTTTTCTGAGTCACCGTCCATCTTCAATCAGATATTGAAAAAGGCCTTAGAATCCTTAGTACTGCCTTCGACACTAGTACAGTACATTGACGACTTGCTGATTGCGTCCAGAACAAAAGATGACTGTAGGTATGACACAATTGCCTTACTGAATCATTTGGGAAAGAATGGACATAAAGTGTCGCCAAAGAAGCTGCAGTACTGTCAGAAAGAGGTGAAGTACTTAGGACATTTGATTGAGAGAGGGTCCAGGAGAATATCAAAGGAAAGGGTAACTGATATTTTGCAAATGAACCCCCGACAACAAAGAGAGTTGTCAGGATGTTTTTGGGAATGGTGGGTTACTGTCGCCAGTGGATACCCAACTTTTCAATTATCTCAAAACCATTGATAAAGCTGACAGGTAAAGAGATTAAGGATGAGCCGTATACCATAGCCTTATCCAAAGAAGAGCTTGAGTCATTCATTGAATTGAGAGAGTGCATGTGCAGGGCGCCAGCTTTGGGTATGCCTGATTACACTAAACCTTTTCTACTGTTTTGTCATGAACGTGATGCTTGTTCTTTGTCTGTCTTAACACAGGTCCATGGAGGTGCAAATCGCCCTGTAGCATATTTTTCAGCTACCTTGGACCCCGTCGCAGCAGCCTTACCGGGTTGTTTGCGCGCAGTTGCAGCAGTTGGTCAAAGCCTCATGCAGTGTGAAGGCATAGTGATGGGACATCCCTTGACAGTAATAGTTCCACATTCAGTTGAAATTTTGTTGACTCAAACCAAAACTCAGCACATGACAAATGCCCGACTTACCAGATATGAGACAATTATTTTGGGGTCGCCTAATGTTTCACTGAAGTGATGTACTGTATTAAACCTGGCAACTCTACTTCCTGTTGAGAGTACCGAGATTAATAATGAAGAGGAAGTGGAGCATGACTGTCTTGAGGTAACAGAACTATGTACCAAGCCCCGACCTGATATTCAAGATACGCAGTTAAAAGAAAATGACTGCATTATGTTTGTTGATGGATCCTGTTTGAGAGACTCAGTCGGAATGCTGAGAGCTGGTTACGCTGTGTGTACCATAGCTGGTATCATTGAAGCTTCCTGGCTCGGGAGAGTGTATTCCGCACAAGTGGTAGAACTAATTGCCCTTACTAAGGCATGCCACGCAGCTGAAAATCTGAGAGTCACTATCTATACTGACAGAAGATACGGATTTGGAATTGTACATGATTTTGGCCAATTGTGGTCACAGAGAGGTTTCATTACCTCTTCTGGTTCTCCTGTGAAAAATGGTGAGCAAATTAAGGATTTGTTACATGCGATTCAGTTACCTTTTGAAATTGCAGTGGTAAAATGTAATGCTCATGTTAAGTCACAAGACTTTGTGTCCATGGGAAACGGTTATGAGGATCAAGTCGCAAGGTTTTGTGCATTGAACTGTATATCATTCAAGGATTAGTGGGAATTGTTACCACAAACTGAAAATGACACATGCTTGAATTTTGCATTAAGGGTGGTTGATACACTAGATGAGCTAAACACACTATAGGGTCGTGCTAGCAAAGAGGAAAAATGCTCCTGGCAGAGAATGCAATGCGTACAAAGAGCTGATGACTTGTGGATCTCAGAGGAAGGGAAACTGGTTTTGCCAAACAGTCTTCTATCAAAATTTGCGAGGCTTTATCATGGACAGGTACATCTTGGGAGAGATGCAATGATCAGGTCATTCAAGATTGATTGGTTTAACCCAAAATTCAGACATGCCGCAGAGGTTACTTGTCACAGGTGCATCATCTGCCAATAGATGAGTGCCGGAAATGGGACTGTGGTAACTCTGAGCCACATAGGGAGAGCTGGCGGTCCATTTAGCAGGATGCAAATGGATTTCATTGAGATGCCTGTTTGTGGAGGATTGAAATATTTGTTGGTGATTGTGTGTGTTTTCAGCCACTGGATTGAAGCTTACCCCACACATAGAAATGAGAGTCTCACAGTTGCAAAGCTGCTGCTTGGGGAACTAATACCCAGGTTCGAGTTTCCGGTCTCTATAGAATCAGATAGGGGCAGACACTTTGACAATGAGGTGATTAAGCTCTTGTGTGTCGCATTAGACGTTGAACAGAAACTGCATTGTAGCTACCGCCCTGAAGCATCAGGACTAGTAGAACAAATGAATGGTACCTTGAAGTCGAGAATGGCGAAGATGTGCGCAGCTACCAATATGAAATGGCCAGATGCATTACCCTTAGTGCTGATGTCGATGAGGAACACCCCTGATAAGAAGACAGGACTATCACCCCATGAGATTCTTATGGGCAGAGCTATGAGGCTACCCGCAGTACCTGCAAATGCTCTTGTGAATATCACGGATGATATGGTGTTGGACTACTGCAAAGGTTTGGCTGATGTGGTTCGCTCTTTTTCTCATCAGGTGGAAGCTAACACATTGCCACCGATCAGTGATCCAGGTCACACCCTGCAAGCCGGTGACTGGGTGGTTGTCAAGAAGCACGTGAGAAAGTCGTGTTTGGAGCTGCCCTGGAAGGGGCCATATCAAGTAATATTGACAACAACCACTGCTGTGAAATGTGCAGGCATTCCAAACTGGATAAATGCCAGTCACACAAAGAAGGTAACGTGTCCAACTGATGAGCAACTTGAAGTTTCCGACTCAACAGTTCCAGACAGGGAAGTCTCAGAGCCTGAAAATAGCCAAGAGGGAACTGAGACTGCAGGAGAGCCCACTGAGAACAGCCTAGTCCCTCAAACAATAAACAAGTTCGAGAGAGGTGACAATGTGTCTATCTCAGTAGAGGCAGCAGGAGAACTAAATCAAGGAGAGGTTCTCCCAGAAGCAGACGGATACGGGTTAGAGCTTGAACCCGTTACAGATCCAGAAGAAGAAGAAGAAGGGGAAATAGTAGAGAGAGATCAAAGTACACCGGCATCCCCTGAGCCAGTTGCAGGTCCATCAAGAGAAAACACCATAGCACAAGAGGAGGGTGCTGTTCAGCGTCCTGAAAGACGCATAAGGGAGATAACTTTCCAGAGAAGCAGGCTGCGAAAGAAAAGGTCGTACCAGGTGAAACAATAACAGAAGAAACCGATACCACAAGAACAGAAGATCTGAGTGAAGGAGAACTACAAAGTGAACGCAGGTTGAAAAGAAAGAGAACCGCAAATAGAAGGTACGCAGGTCCTGAGTGGGCATATGCAACAACATCTGAATGCCAACAAGAATTCTTACCGTTCTGTTTTGATCAAGAAGTACCAGGCCAATACTATGGTACCTGAAAATCAATTAACCCCTTCGCTGCCAGGCCTTTTCCCCCTCCTGTGCCGAGCCTTTTTTTGGCTATTTGGAGCAGTTTGCGCTTAGGCGCTCATAACTTTTTGTTCACATAAGCTACCCACGCCAAATTTGCGTCCTTTTTTTCCAACATCCTAGGGATTCTAGAGGTACCCAGACTTTGTGGGTTCCCCAAAAGGAGGCCAAGAAATTAGTCAAAATACAGTGAAAATTTCATTTTTTTTTTTTTAATGGGATAAAGGGGCTGCAGAAGAAGGCTTGTGGTTTTTTCCCTGAAAAGGGCATCAACAAAGGGTTTGTGGTGCTAAAATCACCAGCTTCCCAGCTTTCAGGAACAGGCAGACTTGAATCAGAAAACCCAATTTGTCAAAACAATTTTGGCATTTTACTGGGACATACCCCATTTTTATGATTTTTTGTGCTTTCAGCCTCCTTCCAGTCAGTGACAGAAATGGGCATGAAACCAACGCTGGATCCCAGAAACCGCAACATTTCTGAAAAGTAGTCAAAATTCTGAATTCAGCAAGGGGTAATTTGTGTAGATCCTACAAGGGTTTCCTACAGAAAATAACAACTGAAAAAGAAAAATCTTGAAATTGAGGTGAAAAAAAACATCAATTTTTCTCTACGTTTTACTCTGTAACTTTTTCCTGCAATGTCAGATTTTCGAAAGCAATATACTGTTACGTCTGCTGGACTCTTCTGGTTGCGGGGATATATAGGGCTTGTAGGTTCATCAAGAACTCTAGGTATGCAGAGCCAATAAATGACCTGCACCCTGCAGTGGGTTTTCATTCTATACCAGGTATACAGCAATTCATTTGCTGAAATATAAAGAGTAAAAAATAGCTATCAAGAAAACCTTTGTATTTCCAAAATGGGCACAAGATAAGGTGTTGAGAAGCAGTGGTTATTTGCACATCTCTGAGTTCCGGGGTGCCCATACTAGCATGTGAATTACAGGGCATTTCTCAAATAGACGTCTTTTTTACACACTGTCTTACATTTGGAAGGGAAAAATGTAGAGAAAGACAAGGGGCAATAACACTTGTTTTGCTATACTATGTTCCCCCAAGTCTCCCGATAAAAATGATACCTCACTTGCGACAGGATATGCCCCAAAACACAACGTGGACACATCACAGAAAACAGAGCTGTTTTTTTGCAAAGTGCCTACCTGTAGATTTTGGCCTCTAGCTCAACCGGCTCCTAGGGAAACCTACCAAACCTGTGCATTTTTTAAAACTAGAGACCTAGGGGAATCCAAGATGGGGTGACTTGCGGGGCTCTGACCAGGTTCTGTTACCCAGAATCCTTTGCAAACCTAAAATTTTGGCTAAAAAAACGCATTTTCCTCTCATTTCGGTGACAGAAAGTTCTGGAATCTGAGAGGAGCCACAAATTTCCTTCCACCCAGCGTTCCCCCAAGTCTCCCGATAAAAATGATACCTCACTTGTGTGGGTAGGCCTAGCGGCCGCGACAGGAGTAGCCCCAAAACACAACGTGGACACATCCCATTTTTTTTAAAGAAAACAGAGCTGTTTTTTGCAAAGTGCCTACCTGTAGATTTTGGCCTCTAGCTCAGCCGGCACCTATGGAAACCTACCAAACCTGTGCATTTTTGAAAACTAGAGACATAGGGGAATCCAAGATGGGGTGACTTGTGGGGCTCTGACCAGGTTCTGTTACCCAGAATCCTTTGCAAACCTAAATTTTTGGCTAAAAAAACGCATTTTCCTCACATTTCGGTGACAGAAAGTTCTGGAATCTGAGAGGAGCCACAAATTTCCTTCCACCCAGCGTCCCCCCAAGTCTCCTGATACAAATGATACCTCACTTGTGTGGGTAGGCATAGCGGCTGCGACAGGACACGCCCCAAAACACAACGTGGACACATCCCATTTTTTTAATGAAAACAGAGCTGTTTTTTGCAAAGTGCCTACCTGTAGATTTTGGCCTCTAGCTCAGCCGGCACCTAGGGAAACCTAAGAAACCTGTTCATTTTTGAAAACTAGAGACCTAGGGGAATCCAAGATGGGGTGACTTGCGGGGCTCCGACCAGGTTCTGTTACCCAGAATCCTTTGTAAACCTCAATTTTTGGCTAAAAAAACACATTTTCCTCACATTTCGGTGACAGGAAGTTCTGGAATCTGAGAGGAGCCACAAATTTCCTTCCACCCAGCGTTCCCCCAAGTCTCCCGATAAAAATGATACCTCACTTTTGTGGGTAGGCCTAGCGCCCGCGACAGGAAACGCCCCAAAACGCAACGTGGACACATCAAATGTTTTCATTGAAAACAGTGCCTACCTGTAGATTTTGGCCTCTAGCTCAGCCGGTTCCTAGGGAAACCTACCAAACCTGTGCATTTTTGAAAACTAGAGACCTAGGGGAATCCAAGATGGGGTGACTTGCGGGGCTCTGACCAGGTTCTGTTACCCAGAATCCTTTGCAAACCTCAATTTTTGGCAAAAAAAACACATGTTCCTCACATTTCTGTGGCAGAAAGTTCTGGAATCTGAGAGGAGCCACAAATTTCCTTCCACCCAGCGTTCCCCCAAGTCTCCCGATAAAAATGATACCTCACTTGTGTGGGTATGGCTAGCGGCCGCGACAGGAGACGCCCCAAAACACAACGTGGACACATCCCATTTTTTGAAAGAAAACAGAGCTGTTTTTTGCAAAGTGCCTACCTGTAGATTTTGGCCTCTAGCTCAGCCGGCACCTATGGAAACCTACCAAACCTGTGCATTTTTGAAAACTAGAGACATAGAGGAATCCAGGATGGGGTGACTTGCGGGGCTCTGATCAGGTTCTGTTACCCAGAATCCTTTGCAAACCTCAATTTTTGGCAAAAAAAACACATTTTCCTCACATTTCGGTGACAGAAAGTTCTGGAATCTGAGAGGAGCCACAAATTTCCTTCCACCCAGCGTTCCCCCAAGTCTCCCGATAAAAATGATACCTCACTTGTGTGGGTAGGGCTAGCGACCGCGACAGGAGACGCCCCAAAACACAACGTGGACACATCCCATTTTTTTAAAGAAAACAGAGCTGTTTTTTGCAAAGTGCCTACCTGTAGATTTTGGCCTCTAGCTCAGCCGGCACCTATGGAAACCTACCAAACCTGTGCATTTTTGAAAACTAGAGACATAGAGGAATCCAAGATGGGGTGACTTGTGGGGCTCTGACCAGGTTCTGTTACCCAGAATCCTTTGCAAACCTCAATTTTTGGCTAAAAAAAACGCATTTTCCTCACATTTCGGTGACAGAAAGTTCTGGAATCTGAGAGGAGCCACAAATTTCCTTCCACCCAGCGTTCTCCCAAGTCTCCCGATACAAATGATACCTCACTTGTGTGGGTAGGCCTAGCGGCTGCGACAGGAGACACCCCAAAACACAACGTGGACACATCTCATTTTTTGAATGAAAACAGAGCTGTTTTTTGCAAAGTGCCTACCTGTAGATTTTGGCCTATAGCTCAGCCGGCACCTAGGGAAACCTACCAAACCTGTCCATTTTTGAAAACTAGAGACCTAGGGGAATCCAAGATGGGGTGACTTGCGGGGCTCCGACCAGGTTCTGTTACCCAGAATCCTTTGCAAACCTCAAATTTTGGCTAAAAAAACGCATTTTCCTCACATTTCGGTGACAGAAAGTTCTGGAATCTGAGAGGAGCCACAAATTTCCTTCCACCCAGCGTTCCCCCAAGTCTCCCGATACAAATGATACCTCACTTGTGTGGGTAGGGCTAGCGGCCGCGACAGGAGACGCCCCAAAACACAACGTGGACACATCCCATTTTTTGAAAGAAAACAGAGCTGTTTTTTCAAAGTGCCTACCTGTAGATTTTGGCCTCTAGCTCAGCCGGCTCCTAGGGAAACCTACCAAACCTGTGCATTTTTTAAAACTAGAGACCTAGGGGAATCCAAGATGGTGTGACTTGCGGGGCTCTGACCAGGTTCTGTTACCCAGAATCCTTTGCAAACCTCAATTTTTGGCAAAAAAAACACATTTTCCTCACATTTCGGTGACAGAAAGTTCTGGAATCTGAGAGGAGCCACAAATTTCCTTCCACCCAGCGTTCCCCCAAGTCTCCCGATAAAAATGATACCTCACTTGTGTGGGTAGGGCTAGCGGCCGCGACAGGAGACGCCCCAAAACACAACGTGGACACATCCCATTTTTTGAAAGAAAACAGAGCTGTTTTTTCAAAGTGCCTACCTGTAGATTTTGGCCTCTAGCTCAGCCGGCACCTATGGAAACCTACCAAACCTGTGCATTTTTGAAAACTAGAGACATAGAGGAATCCAAGATGGGGTGACTTGTGGGGCTCTGACCAGGTTCTCTTACCCAGAATCCTTTGCAAACCTCAATTTTTGGCTAAAAAAACGCATTTTCCTCACATTTCGGTGACAGAAAGTTCTGGAATCTGAGAGGAGCCACAAATTTCCTTCCACCCAGCGTTCCCCCAAGTCTCCCGATAAAAATGATACCTCACTTGTGTGGGTAGGGCTAGCGACCGCGACAGGAGACGCCCCAAAACACAACGTGGACACATCCCATTTTTTTAAAGAAAACAGAGCTGTTTTTTGCAAAGTGCCTACCTGTAGATTTTGGCCTCTAGCTCAGCCGGCACCTATGGAAACCTACCAAACCTGTGCATTTTTGAAAACTAGAGACATAGAGGAATCCAAGATGGGGTGACTTGTGGGGCTCTGACCAGGTTCTGTTACCCAGAATCCTTTGCAAACCTCAATTTTTGGCTAAAAAAACGCATTTTCCTCACATTTCGGTGACAGAAAGTTCTGGAATCTGAGAGGAGCCACAAATTTCCTTCCACCCAGCGTTCTCCAAAGTCTCCCGATACAAATGATACCTCACTTGTGTGGGTAGGCCTAGCGGCTGCGACAGGAGACACCCCAAAACACAACGTGGACACATCTCATTTTTTGAATGAAAACAGAGCTGTTTTTTGCAAAGTGCCTACCTGTAGATTTTGGCCTATAGCTCAGCCGGCACCTAGGGAAACCTACCAAACCTGTGCATTTTTGAAAACTAGAGACCTAGGGGAATCCAAGATGGGGTGACTTGCGGGGCTCCGACCAGGTTCTGTTACCCAGAATCCTTTGCAAACCTCAAATTTTGGCTAAAAAAACGCATTTTCCTCACATTTCGGTGACAGAAAGTTCTGGAATCTGAGAGGAGCCACAAATTTCCTTCCACCCAGCGTTCCCCCAAGTCTCCCGATACAAATGATACCTCACTTGTGTGGGTAGGGCTAGCGGCCGCGACAGGAGACGCCCCAAAACACAACGTGGACACATCCCATTTTTTGAAAGAAAACAGAGCTGTTTTTTCAAAGTGCCTACCTGTAGATTTTGGCCTCTAGCTCAGCCGGCACCTATGGAAACCTACCAAACCTGTGCATTTTTGAAAACTAGAGACATAGGGGAATCCAAGATGGGGTGACTTGTGGGGCTCTGACCAGGTTCTGTTACCCAGAATCCTTTGCAAACCTAAATTTTTGGCTAAAAAAATGCATTTTCCTCACATTTCGGTGACAGAAAGTTCTGGAATCTGAGAGGAGCCACAAATTTCCTTCCACCCAGCGTTCCTCCAAGTCTCCCGATACAAATGATACCTCACTTGTGTGGGTAGGCCTAGCGGCTGCGACAGGAGACACCCCAAAGCGCAACGTGGACACATCAAATTTTTTCATTGAAAACACTGCCCACCTGTAGATTTTGGCCTCTAGCTCAGCCGGCTCCTAGGGAAACCTACCAAACCTGTGCATTTTTTAAAACTAGAGACCTAGGGGAATCCAAGATGGTGTGACTTGCGGGGCTCTGACCAGGTTCTGTTACCCAGAATCCTTTGCAAACCTCAAGTTTTGGCTAACAAAATGCATTTTCCTCTCATTTCGGTGACAGAAAGTTCTGGAGTCTGAGAGGAGCCACAAATTTCCTTCCACCCAGCGTTCCCCCAAGTCTCCCGATAAAAATTATACCTCACTTGTGTGGGTGGGCCAGGTGCCTGCAATAGAATAAGGCCCAAAACTTGTAGAGATAGAGGGGATAGCACAGCGAGTTTATAAGGACATATTCTTTTATACATCTTTAGACTGACTCTGCTTTGGGGACCCACATAAGTGAGGTGTCATTTTACTTGGGAGACTGAGGGGAGCACTGGGGAGTAAGAATTTTGTGCTGGAGTGGTGATCCTACGAAGAAAAGTCAGGAAAATATGCTTTTTTAAGCAAATTTGGAGGTTTACAGAGGAGTCTGGGTAAGAAAATGTTGGGGGATCCACGCAAGCCACACCTCCCTGTACTCCTTGGGGTGTCTAGTTTTAAAAAATGTCTGGGTTTGGTAGGTTTCCCTAGATGAAGGCCGCACACAGGACCAAAAACATAGGTGGCCTCTCCCCCCCAAACACAGGTAGTTTTGTAATATATCGTTTTGATGTGTCCACATACGTCCGTGATGTGCCAAACACTAAAATTTTGAAAAGAAACGCACTTAGGTTATGTGAAAAAGACCCCTCACCCACCAACCAAGTTGGTGGCATGCTTCATCATCGGGGTCCCACCTGAGGCACCTAGTGTGTCACAGGTGTGCTGCGACGCCTGATTACAGCGGAGCAGGTTTTGTCATTTTTACCACACATACTGGTTGGATTTGGCACGAGGGTGAGTGATGGTTCAGTGGATCAAATTTTACTAACAAGAGCTTTCACAAAAATGAAATGCACTGTTAATAACTGAAAGGCAAAAAACTGAACCAATGACTCACAGCTCGTGAGCTGTAAAGCCGCGACAAGGCACCAACCGCTTTACAGTCCATTCACACAACTTTCATACATGACACACACAAGACCATTCACACCGCCAGCCACGGGCCCAGCACATTACAACACTCACATCGACAGACAGCGCCACTCAAGGGCCCATCACTTACATACGCCCACATGCCTGATACAACAATCACACCAGCTGATGGGAGTGTGTGGACTGGTGTTTGGCTGGCAGTGTGTTGCAGTAGGCAACAGCAAGTCAATATGTACACTCTCAGCCAAGCCCCACTCCACACACAATGGCATCCTTTTTTTTTTTTTTTAAACAGAGGAACCCCTAACTAAGTAGAAAGATTTACAAAACTACAAACACAAAAGCTCTAGTACATGACAGAAATGCTAACCATGAAACTGAACACATGAAAATACAAAACAGACATGAGTTTACACTCATGGTTGTTCCCAGAAATTCTTCTGGGTGTGGTAATTCTTAAAACAACCACCCACACACAGCTCAGGCTTTGAAGGACAATCTGGGCAGTACATTTGAGTCTCCCTCCGGATACCTCTTCGAAAACACACTCTACATTTCTTAGCTGGAAAGTCTTTTTTGGGTGTGGGAGGAATGTGCTCAGCAAAGTGGCGATCTTTCAATCTAGCCACATCCTCCACCACTGCTTCTCTAGGAACTCTGGCCTGTTCCACCACAATAAGGCTCTCTATCACTGACTCCTGAAATTTCACAAATGTCATCTTTGACTCTGGAGACCTATCCCTAAACACAATAAAAGCATTGAAGGTTGCTAAGTGGAAGAGGTGAATTGCTAACTTCTTATACCAAACATAAGACTTACGAATAGCAGTATAAGGTTCCAACCTCTGGTCAACTCTATCTACACCTCCCATGTGCTTATTATAATCTAAAATGCACACAGGTTTGCGCACTTCAGCAACCTGGCCCCAAACAGTCACGGGGGAAGTACTCTCATCATGGATGGTACTTAGCATGTAGACATCCCTCTTGTCTGAAAATTTCAAAGCTAGCAGCTCCTCATTCCACAAGGCACAGCACTGTCCCCTCTCAAGTTTTTTATAGACAAGCTCCCTTGGATAGCCTTTCCGGTTAGAACGGATTGTGCCACAAGACACTGTGTCCACTCTAAACAATTCCTTGAACAACTGCACACCAGTGTAGAAGTTATCTACATACAAATGGTGACCTTTGTTGAACAGTCGTCTACCAAGATCCCACACAATTTTCTCAGTAACTCCAAAAGTGGGAGGACAACCAGGGGGGTCAATATTGGAATCCTTACCAGTGTACACATTTAATTCCATATCGTGCCCTTTTGCTATGAATGTGAATTTTTTTTATCACAAATGCAAATACTTCTTCAGTTGACAAACACCCCACCATCAAACATTTAGAAATTGGTGCCTATGTGGATTCTGCCATAGGGGCAGATGGGCCTACTAAAAAAATAGGCCTGTCTGCCCCAAGGAGGCCAGAAAATACCTTTAGTAGTGTGTCACCATGGAGAGCGACCCTTGCCAAAGGGGACAGCCCTCAAACAAAAAAAACAAAAAAACACACACAACACTATCCCTGGTGCCTAAGTGGCTTCTGCCCCCCTTGGGGGCAGATGGACCTAAAAAAAATAGGCTGATCTGCCCCCAAGGGGGGCAGAAAAGGCCAACAGTTCTATGCCCCCTTGGGGGGGCGCCCCTTGCCCAAGGGGGCACCCCCCCACATAAATACACAAATAAATAAACCTCCCTGGTGATCCAGTGTTTTCTGCCCCCTTGGGGGCAAAACCGCCTAAAAAGTAGGCCAATCTGCCCCCAAGGGGGGGCAGAAATGGCCGTAAGTAATTGCCCCCAAAGGGGAGCGACCCTTGCCCAAGGGGCCGCTCCCCGCAAGCCAGAAACACAAAGGAAATAAAAAATAAAAAAATCCCTGGTGTCTAGTGGGGGGTGTGGGGGTCGGGGTGGAAGGGGAATGTCCTCCCCCTTCCCTCCCTCACTTTGGGGGGCTGGGGGGAAGCACACAGAGTGAGCGAGAGCACTCCCTCTGGGCTGTGTGCCGAGGACGTAATGGTTACGTCCTCGGCACAGCAGCACTGTGCCACAGGACATAACCATTACGTCTGTGGCACAGAACAGGTTAAAAGAAAGAGACTGTGTTAAAAATGAAATTTGGAAAAGAAAATAGAAAGCTGAAAAACTGAGAAAGAGACTTATAAATTACCGGATGTGACACTGATAACCTGAATTGACTTTGAAAACCCGATTATGACAAGCTGCTAACCTGATTTGACAAAAGGGTCCTGAAGTGAGTGTAACGCTGTTAATATACGCAGAGAGAAAGAGACTTTTGCATCAAGAAAAAAAAAGAAAGAAAAAGAGAGTTTTTATATCGTCCTCAAGTTGATTATTGTTCTGCTATCTGATTCTTTACAGACATGGCTTATAATAGAGGGAGTAACAAAAGGGGTAAGGTGTGTGGTTGGTTAAGTCTTATACTAGGTATTGTGTGTGCAATAATAATTGTAGGTGTGATTATGGGAATGCCGTGGATGGATAAGAAAGCGACTAACAATGCTTCAAAACCTGAGACTACAACACTAACACCGTGGGAAAAGTTTGAGCAGGATGCAAGACACTTGCATGAGGGAACTAACTCAAAAGGGGAACTTTCCAATAATGTCTTCTATCGCTTGCTGAATGAGTATGTTGAAACAATGGATGCGAAAAACTGTTATGTGTGCACAAAGATTCCTGAATCAGTGCAAGAAGGGTTCACCTATCATAGCTTGCCACTAACATACGGGATAAGTTGTAGTTTGCTACTAACAAGATTCTATAATCAAGAACATGTGCAATACTTCTATTCAAATTTGGATGTGGTGTTTTCTTTTGTGCCTGTGATTGAATTTCTGAACAAGTTAGTCAAGGAGCATAGTATAAAATTAGTTAGAGGTTTCTTTGAACCGACGCTTACATTTGGGACAGCTTATGCACACCGCAATAATCTGACTTGCTTATTGACACCTGTAGAGAAAAGCTTTTTAGATCACACTGATGACAGACGCAAAGCATTGAAAGAGAGATTAGAGAAAGGGCTAGAGGAACGCACATATGCAAATTATTATGCTTACACCGCAATAAAGACGCAAGGCAAACTAGCTATAGATGCATTACATGTAGGAAGGCTTTGTATATATAGGCCGAAATCTGAACATGACACTTTATTTGTGGGAACGAGTGAATGCAGGCATGTGTTTTTGTTTCAGAGTAAATGGACATTCATGTTAAATGGACAGGACCCAGCGATCCCTGGGATCTATTATATCTGTGGACTTAATGCTTATTACCGTCTCCCTAAGGGATGGTATGGGACATGTTATTTGGGAATAGTTTTCCCAAAGATTTACCAGATTGATGACTTAAATCAAATACCTAAAACGTCTGAATTACAACATGCTAGACAAAAACGAGAGACAGCGGCTGCTGTCGTTGGTGACATATTTGGAGCCATAATTCCTTCAGTACGGGTTATCTTAAACTCCATAAAGATTCAAAAGTTGACTACTATTGTGGATAACATGCTGACAAATTTTACAGGGGCTATACTCCTGATGGATACTGAACTTGCAGCGGAAAGAGCTATGCCTCTTCAAAATCGGCTTGCTTTAGACATTCTTTTAGCAAAAAGCCGCGAAGTCTGCAAGATGCTCAACGAGCGTCATTGTTGCTCATATATACCTGACAATAGTAAAAAGATTAGAGGTATGCTTACTAACCTAACTAAAGATAGTGCAGATTTGAAGGATTTGAAGGAACCTGGAGTGTGGGAGAAATTAGGAAAATGAATTGCCAGAGTAGGGAGCTGGTTTAGCAATATTTGGAATGGGGTACTTGCAAACATTTTAGGGGGTCTATTAATTGTTCTGGCCTGTCTATTAGGTTTATGGGGAGCATGTAAAATGAATGATACAATAAAAAGAAATTGGACAAAGAGGAATAAAAGAAACGAAGAAAAAGAAAGGGAGAAAATGTTTAATGAAATTTGGGAAAGTTCACACAAGGGACAAGATGTTGAAATGCGCATTATGCGTAAAGTGAAAAATTAAGTGAAAGGTTATAGGGAAAGGTTTGAGTGATGACGAACGTCATCAGAGGAGGGACTGAGAGAGCGTAGCTTATATAATCCATATTAACATAAAATGTTTATGAATTAATGTGTGATACTGCCGCATAAAAATGTATTCGTAATTTTGCTTAAACATGTACCTGAAATGTGACCACGGGTAGTGGCCGCCAATGTATACGTAGACTAATAATGATGACTAAAATGTTTATATCATGTTCAGATAAGTTTGTACTAATGATTGCTTTATTGAATCTGTGCTAAAATCCTTATAGGCCTTAAATTAGCAAGAGCCTGCTTGGCTCTCATATTAAATGTATTTTTCTATCTTGCAGTGTGCTGACTCACAAAAGGACATGACCCCGTATGTTTTTTTCCCCAAACTAGAAGACGAATGTAACCATGTTAGATCTGTTCCCATAGCTTTTCCTTGCTTGCAGAATAAATGTTAAAAACAAAATGAAACAGTGTAGATTAATGTAATGTACAAGGTCATTCAAACCGGTGAAGACAATGAAGTTACTGACCAAAAGATGTGCAAAGAATTACAGAAAGATGAAATCATACCGGACGTGCCACCTCTGAAGATGTCAATTATGGAGACCAATCAAAGACTTGTAAAATAATATGGGGTAAAAGTTAGGTGACCTAATGTGTTTTCTAATAGGTTAAAGATAGTGGGGTATAACAAATGTCCAATAAAATTTTGGGGGAATGTACAACTAAAAAGGGATAAAAACCCATGTCACAGGGAGTCATTTAGAATGAGGTAGGGAATGATATTGATTTTATCCAGAAACTTTGTCACTCTGCTTGGTGACTTGTTGCTTTACTTAAAACCATCCTCGCCCTTAGATTTGTCCATGTTACACTTTATCTCCTTATGGGGGAAGTGACCTTTTTGCCCCGGAGCTGAGTTCTGACTGATGGCGAATTGACTGAACCTGTACGCTGACCTAAACTTTGGAGGGTAATTATGACAATGCAATTGTGATTTGTCTGTTTGCTTTTCCTTTCTAGGTACCAACTGCTTACTTTTGACAGAGACCATAGTTAGATGTTTTCCAAATTGGTGTTCTAAATTATTTTGCATGAAGCTCAACATGCTAATGCTAATCAGTGGTTAGGACAGGTGTTTATTAAACTGACGCAAATAGACAAATGACCGAATTTATGCTTTATTGAACTGACGCATTATTGACACTCTGCTAAATTGATCTATGTTCACGCCGTGCTATGTTCTGATGTTTGTGATTCTCGCTTTAATGGAATCTTACCAAAGTTGCCATATTGTGACTATGCTATTAAGTTTCTTGGTTTTGAGATTGACGCACCTGCTATTAGATTTGTAAGCAATAGGGAATAAAACTCATAAAATTCTACTAAACTGGTGTGGTTATTCATGGCTGAAAGGTCATGGTAGCATCTTGAATTGATTTATTGACTTTGACTAAAGTGAAATGTATTGTCGTGATAAATATTGATGACATTATTGACGTATTGATTGACATATTGATTAGCTATCTCGTCCTAAGGTGTCTCTCAACTGGGTCAAAAGATTCATTGGCCTAAAACGAGTCCTGATGTGTAATAAATTATCATAAAGGGACGCGTTAACACCCTGACGGAACATACTTTGGTGCTTTACTATAGTTAGATTTTCGTTTCTGCTTGGGAAGATATCAATTCCAACCGCTCCTTTTAACACTGAGTCCCCCCTTCTCTTTTTCCGGGAGTAAGGGACTGGGGGTATTGAGAAGGTTCTAGTTTTTATAACTCGATGCCCCATAAGCTAAAGATATCTTGATGTACCAGAATTTGGTCCACAATGCCAGACGAGGCCCAAGATGTTGGAGTTGCCTCTTTGTGCCTGTTATTCAGATGGGGGATAAAATCCGCAGCTCTCACTTCTGTCGTGGAGATGTGGGCCAGAGACTGAATTGCGTTGATGAGTTTGATAATTGTTCCTCTGTTTAAAATATCAAAAGACCCCTTCGAATTGTAACACGGGATTAAGAGTAGTTTGTTATCTCCCAGAGCCATTTTATGATGCGGTATCTGGCATCCTGACGATCTTATTAATACTGGGCTTTTAGAATAATTCTCTGGCCTAGGGTGTTGTTCATTGCAAATGATCAGCATATTGTTTCCATGAGATGGTTTTGTGAGTTCGGGCAATTTTGGGATATTGCAAATTTTCAGTTATCTTCCCAATAGTTATCGGCTTCCAACCTGCCATTGACCCATTGATTGCCTTGGCCTGGATGCTGGCAGTGTTGTGTTCCTCTTACAAGGGTTTTCTTACTGCCACCTCCTGATGATCTGGGCTTCCACCCCCACACCACTAATAATTAGACTTTTTTTCCTGAATGACTTATTTTGCTGTTTTGAATGATTTCTGAGTACAGAAGCTGCTATCACAGGGTTATCGTGACTGTCCTGTTGCATTTCCATCAGCTGTGTGGACTTTGTCCTACATTCTCCCTTATTTCCCGTGTCTTTCCCCTCTGGATCCTTGCCCGGCTTGCCAATGTATTTAGCAAAAGTCTTCCATGTGCTGTTTTGCTGGACCTCATTAAACTTTTCACTGTGCTTTCCTATGCCGTTTCTCTTTTCTCTTTTCGTAAGAGAGGCCTTGTTCACTGCGGGTTCCTTGGAACTTCTTCCACAGTCCCTACGCTAGCGAGACTTGTCTCTTCGGTACTGGGGCATGGCCTACACTCAGTTAGACACAGATTCCTCTTCTGTTCTGAAGAATGATTATCCTGTGAGTTTTAACTTTCTTTACTTTATTGTAGTAGATCAACTTTGTAGAGGTTATATTGCTTTTCCACAGAGTTTCCTACCCCATGTTGTTCCTGCCACGAAGGTGATCTTGAGTTCTAAGGGCCTGTGCCCTTACTTCTATCAAGATATTGTTTTAAATTTCCTTGGTCTTGAGAGAGTTATCGCCTGTGGAAGTGCATTGACATGATACTTGCTGAGTATAAGAATGGTTTTGGACCCGCTTTATCAAGTCATTCAATGCTTGAAGTTTCTTATCAATACTTTCTACATGCACTGCCAAGATATTAAGTAAATCTACCTGAGTGTCTTGTTTGTCGGCTTGAAAGTGAATAGCTGTGGGCATCATATCCATGGTTGATAAAAGAGCCCTCCATAAATCTCCTGAGTCTCCAGCTGCAGGCAGTTCCGCATTAACTTTAACTCGTGTTAAAGGAACCACTGAGAATATTGGTTTCCTCTGGACGGACCGATGCAGTGTCTGTTGCGTTTACCTGCGTGTCTGAGTTCCTAAGACTCCTTATATTGATGGAGGGGTCTGGCTTCACTGGTGAACTACTACTGTGGTTAATACACTGGTTCAAGATGAAATTTAGGATTTCCGAACACCCCTCCCCTCCTTGCCTAGCATGGGTGCTGAAGTTCTGACCCGCATTTATCGGTCCCTCACTGGCAACCTTCTTATTTAAAACTGTATCTGAGCACGACTCTGAAAGTTCGACTAATGGTTGGTCCCCCATCATTATACAGTCAGTATCATTTCCCGCCTGTGGTGATTGAACTATATGTAAGTTGGAGCTCTGACTTCAGTTGTTCCAGTTACTGAGCTTTAGAGTGGAAAAAGAATCAGATTGGTAGCAGTTATGGACTTTCACCTTAGTCGTTATACTTAGGTTAGTGGAATGCTGATTTAAAGAGCTACTGGCAACCAGATCCACATGTTGCCTTTCCATATCCTGCTGGGGATTCGCAACCCCTGCAGCAATTGTCTCAAAGTTGCTAGCTGTTTTGCTTCGCTACAGACCAAGAGGAAATACACAAACACTGAAAGGAATTTATGAAATATGACACTATTAGTCTGAGAATTGCATTTATTAAGACACTCTGCAAAGTCTGCAGAAGACAGAGGTTGAAAGTGTACAACCAAAAGTACACATTCCAAAAATAATCACTACAATGAAATCATAATAATCTTGAAAACATGCACTAAGAATATTCTACTTCAACAATCTATAACAGCAAATATATATATATATATATATATATATGTATATATATATATATATATATATATATATTCTTTGCAACACTCCCTTCAATCCAAGGATAACCAGGACACCTCCGAAGTGTAGAGTTACAATTTTAATTCAGAAATCTGAAGACTCCAACGCGTTTCGGCCGTAGCCTTTATCACGGATGGAGTACGAGTGTAACATACATATTTAAATAGCCAAAGAAAATTAAAACAAAAAACTGAAAAACTAACATCACATCAAAATATTAACACAAAGGTGGCGGCCATCTTAGAGCGTTCATATAATAATGTTTAGGCATAAATTTTTCAATATTGCCATTTAATACAGAGAGGTATTAGGTTCTTGTCTTACTTATCTTTAAAATTTAGATATTTTCACCACATCAATACTTTTTTAACATTCAGTAAAATACTTTTTTCTGAAAACAATCAAAATTATAATATTAATTATCACGATTAGGACTCACTTAGGACTCATGATGTTTCCATTTAACTCTGTACATACTCGCTGTCCTAGGAACACAGTTCAATTAAGTGAGGACTGCGATTCGGACATTCAATTGTTATCCCTATTAGAATATATTAGCTTGCGTGCCTGGCTTAGCTGTTTATTGAATGATCAATAAGTTGGCATGCTTATGTCTGGTTAAGAAGAATATTAACCACACTTCTATTGCTTTATCTGAATTGTTGCTAGATTTACGTGGTACTAGAAAAGCTGCTTTGCAAAATAGGGCTGCTATTGACTGTTTTTTATTAAAGCATGATCACGGGTGCTCGGGGTTTGAAGGCATGTGCTGCTTCAATCTCTCAGACCACTCTAAATCTATCTAGTTCCATATTGATGCCTTACATGAATTAGTGAAAGGAGTTAAACAGGATGTGGATCAAGGGTTGTGGGACTGGTTATTTCAGTGGTTGCTTAATTTTGGACAGCTGTGCAAAGTCTTGGGTGAAATTTGTGTGGTGATTGCTCTTGTCATTTCATTATGTTGCTATGCACAATGCATACCCAATTTGCTTGCAGTGTTTAAACCAAAAAAGGTTGATTTTATTCATTGGTCAAAGGGTGAAGCGTAATGATATCTGTATTTAATCACTGCTCCATCTTGACCACTGACTCCACTTTGCACTTAGCCTAGCTGCTCACCATCACATTGGTGACCACCAGCTCCATTTTGATTACAGACTCCATTTTGACCGTAATGCAGCTTTAGACACCATGCAGGTATTTTTCCATGCACATGTTATGCAATGTGTTTTTCACTCATGTTTTCACTCTGCGTGTTCTTGCTCATCAAGGGGTAGGACATAATATGGGGGAGTCAGAGAAATAAGGATGTACTAGGATGATGTTTATGGTATGGTAGGGAATGGTTTAGTTTTGGAGAAGTGCCTTGGGATCTTGGCCAGTCCCAACCTGTTCCTTTCAAAACTGACCTGATGTAGCCAGCATTTTGAACACCAATTCACATGATGGCGAGCGTTTTTCTAGAATTCTCTTCTCTGGCTTGTTTAAGGTATATAAGAGACTGAAACCAGATTGACCGGGAACGGATTGAACTCAAGCAGGACTGGGATGCTGGTGTCTGCTGTTTTCCCTTGAGAGTAGCTCTCTCTTCTCGGTTAGCTGGGTTCATGACCTGTTGTTGCCTGCAAAGAGATGAAGCAAATTCAGGTTTGCCTCATGGTAATGAATTTTTAACTTACTTTCAGCTTTACATTTTGCAGGAATATGTATATATATATATACATATATATAAATATGCAAACAACCAACAGTGCCCAGAATGCAGATCCATCAGCACAGCGGTCCTGGTCGGGCTCCTAGACCCCACAGTCTTCTTTGCAACACTCCCTTCAATCCAAGGATAACCAGGACACCTCCGAAGTGTAGAGTTACAATTTTAATTCAGAAATCTGAAGACTCCAACGCGTTTCAGCCGTAGCCTTTATCACAGATGGAGTACGAGTGTAACATACATATTTAAATAGCCAAAGAAAATTAAAACAAAAAACGGACAAACTAACATCACATCAAAAAATTAACACAAAGGCGGCGGCCATCTTAGAGCATTCATATCATAATGTTCAGGCATCAACCTTTCAATATTGCCATTTAATACAGAGCGGTATTAGGTTCTTATCTTACTTATCTTTAAAATTCAGATATTTTCACCACATCAATACTTTTTTAACGTTCAGTAAAATACTTTTTTCTGAAAACAATCAAAATTATAATATTAATAATCAATAATTCATGATTGGGTGCCTCAAAAAGCCCCAGTGGGCATAATTTATAATGCCATATTCCGATCTCGCACCACAATAAGTATATTAAATAAGACCCTACAGAACACCTCATTATTAACAGTCCAGCCCAGCCAACCGCCCACAGGTACACTGTCTACCTGTTATGTCAGACGGTATGTAGGTGTAGGTAATGTTCCCGCAGGAGAACAACCAACCAACTGGCAATTTAACGTATTTGATGTGACTGTCAGCAGTCAGCAGGTGATGAAAAGCCATGTGATTGGTCACACTTGTGCAGTGATGATCCATTCGGTAAGAACACAGTGTTCGGTGTTCCCAAGGTATATCTTGAGAAGTTGATGAATTTCTTTCTAAACACAGTTGAATGCATTTTCTATCATGAGGATTACACAACATCCAATAGCAAACTTCGCCTGTGGTGATATTGTACGTAATTATCTGAGTGAGATTATTCCACTTCTCATCAGTTGCTTCTTGACAGTCCCTAGAGTACTCATAGGGGCTGTAATAGGTTTTCGTGTAATATTCTGGCACATCTATATCTTGGTTGGTGGCACTGAAGTCATGTAATAAGACACTTGTTGGTGTAGGTATGGCAATTAAACAGGTTGATAGAACATCGACAGTACTCTGTATAGTTCCCATGCATAAGTCAGATATGTTGAGCACAACGCGTGCTAAGTGGCTCCAAATATTCTCAGTTAAGTGCAGTAGTGGCATCGTTCGATGTGGTTGATCAATCAGGTTGGAGTTTGGGGTGTTGAGTCCCTTCCAACCCCACATGCACACACCCAAAAGGAGACCACACAGCATATTCAGTACAGAGGCAAGTTGTAGTATGATCTGTAAAAGTAACAAGTATGATCATGCTGACAAATGTTATTTGTGATGTGCTCCCATTTTTCCTTTCCTGGTTTCATAGTCAACAGGACATTATCGGGACCCTTGGCTATGATTTCCTCTGGTTCAGGAGGATGGCTCGGGGATTCTACCCACACCTTAGCAACAGGATTTTTGTCACTTGAACCAAAACCTCACTCCCCACGCACTGCAAGAAGGGCTGGGGCAGTCCCCTGTTTCAGAATTCCTCCATACACTGGAATTATGATAAGCTGGGAAATGTTGTCTCCAGTTTGCATTAGTAAATCAGTGTCACTGCTATTCAAAAGAATAGTCTTAATTTCTCCTTGGTAATCTGCATCAATCACTTCCACCAAGACCTGAATGCCTTTGAGTGCCATTCCAGATCTGGGAGCAATCAATCAGAAATCCTCCAGGGGAATCTGTATTCCAATACCTGTTTCACAGAGTGCCATGTCTCTCAGTTTCAATATGTAAGCTTTTATAGCATGTAGGTCAAGACCTGCAGATTCTGGTGTGGCTCTGTAAGGAGCTAAAGCTCCATGTTTTATTTCCCAGGGCATGATGGTGTTGGTAGCCAGATGTGGTTGTATTTGTTATGCTGGGGTTAGCATTCGCATCAGGGGGATTTCAGCATTTGTTAGTGGTCTGTTATTCAAAATCTGGAGGGCTTCATTTAAATGCTCTTTCCAGTTTTTCAAAATCCCATCAGATAATTTTCGCAACTGAGCTTTCAACAGGCCATGCATTCTCTCAGTTAGTTCTGAGGCTTGTGGATAATAAGGGATGTGATATATCCTTTCAATATTGTGCTGTAAACAGTAGTCCTGCACCAAATTTCCTTTTATGTGAGACCCATTGTCACTCTGGACCTGGAGTGGTACTCCACAGTATAACATTAACAAGTCCAGAGTTTTGATGATGTTATGCTGAGTGGAACGTTTACAAGGAACAGCAATCAGATAACCAGAGTAAGTGTTCATTACGGTGCATGCGTATTGACACCTGCAACTGATCGGTAGTGGCCCTGTGTAATCAATTTACCATATCTGTCCTGGTAACTTTCCTCTCCCCAATTGACCTTTGACAGTTTGTGGGACAGATCTCTGTTGTTGTGTGTGCTGACAAATAGGACATTGCAAAATCACAGTTTTTATTAAATCTAGGGGAATGCACATCCCTCTAATCCCTGCCCACCTGTAAGTGGCTTTATCTCCCAGGTGTCAACATTTTTGGTGCACCCATCTAGCCATCCCCGCCAAGTCATATTTCTGTGTTGCCACTTCTGCCTCTGAGATTTTTGGCTTTGTCATCTGCAAGGGAATTGAACCAGCGTTCTAGTGAATCAATGGGACAGTGAGCATCTATATGATACACAGTAACAGTACTTTGCTCCAGCATTTCCCAAATTTCTTGCCACAACTTTTTGCCCCACACCTCTTTTGAATGGATAAACCAGTTATGAGCATGCCATGTGAGAAGCCAGGTGGCTACCCCGTTGGCAGTGGACCAAGAATAAGTGTAAATATGACAAGTTCCAGTCAGCTCCTGTTTCAGCGCTTGATACACAGCATACAATTCTGCATATTGACTATGGTCAACAGCTTTTTGGTGACTGGAGTATATGACACTGCTTTCCAATGTCTTTTGGTACTTACATATTGGGCTGAACCATTGGTGAACCATATATGCTTCCTATCCTCAGGGGATAAGGATTAAAATGATGTACCCCATCTCACTTGTAACTCTTTTACCTGTGGTACCTCCTACAGCCTCTCCTCATCCTGCACAGGGGCTTGTAATGCCTGTTCATGTAGAGCTGCAGTGCCTGCTGATCCTACTTGAGCCCTATCTTGTATGTACCATTTCCAGCGTATGCTACCAGCTTCTTATGCATGTCGTGTACAGTAATATTTAGGTGAACTCATCACCCACTGCATTATTGGAATCTCAGGCCTCAGAAACACATTATGACTCAATGTTATTTACTCAGTATCCACTAGAGCCCAATAGCAAGCCAAAAGCTGTTTTTCAAAGGGAGTATAACGCTCCCCGGAGTCAGGTAGTTTCCTAGTCCAGAACCCCAGGGGCACCCTCGTCCTTCCTTGTTTTTGCCACATACTCCAATTTGCATATTGTCCCAGGACGATTACATGCAACTCAATGTCTCCTTCCTGCACTGGCCACAAGTCTAAAGCCTGTTGAATTGCTTATTTTGCCAAATCAAAAGCACACTGCTGCTGCTCGTCCCATTCAAACTCACATTTCTTTCTTGTCACTTTGTACAAAGGGGCCAAGATCTGACTCGAATGAGGGATATGCTGTCTCCAAAAACCAAACAATTTGCTTGCGGCAACATCTCTCTGTGTCCCTGATTCCACTGAATCCCTAGGAACTTCACATTTTGAGAGGGCCCTCCTATCTTGTCTGTATTAATCATTCACCCTTTACTCTGCAAGAGTTCCACCACCCGCTCCAACTGAGTCTGCACCTGTTCTTCTGTCTCTCCTTGAATCATCACATCATCAATGTAATGGGTCAATTGCACATCTGGAATGATGGAGGAATTCTGCCATCAGCCGGTGACAGATGGTGAGGCTATGCAAATATCCTTGGGGGAGATTTTGCATCTGGAATTGTCTACCGTTCCACAAAAAGCAAAATTGATCTTGACATTGTGGGGCCAATGCCATAATAAAGAATGCATTGGCTATGTTAATAGTTGTATCCCATGTCCCTTTATGTTTCTGAATTTGTTCAGTCAAAGTGATGGTGTCTGGGACCGCTGCTGTCAAAGGGAGCGTATGTTTATTAAGCTTGCGGTAATCGACCATCATTCTATAGCACTCGTCAGGTTGACGTACGGGCTAGAGAGGATTGTTCCATTCAGTTGTGGTTGGAGCTATTACACCAGCCTCAATCATGTGTTTTATGGTTGCACTGATTTCAAAATGCCCGCCTTGAATGCAGTACTGTTTCAAGCGAATTACCTTGGTTGCTGGGGGCACCATCACTGGGGGTATCTTCAGATGACCCACTCTCATGGCTGCCACTGAAATTTATCTTTTTGACCCAAACTGATAACAACCATCATCAAAATACAAAGTCATTCCTTTCAGAATGTCGATTCTCAGTAAATACTCCAGAAGGGGCACAATCAAAACAGTATATTCTCTTTTTGGTGTTCTTCCTATTTTCATTTGAACTGTAGTTTTCACGTTGGGGGTCTGCTTTCCCCCCATCCCTGTGATGGTGTACTGCTGCCCATTACATTTCTTAAGGTTTCCATAAATTAGAGAGGCCTCCACTAATGCTCAAACCTTTTGCATATTTCCGTGTTTCCAGTGTGTTTCAAAATCAACATGTGGTCTGTTATCTTTATGAACCCAACTTTGTAACGGACGTTTGCCAATTTCCTAGTCTGATTTGAACCTGTCAACTTTTGCCCAAGTCAAATCTGGATATATGTTTTCATATCTGCAAGTAGACTCCCCTACGACCCTGCTCTCAACAGTTAGCCACTCATTGTACAACTCTTCCTCCTCCCTCCCTCGTGGCCACATTTTTTCTCCCTTTCTTTTTCTTCCTCTGGCAACTGTGGCTGGCTCTGTGTTTCACGTTTATTATTTTGCTTGTTAACCTTTCTGCTACCTTCCTTCCAATCCAAACCTCTTTTACGGTACATCTCCCGTAAGCTTTTGCTATCTATCCCATCAATTCGCTCTTTGCTGACACCATCCTTTAGTAATGGCATAAACATATCTCTCCTGGACACTCTTGTTATCTGTGCGACCCTCAGAACATGAAACTCTCTCTGATTTGTTCCATTGTCCTAAATCATTTAACTCCCTGACAGCTTCAAAAACATCCTTCAATGGGTGCCCTGTCTGATTACTTAGGAGAGTCATGATTACTTGCCTATAAGCTGGGGAAGCATGACAAATAATTCTATTGCGCACTGAGATCGCAAGCAGTCCGTCTAACAGATGGTGTGCATCATTTAGAAAGATTGCCGTCTTCATACCTTCCTCTTTAATTCTTTGCATCTATTAATGTGTAACAGGGTTTATCATTTGGTGGCCAATCTGATCCTGTTGGTTACTTATGGGTACACCCCTCAGATGCTAACTGCAGCAGGGTGATTTGTTGTGGACCCTGATAACTTCTAAACTGCTCTTACATAAGAGGGTCTGAGCTAAGAGTGCAGAATTTAGGAACGTCTCTTACATCAAGCATTACCCCAGAGGCTCCTGAATCAAATAAATGCAGCATCCAGGTAATTACTGTTTCCCCAGCCCGCTGCTTAAATCTATCTATAATATCGTTGACTTCTTGCTGGGTGTAATCTTCTAAGGAATGCAATTCAATTCCTGCCGGATTCTGTGGTGTGTGCTGCAATTTTTGTTTGAATATTGGCTGTGCATGAACCACATTCTGCTCCTCTTGTTCACATTGGCCCCCACCTTTTATAACCCCTTTATCACTAGAGTTTGAAGAATTGCTGCTGTTTCAAATGCTGGTGTCCCACGAATCTGGGTTCCAGTCCAAACCAGCTTTGGCAATGGCAAAATGAAATTTTTTCTGATTTATTCTACCTCTGCGTTTACGGAATTTGTTCTGGCCAACTTTGACCGCTGCACGCTCAGCGATGGTTTGGTACGTGTAAGCCTTGTCCTGTAATAACTTATTCAGGCAAGACAGCATAGTTACAGTATTTTTTGTGTCAACAAGTTGTTTTTCTAATTGCTGATTTTCTTGTTCTAGCTGCTTGTACTTCTCATGAATTTTCCTGTAAGCAGACTAAAGTATCCACCCCCATCTGCCAAGAACTGAAATATCACCCTACCCTTCAAAAGGTACTTTTTTCAAACATAATAAAACATGTTATGGTTCTGCCTCACCTAAACATTCGTCCCAAAATTCTGAAAGTCCAAATAAATAAGAAAATGATTTGCTAAAACATTATAAGGCTTCCAGACCCATCCTGGAATTTTGCTTTTCTCACACATGTTTTTAGAAGCAGAAGGCGAGGCTGCTTTTGACTTTCTGCCAAACATACTTCATGTTTACATTGTACACTTTCAACTATTAACCCCTTCCTCAAAACTGTCCGACTACGCCAATGTGTTTTGCTTCTCTACAGACCAAGAGGAAATACACAAACACTGAAAGGAATTACAAAGTACGACACTCTTAGTCTTTGAATTGCATTTATTAAGACACTCTACAAGGTCCGCGGAAGAAGTAGGTTGGAAGTGTACAACCAAAAGTGCACATTAAAGAGTAAGACAGACTATCTGTGCTCGTGCTGTGCAGGCTATAACTGGGCTGCAGCGTGCACTGGATGAGCTCCGCTCCGCTGGCGGGGCTAGTGGAGTTTTTTTGATAATTCCACGCTCCAAGCTTGGCCAGAGGAACCGAGCTTCATGCACACCCCTACAATTAATAAGAAGAGGGGAATGATTATAGTCCTAATTTTTTTATGGAAGCCTGATGGATATCTCACAGGTATTTATTAGCCTTGGGGAAAAATGGAGCACCCCTTAAGGATTGTAGGCCCACTGTAATGCAGGGTCTTTTGTTACACCTAAAGCCAAGATTTCCATATCTGACTTTGAGCATGAGTACCCTAGTTACAACTTGGGCTCCATTTTTGATGGGCCAGATAATAGTCTGGTATTTCCATCTGGAGTTATTGGTACTACTGACACTTGAAACTCCAGGAATGAATGACTTACTCCCAATGATATGCTTTTAGGAAATGACATGTGGTAGTATGTGTTTAGCACTGGTTCCCCCATGTGTATACAATCAAGCAAGAGGATGAGCTGAGGGTCTGGTAGGTCCTCAAAATGCAAGCATGTTAAAGGCAACCATTTAAGAGTCGATTAGAGAAAAAGAAAAAAATCACAGTTGGACTTGACATCCTTGGTGTGGTTTTCTCTGAACCTGTTGACTTTGTTTTTTCTGGCTTTCGTATTGCACACTTTACCACTGCTAACCAGTGCTAATGTGATTGTGCTCTCTCCTTTAAACGTGTTTAAGAGATTGTGCTGTCTTCCTTAAACATGATAAATGTGTCTTATAACCAATTAGCCTATTTAATTTACTTGTACGCCCCTAGTATAAAGGTACTCCTTGTACCCAGGGCCTGTAAATCAAATGCTACAAGTTGGTCTTTAGCACTCATTGTGTCACCCACTTTAGTAGCCCTTTATACATGTCTCAAACCTGCCATTGCAGACTGTGTGTTGAGTTTTAAACTGACATTTTCACCTGGCGAAAGAAACCTTTTTTCATCCCCAAACCTTCCTTTTTAGTACATATAACTCACCACTAGGGTTGGCCCTGAACTGCCCAGATGGCTGGGTGCAGTATATTTAAAAAGTTTGATATGTACTTTTATGTTTTGCATGTCTTGGTAGTGAAAAACTCTTAAATTCGTTTTTCACTTCTGTAAAGCCTACTTCCCCCATAGGATAGCAATGGAGTTTCCTAATTACATTTAATGAGATATAACTTCCAAATGGGAACAGATAATCAGTTAATTGTTGGTGTCTTTGGAATTGTAATGAAAAATTCTCTCTTATGATAAAGTTTAAATTACAATTTTAAAAATGCTACTTTTTGAAAGTGGGCATTTTCTTGCATTACCTGAAAGACACTTTATGGGAACCAAATATAACTGTATAGTTAACTTTGCTGACAAATAGTTCAAAGAAACATGTATGTTATCTTGTCAAGAATTTAACAACATCATACACAAATTATCATTCCACATCTGCCCATGTTTAGGCAAAGGAGGTTTATAAAACCTTACTCCCTCCAAAGTCGGCAGATCAAAGGATGTTCTCCAAGTCTCCCATCTTCTTTAACATGTTCAGGTGAAATAGCTGATCTGAAATAAATAGTCCTTAACTTGGAAATTAAGAGTGGCTAACAAACTGACATTCAAGGTTATATCCACTGAAAATGGATCTGAAACCCTGTCCACACACAAGCTATTCCAAACTATCCATGAGGATTTATAAAGTCTGGTAGTTCCCAGGATGCAAACTTGAGTGATGACCTTGGCAGTCTCTACTGAAATTCCTGGGGTTCTCCAGGATGTCCTCATACCTTCCAGGACACTAGTGGAGGGATTGATTCAGAATCATGTTCTGAGGTTGTTGCAGTGGGTTCAAAAGGAGATGGGAAATAATGGAAAGAGAATGGGGTAATCAACAAATAACTATAAAACCATAGGGAACCAAGGCTGACATGCCAAAACAGAGCTATTAGCACCAACAGAGCTTGCTGTCGATGTACATGCATTTAAAAATGAGCAATCATGATAAAAGTAGGAAAGATTATTCAAATTCTGTGACCAATTCAGAAGGAAGGCACCTGTTGCTAAAGCCTGGGGATGTGGTTCCCAGATGAAATAAGAAGGGAGTTATGTATTAAAATGGGAAGAAAAGAGATATATTGGACAGGACATGGAAGAGATCTCTCTCTGAATATGGAAGGGAGTAGAGGTTTGGAATTTGTGCCTCCTAGGTGTTTGACATAACTTACCACTGAAATGTTGTCCAATTGTAACCATTTTGAGCAATTTATTTTGCTTTTTGCCAATGTCTAAATTGCAAAGAAGCCTGCAAGCATCTCTAAATAGTTGAAAGGCAGATCTGACTATGCACTCCTGTTGAATACTGACCACATTTTGCACCCAAACCTGTCTGATTTGCATTAGACGGTAAGACAAGATATGGGCCGTAGAAGAAATTGCTTGCCCGTTCCATTTGTCTACATGGTCTAACCACCAATGGAGTTTGGCTTTAGGTTCCTGGTCCGATTGTGTTATGTCCGAGTAGGAGAGACCTCTGTGAAGGTGACACATTTTAAAACTTTGTAAGGCATGGCAGTGAAAGGCACCAGTAAAAATGGCTTGACTTGATGATGCTAGGAGGCCTACCACATATGCTAAACACATAAGGCAGATGGTTAACAAACTTGAGGTTTGTTGTATCTCCTATTGTATCAATAGTTCTTTCTGAGGACGCAATTGCTGAATTGATTTCTCCATTTGCATTAAGAAGCCCAAGAATGATACTTGAGTCAAAGAAATAAAGGATGATTTCTCCATTTTTATAGATAGCACAGATTTAGTAATAACTGCAGACATATGTTTAGCTTACTCTGTAATTGATCGTTGTCCTGGGCCATAATGATGGAATAATGTAGCTATTGAATCAGCTGAAAGTCTTCCGCCATTAAAGAAGCTACCACTGATCTTATTATCTTTGTGAGGCACCATGGTGCTGAAGAAAGACTGAAAGGAAGTATTTTTAACTGTCGGACTGAGTTTTCCCATTGGAACTGTACATACTTCCTGAAATTATATGACCTGATACAGTGGGATAAGCAATCCGGAGGTCTAGACAAACCATCCAATCACCTCCTAAAAGGAAGTCTCAGCGTGCATGATTGTTTCAATTTTGAAATAATTGTGCACAACAAAGTTGTTAAAGGATTTTGGGGGTCATTCCTACCCTGGCGGTCTATGACCGCCAGGGTAGGTGACGGAGGAAGCACCGCCAACAGGCTGGCGGTGCTTCCGGGGGCATTCTGACCACGGCGGTAAAGCCGCGGTCAGAAACGGGAAACCGGCGGTGTCCCGCCGGTTTCCCGCTGCCCCAGGGAATCCTCCACGGCGGCGCTGCTTGCAGCGCCGCCATGGGGATTCCGACCCCCTTACCGCCATCCTGTTCCTGGCGGTTTTCACCGCCAGGAACAGGATGGCAGTAACGGGTGTCGTGGGGCCCCTGGGGGCCCCTGCACAGCCCATGCCACTGGCATGGGCAGTGTAGGGGCCCCCTAACAGGGCCCCATTGAGATTTTCAGTGTCTGCTATGCAGACACTGAAAATCGTGACGGGTGCCACTGCACCCGTCGCACCCCTTCCACTCCGCCGGCTCCATTCGGAGCCGGCATCCTCGTGAAAGGGGGTTTCCCGCTGGGCGGGCGGGCGGGCGGGCGGCCTTCTGGCGGTCGCCCGCCAGCCCAGTGGGAAACTCAGAATGACCGCCGCGGTCTTTTGACCGCGGTACGGTCTTCTGGCGGTTCCCGCTTGGCGGGCGGCGACTGCCGCCCGCCAATCTAGGAATGACCCCCTTTATGTTTATAACAGGATGACATTTCTTGTTTTCTTTTGTGTACCAAGAAATTGTGTTTAATAATCCGTAAGGGCCATAAACTGTGACCTCTTTGGACTCTTTGAGAAGGGATGTTTGACTTTCCATTAATGAGTTTGTTGTTGGGAGAAAAGGAGTGCATGAGGCGAAAGCTGTTGGAAGGATTTTTGATAGATCTTGGCAATAACCTTGAGCTGTTTGTAGTTCCTAAGTGTTTAATGTTTTGCCAGGCAGGAAGAAAATGAGCCAGCAACCTCCCAAGGATGAAGGCAAGAATTTAAAATGTGTGTTTCCTCATCCCCATTTAGTGGCCTGCTGCCCCTTGACATTGTAAGTTAGGAGAAAATTTCAAACTGTATAAATAAATACATTAAATATGAAGGCTCACAAGCAGAAATAGTCCAAACTTTTTTTTAAAGGCAGTTGCAAAATTAGGTAAATTAGAATCACTATTATGACAGTGGTGTAAAGCTCTCAGAGCCCTTCCTCAGGGCAGAACAGAAAATCAAAGGACCACCTGGAAGGGGGTGGAGAGAACTGCATCACAGGCGAGTGGCAACACAGAGCAACAGTACGGAATAGGAAAGCAGAGAGCAAATATTTTTGAGACTCCAGAGAAAAGAAGAGGTCCGCAAAGGCAAGTCTTGATCTATGAGGAAAAAAACACTGCTGGTGATTGCCTCTGGATGCAAGACGCTGAAGCATGCAACTAAAGAACCTTCAGGAAAAAGTGTGCAAGTTCGACCAAAGAAGATGGCATGAATGAGAAAGTTGAAAACCAAGTAAACAAGTTGCTGAAAATGCACAGTAAACACATTGTAAAGTTAGGAGCAACAAATGAATGCTCAGCAAATAAAATCCAGAACAAAACCAGGCACCATGAACAGTGGTGAATAATTAAAATTACTTGTCTTCACTGCAAGCAGCAATAAAAGAGGGTTTGGTGCTCACACTCAAAACCATCAGTACTGTGGGTATTGCTTGTTGGTTGTAGGTTTTGTAGATATTTTCCCCTTGCCTCCTGGGAAAATGTAGTTTGTTTTATCTTGGCGGCTATTCAAATAAAGTAAAGAAATGCATAATGTTCGCCTCTGTGTCTTGTAATAAAATTTTAGATAACAGCATTGTGTAGAAGAAAATATGGGCCAAAGTATAGTGTCCCTGAAGGCAGAGACATCTGATATCCTTATTGACAGTCATGCACTGTAACACGTGCAAGCTAAACTTTAATATGCTAGCTGAATAGTACTCATTCCTTCTGAAGAAGGATAAGCCAGGCCAGTCATCAAATACATCATTGGACTATGAATACACGTGTTCCCCAAGCACACATGCTGTTAGATCTGTCACCCTTGAGGTGGTTTTACCCCAAACCTTTTGCCTCCACTCCTCTATTTTTGCTGAATTCTTATTTGTTGGCCTTAGGACTTTGTGTACTTTACCACTGCTAATCAATGCTACGGTGCTTGTGCTCTCTACTTTAAACATGGTAACATTGGCTTACACACAACTTGCACATTTAGTTTACTTGTAAGTACCTACAGGTACCCAAGGATTGTAAATTCAATCCCACAAGTGGGCCTGTAGCACTGATTGTGCTGCCCACTTAAGTAGAGTTTAAAAACATGTCCAAGACCTGTCCAGTCTGTGTGTGCATAGCCATTTTGACCTAACAAAATAAACCTACTGTTTAAATACATATGTTACCACTTGGGTAGGCCCTAAACAGCCCACTGAACACTGTTCATTGTATTAAAAATGTTGCAAATGTACTTTTAAGTTTTACATGTCCTGGTAGTGAAAACCCTAACTTCTTTGTTCACAACCGTGAGGCATACCTCTCCATTAGGAAAGCAATGGTTCCCTTAATACATGTAATGTGCTAAGTTTTGTTTGAGAGCAGGTAGGATTTTTAAGTTTGGTGTCTGATGTATAGTAATTATAAACCCTCTTTAATGGTTAAGTTGAATTTCAAGCCAAAATTCTGAAAATGACACTTAAAAAAGTTACCATAAAGCAGCAAGTTCCCTCTACGTTTCACTTAACAACATAAAGATTGGAAAGTTCTTAAAGTGTCAATTACAACAATCACAGAGAAATGAACGTCAATGAAGGCTTGAATTTAGTGCGTATATCCTTTATATATAGAAGATGTCGATGGATTCAAAATCATACACTGTACAATCAGGATCAATTATAAAGAACAATGATGCTCCGTGAAAAGTGATCACACCATGGAAGTGGGTACAATAATTACGAAAACATAAAAGGCGATCATAAAACGGGCAGTAGACATTACAGTGGTCTAGATACAGGCCTAATAGAATTAGTGATAATTAGTGATTGGAGTTCGAAATAAACATGAGTCCTTAAATTCTTCTACTGGCAGATCCTCGAGAGGTGCCTCATAGGTCCCGGACTCTTGGTATGACAAAAGTTCAAGTCCCTCTTGAAGAAAATGAGAAATCCTGATGTCTTCAGCTCTTTGTGATTCAGAAAGGGCCTTTTCACTCCAAGATCCTGCTGCCCACACCAACCACCAACGTGGTGCTCAGGTGAACACTGACCCGCGCACTTCAGCTATGACTAGCAGCACAAGACCTGAACTTTGCAGCCCTGAAACAACAGCCCAAATTGACCACCAATGGGAATCTTGAGCTATGACCAATAATGACTCCCTACCTTCTGTTCATGCTACAACATCAACTACTCACAACACTCTGCCTGCTCCTTGTGACCTCCTCCACTGCAAAATGAACTCTTCATGCTGGAATTTAGAAGGTAACTTTTTCAGTGGGACTAGTGTGGTCCCTATATCCGATTCCCGGTCCACTGTGGTCCGCCTGAACTTATGAATTTCACGTGGTCTTGCACTACCAGATAACAGAGAATGGCACTGAATGCATCTGGGAGCTATACTTATCTTAAATATTTGAAAATGAATATATCTGGTTCTACTGATTAGATTTTTGCCATATTGTGGTAAGAAAATCTATTAGATTCCACTCTTTTTTCTTAATTTTCTTGTGTTGTTTTTTCCACTTTATTACTATTTTGTGAGCTGCATAAATACTTAACACAATGCTTCTTTCTTAACCTGACTGCTTTTGTGCCAAGCTGCCAGAGGGTTAAGCACAGGTCTGTTTGGTGACTTTTTGTGGTTTCACTCCCCCCCAACAACTAACAACCATTGTCTCACATTGATGCTCAATAGTGGGATTCAGTACTTGTGTTTTCTCAGTGCCATACAGTGATTTTGTGTAACACTAAAATCCCAGATAAACAATTTGATACCAATTTGAGTTTTTGTTTTATTCTACTTGGTTGCCTTTTTTGTTTTCTTACATTCACTCAATTCTACCTTACTGTCTGTGCCTTTGACCATACCTGCAAGAATGGCGTTTGAGTTCAACAATCTAGAGAGCTACACTGTGGCAGAGTTCAGGTGAGTCTGCCTGGAAAAGGGGCTTCCAGTCTAGAGAACACAGGAACCTGAAGCTCCAGATGGCTCTGAAGACCTCAGTGGAGGCTCTCTAGTTGCTGATAACAAGGGAGGTTGAACAGGAGGGTATGGAGGAGCAGAGGGAGGACCTTGGAACAGGTCCTGAGCTGCAGCACCTAGATAAGGACAACTTGTCTACAGAAATGGAGCTCCCTGCTAGGGTAGATAAAGTTGTGTCCTCCCAAGGCCTGTGCCAGAGCAGTTGGCAGACAGGAGAGGTGAGAGACAATTCCAGCTGCAAATAGCCAATGTTAAAATGGAGGCAGAAGAGAGTAAAACTGAGGCTGAGAGGGATTTGGCTGAAAAGAAGCTATTGTTGGCTCAAGAAGTGAGCATTAAGGAGATGGAACTCAAAGCCAGACAAGCAGAATCCAACAAAAATGGTGACAGTGTACCCTCAGAGTCCAATTGAGAGTCTGTATACCACAAAACCTGGTTTCCTGTTACGTGGTGGGAGATGACATAGATAAGTGTTTTTTGGCTTATAAGGTAGCCCTCAGAATGCACAGGGTCCCAGAGGTGGACTTGGCAGCAGACTTGTGGAAACATGTATCCACAGTGTGGAGAAACACCCTTCTAACACTAGAGTTGGGGGAACAGATACAATATGCTCCAATTAAGGCAATCTTACTTGCCAAGTTTGGACTGACCCCTGAAAGGTACCACCTTAGATTCAGGGACAGCCACAGGTTACCAAACCAGTCTAGGGCAGACTTCTTAGATTACTCCAACGTGGCTCTAAGTGGTCATGTGAGGGGCATCAAAGTCAATGATTTTACTGGACGGCTGTAAAATTTGATCCTGTGAGAGCACATGTTCAGTACTTGTTTTACAGAGCTTCACCGACACCTAGTGCATAGTAAGCTCACTTACCGCAGGGAGCTTCCTAAGGAAGCAAACCTCTGGGTCAGCACCAGAGTGTCCAAAAGGCATCTGGGGCATTTCCAATACGGTGGTCAGGGTCCCAAATAGAAGAAAGGATAAAGAGAAAAACTTAAAAATAAGGAGTTTTCTAAAGGGCCTCAAAATAATTACCAAGTGAATCAGAACCAGTTTCATCCTGATCAGAAAAAAAAAGGATTCTTTGAAAAGCAGCCAGGGAGGTTCGGCCCCCAGTGTACTGAGGGCTACAAGTGTGGGGAAATGTCAAATGCCTCAAGAGTGCACAGCCACCCACTTGTCGGCAGACAACACCTAGGTTGGCCAGTGTAGAACTTGGGAAGAAGTGGTTCATTTAGCACGGGGAAGAGAACAGAGGTCGCCTTAGTGTCCCTGGGGGACAGATAGATGATGCCTGAAGCCCACATGCCTATAAATACTTCCAGGTACTGGCAGTGAATCACCATCAATGGACAGAGGTTGAAGGCTCTTGGAGACACAGGAGCCAGTATGACGACTGTGAGGTGTCATCTGGTATCCTCAGAGCCGGTCATACCCAACACATTTCACCAGGTCTTAGTCAAAGACATCTGTGAAAGTGACTACCCAATGGTTTTGGCTCCCTTTGAGTGGTGGTGGGGCTTCAGGTTCTCTAAAAATAGCTGTGAACCCTGCCTGTAGATTGTCTTTCAGGCAAAGATCTAGAGCACACTACCTGGAAGGAAGTGGAGGTCAGGTCAAGCCTGGAAATGCTTGGGTTGTCTGAGTGGCTCTGCATGACCACGCAGTCCATGGTTACCCGAAAGGGGCGTCACCGAGGCCTGGAAAAATGGCTAAGGCCACTGCCATGAGGAGGAAGGTTAAGGGGTGTGGGAAACCTACCCCTGAAATGTTTGCAGACTGGGTTGGGGGTGCCGGAGGACGCTGCCCTGGAGCCTACCGGGGAGGACATTGAGGCCTTAGGAGACCTATTTGACATTACTGGATGGCAAGTTGATGGTGGACTCACCAAGGCGGAATTCTGCCAGGTGCAGAAAGAGTGCCCCACTCTACAGAGCCTGAGGGAGCAAGCTGAGGCCCAGACAGCTGGTGACACCTCTGGCAATCACCTCATGTACTTGGAGAACAATCTTCTAGAGAGCGAGGCTAAGGCTCCTGCACCTGGAGGCAACCTGTGTGTTGATGGCTCCCCAGTGCTGCAGAACCGTCCTACTGGATTTGGCTTATGATGTACCCCTGACAGGACATCTGGGGCAGGACAAGACCTTTGCCAGGCTTGTCACCCAGTGTTATTGGCCCTAGATAAAGATTACCTCAGATATTTTCTGAAGGTCATGTCTGACATGTCAGGCCAGTGGGAAAGCAGGGAAAAGATAAAGACTCCCCTTTTTCCTGTTCCTGAAATGATGTGCATCAACATTATTGGTCCCCTGGACTCCAAAAATGCCTTGGGCAACAGTTTATCCTGGTTTTGTTGGACCGTGTCACTAGATACCTAGATGCCATCCCTCTGAGATGTAACTGCACCTGCAGTGGCTAAGGCCCAGATGGTGATTTTTACCCGAGTGGGGGTCCCCTTAGAAATGGTGTTTGACAGGGGCACCAACTTCATGCCAGCGTACGTGAAGCCTATGTGGAATGAGTGTGGGGAACTTACAAGTTCTCCACACCTTTTCACCCTCAAACAAATGGTCTTGTAAATAGATTCAACAAGATGCTCAAGCACATGATGATGAGCCTGTCTGAGCCCATGAGGTGGAAGTAGGATGCCCTCTTAACATGCCTGCTTTTTACCTATAGGTAGGTACCACACAAGAGAGGTGGGATTAGCCCATTTGATTTCCTCTATGGTCACCCTATTAGGGGACCTCTCAGGCTGGTTAAGAAAGGGTGGGAGTAAGTTCCCCAGAAGCCCATCTCAGATGTAGTTATCTACATGATGACACATCAAGGAAGAAGAAGAAGAAGGCTAAGGGAAATCCTGAGGCCAGCTAATAGATTATGAAACTCTGGTAAGACCAGAAGGCCACTCTGGTTGAGGTTTAACCTGGCCACAATGTGTAGGTTATGGAGCGCGTGGAACCCAGGGCACTCCAAGACCACTGGTCTGTGCCCTATGAGGTGAAGGATCAAACAGGGTATTCACCTACCTGGCAAACCTTAAGACCCCTGGAAACCCCTTGCGGGCACCCCATATCAAAAGCCTTAATCCTACTATGAGAAGTCCGAATTCACCATGCTTCTGGTGACAGATGATGGGGTGGAAGAGGAAAGTGAACCTCTCCCTAACCTCCTATCCTCCAAGGAGCACAGTGGATCACTAGAAGGTGTCAACCTCCCCACTACTCAGACTCCAGAACAGCAAGAGGGCTGTCACCAGTTGTTGGGGCAGTTTGCCTTTTTGTTCTCCATCACCGCTGGGGTTAAACACCTGTTTACCCAAGACATTGATACTGGAGACAGTATCCTTGGGAAAAACTAAATTTACTGGTTGTCAGACAAAGTGAGGACCAGCATTAAGGGGGAAGTCGCCAGGATTTTTGCATTGAGGGTGATTGACCACTCCTGCAGTCCCTAGTCTAGCCCAGAGGTTCTAGTATCAAATGCTCTACCCAGCCACCATCCCAGAACTCAGGTTCTGCTTGGATTACAGGGGGCTCATTTCCATCACCAAGACTGATGCACACACCATACTCTCAGTTGATCGACAGATTGGGAGTTGCCAAGTTTCTGAGTCCTTTTGAGTTGATGTCAGTATATTAGAAGACTAGCCTGACTGAGGGGACCAAAGAAAAGTCTGAATTTTCTACCCTGTAGGGTCATTTCCAATTAAGAGTGATGCCCTCTGGATTGAATAATGCCCCTGCTACTTTCTAAAGATTGCTTAACAGGATTCTGACGGGAGAGGATCCAGTCAGTGTCACCTAACTGGATGTCATAGTGGTATACAGCTCCAGCTGGGAGGAATACCTGTTCAGTCTCCAGGAAGTGCTTCAGGTTGTGCAATAGGCAGGTTTGACAATCAAGGCCAGCAAGTGCCAGATCAGGCAGGATTCGCTGATGTACGTGGAACACCTTGTGGGTGGGGGCAAAGTATAGTCCCTCTGGGCCAAGATTGAGATCATTCTGAACCCCCTAAAACTGACACTGAGGAGAGGGCCTTCCTGGGCCTCACTGGTTACTATAGGTTGGTTAGGGATGATTTCACCATTGTTGCCCCGTTAACTCAGGTGACTTCTAAGAAATAGCCTAAGAAGGTGATCCGGACAGAGGCCTGCCAGAAAGTCTTTGATATTTTCAAGGAGGCCATGTGCACAGTCTCTGTTCTCAAGGTCCCTGGCTTCTCCCAAGGTTTTATTGTGCAGATAGACATTTCAAATCATGGCACAGGGGCTGTGCCAACGCAGTTAAATGAGGTGGACCTAGGTCAACAAGTGGCCATCATTATCAGGAGGTTACCTCCCATGGAGCAAAGGTCGAATGCTATTGAAAGAAAAGCATTTGCGGTGATCTGGGCACTAAAGAAGCTAAAGCTACATCTGCTTGGGGCTCACCTCTGAGTTCAGACAGACCCCAGGCCTTTCAGATGGGTAATGCAGGTGAGGGTGAGATTCCCAAATTGTTGAGATGGTCCATCTCCCTAAAGGGAATGGATGCTATGGTGGATCACCACCATGGATCAGAGGATGGCAATGGTGATGGTCTATCCAGGTTGACCTTAGTGATGAGAACTCCCAGGAGGTTGGGTAGTTTTCCCCACTATCAGCTGGCGGGGACACCTTAGACCTGCCAGCTTTAGGGAAGTCTTCCCCCCAAACGTTTTACCTTCACTCTTCTTTTTCTGAATTTGTATTTGTTGGCCTTATGACCCTGTACACTTTACCACTGCTAACCAGTGCTAAAATGCTTGTGTTCATTGGCTTGCACCCAGTGGCACATTTAATTTACTTGTAAGTACCTAGTAAAGTGGTGCTACAGGGACCCAGGTCCTGTAAATTAAATGCTACTATTTGGCCTGCAACACTGATTCTGCCATTCACTTAGGTAGCCTTTTAGAACTTGTTCCAGGTCTGTCATTGCAGCCAGTGTGCAGTTTTAAACTGCCATTTTTTGCCAGGCTTAAACCTTCCTTTTCAATACATATAAGTCACCCTTAGGGTAGGCCCTAAATAACCCAGAGGACATTGTATTTGAAAACTTAGATATGTGCTTATAGGTTTTAAGCATCATGGTAGTGAAAACTCTTAAATTCATTTTTCATTACTATGAGGCCTACCTCTCCCATAGGATAAAATTGGATTACCTTCATACATTTCATAATTGATAAATGTTTTTGGGAGCAGGTAGGAATGTCATGTTTGGTGTCTGTGGAATAGTGCTTTAAACCCTTTTAAATGGTAAAGTTGGATTTTAAGTCACAACTATGAAAATGCCACTTTTAGAAAGCTGGCATGGAAGAGCCAGAGACTGCACCCACTTCAATGGGTGCACTAGGTGTAAAAATAGGATCCTGAGACCCACTCTTCAGTAGAGTTCTGGACCTGTGCATACTACGGAAGATAGATGCCCTGCTGCTTGAGGCCTGCCATGCTTGCTGATAAGAAAGACCGGACCTGCTACAACTTGACCTGCCTGATCATACAACTGGACCTGCCTCAGCCCTGCTAGCCTCTGCTGGAGTGAGGTCCTGATCCCCAAGAAGTGTCTCTGTGGTCCTGGGCCCTGGATGTGGCATCAGTTGAGCGCCTCCTTGTAGAAAGGGAGATATCCTGAAGTTTTGGTCTCTTTGTGACCTCAAATGGGACTGTTCACACCAAGATCTTGCTGCCTGCAATGACCGCCAAGGTGAAGCTCCGGTGACCTGACTGCCAGCCATGGCCAGCCGGTCAAGATTTTAACTTCACACTACAGCAGTGACAGCCCTCGGTGACCACCAATGTGAATTTCCAGCAACAACCTTCCTTGATACCCACCGGTTCTTTGAGCTTCAATGACAACTTCCCATGATACCCAGCCTGCTCTTCGTGCCACAGCAACAACCATCTGCAACACTCTCCCTGCTCCTTGCAACCTCCTCCTCCGTGAACGAAACACTTCCTGCTGGACTTCAGGAGGACTTCAGGAGAATAGGGCACAGCACCATCTCTTTTGTACCTCATATATCTGTAAGCAACACTTGATGGAGTCGTAAGGATGTCCGTGTCTTAGGTGAGCTGCCCAATTAACATCTATCTCTTCAGATCTTGCTGCTTTGTGGTTTGGGACTTGAAGTCCTGCATTAGTATTCTGAACAATGTCAGTGCACACATGCAAACTTACATTAGCTTACGAGCCAGGGCTTGCTCGTGGGACATTGTGTAGGCTTCTGGTGCGAAGTGTCTTCTATTTCAGCAGATATGGGACCTCCTTTGGCATGGGATGTTTACTGCACTTTCCTGGTTTTTTATTGAGTTCACGTGTGTGGTGTAAGGGAACAAGGAGTGTCTGTAAATGATTGTTTGGGAAGCATGTGATCCTCAGTTCTGGGATACTGAGCAGATGATCAGTTCTCATCTTAGAATTTTGATGCAAGTTGATTTTCTGTGTGCAACACTCTCGAGAAAATGTGAAGTAGCAGAGTGAGGTGATGCATGTGACGGAGAGAAAAGTAAGGCCATGGAGATGCGGAGTTTATTAACAAAAGGAGGAGCACAATCCCACTGACCCAATGTCACTATGGGTATCTGTACCTCTATTGCATTTGTCAGTCAGTGTTTAGTTTTGCGTAGGAGGGTGCTGATTTGTCTGTTGGAATCTATGGATGAGTATGTATCACTGTGTGTGTGTGTTGGTGTGGTGTGAACGTGTTTGTCTACACTCTTTGTGAGCGCTGTGTATTCATGCAGGTCTGTGTGTGTGTGTGTGTGTGTGCAAATGGCTGTGTGCTTGCACTTCTATTTCTGAAAGTGAATGTGTGCATCTGTGTGAGGGTATGTGTCAATGTGAGTGTGTCAGTGAGATCCTGTGCATGAGATGTGAGTGTATGTGTCTTTGTGCCTGCCTGAGTGTATTCATTTGACCTTTCATTGTGGTTTTGTGTCTGAGTATGTGTGTGGGCAATGAGTGCATCTGTGTATTAATGTGTGAATGAGGGTGCGTCTGTGTCTTTATACAAGTGTGTGAACCTGTATGAGTAGAACAAAGGCACAAGCTCTGTATATTTCATTGCTAATCAACCACAGTTCATGTGTACAGATTAATGCCAGAAATTGTCCTCTGCCACCAGCCCCTCTCACCCACAACCCATCCCCTTCCAGTCTGGCCCCCTAACCCTTTCCTTGGGAGCTCCACGTTTGTGTACCAGGTGCTCGGACCTGTCCAGGGAGTCTGCTTGCTTCTGCACTGCCACTTGGGGTTGGACACCAGCTGCCACCATCTTTTTTGTAGCACACTGGGACCAGTGCTGACTACGTCATAGCATATTTTTTCTTTATTTTCATGGCTAAAATACATTGATAAAGCAAATGCGAGAACTATTGACTTTGCCAATCCTTGTTCTTTCTCCTCTGCCAGGCATGGGGTGATTTCTGATGCAGAGTCAATCTGTGGCTACCAATTGAAGCACCTTAGGCTGCTGCCACTCATTGCCTTACAGTAGGGTCCTTCATGAAACAATAGGCAAAAATGTTGGTCTCTTCTCTTTTCTTACAATAACTTGGGAAAGGCTTTAATCCTGAGCCAAGATTGTATAAGGAGTTTCAGGTTCTTCACAATGTGCCCTTAGGTTATCAGCGAGACAGTGAAGGTGGAATACATGCTCCATCTAGAGTGAATGGTGGTGAATTCTCTAATTACGAACATGTGTTGGTCATGCAATCAAGGTGTCAATGACTGCATCAGGAAGGCCTCGCTGCTGCGTTCAAGCATGGATAATATGACAGAAATATGACAAAAATGAGACTGTGGACCAAAATGAAAAATATGTCATATGAATGAAAGAACATCAAACTTCCAAGAGGAATTAGGCACTGCCAGAGACACAATAGTAATCGATTTGGGATACCTTACAAAGTGTTTAATGGTTGTGGTAACATGCAGAAAATGATACTTCACTTGTTTCAAGGAGGGATAGCAAGAATGTTCTATTGGTATTCAGAGCGCAGGCAGATTGAAATCGGAATGATATATAACCTTGACCAATGAGATTGTTCTTTTCTAAACATGTTTTTATTTACCACGCAGATATGATGTGTCACTTAAGCATGACATAGACAATTATTAGTTCGTGTTTGCATTATTAATTGGCTATTGGAATTAGACCTCCCATGGTTCAGAATGTTGGTGTCTGAGGTGGTCTGATCGCACAGACATTTAGATGACTGACGTAGAGGGTTGTTTCTGTCCTTTCTCTTTGAAACTAACACTGTGATATCCAGCATTTCCCATAAGACATGAGACACCCTGATTTGGGAAATCCGTCAGGGGTGCATAAGGGTTGCAGTTGTTACCCAGATATTCTTGTTTTCATATTCTCTGTCCTACTTTGCACCTCATGTGATATACCCAACTAAGGGCCTGATTTACAAGGCCCTTGCAACTCCTTGCACCACATTAGCATCATTTTTTTCACGCAAATCTGGCATTAGGTAGGCATTTCTTATGCGCCATATTTATAAAGTGCTGCAATGCAGTTTATAATCCCTTGTGCCACATTATGCCTGCGCCAGACATAATGTATGGAAGGGGGGCGTTTCCCGTCAGTGAGGTTGCAAAAAATGGTGCAGTGGCATGTACAATATACATTGCAGGCGTTAAAGGGACAGGCCCATAGTAACCTATGGGAGTCTTTAGTGCTTTGCTGAACTAGCGCCATAATTAATGACACTAATCCAGCAAAGCCCCACAATAGCCTCTTGAATTCTGATGCTATTGTGCTAATGTGCATCATGGTGTGCTGTATTGTAAATACATTGTTACCATGGTGATGTTAGGGGGACTAAGGGCAGCACAGATCTTGTAGATCTGGGCCTAAATGTTTCCCCACGTAAACCTTCAGCTTTTCTCCAGTTTAGAAATTCACATTGTGCACTTGTCATACGAAATTGAATTAAGAAAGAGGACTGTATTAAAATGTTATGTAGCCTATCATTGCACCATCAATTCAAACATCATATGATGCCACTTCCTCTGATTTCATCAGCGAGGTATAGGGGATTGTGGAGTCAATTCTACTATTCCTTTTTTTGGGGGAAGTCACACCAGCGGTGTAGCATCCGTCACATCAAACCTTAGGCCTCAGTATTTAACAATGCACAATTGCCCTTCCTTGATCACAAATCTGGAACTGCCAGGCAGCAAGGAGGCAACCAACTCTAGGAACAATGTGTTGGCGTCCATGTTCTATAATAGTCTTGCTCTTTTGTGCTCAAAGTGTAATAAGGCATCATGATAACAACACAATTTAAAATTTGGTTAAAGTAGAAGTAAGGTTAGAAACTTTTGCAGACCCTGGAAAATATTTTTCAATCGTCTATCTACTAGGTTTCGGAGACTGCAGTGTCTACTGATTCTGTTTTGCTTCGTCTTTTTAACTCGTGGACTCATACATAAGAGAGCAGCATTCTTTAAGGTAGGTTTTGGTTTGGTATGTAGCCTGGTTGTATCCTGAAGTTAAACATCTCCAGTTTCTTCTTCTGTGTTTACTGTCTCTTGAAACCTACATTAACTTGATATTATTACCACTTACCATTAGACGTCGGACTAGATCCTCCAGTGGTGTATGATTACAGCTCAGGTCTCAGCTTTAGTGCCAAGATGAGGAGTTGTGGGACAGTATATGATCTAGGTTTGTTAACTTCATGTGGTAGGATTCTGCATTTTTTCGACGTGTCTCTTTTCTACTTACTTTTGTATTTGTTACACGTATTTTTATGATCTAATTTGAGTCTTTTTGCTATTATCCTAGTGTGTATTTTGAGTAGTGTGGTAATGGTTCTGTTCCCGACACTCATGCATATTTTTTGCTTTTTCTTTCTTTTTAAAGTCCTGTGATTAATCTACATTTGATGAATGAAGAGCATCATATTTTATGGTGCCCAAGCCCTGCGAAACGTGCATATGAATAGATTGAGAAGAATAGAGCCTCGTTTTTGTAGTTGATGGGGTCAATGATTTTGCTACTATTCCCGTAAGTTTTTTTTTATATTTGCATTTTACTATGAAAATAGAACATCTTAAAAACGTTCCTAACCACTCATGATAAACCCTCATGGTTGAATGTGTTGTTTTCTCCATCTGTCCCATTACAGTGTAATCTCACTTACGTAATATTCTGTTCCCATTCAAAGATTTCAGCCGAGCCTGAAATGCTGAACAATTCCTGTGTAAGTTATTGTATTTGGGGATTTCATAGCATTTTGTTATCATTAAGAGTGTCCGAAAGGCACAGTGGCATCCCAATGACACACACACAAAGTAAATGTCGAGTCCACCACTTAAAGGGCCGGATTGAGGAACTAGAGCTCCAGCACATTGATGCTTCATACAATGAATACATGCATTTAAGCCACCAGAGTTGCCAGCTGCAACCACTTCCTTTTGCCCTCTATATTGAGCCCTATTTAAGGTCCCTTATTCACAATCAACTGATCTAGCCTCTGATATTTAACAGTTTTTAGGTCAAAGTCACTGCTCACGTTAATGATGTTGCAATCTGTACTTCAGATCCTTTGTAAATTGTTGATTTAGTGTCAAATGAGGCTACAAGGTTCATAGCTCTCTCGAAGTATAAACTTAACCTTACGTACGTAGGGGCATATTTATACTCTGTTTGCGCCGGATTTGCATCATTTTTTTAATGCAAATCTGGTGCAAACTTAACTCCATATTTATATTTTGGCGCTACACATGTCTAGCGCCAAATTATTGGAGTTAACTTCATGTTTTGCCTACGGAAAACTACCTTGCGTCACTGAGATGCAAGCTAGGTGTTCTGGGGCAAAAAATTACTCAAAGGCCCTAGCGCTTTATTTATCCTCCCGGGCAAAAACCACGCACAGGAGGAGGAGGGCCTTAAATAATGGCGCTAACCCTGATTAGCACCATTTTTTAACACCTGGGTCAGGGCAGGCGTAGGGGAACCTGTGGGCCGTTTTCCATGGCCACAGACCATGGAAACAGCCCACAGGTGCTCTTCCCTGCCCCCAGGGACACCCGCACCCACACCTGGGGCACACTTAAGGATGGGAGACCCATCCCAGGTACGTCCAGGTAAGTATTTTTTTTTTTGCCATGGGGGGCCTAACTTGGGCCCCACACATGGCACTGTGCCCAATGGCCATGCCCAGGGGACATAAGTACCCTGGGCTTGGCCATTGTGCTGGGGCATGTCTCCTGTCTTTACTAAGACAGGAGTCATGTCCATGGGGATTGTGCATTAAAAAAATGACGTTAGTCAGGTTAGAGTAATTTTTTTAACTCTAACCTGACTAGTGCCATTCTTTCCTGCACAATCTCCAGTTTTCCCTATGCCTCCCCTACCTGGTTAGCTTCATGTATTTTGATGCTAACTGGGCCTTAGTGCCGGCTTACGCCATTCCTTAAATATGGCGCCCGGCTGGCGTCCTGGAATGGTGCTAACTGGCGCTATACTTTTTGACGCAAACCTGCGCTAGCGCAGGTTTGCGTCAAAAAGTATAAATATGGGCTGAAGTTTTCAATCAGAGAACCCAATTCCATGCACAGTTTCAACTTCCACTTATCTAGGAATCAGGCTTGGCCCTAGGGTTAACCACATCCTTCAAATGAATTACAAACCTTTATTAGAATCAGCTATAGCTAAGATGCGATCCTGGAATTGACTCCCAATCAGCATATTAGTGCATTGCAATATTATAAAAATGAATATTCTACCAAAGTTTATTTACCTCTTTGGTGTGATGCCGCTCCGGGTCCCAGACTCATTCGTCAGATGCCTTGAAGGTGCTATTGGTAGTTTCATGTGGGGCTATAAGAGGGCCAGGGGTGCATTTGTCTCCTGGGACTTCGATATATTGGGGAGGAGAGGGTTCAATTACCCAACTTCAAGCTTTACTTTTGGGCAGCCTTTGAAGGCCGTATTAGGAATTTGCTTACTGATTAGGATCCGGACCTGTCTGTATTGGGATATCAACTGCCACTATGGTGATATGTCAGGTTTTTTTGTATAGACTTTTAGATCATAACAACTTTCAGAGGGTCTGGGTCAGGATCATTAAAGGCATCATTTCAATCTGGGGAAACTTGTTCTAAATATTCTCTACCTTCTATGCATGCATGCACCCCAATCTGGGGGAATCCTACATTTCTGTCTATTTTTCACAATCCTATAGGTAAGAGCTTCCTAGTCTTATGTTAGAGATGGCTGGGCAGCTGTTTGATGTCACTGGGATATGTTAATTTCCCTCTTTTCAAACTTTATTTAATCTTCCTCAACAGTCTTTCTTTAAGTGTTTACAGATACGTGATATTTTTTGGCCTTTTTATACAGAGTGTGCAGCCCCCGAGGATTCTGGCATTCTATCCTATCTATGTAGCTCACCAGGCAAGCCATCGATCAGAGCACTCTAAGAGATCTTTAGTGCTTAGAAGGCTGATGGTTGCTCTATGTTGGCTTCTAAATGTGGTACTGGGCTTAAATTGCGTATTCTCTCTGTGGGATCACTGGCGCATTTTAGATCATTAATCTCTTGGTTCATTCCTTCAGATTATAGTTCCAACAATTTACAACTATCTGTATGCTCTATTATACTCCCGAAAGAATGTCTAAATCGGTCTCTAACCACGCATCAGATAAGATTTACTGCCTGAAGTGCGGACTGCTTGCAGGAGACACCGTCCAAAAGTTTGCTAGCTGCCCTACACCCATCAGGATGTTTGGTTCGGTATAGCCCAGTTGCTTTCTTTTCATCTCGGAAATGGTTTTCAAGTATCTGTTAAAGAGATCAAGCTGGCTCACAAAATGGACTGTAGTTCTTGGTCAATCGCACGGATGTCTATTGCAATTATTATTGCCCGGCTATGTATTGCAAGGTCCTGGATAAGTTCCTCACCTCCTAAAGTAACTGAGTGTTGGGCATTCTTCTGCCAGATTTTCAGACTAGAAACTGCTATTTTAAAGACCAAGCGCCCTAGTGGCTTGAAATGCCTTCAAAGTATCTGGGTTGCTCCCTTTTTCTGTGGAGGTGTGCCTTTTTATCTCCTCGCTATTCAATGCTCTGTATGATGCCTAGACAGGGTGTTTCTGCTCATTATTATCGGTACTTCTACGTACGTTTGTAATGATGTGATCATGTCCAACCCTAATGAAAAAATTATTAAAAAAGAACCACCAGATCAAGAGATCTTAATACCATGCAGCGAGATCAGATCTACTGTTTAAATACATACGTTCCTGCGCCATGTAAAATAGGCCATGTCCGAATATTTACAAGTGCAACTGATACATGGAATCCCATTTTCATCCTGATTGTGGAAAAACGTCGAAATGCAGAGAACACTGCTTCAGAGAGGCTTATTCGGCATGAGAAAAAACCTGCAGTGCTGAGAGTGTATCACGGGTTAGCTCAATAATTGTCTTTGTGAAATTTTGAAGCACGGCTGATGTGGGTTCATTTTTGTTGCTCCAGAAACTCTTCAACATTTCGCTCCAACCAGACGTTTGCAGTCTATTTTTTTTTTTTTGCTAGAACAATATTAACATCCTTTTCCATTTGTCAGTGATTAAAGGAATTCGCTTGTATTCTGCCTTCACACGTTGGCTTGTGGGCACATTTGTCTTGTTTTTGGTAAGGTGCTAAAGATAATAGTTTCGGTCCAGGATAGGTCATAGACACATAAGTCATTTTCCAATTGGCACTAAAAATGTCCGTGATCAGAGACTGAGTATGAAAGTATGTGGGACTGCAAAAAACACTGGACTTCCTGTGGCTGGTTCAGGGATTTTCTGGGAATAATATCAACATTTCACTGTACTCTACCTGAACTGCACTCTATTTGATGAATAAAGCTAGAGGGGTGCACACTTGATAGGAAAGTGCTTCATTGCACCAACTACGGAGAGCAGGGGTGTTCAATTTTAATCCAGACGTGCCAGATCCTCACTATTTTAGGACAGCCTATCACTCTGCAAAACGATCCATATTTACAATAATTGCATATACTTTTATCAGTTGGGAATAGCCTGAAAAGCATGCATATTTGATGGCCCTCGTGGACCAACGCTGGAGACACCTCCGTAGCACGACGTTTGAATGAATAGCTAGTCTCATCCTGTTAAACTGCACTGATACCCAGATCGACCAATTTCTCATATGATGGATGTACCTACAATACATTTTTTTTATTACAAATTCAGATATGACTTATTATTCTTGTCAAAGTTGAAAGCTTTTCGTCATTTTTTCCTGCTGATATCTGTAGGAAATGCGTAGCACGATAAAGCCAGAGGAAAATAGTTCAAAAAACGCAAACAAATGTTTCTAGATATTTGTCTTTGGCACCACAGAATATCAAATAGTGTGATATTCTATCCTCAAAGTTACTGTCGAATGCTATCCCTCCAGTCCTCGCCTCCGGGTGCAGCTCTTTAAGGGTTAAATGGTATCTGAGACTTCAGACTTGTGAAGTGCCAAAGGCTAGTTTAAGAAAAGGCGTCTAATCTAAGATACTGGAGTGTTATATCTTTGCTTGCTGCAAAAGCATTCTGGTAAAATGAAAAATGTCACCCAATCAACCCCTCTTTATTGAACTGTGCTGCAATCCTGTCTGAAATTGCTTTTGTGGAGGAAAACCTAACTAGCTTCCTGGAGTTGCAGAGTCGGTCCAAGAGCCTAGCCCGGTGGCAGAGGGCGGCCTGCCCCAGGGATCAGTGCTACTGCACCCACTAATAGGATAAATACTGCAGCTCATGTTCTGAAACTTAGCACTTTCACTTCACCTCCTCGTTTATGTTCAACAAAAGACTCGTCTGTATTCAGGCTCCTTACACGCCCAACGCACCGCCAACGGAGGAATGCTAACTTTAAATCCGATTTCTTATTATATCAGCTTATGGCATCCAGCTGTACAGGGAAATAAATTATACATATTTTATAAGATTTGGAAATTATTAAGAACTTTCGAGCCCCTAGTCTACAGGAAAATCCTTCTTTGGGATGGGGAGGGAGGTGATTATTGCTTATAAATCACCTGTCAACCTTTGAGCGGAATTATATGAGTTAAGTTTCTTCGCATTTATTTAAATCACAAGATGCCCGCTTCTGTCATTACAATTTTTAAAATCTCGCTTGAATATTTTGAATTGATGATTATCTATTGCTTTTTCTACCCTGTTGTAAGTAGCATGCACATCTATAAACTAAATGGTACTAATTTTACATACCGTAGAATAATGAGAAGCTGAGTTACCCTGCAAGGATTGAACCTGAATTCTAGTGGCTGTACACATTTCTCCATAGAAAGTGCATAGTCCATTAAGCTAGCATTCCAGCCATAGAAAAGATAACATAACTGTGTATTGGCTATATTTATCCTTTCTTACATGCCAACCTTCCCCGGCAAGCACAGTTTTGTCTCGGAATAGCAAATGGGTTCACTTCCCAAAGGAGTATGAAGAAAGGACAAGTGAAGCAAGAGAAAAATACTTATATGGTATGTACACTTTGTGGAAATCATTGTCAAATTTGCTTCTAAGGTGGGTGCTGTTTTGCTTTTCATCACAGCATTAAAACAAATGAAGCCATATGACTTATGCTGAGACACTTCATAAAACCCCTATGCTCTGCATCGTTAGAACTGCCAAGTCACCACTTGTGTCCTAGCAAGATCTATGAATGCCTAGTCTAATAATGAGGTCTCCTCACAAGTTTACAAAAGCGAGGTTGGAAAGGCTAGGACTTGAGGGAGGCAGCTTCACCATGGCCGTGAACTTGCAGCATTATGAAAAGCAAGTGTGGATTAATCTTGAGCGTTTGACCAGCAGGGGGCTATATAAAGGTTACTACTTGGTGAGTCCACTCAAAATAACACAGCATATCAGCCCATGTTGAGCTCATAGGCGGCGAGGAAGAGATGCATCTTCAAGCTTAGCAAACGCTCAGAATGTCTGCTTCCAACAATATGTGGTCTGGGAGGGACTTTTACTTTATACTGAAATGATTCTGATTTGACTAACACACCTTTGCTTACTTTAATAGAAAATAATGTATGGAAGACTAACTTTGGGTGACAGAATAGTTGATGGTGAAGGAAAGTACTGAAGAGGTTAAGAAAGAGCTTTATTAACCATGCCCAAATCTTGAACGAGAATCTTCCCTTAAGTACCACTCAGTGGTCACAGTTCAGTGTGACCATAGACTGGATGGTTTCTGATATCTCAGCAGCTTAGATATGGTGCGTGGAAGGTGAGCTGTGAGATGTCAACAAAGGATCACTGTGGAAATATAGGACCATAAATGTCTTTCTCAAGAACAGTAAAGACTGTGAGATTGCATGCATAATTTTCTTATTATGGTGATAAATTGTTGACCTTTGTTGTGCATTCTAATGCAATGATGATAGTCCAGTGCACTCATGGCTCACCATCTTAGCTTCGTCACATAATTTAATTCCTTCTATATCCTTGTCCATTCATCTTATTGCTTGCCTACTCAGTACGTAGAACGAGCAGCGGTATTCCCCAGAGTGTTAGGAGGTGTGAATAGATGGGACCTAGTAAGAATTTGAAGGTAATGAAAATAGTTTAGCAAGGATCCTACATTTTATCTTCCTGGTAGGGACTGGCGGAAAAAGCTGGAAGGACCTGTACAGGATAGGACAAAATTCATTTGCTATCATATGCCACAAATGAAATCGGAAAAAGAAATTATTCCATTATACATTTTTTAATTTAAATAAAATTCACCAATGCTGCTGTATTACTACTGATGTTGTTTTAACCCCTTGGCTGCTAGGCCTTTTCCTCGACAAGTGCTGAGCCCTTTTTTGGCTTTTTGAGATAGTGCATGCTTAGGACTCCATAACACTTTTTCCACATAAGTTATCAACTCCAAATTTGTGTCCTTTTTATCAACATCCTGGGGATTTTAAAGGTATCTAGGGTTTGTGGATTCCCCTGGAGGGGATCGAGAAATTCAGTAAAATATGGCAAATTTTAAGGGCCATATTTATACTTTTCAACGCACAACTGCGCCAACGCAGTTGTGCGTCAAAAAATCTAACGCCGGCTAACGCCATTCTGAAGCACCATGCGGGCGCCGTATTTATTCAATGACGTTAGCCGGCGTTAGCCGGCGGAGCTGCCTGGTGTCCGTAAAAAAAAATGACGTACACCAGACAGCGCCGGCGTAGGGGAATATGGAGCTTGGGCGCCAAAAAATGGGGCAAGTCAGGCTGCGGCAAAATTTTCATAGCAAAGACAGGAGTCATGCCCCCTTGCCCAATGGCCATGCCCAGGGGACTTATGTCCCCTGGGCATGGTCATTGGGCATAGTGGCATGTAGGGGGGCACAAATCAGGCCCCCCTATGCCACCCAAAAAATAAATAAAATTACTTACCTGAACTTACCTTATGTTCCCTGGGATGGGTCCCTCCATCCTTAGGCGTCCTCCTGGGGTGGGCAAGGGTGACAGGGGGTGTCTCTGGGGGCATGGGAGGGCACCTCTGGGCTCCTTCCGAGCCCACAGGTCCCTTAACGCCTGCCCTGACCAGGCGCTAAAAAACGACGCGAAAGCGGCTGGACGTCATTTTTTTTGACCCGCCCACTCCCGGGCGTCAGTTTTGCCTGGGAGTGTAAATACGGCGCACATGCCTCGGAGTCAATTTTTTAGACGGGAACGCCTACCTTGCATATCATTAACGCAAAGTAGGTGTCCACGCTAAAAAATTACGCAAACTCCATGGACTTTGGCGCTAGACGCGTCTAACGCCAGAGTATAAATATGGAGTTTGTTTTGCGTCGAATTTGCATAAAAAAAACCGACGCAAATCCGGCGCAAACGGAGTATAAATATGGCCCTAAGTTTTTGAGAGAAAAATAGGGACAAATGCTCCAGATAAAAGTGCCTGTTTTTTCCCCTAAAAATGGCATCTACAAATGGTTTGGGATACTAAATTCACCATCTTCTCAGCTTTACGAACATGCAGAACTGAATCAAAAGACCTAATTTTGTACAACAGTTTTGACATTTTTCAAAGAGGTAGCCCGTTTTTCCTATTTGTTGTGCTCTCAAACTACTTCTAGTTTTTCAACAAGGGGTCGTATGTGTATATTCCTCAAGGTTTTCCAAAGGAAAATTACTGTTGAAATAAATAAATATTAAAAATGAGTGGGAGAAAAATGGCCATTTGTGACATTTTCATATGCAACTTTTTGTCAGGATGGCCAATTTACAAAAGCAATATATCATTATGTCCTGTTAGCTCTTCTGAACATGGAATACATAGGGATTATAGGTTCTCCAAGAACCCAAGGTACCCAGAGCCAACAAATGAGCTGCACTGTACAATGATTTTCCATGGAATCAAGTATAGACCAACTCATTTAGCGAAATAGATAGAGTGAAAAATGAGTACCAAGGAAACCTATGTTTTTCTGAAATAGGCACAAGATATGGAGTTCAGGAGCAGTGGTTATTTGTACATTTCTGAATTTGTCAGTATACATAACAGGGTATATTATAGCCAGCCAAAAGCTGGCTATTCAGCTCGCTTTTGGACCCTAGCTGAGCCGTGACCTAGGGAAACCTGGCCAACCTGCACATTCTTAAAACCAGACACCTGGGGTATGCAGGGTGGGTTGACTTTTGTGGTTTGTCACCAGGTTTCTTTTTCTTTTTCACCCAAACACCTTTGCAAACCTCAAACCTTGAATAAAAACACATTTTCCTCACATTTGTGTGATGGAAAGTTCTGGAATCTATGGGGAGCTACAGTCTTCCATCCACTGGCATTCCCCAAGTCTCCTGGTAAAAATAGTGCCTCACTTGTGTGGGAAGACTTAGTGCCTGCAACAGGAAATGGCCCAAAAGGCAATATGGACGCATCACAATTTTGCAACAGAATCTGATCTTTTTTTCCCAATTTGGTTAGCTCTAGAGTTTGGATCCTAGCTAACCAGGTATTTAAGGAATCCTAGCCAACCTGCACATTTTTTAAAACTAGACACATAGGGGTACCCAGGCTGGGCTGACTTGCATGAGTCCCACCAGGTTTTCTTACCACAAATCCCTTGCAGACCTCAAATGTTTACTAAAAAACACATTTTCCTCACAGTTCTTAGTAAGAGCCATCTTACTGCCACAGGTATAAATCTGGTACTAATTTTTTAAAGTTAATCTACCACTTACACTGGGTGGTTTAAGGACCTCCAGAAAGACTGACTTCAAAGCACAAATACTTATCAAAGTATCTGAATATTGAAACCAAGACTTCTGAATATGAGCCATAAAGCTACGTCAAGGCACCAACCGTGTTATGGTCCATTCGTATGCCATTCATACACCACACACAAGTCTCTCATACCGATGGCCACGGGCCCAATCCAACCAATCAGTGCACATACATAAATATACTGCCACCATGCAAAGGCCTATCACATTCATACACCACAGGGCAGAATTAGGTTGACTACATTTTACCACCTGTCAAGTAACTGCCTCCTTTCTGAACAATACCAAGGGGCATATTTATACTCCGTTTGCGCCAAATTTGCGTCGTTTTTTTCTACGCAAATTCGACGCAAAACTAACTCCATATTTATACTTTGGCGTTAGACGCGTCTAGCGCCAAAGTTCATGGAGTTAGCGTCATTTTTTTGCGTGAACACCTTCCTTGCGTTAATGATATGCAAGGTAGGCGTTCCCGTCTTAAAAAATGACTGCGATGCATATGCGTCGTATTTATATTCCTGGGCAAAAATGTCGCCCGGGAGTGGGCGGGACTAAAAAACCCGCATTTGCGCCGGATTTTAGCGCCTGGGTCAGGGTAGGCGTTAAGGGACCTGTGGGCTCAGAATGAGCCCAGAGGTGCCCTCCCCTGCCCCCAGGGACACCCCCTGCCACCCTTGCCCACCCCAGGAGGACACCCAAGGATGGAGGGACCCACATCAGGGACATTGAGGTAAGTCCAGGGAAGTTTTTTTTTTTTTTTTTGTGGCATAGGGGGGCCTGATTTGTGCCCCCCTACATGCCACTATGCCCAATGACCATGCCCAGGGGACAGAAGTCCCCTGGGCATGGCCATTGGGCAAGGGGGCATGACTCCTGTCTTTGCTAAGACAGGAGTCATTTGAATGGGGGATGGGCGTCGTAAAAAAATGGCGCAAATCGGGTTGTGGCGATTTTTTTGCCTCAGCCTGACTTGCACCATTTCTGGACGCCCATACGCCATTTTCACCCTACGCCGGCGCTGCCTGGTGTACGTCGTTTTTTTTAACGCACACCAGACAGCGCCGGCGGCTAACGCCGGCTAACGTCATTCAATAAATACGGCGCCCGCATGGCGCTTCAGAATGGCGTTAGCCGGCGCTAATTCTTTTGACGCAAAACTGCGTTGGCGCAGTTTTGCGTCAAAAAGTATAAATATGGGCCCAAATGCATGCCTAAGACAGCCACATGAGGCTCAGGAAGACATGTCTTACATATGTCTTTAGTAGACTTAGGGCCACATGTAGCAACCCGTTTGCGAGTCGCAAACGGCGAAATTCGCCGTTTGCGAGTCGCAAACGTGGGTTTGGCATGCAGAAATGCATATTGCGAGTCGTTAACGACTCGCAATATGCATTTGCGACTCGCCAATAGGAAGGGGTGTTCCCTTCCTATTTGCGAGTCGCTGTGGGATGCAATACCATTTGCGACCGCGTACTCGGTCGCAAATGGCATCGCAGTTACCATCCACTTCAAGTGGATGGTAACCCACTCGCAAATTGGAAGGGGTCCCCATGGGACCCCTTCCAGTTTGTGACTGGACCCCAAAATATTTTTTCAGGGCAGGGAGTGGTCCAAGGGACCACTCCCTGCCCTGAAAAGATACCGAAACAAAAGGTTTCGTTTTTTTTTGCAGTGCAGCTCGTTTTCCTGTCAGGAAAACGGGCTACACTTAAAAAAAAAAAAACTGCTTTATTTAAAAGCAGGTCGCGAACATGGAGGTCTGCTGACGTCAGCAGGCCTCCATGTTAGCGAGTGCCTATACTCGCAATGGGGCCGCAATTTGCGACCCACCTCATGAATACTCATGAGGTGGGTCATTGCAACCCCATTGCGAGTCGCAGTCGGTGTCTGAGACACCGTACTGCATAGCAAATTGCGACTTGCAATTTGCGAGTCGGATGGACTCGCAAATTGCAAGTCGCAATTTTGCTTTTTGCTACATCTGGCCCTTACTGTGGTAAATCCAACTTCTTCCAGTTTGTGGATGCAAGTTGAGGGTGTCTGAATATGCCTCAAAGGCATCCTTCCTCGAACTGAGTACGCATACTAAGACAAACATGCACAGGAATACTGCTGGAGTTCCCTAAAGAGAATGTCATAAACTATGAAGAACAGTAGTTTTTAACACAGGGAATAGTCCGTAAGCACGTAGCATTGGTCCCATCCACCATTATGTGCTGTGTTGTGACTGTAATGCACCTAGCATACAGCAAACTGAACATCTACTAAGTTCTGATGGAAGATGAACATGGCAAGCAGGTCAAAGAGATGCCCATACATACCATAGTAATTTAGTATCGGGCGAGTGTGGCACCAATGGGTTTGAATCCGTAGATGACGATTCATTCATAGCACGTGTATCTGTACTATCTTTACTCTCTGCCTTCTACCTGTGCAATATCCCTGTGAAAACACACCTACTGTAAGTTTTTCTTATCTGTTCATGTCTCTGTCCTGACTAATCCTGTGTAATTGCCGAGTGAACCTATACTACCGCCTTCTGTCCCTAGCTACTTGAAGCTCAAGAAAACATCTTTCATGCACCATCAGCTTACTTACTGAACTAAATCCAATTCCTTTCTGTTTGTGGATGCATGTTGTGGTGTGCAAGTATGCCTTCCGAAGCCTCATTCCTTAAACTGATCAAGCATATCTACAGTTGAAATTCAGGCAAGCATGCTGAGGAATACTGTCTCAGTTCCCTAAAGTAATAAGCTAAACAAATGACCTGTGGAACTCATTCACCATGATTTCTTCAAGCAGAGGAACTTAAATTCTGCGGCTGCTTGCCGAGTGAAGTAGTGGCCAATGGAAGGTAGGTATCCATGCACAGCCATTGACAGGTTTAGCTAACGGCAGCTCCAACTCAGTCAATTTCCCAGCACTTCAATTTTGTATGATACAACATAAAGTGAGTAAGAAAACATAGGGCTGTCTGAGATGGGTACTGGGGACAGTAAACACTACTTTCCTGCCTCTTTCTGTGCTTAAAGCAGACTTTGTTATGACAATATGGTTGAGCCTTTGTAGGTGTTTTCAGGAATTTGATGAGCAAAGTGTAGCTCCAGCAGCCCTGCCACTTTTCCCTGAAAATAGGAAGTGGAGAGTTCTTTCTGTAGCAGTAAGACTTTCAATGATGCAGAACTGAAACTCAAGGAAAGAAATGAGTCTTCCTCTGGTTGTCTGACGATAAACAACATTTGCATTGTATGTTGCCATCTGGATCAGGTAGGTAAGCACTTTCTTTTTTTTATCCTCATTTCACCATCAACCATATATACCCTGTGTCTATATAACATAGTCTAGCTGGGTATGTTCTACCCGCCTGACAAATGTAATACTGAATGGGTGTTACCACCCTCAATGCAACAATGGTGTAATCATTGGATTGTGGCCCCTTCCTGAGTCAAAAGATTTTCCCACAAGGTTTAGCTCTTTTTTGATCAGCTGCAACATCCTGCTGGGAGACCTGGTTCTCTGCCTTAGCCCAAAGTGTCCAATTGAGAGCCTCTGGAAAATTTCACTCTCTACATATCTTTCTGCATGCTAGCAAAATCAAATAGAAGAGCAGTTGTTCCACTGTTCTATTTTCTTTCCCTCAAAGCATAGGATCAGTGCCAAAAAGTATTAATCTATCACTCAGCTCAACCTGTTTTTGTAATTAGTTTTTTTGGGTTTTACTGAGATCCAGCAAATGAAAATAGCCAGTTTCAAATCCATAATTTATCATACAACATTTCCATAATGATAGCACCTTTTTAATACAATCATTCTAATTAGGATCACCTATGTAATTTTCCTAATCTAAAAGTAGTTACTACCGGTCATCTCGAAAGAATTCTCCCCAGGTTTGGGAAAATTTATTGAGCCCCACAACTCTGTTTGCGTAGCTGAGTTGCTGATTTCTTACCAAAACCATTTTATTCAACCATTCTGCAGAAGGAGGGATCTGCATGGAGCGCCAGTTTTTGAGTATGTGGGATCTAGCAAAAGCAGTGACAATAAAGACTAGTTTCTCAGCCATAGGTGGAAGCCTTGCAGCGGGATCATCGCCCAAAACCAGGAACCAGATACTGTGAGTTATGGAAATCTGAAGGGTGGCTGTTAACAACTTCAGCACCCTATCCCAGTAATCTTGAATAAGCCGACACGTGCTAAAAACATGCATCCAATTTGCTACACCTTCTGCTTGTCAGTGAAAACAGACATCGAGGCAACTGGTGGTAATCCAGGACAGGGATTGAGGAGTGCGATACAACAGCCATTTTCTAAAAAATATCATACAATGCCAGTTCGTGCCTCTAAGTGTCCTTAAATGTAATTGATTGACTTTCTCCCAACAATTCCTGGTCAGCCTATCGCATTTTCTCGCCGCTTTTGCCCATAGATCGATTTTTCCCCCTCCGTAAGTAACCTTTTCCCCCCACCTGCCCGCCTTGCCCCTCGGGGTCTACCAGTTCTTTAAGTAATGTCAGTGTGTCGTAAATTGGCCCAGTGTCCAAATCGGTAAGGCTGCGGAGCAAGATACTGTATGATCCCATCAACAGAAAATCGAATGTTTGAGCGTGTATCCCAACTATCATTGACACGAAACTCACCAATTTGCCTTAATCCAGCATATTCCCATTTTCTCACTATCTCGGAATCAAGTTGGTATCCAGACTGCAACGTGAACTGGGAAAGAGGGGTACAATAGTTCAGATATGGAATTGAATATCTTCGAAAAAGATCAGACTTTTTTCTGAAAAACCATTAAAAAATATTTTATCAAACTTTTGGGGGGGATTTCACCAATAGAGAAGGGTTCCTTATTTCATGTTCTGTGCACATTAATTCGCAAAAGTCATGAGCAAAAAGACTGTCAGTGGGTTGTTTGGATTTAAAATTGGTCATATAGTGCGCAAAGAAAGCTAAATAATAATCTTTCAAGTTCTGTAATGCCAACCCACCCTTTTCTCTATCGATAAATAACGTAGTTAACACAATGCACGCCTTTTGGTTATGCCAGATGAATGAGCTGAATATACAATCTAATTTCTTTTAAAAAGCGGACGTTAGAACACAAGGGATAGCAGAAAACAAAACATTAAATAATGGTAATGTAGACATTTTGATCAATGCAATTCTACCAAGGATAGAAAGGGGGAAATGATTCCCAGTGTGCGAGCAGCGCCTGGGTTTTCAAGAGTAAGGTACCTCTTGGGCCTGGTATTCCAGCAAAACGACAATTCAGGGATTAATCTATTGGGAGTAGTGCCACAGAGGATAACATCGGTTTTCTTCCTGTTGACCCTCTATCCACCAATTTGCTCAAATTAAAAAAAAAACTTTAAAAACCTCCTGCTGAGAGGAATGATCCTCCTCCAAAAACATGATAATATCTTCTGATAAAGTTTGATCTTCCCCATTGACTTCAGAGGAGGGTGAATCCGGTTATTCTGTCTAATTGTAGTAGCTAATGGTTGAATAAAAAGAGCAAAGAGAATAGGGGAAAGGGGGCAGCCTTGTTGGGTCCTACGACAAACGTAAAGGTTGCCCACGCTCACCGAATTAATTATAATATCGGCTTCAGAATTTTGGCATATCCATTGGGTTAGTGCCGAAACTGGGGGGAGGACCTTGATTCTGGATAATATTTCAAACAATGTATCCCAGACTACTAGATCAAAAGCTTTTTCTGCGTCGAATAAAAGAATAATAACAGGAATTTTATTTGACGCTGTTAGAAATGGGGTCTTTGGTTGGCAGTCAGGTTACCTCCCTGTCCAAACAAGGACCCTCACTCTAATCAGGGTAAGTCACACACAATCCAAATTAACCTGTGCCCACCCTCCGGTAGCTTGGCACTGAGCAGTCAGGCTTCACTTAGAAGGCAATGTGTAAAGTATTTGTGCAATAAATCATACAATATCACAATATAGCACCACAAAAATATACCACACAGTGTTTAGAAAACTATATAATATTTATCTGGATATTTGCAGGTCAAAACGATCAAAGATGCAATAAGTAAATGTAGAGAAATCACTAAAAAGTGATATAAAGTGTCTTAAGTCTCTTAAAAGCAAACAAAGTCTCTTTTTAGCACAAAGTACCTGGTTCGTGTGAAAAATCTCTGCCTTGGACCGCAGCGGAGGAGAAGCGGGGAGACAAAGGGGGTGTGCATTGATTTCTGGGGCCGCACACAGTGATGCGTTGTTTAGTTTCCACGCAGGGACGGCTGTGCATTGATTTCCGGCGCTCGGTCGTGGATCCTCTTCGGGTTGCGGGGTTTTCAGACGCCCGGGGTCTGTGCATGGAATCCTGGGCTTGCGGAGCAGAGTCACAAGCCCTGCGTCGTTCTGGTGGGCGTTGCATGGGAATTTCTTCCGCACCGCAGGTGCTGCGTCAATTTCCCCTCTGGAATTCGGGCCGTGTCATCCCAGGTCGGCTGTGCATCGATCTGGTGGGCCGTGCGTTGAAGTTCCGGTCGCAACGCAGGTGCCGCATCGATCTTCTCCTTGCGAAGTTGGGCTGCGTCGTTCTGGTTCGGCATGCAGTGAATTTCACAATGCGGGGCAGGCTGTGCGTTGTTTTTTGCAAGCTGTGCGTCAAAGTTTCGCCGCACAAGGAGTCCAGTTGCAAGAGTGAAGTCTTTTTGGTCCTGAGACTTCAGGGAACAGAAGGCAAGCTCTATCCAAGCCCTTGGAGAGCACTTCTTCTCCACAGCCAGGGAGCAGCAAGGCAGCAGGGCAACAGCAAGGCAGCAGTCCTTCACAGAAAGCAGTCAGGTGAGTCTTTTGGGCAGCCAGGCAGTTCTTCTTGGCAGGATGCAGGTTCTGGTTACAAGTTTCTTCTCCAGGAAGTGTCTGAGTTGGAAGGGGCAGAGGCCCTGTTTATATACCCAAAGGTGCCTTTGAAGTGGTGGAGACTTCAAAGAGTGGCTTAGAAGTGCACCAGGTCACCTATCACTTCAATCCTGTCTGCCAGGGTCCCAGTAGGGGGTGTGGCAGTCCTTTGTGTGAGAGCAGGCCCTCCACCCTCCCAGCCCAGGAAGACCCATTCAAAATGCAGATGTATGCAAGTGAGGATGAGTATCCTGCATTTGGGGTGTGTCTGAGTGAATGCACAAGGAGCTGTCAACTAAACCGAGCCAGACGTGGATTGTAAGGCACAGAAAGATTTAAGTGCAGAGAAATGCTTACTTTCTAAAAGTGACATTTCTAAAATAGTAATATTAAATCAAATGTCACCAGTCAGCAGGATTTTATATCACCATTCTGGCCATACTAAATATGACCTTCCTACTCCTTTCAGATCAGCAGCTACCACTCAAACAATATATGAGGACATCCCCAATGTTAGCCTATGAAGGGAGCAGGCCTTACAGCAGTGTAAAAACAAATTTGGGACTTTTACACTACCAGGACATGTAAACTACATAGGTACATGTCCTGCCTTTTGCCTACACAGCACCCTGCCCTATGGGTTATCTAGGGCATATCATAGGGGTGTCTTATATGTAGAAAAAGGGGAGTATTAGGCTTGGCAAGTACTTTTAAAGGCCAAGTCGAATTGGCAGTGAAACTGCACACGCAGGCCTTGCAATGGAAGGCCTGAGACAAGGTTAAGGGGCTATTTAAGTGGGTGGCACAACCAGTGCTGCAGGCCCACTAGTAGCATTTAATCAACAGGCCCAGGGCACATATAGTGCTCAGTACTAGGGATTTATAAGTAAATTAAATAGTCCAATTGGGTGTGATCCAATGTTACAATGTTTAAAGGGAGAGAGCATATGCACTTTAGCACTGGTTAGCAGTGGTAAAGTGTGCAGAGTCTAAAAACCAGCAAAAACAGTGTCCAAAAAGTGGAGGGAGGCAGGCAAAAAGTTAGGAGTGATCATCCTAAGGCTGTCAGGTCTAACAGATGCCAAATAATCCAGCACCTCAGCCACAAAGTGTGTGTTAGTTGCAAGTTGTCGACCAGCAATAAACCCGTTTTGATCAGAATGGACCAAGTTAGGAAGAACCACATTAAACCGATTAGCCAGGAGTTTCATAATTATTTCGTAGACGTAAAATTTAAATTGGGCAAGTTACTTTAGGGTCTTCTTTATTCTTTTTTTTTTTTTGGAAAGCTAACCACCTTCCCCATATGCCAAGAGTTAGGGATCCTCCCATCCTTTAACAGGCCATTGATTAGAAACAAAAAATCATCTACAAATTCCTTAAAAAAGATTTTGTAAAATTCAACTGGGAGACCATCGGGGCCACAGGCTTTCCCATTAGGAAGATTTTTTACCACCTCCAAAAGTTCTAGCTTAGTGAATGGCTGGGAACCTCTCAGTCTTCTTTTGATATAGTGGGGATATCCAGTTTCCCCCAAAAATCCCAAATAGTCTTGCGGTCAATATCCTGGGTTTGACTATAGATTTGTCTGCAGTGTTCTTACAGAGCTTTTCCGACTGCAGCATATTCAGCATATCTTTGCCCCGAAAGAGGACATTTCAGAGCCTGTATCATATTACTAGCAACTTGGTCCTAGGTTTGCCAGGCCAGGAAACTACCAGTAAAATTCCTTTCCTCATATATCTTCTGTCTATGAGCCTGTAATCCTATATTGACCTTTTTCAGCAAACCGTCGGACTGTGCCTGCTTGGCCAACTGAAAGTATTTTTTATTATTATGCAAGGGGGATCACAAATACATATCTAGGGTCCTCTGAACTGCTTCCTCAACTCTCAACTTTGTTGTTTCTCATAGAGTTTATCAGCCGCCCTCTTAGCAATTATGATGCCCTGGATAAATGACTTAAATGCATCCCAAACCATAGATCGGGTTGCAGAACCCTGATTGCTTTTGAAAAACTCCTTAAATTGAACTCTAGAAGCTTGGACCCACCCTTTATCTTGGAGAAGTTGTTGGTTAAAAACCCATTACTTAGGCTTAAGCGTGCATTGTTCAGATGGAGAAAGCACTTCCAAAATAAGAATGGCATGATCCGAAAGACCTGAATGCAATATCGATTGGTTCTTAAAATGCATTGTTTTAGATGCCCCAAAAAAGTCAATGCAGGAGTCACATTTGAATCAGCCCGAGACACACGTATACTCTCTTTTATTTGGAAGATTTACTCTGCAAGGGTCACATAGCATAAAAACTCGAAAGTAGTCCTTGAAGATTTTAGCAACTTTATGTTTTTGTTGTTTTTTACCCTTTACTGTAGAGTCGATAAATGGGTCCTGGAGATAATTAAAGTCCCCGCCAATGATCATTTTACCTGGGAGCTGTAGAGGGGATTGAAAAAGGCCCGTATATGGGCCAGGATCATCTGTCATAAAGGCGTGAAAGCTTGCAAAAGTAAATCTTTCCTTAGCGACTTGACAGTGTACCCAACTCCACCAGCCATCTGGATCACTGGGAAAGTCAAGAACCCGAGCTCCCAGATCTCTGGTTAGAAAGACCACTGTGCCTCTGTGAGCGGCTGGGGCTGCAGCGACCACCTTATAGTCTATAAAATTTTTGAACATTGTAAAGCCGCTCATTTTGTGGCCGGGATATGGGTTTCATGTAGTAAAATTACTGAGGGGTTTAATGTTTTAATCCGTTCTTCAATTGCACCCTTCTTCCTTCTGTTATTTAATCCATTGACATTCCAAGAAACAATTCTTAATAGAGGGTTGGCCCTTCCATTGGATTATTTTCATAGAGTGCCTGAGAAAAGGGTGAACTTGTCCTGGTGAACAACTTTGGCCCTGCCCTACGTTAGGTACTATCATTGACATTATAAACATTGCTGCTCCTACATAGCTAACGTCTTGAATGGTATGAAAATATCTTGTTCCCCTTGCTTTCCTGTATCCCACCTTCTCCCCGACCCCGCGTGCAGCCAACTCTCCCCTCCCAATGTGGCCAACACCTGGAGCCCTCCTGTCTGGGCACTCCAGGACCACCCCCCATCCCAGCCCCTATGCTCCCACCTGGGTGCCTTGACATGGCACCGGGTCACTGAAAGCGGTAGATGGTGTTAATACCATATAGTGACTAAGTGCTCTGTGCTTAGTGTGATATCCCAGCATATCCCCCTGAATACTGTCCTTCTCAGCCAACCCTGTCAACATTACATATAGAATGCAACATAGCTTTGGCCACAATCACTGTGTGAATTATTTTTGACCATCCCTTAAAAAAACCTTTGAGCTTTGATTGCTGAAAAAGCCCGAAACATTTCTCTCAATTCCCTTCTCTTTTGAGCAGTGTCGGCTGACATGTCGGAAACATTTTTGAAGGTATAATCACCAGGGATCTGGTGTACTCTGCACTTAATTGCCTGGGATAAGATACATTCTTTGATATGATAATCACCAAAGTTCACCAGTATTGTGCGAGGGTATTTAGCATTGGGTAGTTGTGTAGCCAGAACAGGATGAGCTCGCATAATGGTGAGATCCTGGTGACTGTCTGCTAAATCCGGGAGTACATGTGGTTTAATAAGATCTGTGATCAGTTCTATTATACAGGGAGTGCAGAATTATTAGGCAAATTAGTATTTTGACCACATCATCCTCTTTATGCATGTTGTCTTACTCCAAGCTGTATAGGCTCGAAAGCCTACTACCAATTAAGCATATTAGGTGATGTGCATCTCTGTAATGAGAAGGGGTGTGGTCTAATGACATCAACACCCTATATCAGGTGTGCATAATTATTAGGCAACTTCCTTTCCTTTGGCAAAATGGGTCAAAAGAAGGACTTGACAGGCTCAGAAAAGTCAAAAATAGTGAGATATCTTGCAGAGGGATGCAGCACTCTTAAAATTGCAAAGCTTCTGAAGCGTGATCATCGAACAATCAAGCGTTTCATTCAAAATAGTCAACAGGGTCGCCAGTTCATGGGCGCAAAATAACTGCCCATGAACTGAGAAAAGTCAAGCGTGCAGCTGCCACGATGCCACTTGCCACCAGTTTGGCCATATTTCAGAGCTGCAACATCACTGGAGTGCCCAAAAGCACAAGGTGTGCAATACTCAGAGACATGGCCAAGGTAAGAAAGGCTGAAAGACGACCACCACTGAACAAGACACACAAGCTGAAACGTCAAGACTGGGCCAAGAAATATCTCAAGACTGATTTTTCTAAGGTTTTATGGACTGATGAAATGAGAGTGAGTCTTGATGGGCCAGATGGATGGGCCCGTGGCTGGATTGGTAAAGGGCAGAGAGCTCCAGTCCGACTCAGACGCCAGCAAGGTGGAGGTGGAGTACTGGTTTGGGCTGGTATCATCAAAGATGAGCTTGTGGGGCCTTTTCGGGTTGAGGATGGAGTCAAGCTCAACTCCCAGTCCTACTGCCAGTTCCTGGAAGACACCTTCTTCAAGCAGTGGTACAGGAAGAAGTCTGCATCCTTCAAGAAAAACATGATTTTCATGCAGGACAATGCTCCATCACACACGTCCAAGTACTCCACAGCGTGGCTGGCAAGAAAGGGTATAAAAGAAGGAAATCTAATGACATGGCCTCCTTGTTCACCTGATCTGAACCCCATTGAGAACCTGTGGTCCATCATCAAATGTGAGATTTACAAGGAGGGAAAACAGTACACCTCTCTGAACAGTGTCTGGGAGGCTGTGGTTGCTGCTGCACGCAATGTTGATGGTGAACAGATCAAAACACTGACAGAATCCATGGATGGCTGGCTTTTGAGTGTCCTTGCAAAGAAAGGTGGCTATATTGGTCACTGATTTGTTTTTGTTTTGTTTTTGAATGTCAGAAATGTATATTTGTGAATGTTGAGATGTTATATTGGTTTCACTGGTAATGATAAATAATTGAAATGGGTATATATTTTTTTTTGTTAAGTTGCCTAATAATTATGCACAGTGATAGTCACCTGCACACACAGATATCCCCCTAACATAGCTAAAACTAAAAACAAACTAAAAACTACTTCCAAAAATATTCAGTTTTGATATTAATGAGTTTTTTGGGTTCATTGAGAACATGGTTGTTGTTCAATAATAAAATTAATCCTCAAAAATACAACTTGCCTAATAATTCTGCACTCCCTGTAGTCTGCCCATTCTCCCACCCTTCTAGCACCCCGTGAATATTAAATTTGATCTACGTGAACGGTTTTCTGCATCAGCCAGCCAGATCTGTAGTTCCAGGAGATCCGCTTGACCTTTGGAAATTGCAGGCACCATATGCGCTCGGCCATCCTCCAAAATCTGAGATTCGAAGTTCTACCTCCACTGTGCGAGAGTTAAGTTGCTGAATGTTGGTGTATCTCTATGATTTGCTTCAGTTTGCAAAAGTTTTAAGTACTTCAGCTCATTTAATATTTGGAGCTGCAGGGAGTCCTGGAGCTGGGAACCTGCCTTCTATCTCTCCTGCTGCCTTTCCTGCTGGTTTACCTGCCCCTGCCGGCCCTAATGACATATCCGGAATTCCAAGTGACTCTCAGAGTTCATGGAGTGGCTAGTGGCGCTTGTCTCTCTGATAAAGCTTATATCTGAGCCGTGTAAAACAGAGGAAAAGAGGTGGTCTTCCACAGAAAATAAAGTATGACTGGATGGCTGGGGTCCCAAACAGATCTCCTTTAAACCCCTGCCAGCCCCACAAAATAGCAGATATAGCTGCTTCAAAGTACTGCCACCACCCTCCTGAAGATCGCCCCTGCCCAATACTGGGGTTGAAGTTAGTTTTAACTGATTGCCTAAATTGGGATTATCTAAGTTAACTTGTAACCCTAGCATTCCTTGTTCTTCATCCGCTGTCCCAATGGACTCCTTTGCTGAGGCCCCATTACCCCCAAGGCTTGGCTGAGCCGAGCCTGTTGAGTTAGGAGCCATGCGAGATCCAAAGTCATGGTCAGCCCAATTATACTTGTACTTAGCTCAGTATTTGCCATCCGTGGGTAGAGGACGCTTATTTTTAATACTATGCACTGAATTAAAAGTGTTTAGTGATGGACAGCCCTTACTCTGGGGATCTCGAGGAGAGCGCCACATTGCATACAGGGGATATTGCCAGTGTTTGCCAGTCTTTGAGAACCTCTTTCTGGGTAGCTGGAGACACCTGGGGGCACCCCACCATGCTCCGGCAGCTCAGCGGGGGGACCTAGCATCCTCTTCCGCTAGGAGAGGTGAGTCTGTGCTGTGTCTTATTGGCTCTTGATCAAGTGTTTAAGTGTTTAAAGAGAGGGGTTCCTGTCTTCTGACTTGTGGCCCCAAGGGAGTACTGCTGCTGAGAACCCCCCCTGCTTAGCGTGCCTCCCCAAATGTATGCAGCTTCTTTTCTTCTCCTTCTGGGGGCGAGGAGGGTGTTTTTATCATCCCTCACCATGCGCAACCCTCCCCACCTCTCCCCTGTAACTTTGGTTAGGTAGTTTTGTGCTCTCGCTCGCTCGAAGGTAGGTCGGTTGAAGATCGCAGGCCTCCCATAGCTTTCTGTAGGTCCTCGTCTGTTTTCCAAGAGGCCTCCGCTAGGGCCGTCACACCAATCCTAACTCGGATTAGCCAGCGTGTCTGCTCCTCTGCAACGCTGCTTCCCTCTCTGCGCGTCCCGTGCCTCAGCCGAGGAGCATGCCAGAAGCTCCTGACGTGGCCGGTAATGTCTTGACGTCACAGCTCAACTTGTTGTTTGAGAACCTTCGACAAAGATTTGCTCAAATATTCCCAAATTAAGGCAATATTTGGGCATGTGCTTAAGAGATGCTTATCATCTGTCCTCTCTAGGGCACACCTTGGGCATGCTCAGGCTTGTTATGTAATTTTTGCCATTTTTGGTGACCAATACAGGCTGTGCAGTGTGGAAAAGTGGATATGCCTCAGGGAGGCTGTTTTAACTATTTCATATAACACTTCCTTCCTATAAATTAGATTGGAAAGTATCTTGTCCACAATTTCCTTGCTCTCCTGCTCTCTCCATGCTTGAGATGACTACCATGAAGCAACTTGTAAGTACTTAAATTTAGAGAGCGTCGTAGTTGTTCTATGGAGAGCCTCTTGCCAGGACATTAATTGGGATCCTATTCTAGGATCTCCCCAGGTTCGAAATCCAGCCTCTCTAACAGTAATGGAAAGACTTTCTTTCACATTCAAGTGTTCTCCTGGGCAGGCCCGAACTGGAGCAATCTCTGAATAGTAAGGTATTGCAAAATATTTGCTGAAGATACAGTATTCTCGAAGAGCGGATATGATTTTCTTTAATCTAACTTTTTTTTAAACATAGAGGTGCTGAATTTCTAAAAGAAGTTATCCTGCTCATGCTCTTCCAGCATTGCCAAAAAGAGACACCCTATAGTGAATGCTTAGGAGATGCACTTATTATATAGAAATTCTTGAACCGAAAACTGAAAAGCATATGCATATAGTTGAAAGTTCAGCAATGCCAAGCTGCCCTTCTTTGACTTATTCCTGAGCTTCTTTCAAGAAAGTCTAGGTATTTTGTATCCCAAAATAAAGGTCACTTCCCCCCTGCAGTTTTTTAATCAGTTTATCAGGAAAAATCAATGGTATGCAGCTAAAACAAAAAGTCAGTTTGAGGAGAATCGTCATTTTTAGAAGAATTTTCTCTGCCATATATGTTTAAGGGGATAATCTTCTACTTCCAGATCAATAGATTGGCTTCTTTAGCCACCCCGGTAGTGTTAGTAAGAGTTGATCTCTAGGTATCTTATAGGGTGCTTCAGGTTATGTGTGTAGTCAGATTTCAGCCATAACATGACCTCAGTTTTAGCCTGATTTGTTTGACACCCTGAAAGCTGGCCAAACACCTGAGCTAATGCATAAAGGCTGGTGATTCAGATATGTGGGTTTGCAGTATATCACATATCATCCTCACAGAGAGACAGCTTTATTAAAAGGGACTGTACTGTTAAGGGTAGATTACTGCAATCTAAATGAATTGCCTACACAAATTGTTCAGTTAAAACAGTTTCTTGTATCAAGTGTGAGTTTTTGTACTCACATTGTATGGCTGAAAAACATTGTCGTTCATATCCACTCCACCTTTGTACTTGTAATCAAGTATACAGGTGGGTTTATGAACTTCAGCCATTTGACTGCTGTGACAGGGAAGTGCTCTCATCATGAATTGTAGTGAGCACATACACATCACACCTATCCGAAAACTTGACTGTGAGCAGTTTTTGGAATGCAACGCAGTGCTCTGGGATTTCTGGAGCTGCTTACAAACAAGCTCCTGTTGATGGTTGTGCGTGGTGGTCAGCATCAGATCCTGAAGACTTTGATGTTGAAGGAAGGGCGATCCCCTCTCAAAGCCACCCTTGCCAACAGGGATTGCCTCACATTGACAGATGCCCAAGAAAAGGAACCACCTCTGAAGGAGGAAAAGCCCAAAGTTCAAAAAACACCACAAAGAAGTCCAGAAGGGCTGGAAATGCTGCGAAGATCAACCTGGAGCAAGGAACAAGATAAACTAGCTAGAAACACAATGAACAAACTAGGAGTGTGAACACAAACACACTCAAACCAAGGTCTCACTCCCTGAAGTACTGAAGGGTGACCAGAAACTGGAAAATAACCCAGAGGAAGGGAATGGCCACCATTTTGGATTGAGAAATAACCCACAGGAGAAAAAAAGAAGAGAGACACTACCTTGTATTGGGTAATAAGAACCAAGATGGCACTGCACACACTGAACTCAGAAAACACCAGCGGAAATGCCTCCACATCATCCGCACCCCCCCTCTGAGCTTCCCTCATCTGCCTAACCTCCCACCCTGCAGGTGAGGACACCCAGGAGGCAAGTGTGTATCTTGCGCCGTCCAAGCCGCACAGAGATCAAGGAGTGGCATGTTCAGTGCTGCAGCCAAAACCCAGTTTGCCCAACAGCTCCTGCAGGAATCCTTTGCAGTGACAATTACAATGGCCGTAGTGCCAGCTCCGTACAGCTCACTGAACAGCTCTACTCCTGTGAAGAAAGTGTCCACATAAAGGTTATAACCTTTGTAAAGGAGTGGCTGGACAAGCTCCCATACAATCTTTACTGTGACTCCTAGTTTGGGAGGGCAACCTACAGGATTTGGAGTGGAGTCCTTCACTGAATACACTCTCAAGCTAGTAGAGCTCTCATACAGCATGTACAGCTTGATGCCATTTGCCTGCAATGTACTCGCTGAATCAATCAATCAAACAGCATGTGTAAAGTGCAGCACTGTCATCATATGGGTATCTTGCAGCTGAGGGTGCCTAATCTCTGTCAAATAGCCAGGTTTTAAGTTTCTTTCTGAAGTCTGCCAGGTGGGGTGCTGTTCAGAGGTGGTGGGGTGGTTCCAGGTCTTGGCGGCTATGTAGGAAAAGGAGCGGCTCCTGCAGCAGCTACAACAAATGCAGGGTGTATGTGTGAGGAGAAGAGATAAAGAGTGAAGGTGTCTTAAAGGGAGATGGAAGTTCAGTCAATGGTTGATCTAGGATGGTCCTGGATTGTGTAGAGCTTCATGGGTGAGCGTAACGATCTTGAACAGGAATCTCTTTTGGATGGGTGGCCAGTGGAGGCTTCTGAGGTGGGGAGTGATGTTGGTCCATTTTGGGACGTCTAGAATGAGTCTGGCGGGTGCATTTTGTGTGGTCTAGAGTTTTTTGAGGAGCTGGGTGGAGCTGCGTAGAGAGTATTGCCGTAGTCAAGGCCACTGATGACGAGGGCCTGGGTGATGGTTTTTCTGGTGTTGACTGGGATCCATGTGAATAACCTGTGTGTTGCACTTGCCGCGATCTGCCTGCCGGCTGCAGAGGGTCTGGAGCGCAGCAGCTGTAAAGCAGCAGCCAGCTAGCACAAAACTGTTTGGTGTTCTAGAGTTTCATGTCTGAAGTTTTCTGCCATCGGCTTTTCTCACATTTCTGCGTTTCCGTAGTCTCTTCCTTGGCTTTTCTTTTTTATCCAGGGATATTGGAATTCCATCGAAGCCGCTCCTGCTAATCTCCCAACTTTGTACCTGAGAAAAGAGTTTGGATACACAACAAGAACTGTAAAGTATCACGCTACACACCACATAGCTGTAACACGCACTGCTTTTATGATTTAAATATGCATATACTTATCTAATGTGGTGCCTTTCTTCTGTGACTTCCTAATCAGTTCTTCCTGCTTCTTCATTCAACCTTTTATCTTGCACCTAAAGGAAAATAATCTTGAGAACCTTTTGAGCCCTGATATTACCAATTCTTAGTGAGATAAGCGCCCTGCGCATTTGTTGTTATTGAACATATTTACTTACCTGCTATTGTCGCTCTGATTTTGGGACTTTTTACTTTTGCCAGAAAAGAGAAAATCCTGTGGTTGATTAACAGGATAAATTAGTACTTCTTCTGAATCTGCGAAGACACAGGTACAAATTACTCTCATAGAATTGTCACCCAATAGTACACTTAGAGCTCATTTATGTGCTTGAACAATACTAAATAAGATCTCACTCATCACCTATCAATCAAAAACAAATTCGCTAAACGGAAGGGGTAATTTACACAGGAAGCCAAACAGAACTCCATTGGGCAGCATGTCCATACTAGCACTGTCTTCATGGGGCATACGTCTCTTTCTCTTCCGTACGCTCTTCCCGTGTGTACCCAGATTGGCTTTGACAATGTTGGGTTATCCCTTTGAGGAAGGAAGTTGGGAACAGACTTCATGAACTTCCTATCGCTCTTGCAGAAAATCCAAGGTGAGATCCGATAGAACACCAAGCCTAGACAAAATTTCTGCCAAGTGATATGGAAGAACACAAAGTCACTTTAGCTGATCTGCACACATGATTGGCAACTTGCAAAAGGAAAGACAAGCCCTTACTCTTAGGGTAGACGAGTTACAACATAGAGGAACCCCTGGGACTCATCAGGGGAATGTTTTTCTTTCTGTCACTCTTTCTGGCTCTATGACTCCTTTTGTTTATGTAACTACTCCTCCATCCATTCCTTTGGCACCACCTGAACCGTTCAAAGGGGATCAAAATAACTTTGCTATATTTCTTATTCAGTGCCATCTGCACTTTTTGTGCAAGACCTCTTGAGTCCCTACTGAACAAGCAAAAGTAGCTTTTATTTTGAATCTATTGGATACTGCAGCCACGTGGTCTATCCCATTAGTGGAATGTAACAATACTTTGTTATATAATTATACTGCCTTTAAAACTGAATTAGGGAGACTGACAGACATTCATTCATACAGTTAGTGGATACTGAGTTGTTGAATCTAAAGCAAGGTAATAAGGATCTCATGACATATATCTCTCCCTTTAATAGACTAAGGACAGAGGGAGGATGGCCAGAAGCTAAACACAGTGCCTTGTTTTATAGAGGGCTGAGAGATGAGATAAAATACTTACTGGCCTAAATGGCTGTAGTGATCTTATTGACCTAGTGGTAAAATTAGACCACACATTAAGTGAATGACAAAGAGAGAAAGGTTGTTCTAACAGCGAGTATTAATGTATAAGGAAAGAAAGCCTGAACCTGAAAAACCAATAGAGGAACGAGAGCCAATGCAAATCGGTAGTGTTTGAGGACCTTTGAGTGGTGAGGAGCGACAAAGGTGCTGTGATAACAATCTTTGTTTATATTGCGGAAAATCTGGTCATTTCTTGTGAGATTGTCTTGTGAAATCAAATTAAAGAGCAGATTTAGGAAACTAATGCTCCCTAATCCTCCCAAAGCCTGCTGAGATGAGCTCTTTCGGTAGTTCAGGTCTCATGGTCTCACAAAACATAGCTTTTAATTCTTCTCTGCTGCCTCCCCATCATCTCTTTTTGTATACTCGCATCCTATGGGAGGATAAGTCTACAGAAATACATACTATGATAGACTCTGGTGCTCCTGGGAATTTTATGGATAAGCAGCTAGCTAAGCATCTGGATATTCCTCTCTGTAAAAAAGATTGCATAGACCAAGTTAAAACCATTGATGGTAGTACAATCAAGTTATGTCCTATCACCCATTCTACTAGCAACTTATATCTTATCATGAGGAAATCCCATGTGGAATTCATTAAGTTTGATCTCATTCAGGCTCCTCAGTTACAATCAATACTAGGTATCCCTTAGCTCATGAAACACAATCCAGATATTGATTGGACAAAACACACTGTCACTTTTAAATCTGCCTTTTATAATAAATGTTGTAGGCAGATGAATGTAAACCAAAAAGAGATAATGGTTTCTACTGAAGACCCTATGCCTGTGCTGCCATCCTTTTACCTTGACTTACTAGAGGCAATCAATAGGGTTGAGGCCTCCACTCTCCCCCTTATTGATCCTAAAATTGTCAAATTGACTTAGTACCTGGAGTCCACATTCCGTGTAGTAGGATATATGCTTTGACCGAAAAAGAAAATCTATTTGAGGGAATATCTTGACAAAATGCTTAGTATTGTGTTCATTAGGCCTTCTCATTCTCATTCTCATTAGCCTCTGTTCTTCATACCAAAGACGAAAGTTGGCCTTCATTCTTGTATAGATTATAGGGCCCTCAGTGAGGTTATAATTAAAAATTGATATCCTTTGTCCTTAATACATACATTAGTTGATCAAGTGAAAAACACACAAACCATTACCAAACTTTATTTATGCCCATCAGTCTTTGCAATGTGCCAGCCACATTCCAGTACTTCATTAATGAAGTTCTAAGAGAATACATGGATGTTTGTACCATTGCTTTTATTGATGACATACTTATCTACTCTTCCTCTGTAGCAGAAAATGCAAGACATGTCAGGACCATTTTAGAGAAACTAAAGGATAACAAACTCTGTGAAGTTAGATAAATGTGAATTCCATGTATCTTGCACCTCTTCCCTAGGGTTTATGTTAGCCACAGAGGGAGTAAGCATGGACCCACATAAAAAATCTGTTATCGCCCAGTGGAGGGCTCCTTAGTCAGTCAAAGGGGTGCAAAGTTTCCTCAGTTTTGCCAATTTTTACAGGCGGTTTATTGACAAACTTTCTTCTATGGCTTCTCCCATTACCAAGCTTTTGCATAAGGGAGTAAAATTGACGCTGACCCCAGAAGCAGAACAAGCTTTTCAACAAATTAAGGCTGTTTTTACCAGTACCCCCATACTTAAACTCCCAGACCCTTCTCAACCATTTATTAGTGGTGGGGGACTGTTGTCACAAAAGGACAAGGAGTCTTGATTACTGCACCCTGTCTCATTCTTTTCCAACATATTGAGCCCTGCAGAACAGAATTATTCAGTTGGGGACAAGGAGCTTCTGTCCCTCAACTGAATAATTCTGTCTATAAAAAATGGCTTTTGAGAATGGCAGCATTATCCCTTGGGAGCCTTGCATACTGTCACAGTTGTCACAGATCATAGGAATTTTTAGTTTTTGAAGTCAGGTCATACTTTGTCTAGGAGGAAATTTTGTTGGAGCCTATTTTTTAGTGACTTTGATTTTGTCATCCAGTTCCAAGTGGGTAGAGAACACAAGAAGGTTGAAGCTCTCTCATGTCTGGGGTGTGACACACCCAAAACAACTACTAAACATCCACCCATAATTTCCAAGGAGTGTATTTTGAGGGTCTTGTCTTCTGAAGGATAATTCATTAAGGAAGTGTTGTGGGCTCAACACATCCAAGAGGCAAAACACATGGCACAAAAACATAATGCACACAAGGTACAAGATTTGTTATACATACAGGGTGGTTTATTTATTCCCACTGTTCCACTGCAACAGAAGGCTATAGAGTGGTGCCACTCTCATTTACTCATCCTGTGGGGAAAAAGACTAGAGATCTCCTCAGAAGATATTTCCGGTGGCCCACACTGTCTACGGATACAAAACAATTCATACAAAAGTGTCACATATATGCACAAAGCAAAATTTCACATCAAGCACCTTCAGGGCTATTATTCCTCTACCTTCTCCTCTTGCCCCATGGCACACAACTTCTATGGATTATATCATGGAACTGCCAAAGACAGAGCAGGGGTTTGCTACCTTTTCTGTGGTGGTTGACATGTTGACCAAAATGTCCTATTTCATACCCATGAAAGGCCTACCTGCCTCTAAATACCTGGCCAATGTCTTTTTACAGCACAAAGTACGTTTACATGGTCTACTGTCTATCATTGGTTCAGATTGAGGTTCCCAATTTGTTTCAAAGCTCTGCAGGAATTTGGGTAATATCTTGCAGATTGATATCTGTTTGTCCTCAAGCCACCACCCACAAACAGATAGTCAAACTGAGAGGTTGACCCAGAGCCTTGAGCAATATCTGAAGTGCCAGTTATTTCATTCTTCTGATTAGGATACATTTGTATGGGTTGCTGAATATGCTTTTAACAATGGCATGCACTCTTCTACTATATTCTCCTCTTTCTATAGTCATTATGGCTCTCACCCTTTTTTCTTGCTTTCACACTGCCCTCCCCCTTCGTCTAATCATGCTGCCCAATGGTTAGTGGATCACATACATGACATACAGAAATCCGCTTAAACCAATCTTGACAAAGCTAAAGCAGATATTGCAGATCTCCTTTGTCGCCCTAGTCCTGACTACTCTGTCAGAGACATGGTATAGTTGTCCACCTGCAACATTGCTTTGAAAGGCTCTCAGAAATTCAAACCTCTTTTCATTGGCCCGTATAAAGTTATAAAGAAGATCAATCCTGTCGCTATGAAGCTGGAGTTGCCTGCCACTTTACAAATACAGCCTGTCTTTCATGTATCCTTATTAAAGCCTGTAGCATCTGGTACTTAAAGCCCACTAAACCTTTAACTATAACTCATGCCTTAAGGTAACTATAACTGGCCATGCACAGTATTCTCATCAATAATTTTATTGCAATTTTGCACGGATAATACCAAAGATTCCCTAGAAGATGTCATCAATGATATAATATATGGAGCACCTAGCTGTGCGTGGCAAAGGCGCGAGTTATAGTTACCTTAGGGCGTGAGTTATAGTTACTTCAAATAACTCTAACCGCTAAATTTCTATGGTTTTGTATGAGTACATTTAGAACCTAACTATAATGTCCCTGTAGTCTTTGATTTTTGCAGTGAATTTCTGTGTATCTTTTAGTGTAAAGTAAAATTCATTACTATATGTTAATCCAAACACTACCGGGCACGGCCTTTGGCCGTGCATGTTGGCCACAGGGCCTGCATACAAGCCCTTATAACCACCCGACCTTGCGCTGCATATGCCATTTGGCCGTGCACAATGGGTGTTGATCACAAAGACTGTCAGTGGATCTGTGAGTGGGTGCATGAATGCCTGAGTTGGTCTGAAAGTGGATATACAAGTCTATGAGTGGATCCGAGTTGGTGCATGAGTTCATAAGTGGGTGTGTGAGTGGGCGCATGATTCTCTGAGTGCATGCATGAGTGAATGAATTAACTAATGTATGAATGAGCCTGTGAATGTTGTTTAAATATTTTTTATTTTTATTTGTGATCAATCTCAATTAATCTCAATTAATTGTGAATATTTTGCATGGTGAGTCCACAGTTTTGCTCAAAATATCTACCCAATTGGAGTTCTTTCTGACTTCTTGGGTAAAGTTCCAGCACGTACTTTACAGTACAGCTGCGTAATAGAGCACAAGGAAATGTCACCAGTGACCTTGTGTGCCCTTTGGAAAAATGATTGCTCCTAGTGTTTATCTAGAATTCTGTGATAACATGAAGCCTCCTATAGAGCGGCCAACAAAACTACAAAGATGTAAATCTCCACCAAACCAGGGTCCTTCCTGTTACATGATGTGAGTTCTTCTTTGTTTGTGGCAATGTCCTCTTATTCCTTAGATTTAAGAACACACCACAAAAATCAGCAGAAAATGCACGGGGACCCTTTGGTAAGCTGTCCATCATCCTGGCAAAAGGCGGCAAGACCTTTGCATATTACAAAGATGGATGGTGCAGGCCAACAGGGCGGAGCTTCCAGATGATTTGTGCTTTTGCATACTTATAGCAGTTTAAGGGAAGAGCCATGGACTCTGGCCTCACCAGGAGAGGACAAGAAAGGATCCAGTCATCACAGTCACATACAGATGGCACTCAAATAGATCAACAATGCATTAATCTCCACAAAGGATTTCAGAATGACAGTGAAAACACACTTAGTAGAGGAGGGGCGATTTTACCCATGGGACCTGGTCACCCAGGGCTCGGCCTTCATTCAGTAGGGGCAGGGGGGCTGCACGACATTGCATTCTTTTACTTTTTATACGTACAGATTTGATGTTATTTTATTTTGTAGCAATGTTGGTTGAGGTATTCATTTTAGTGGCATGTTATGGAAAAAGTGGTTTGGTTGCCTTTCTAAAGAATGTTTGTTACAGTTAGGTATTTGAAAAATAATTTTTAATGTTGTTTTTAGTCTTTATTTTATTTTAGTTTTATTCTAAAACTGCACAAAGCTTGGGTTGTTTTACTCTCAACTATAATTATTTGCTTATCAAAGCTTGTTTGCTGAGTTTAGAAAGATAATGTTCTTATTTGTGTCTTCTAACGTACACCTTTGCTCCACTGGTGTTTGGTATGTGAGGAAAATACACATAGAAAGCATTATACAGATGTTTGGGTTTAATTTAAAAGTTGGTGATTATTTAATTCATAACACCAACGTTTAGAGATGGAGTTCTTTTTTTTGTTACTTGGTTTCTTTATTATATCTGTGTAGAATGTGGCATTGTGTTTTTTAAGTGCTAGTGTTTTTGCTGTAAATTAATGTACGTTTTTTATCCTTTTCATGATGGTTATGTAATTAGTAAAGTGTGTTGGTTAATTTGTTTAAAAGTTAATTGGAGTGGTTTTTTTATATTTGAATTTGTTATTCTGTTTAGCCCATATCTGGAAACACACATTAATCAGTGTTTATGGGATAATGTGTGTGTATATATGTATGTGAATATATATGTGTGTGAATATATATATACATATATATATATATATATATATATATATTTATATATACACACACATATACATACATAAATATATATATGGATATATATGTGTATCTATTTATATTTAAATTTAAATATATGTATTTAAGACTCACACTCCAAAAGTCTGTTTATAAATCAAAATTTAATGGCTACTCATTTCGATCTATCAAAAGATCTTCCTCACGGCCTATCCCAAGTAGTGTGCTCCACCACCTTTAAAGAACATGTGAGTCATAATACGTGGACATAAAGAAAATACTATCATCCTGTTTTTGTAATATTCTAAAAAGGAAGAAAGACTTAAAATTTCAACCAATTAGTATGAACTTAACCCTTATTGATTTCACATACATTGCGACATAATTTAACAGAAAGTGTGTGTTATTACAAAAAGTATATTCAAAAGAATCATTTTAATAACAAAACTATCCCATATTGAACACCCAGTGGCTGATATATAGCTGGAAAATCTTTAAAAAAAACACCCAATGTAAAACCCGAAAGAAAAAGAAAAAACAAAAGGCATGCATACTCCATACAATCAAATTGGAACAGTTATGATAGGTAAGTAATTGGATGGAAAACAGCAGACCAACAAAACCATAATCTAAAAATCTTTCCTGCACATGGCATAAATGAAGAAGGGGAGCCACAGCCGGTGTGAAGACTCAACCCATATAGATAAACAGTTCTTCATCCAAATTTAGCCCCCCAAGGGCCCTACTGTTGAAACGGACAATATACTCAGATTACATTACACAAAGTCCATTTTTCCTGTCGCCTCCTCTTGCTGTCACAATCACCCTGTCAATGTCAAAAAAAGACAGCCTGTCACAATCTTGGGAATTCTTCATATAATGTCTCGCAACTGGATAACTTTGATCACCTTTTCTAACTGCTCTCAAATGTTCTAAGATCCGCTTCTTGAAAGGAAAGATGATGCTACCCACATAACAAAGACCTCAGGGGCAAGACAGCACATAACACAAAAATCACTGCTGCATGTGATGAATTTATTGATCTTTCTCACTTTACCATTTGGTAACACAAAGTATTTAAATTTCTTGCTACCTTTGCATGTCTTACATTTTCCACACCTATGGAAGCCATTATGTTCTGACAATCAGCTCATATGTTTCGTGCTCATGTAGCTGTGAACTAGAATGCACAGTTTTCTGTCAAAAATGTTACTGCAAATATTACATTGATATTATCAATGATGTTATCAAGTTGTCATGAGTGCCATCATTTTTGAGGTAATTAGCAGTGCATTGCGAGGGCGCGATTTATAGTTGCCTTAGGGCACGAGTTATAGTTACTTGAGATAACTTTAACTATAACTGGTGAATTTCTATGGTTTTGTACGTTTAAAATGTGTGCCTAACTATCACATTCCTGTAACCATTGTTTTTTTCAGTGTATTTCTATGCTTTTCAAAATTCTATTTCCTAACTATAATGTCCCTGTATCCTTAGTTTTTTTCAGCGAATTTCTCTGTTTTTTTAATGTATAGTAATTTTCATTACTATGCGTTCATCTAACCACTGTCACACACGGCCTTCCGCTGTGCACAACAGAGGTTAGCCACAGGGGTTGGCTGCTGCAGACCAACCCCCCATAAGCACACAACCTTGCACCGTACATGGCCTGTCCCCGTGTGCAGCGGACGTTGCCCACAAGACCTGGCCTGCAGCCAGACCCTGCGGCCAATCCCCCTAACCACCCAACCCCAATCTGTGCACAGTCCTCTGGGCGTGTGCAACGGGAGTTGGCTACAGCCTCTCTGGGTGTGAGAGAAGGTGTGAGAGGGTGTATCTGAGGGTGGGTTTGACTGTGTGAGTGTCTACCTGGGTGTGAGAGTGCATGCATCAGTGTTTTAGTGGGTTCATCAGTGGATCTGTGAGAGTCCAAATGGGTGTGCGAGTGTCTGAGTGAATCTGTGAGTGGGTGCATGAGGGTCTGACTGGGACTGTGGGTTGTTGCACGAGGGACTGAGTAGGTCTGTGAGTGAGTGTCTGAGTGGGTCTATGAGTAGGTGTGTAGGTGGGTATGTGAGTGGGAGAAAGAGATTGAAAGCGAGAGAGAGAAAGCGAGAGAGAGTGCGAGGGAGAGAGATGGAGAGATTTTGTAGGCTTTGATGGATGATATTTTTAGAATTAAATATTTTTCCACAAACTAAAAAGAAAAATGTTTGTCTATTGAAAACAGTAGGGTTACTTTTAGTATGCGCCTTAAACATTTACACTTCAAAATAAAAAAGTAGGGAAATGACCATGGATACACCTGGACTTGAACTCTCAATGTGAAGGTCTGTGACTTTCACACTTGAGTTACTCATTTTTAAAACAAATCTTTTTTTAGTCCTTTATGGGCTATCTGGGACCACAGTGGGAGCCTCAAGGCCTCCGCACAGTCCCTATTGATACTTTTTATTCATTTATTTTATTATACGCCCTTTACAGGCTACCTGGGACCACAGGGGGAACCTCAAGGCCTCCTCCACGGTCCCTGACAATTTTTTTAAATTTTATTGTTGCTCTTTACGGGCTACCTGACACCATGGGGGCAGTATCAACAAGGCCTCCCATGTGGTCCCTGACAATTTTAAAAAAAGTTTATTTTGTGCCTTTTTAGGACTACCTGGGACCACGGGGGAGCCTCAAGGCCTCCCCTATGGTCCATTGCTCCAGCAAGCAGGCAGCTGCTTTTAATAGCAGCTGCCTGCTTGCAGAAGCAAAGGTTTAATCTCTGTTCCCTGCATGCATACCATTGTCAGAAAGCAGAGTGTTTGCTGTGACCTGGCTGCAGCTTCAAATCTGTAGCCAAGCCACAGCAAAAAGCTATGCCCCTGGGGTGGACTTTGCGGGACAAAGTAGGAGCTGGCCCTGGGGGGTGGTGGTCCCCAGGGCCATCAGTTGCTCCTTGAGGGGGGACACATTGCCCCCTCCACTGTGGAAATAGCCCAGAGAAGGTGGTGGTGCCCAGGCCTGCAGAGGGTCTGAAACAGAACCCCTTCACTTTTCTAACTCTTTGCCCTGGGGAGGTGGTAGTCACCAGAGCAGTGGGAGGTGCCAACCTGTCATTATTGAATTAAAAAAGCTCCAGCCCTGGGGCCCCATTAGTCACCGGGGCAGCAGGGGGCTGGGTGGCCCCCCTGCATGTTAATTACTTAAAGCCCCAGGGAGGTGGTGGTCCCTGGGGTAGTGGTTGAAGTTGACGGGCCTCCCTCGCCTCCAAACACAATTTTGGCCTGAGGAGGTGGTGGTCCCCGGGGGTGCCATGCTGCCCCTGCACATTTACCAAAATTGCCCCTGGGAGGTGGTGGCCCCCTGGGCTTATTAAAGCCCAGGAGGGGGGAACCCGTGTACCCTCTCCTTTATTAAGCCCCAGATGCCTCCGGGACCTGGCCCATCTGGGAGCAAAAAAATAACGGGAGAACAAGTTTTTTTAAAAAAATCTCTGAAAAATCCACTGGTCCATCTGTGGATTTTTCCAATGTTTAAAAAAAAAATCTTTTTAGCCCTGAGATGGTACCCCAGGGACCTGCGCACCAGGACTAAGGTGTCAAGCAGAGGCCCAGTATGGCTGCCAGCACTTCATTGTAGAAGTGCTGGCAGCCAATCAGATATCAGCTTGGGGACTGTTGGATTCATGGAGGATATGTGTCTATATATATCTATATATTTTGGACCTTATTTTCTCAAAACTACTAAACAAATTTTCACCAAACGACAAAATGCATGATCTGCGGATCGTGCCAAATTTTGTGTAATTCCATTTGGTGGTTCAGGCTGTAGTCATGTCTACAGGTCCTATGGAAAAATGAATGGGAAAACTTGTTTTTGGACCCCCCTTTTTCTCAGCCCTCACTTGGCAGATCACCTCAAAACGTTTAAAACAGAAGCTGAACTGACCAAAGTATAAGATTTGAAAATTACTTGAAGATTCATCATGCGGCGCCAAGGTTATTGGCAAAATTAAAAACGCTCCGTCCATAGAAACTAGGTTCTAACTATAGCTACCTAGTGGTGAACGGCACTATTTATATATATGTATATATATATATATATATATATATATACACGATATATATATACATACATATATATAATTTTTCACTAAAGATAACAAAGGTTACAGGGATGTTATAGTTAGGCTGACAATTCATGTGAACAAAACCAGTGAAATTCAGCAGTTATAGTTATCTCAGCTAACTATAACCTGCACCCCCATGATGCACTGCTTATGACCTCACATATTGCATCACTCATGACATGGTCAGTGACATCACTCATGACATCTCGGGTGACATCCAGTGAGTGTAAGTGTGAGAAAGGGCCTCTTTTGACATGTTAGCCCCCTACTTTTTGCCTGGAAAAAGACGTGGTTTAAAACTGTAGGTGGTCTGGGCCTCTGCTACACAGGCTCCAAGGGCCAGATCACATTTCCCAAAACTGTACTATGTTTGGCACTTCAGCTACCTATGTACGTCCTTAGTAAATGGTACCCCTTGTACCTAGGGCATGGGTACTGAAGAGTGCCCCCCAGAGCTTCAACACCAGTTGTGCCACACTGAGACTCATGCAGACTGCCCTTGCAAGTGCATGACAAGGTGAACCTAAAAGTTGCAAATTCAATGTGGCACTCACCCAGAGTCCCATATCCACTAACACTGCACGCCATATAGTTAAGCAACCCCTCTGGCAGGCCTTACAGACCTAAGGCATGGTGCATTACAATGCATGTGAGGGTATATGTGTGCATGAACAGAGATGCCCCTACTGTGTCTTTGCAAAACCTTAAGACATAGTAAATTTGCAGGGAAGCCATAGAAAATAATGTGCTGGACATTACGAGTTCCCCAGCAACATGATGACCTCTCTGAATAATGGGTTGTTTGGTATCAAACAACTCAGAATAATAAACCCACACTGATGTCAGTGTTGGATTTATTGTAAAATGTACCACCCCTTGCAAAACCTAACAGCCATGGCATGGTTGCTGACTAGTCTTAGCCAGCCTGCTACCACTAGACAGAAGTCTGGGGTGAGATCCTCTGCTCTCAGGAGGTAGAACACTAAGCCTTTCCTAGGTGGAGGTGTTACACCTCCTCCCCTAGGCAGACACTCCACACTAACAGTCAGCTTCAAAGGCTTTACTGCTTTTGAAACTTGGCCCTGCCACTGGTCATAGCAGCAGATGGCTGCCCAATGGTTTTATCCTACTTTGAGTGGGAAACCAACAGGAAACTCAGCCAGAGTAGGAGGAGTGCCCCCGCCCCTAGCCTACACCACCACTCAGATGTGGCAGGCAAGGTGACCACTCCATTTAATTTTCCTCCATCTTGGATCACAGGAAAATAGCCAATCAGGGTTAGGGATGTGACCCCTTCCAACAGGAAGTGGTCACCAGTGGGTATAGCCACCCTAATATAGGTGGCCCATTGGCCACTACTAGGCTCTCCCCTAATGGCCACTAAATGCAGTATTTAGTGGGCATCCCTAGACCTCCAGTTCAGATTTGATGGACACAAGAAGACCAGTGACAAAGAAGATCTGAGACATGAGGACAGAAGTCCTGCTGCAAGAAGAAAAAGGCAGCAAACCCTGCCTGCTGCTCTCAGGACTCGACAGTCACTGCTGAGGGGTCGACTGGACATTGAGGGACTCTAAGAAACCCTGGAGGACCTCCAGCCTTCTGGAAATTGCCAAGAACTTCCCTCTGAGTCCAGTTCACTGACTGGCCGCTGACCAACAAACCGGACAGAGCAGGCTGACTAAAATCCATCCAACAGACCAGAAGGACAAAGCCTACCAATATGCCTTGTTTGGTGGCACTGGGCTGAAGATGTGCTAATACCTTGGGCATTGGACTCCCAATGTTGGACACCCAGAAAGAAAGTCCACTCTGTAGTCTCAAAATCCCAGAAGTAAGCACCAATCAACGGTCCTCCGCTCACCAACGAATCAACCCCCAGGGTGGCCGTGAGGACCTGAAATCCACTCTCCAATTGACCTGCTCCTGGCTCCAAGGACCCTAAGATGCAAAACTCTTGGCTGACTTGAAAACGCTGTACCTAGTCTCCCTCACCCCTGCATCAACAAACCAGCTGTGCTTTGGGGGTCCCTATATCCTTGTGACTTCTCGACTCCAAGGGGATACACCGGACTTATCTTTAAGTCCTTCTGTGCAGAGTGTTTCCAAGTGCCTCATTCTCCTTTGTGAGCCAACTCCAAGACTTTCAGCCAATGCTCCTGTTTGAACCGGGAATCATCCAAACTTCCCCGGCTCGCCCAGAGGACATCTCAATGGCCTCAGCCTAAAAATAGACATTGAGCGCAGTGCCTGATTTTATATGCATTTTTTTTCCCATTCAATCCTATGGTGCGTAATTACCCACAAAAAGCATATATTTTCTAAAGTTTAAAAAATCATAACAAAAGAAGTACTTACCATATATTAATGATCTTGGTCTTAAAACATTTAAAAATCTGAAGTATGTTTGTAAATTGGTCTTGGGTTTTTCTTCTGAGTGTGTGTCCACATTTATTGATATTGTGATTACAACAAATGCTTAGCACATCTCCAAAATAAGCCTAACTGTTCGCCTACACTATCACAAAAACAGAGCATTAGGTAGTCTGCTTTTTGCCACTGGATCCAAGGTGGGTTTATATATATTTTACTTATGTAAAATTGTTGGTTTAACAAATTATTTATTTTTGATTGAATGTTGGTGTGATGCTATTTTTTATTCATATGCTTATTAGTTTAATGTAATGTAATGTAAAAACATATTTTCAAATATTTTAAAATGTTATTTAGCAGTTTGCAGTGTTTTAAATTGTACTTTAGTGGATTTTTATCAATTTATAGTCATTGATAGTTTGGTTGTTGCTACTTATATTATTTATATTTGTGCAGTGTTCCATATATTTAACATAGTCATGGAAGTGTATATTTCTTTATTTTTATTTTCATTATTTGGGTATTTTAGATATTTTAATGCCAATATTTTAATAGTCAATATATTTGTTTTATTTTTTTGGGTTAAGTATAGGAAGACAATGTTTTGGTGATGGATATTTTTGCAGAAGTTTCAGTATTTCACAGTTGTTGGTCACGATATTGTGTGACTGCATGCAATTGAGCTGTTGCAGTGACAACTCTGCTGAAGGCATAGAGAACTATGCCTTCCTGGCAAGGATCTCTAAATATGGCAGTAAGTCTTCTGCAAGAGCACCCAGGTAGATTCCTCTACTGCCATGGCAGATCCATGGACCAGCTGCCAAAATCTAAGTCCTTTTGCTACTACTACCATGTGTTTCATAATACCTTGACTCCAATCCACATCAGGGCAGACTGACAGTTGGGCTTTGTGCATACTTTGCAGACAGCCTGTACACAGGGAGGGTGGAGGTGTTACAGAGGTAGATCTACATATTGTATGTTCTTCCTGGGCTGAGAGAAGGGAGAGGCGGGGCCACTCCTGCATTTGTAAAGGCTGTGCCCTGGCCTCACACAAAGGGCTTGTTTGCCCCCAACTATCGTCTGGAGCTGGAGGAGAGAGGGGACACTCCTAGAATCAGCTGGGACTGGTTGGAACCTCTTCTCCCCCTCTTTGTGAAAGCTTGTGCAAAACTGAGTATAAGCACAGGGGGTTACCCCATGTTAGGAGAGACGAGAGTCCTGCTTGTTTGAACTTAACACAAGATGCTGCTGGAGGGACTCACAAGGAACCGCCTTGGACAGCTGCTGTTGTGCTGACCTGTGACCTGCTGGGTCACTAGGAGAAACTGCCTCTGCTTGCAAAATTTTGTGCTGACCAGTTTGCATGGGCCCTGCCACCCTGTGCTTCCTTTCACCATCTCCATGGGATGGGTGGTGTGCCCCCGTTTCCCTGCCATCTTTTCTCAGCGTTGACGTGGTGCCAGGGGAGCTCTGTATTATGGAAAAAGAAAGCACGGTGAAATGATGATGAAATAAGTCCGCTTATCTTCAGTTTATTTAAGATAAATGTACGTGAAACACCCCAGCCAACAGACGTGCTCTTGGTAGCTCCCTCTTCTCTCAACCGTCCGATCACCCTTAGTTACCGTCACAAGGTTCCTGTGACGTACATTCTACGCACAGACATTCTACGCACAGAATGCCACACATCTCCCTCCCTTCATCAACAAAAGAAGAAATGCAACATTAACAACAGTTAAGAACACCTAAGTAAAATGACAACATCTAAACTTATAAGAACTCATAAAATAAAGCGGCATAAATACTAAACAAAGTCATCTAGAATTTTAGGGCGTTTGATAATTCTTGAAGATTTCTTTGGTATAAAGTGATTGTCATCATCATCGTCCCTTTCCTCTACACCATCTCCCTCAAATTTACTTTCTCCACTTGCAGTTTTTACTTTGACCACTCTCCCAATATTCCACATTTTGTGATCTTCAGTCCTTACAGCATTTCCAAGAACTGTCATAACTTTGAGGGGAATAGAAAACTTTGAATGTTCCCTTGAAAGACCTAAGCGAGGATTTTTTACTCTGACAAAATCACCTACTCGAATCACCACTTTCTTTACTGCTTTCCGCTTATCAAACCTGATCTTTCTTTCAGAAACTTTCTTAAGTTCATTCAAACATTTCTGCTTATCATTACATAGAGTTTCGGATTTTGAACCAACTTTGTCATTTACCCACGAAGGACCCACCAACGTGTTAGGTTTTCTCCTTCTGAACAACTCAAAAGGTGAAAAGCCCGTAATAGAATGAGGGGTCAACCAATAATTCCTGATCTTACATGACACTTCCTCTTTCCAACATTTATTATTTGCTAAAGCCATTTGAATAGTTTCCTTTATTACTCTATTTAATCTCTCCACCATACCATTGGTCTCGGGATGGTAAAGAGAAGCCTTCTTATGTCTAATGCCCCTGTCACTCAGAAAGCATTCCATGTCTTGTGAGACCAATTGTACACCATTATCTGTGAGTATAGAGGATGGAAACCCTTCTCTGTCAAAAACATCATTGAGAAAACCTATCACGTCACGTGTTTCCACGGAGGTAGTAATCTTACTGACAAGTTAAAGTCTTGTCAGCCTTGGAACACTCTGCACACTCCCTAACACATCTTTCAATTAATACATCCATACCTGGCCACCAATACATGAGCCTCAACCTTTCTTTTGTTTCAGAAATGCCAGGATGGCTCTAATGGGCTATAGAGATTAACTCATCTCTCAACTTCTTTGGTGGAACAAGCCTAGTTCCTCTCAGTATGAGATCACCATGAGATGACAACTCATCTCTCACTCTCCAGAATCCGCATAATTGCTGATCATTCTTTTCAGTACCATCCCAACCATTTCTGATTTTTTTAAGAACTTTCTGCAAAACTTCATCACTGATTAACTCCATCACCCACTCACTCTCTTTAATTATACCATCTCTGATCACACATACATCAAAATCATCACTACCATACATAGAAACGTCTTCAGTTTTCAAAATATCACTTACTAACCTTGAACAACAATCTGCAATGTTGTTTTCAACTCCGGGTATGTACTGAACACCAAATGTGAATTCCTGCAAAGCTACTACCCACTTTCTGATTCTACCAGATACGGCATCTAAACCCTTTTTTTCAAAGATCTCTTTTAACGGTTTATGATCCGTTCTTACTAAAAATTTGCTACACCATACAAACTTTCTTAGCTTATTCACCTCCCAAAACACAGATAACGCTTCCTTTTCAATAACAGAATAGTTTAATTCTGCTCCCTTCAAGCACATCGATATGAAGAGTATTGTTCTCTCAACTCCATTATGCGTTTGTATTAAAACTGCCCCAAGGCCCTTGGCACTAGCATCAGACATTATCACTGTATCATGACCAGGTTCAAAGCTTTGTAAACTAGAGGCAAATTTCAAACTTTGTTTCATTAATACAAACTCCTTTTCACACTCACTACTCCATTTAAAGGTGACACCCTTCCTCACTAATTCCCTCATAAATTTAGTTTTGTCAGCAAAATGGTCTACAAATTTACTATAAAACTCCGCCATGGCAAGAAATTTTACCACCTCGTCTTTTGGGGATGGACTGGAGAGGTTAACAATTGTGTCTACCAAATATTTCTTGGGTTCAATACCCTTAGAAGAAATCTTGTGTCCAAGATAGTCAATTTCATCAAGGTTAAATTTAAATTTTTGTGCTTTTAAGGTCAGATCACTCTCTTCCAGTTTCTGAAGGACTCTACGTACCCTTTCATTATGTTCTTTTCCATCCCTACCATATACTAGAATATCGTCTTGATATATCTTGATTCCTTGTGGTCCTTCTAGCACTCTTTCCATGGCACGTTGAAACACAGCTGCGGCTGAAGCCAGGCCAAAGGGCATGCGGATAAACTTGTAGATACCAAAAGGAGTGATGAATGCTGTTAAATTTTGAGAGTCTTTATGTAAAGTAATTTGGTGGTAGGCAGAAGTTAAGTCTACAGAAGCGAAGCATTTCGCATTTCCTAATAAAGATAGCATTTCATTAATGTTGGGCAAAGGGTAATGAACCACCACTACACATTTGTTTAATTCTCTCAAGTCAATGCATAGTCTTGGTTCACCATTGGCTTTTACAGCCATAACTACTGGGGCCAACCATTCAGTGGCTTCCACTTCTTCGATTATGCCGTTATGTTTTAACTTATCTAATTCTGCTCTCATTTTCTCCTTGACCATTAAAGGTACACCTCTTACTTTACTGACCACTGGGGTGACATCTTTCTTCATCTTAATTTTATGCACATAACCTTTCATACATCCGAGTTTGTTTTGAAAAAGATCTGGGAATTCTTGCTCATACGATGGTCTCAAGCTGTTAGTAGTGGTTTCAAAACACTCTTCATCTTTTACAGTATCAATACACTCGTCATCTTTCAATCTTACGGAAGGACATTCATTAGGATCAAGATACACTCTTAAATCCCTCTGGTGAAGCCAGCTAATGAGGGAATATCCTCTTATAGAAACATAGATTTTCCTAGCTGTAAACCTATTTTTGAATTGAATGGAGCCAATAAAGTAACCTACTAACTTAATTGGTTTTCTGCCATAACCTTTGGGCGAAATGTCATGTTTGAAAAGTTTTACTGAAGCTCTAAGGTGTTTTTCAAATAAATCCCTAGGAATAAGCGCAATCTTTGCTCCAGAGTCAAACATCATGGGAATATGCACTCCCTCAACTTGTACTATTTCTATTGGGCCACTGATAGCATTTTTGACCTGTTAAAAAAATTCCTCAGAAAAGTCATCATCCTCTAAAGTTATTTCCTAAACTCTTTTTTTTTATATATATCTGCACTCCTGCAGCAAGAGGTCATATGCCCTTTCCTACCACAAATCTTACAAAAGGCTTTCCAACCAACACAACCCTTGAAGTTAGCATAATGACCAATATCTCCACACCTATAACACCTTCCTTGGAAATTTTCCTTTTCCTTGTTGACCTTCGAATTCTCCTCCACCATTTTCTGAGGTTTCACTTTCTCTTGTGAATTCTTCCCTTGACTAACAAGGTGTACATCACGCCCTTTCTCAGTAAAATTTGTCCTCTTAACTTCTTCAAGACAGGCTGAACTACGTTCATGCATTTTAGCAATTACAATTACTTCACTAAGAGAAGGTTTGTCTTTGTTCCAAAAGGATTCACTTATCAATGCTACAGCCTAACATGATCTGATCCCTTAACCTTTCTTCCTTATTACCTCCAAAACTACATGACGAAGCCAGTTTCCTTAGGACAGTGATGTACTCCTCAACAGATTCACCTGAGTGTTGAACCATTTTCCCAAAGTGATACCTCTCCAAGACTGTGGACTCTTTAGGTAAATAATGCAAGTCAAGTTTCTTGACACAAATCTCAAAATCATTGAGCTCGCCCGCATCTTCAACAGAAAGTTCAGGAAGGTTCTCCAAAACTTCCTGACCTTCAGACCCTAAAACAGTGTAACAAAAGTGACATTTTCCGTTCAGCACTCAACGATGTGCCACAAACCCTTGCATAATGTGCAAATACACATTTCCATTTCTTCCACGGAATCTGTGGTTCACCAGCAGAAGGTAAGAGAAATGGAGGACAGGTCACGTTCTGCATAATGAATAAAATATGTTAATAAAATAATGTGGAGATACAGCGTAAGGAATTGGAAGTGTGCCCGTCACTGAAGTGAAGGCACTCCAAACAAGCTGAGACGATGAAGTGAAGACACTCTAAACAAGCTGAGAATGATGTGGAGAAACGTTGTGTGGAGATAGACTGTAAGGATGTGAAAGTGTGCCCGTCACTGAAGTAAAGGCACTCTAAATGAGCTGAGAAGATATAGTACGTCGTATGTTTCTCTCCATTCAGTTTAAGGTAAGTTCTCATTTGAGAAGGTATTTGTTAACTCAGGGTGCGCGCTGATACAAAGCCTCCTGTACTGGGTTGCTTGGCAACAGGAAGTAGGCGCTGAAGGACACGCACCGGAACTTCCTATATGTTCGTGCTGAGTTGCTTGGCAACAGCAAAGACGCGTTGGTGAGCACACACAGATGGCAACTGTAAAGCCGGAACTTCCTATATGTTCGTGCTGAGTTGCTTGGCAACAGTAAAGACGCATTGGTGAACATGCACAGATGGCAACTGTAAAGACGCGCTGCAGTTTCACGAAGATGAACAGTTCAGCAGAATAACGTGTTTATCCTCTAATGACAGTAAAAACAGCTGCGCAGAAAGTTAGCCAAATACATACAAGATGAGTTGGGGTGTTCACGCCTCACAGATATCCTGGCAGGGATTCCGATGGGTTCTTCTAACTCGTCACCAGTGAAATGAAGATGAAATAAGTCCTCTTCGTAGTTAAAACCTCTTCATTTTATTTAAGATAAATGTACATGAAACACCCCAGTCAACACACGTGCTCTCGGTACCTCCCTCTTCTCTCAACCGTCCGATCACCCTTAGTTACCGTCACAAGGTTCCTGTGACGTACATTCTACGCACAGACATTCTACGCTCAGAATGCCACACACGTCCTGAGTGCTTCCCTTGTTGCTGGCCAATGTGTTCCGAGTGCTTTAGGGGGGAATATTGAAAGCGCGGCCTAACTGCTTTATTCCATGCTGTTTTGTTGCCCTAGCATCACAGATACAACCCGGGGCGGGTCTAGCACGTCCGATTGTGTTTCGTGAGGGGGCACCCCATGAGCAGGATGCAGGGAGGCAAGGGTAAGTCCCTCTTCCCCGGTCGCTGCTAGAGTAGCGTGAATGTTCCAAATGTGCTGGAAGTTCACTTATCTTTCTTGCCCCTGCAAGAGCTTGTTGTGGCCTCCCGGGGCCATTAGGGCAATTTGTGCCCCTTTGTGGCATTTATCTCTGTGTGTGGAGAGGCCTCCCCAGAGGATAGGAGGGGTGCATGCCACCCCGCTCCCTCACCCGTGTTCAGAAGGCTTGCTGGGCAGGAGGGAGACTTCAATGGAGGCCCCATCCCTGCAAAATTGGTTTCGGGATCCCCCTGTGTGCTAAAGGAGCGCGGCAGTCCCCTCGTGTGGCCCCAGGGACTTGGCCTATAAGAAGGTAAGGAATGCTTCATGGTTCTGGGCATTCCTGAGGATTTAATGACATTTGCACAGTGTATGTTTACTGTACATTTCATGATACTGTTTTGACATTGTTGGTAACATGTGTTTTAAATGATATGTGCAACCCTGATGTTATGGTGATTTTTGCGCAATGTGATTTCTACCGTGTACATTCATGATACTGTTTGACCTTTTCAGTGACATGTGTTTTCCATGATATGTGCATCCCTAGAGATATTGTTTTCCTGACTACTGCTTATGTTGCGGAATAACCGGTAACCCATGTGTTTCATGTGACTACTGCTGGCTTTAGCAAAGTAATGTGTAATGTTCTGACAACTGCTTGAATAGCAGGGTATTACTGACATGTTGTGTTTGGTCTAATGATGTTGTGTACAGTACAGTTTATTTTTATATAACTTGGTGTTGTGTTACCTTTGTGGTGAGGATAGTGTGTCATGTGTGTTGTGTGTGCTATGCAATCGCTTTACACATTGCCTCTGGGATAGGCCTGACTGATGATGCCAAGTTACCAATGGGGTGAGCAGGGGTTATCTTGGGTGTGTAAGTCCCTCTCCCTCCTGCCTAGAGTGGGTGGGTTCTGCTTGGCTCAGGTGCATACCCACCAGAAACCCCATTTCTAACACAGATAAAACACACTTTTACAACAACAGTTGTTGGAACTAGTCTGCACCAGCCTAGATGACAAGAATTAACTGTGCAACCAACTCCAATGTGCAAAGGCTGATAGTCATGGAGTGGGCTGTACAAACTGCATTGTCCATGGTGTGATGTGTTTGTTGAGCATTGTGGTGGGGGAGGGAGAGGTAGCCACTGTCATTTATTGAGAGGAATGGTCAACGTTGCTCAGATTAGTGTGCAGCTCCGCAAGGAGGGCCTCCCACCTGACCTCAATGGGGTATATGCGCAGGCTCTTAACATCCTATGCCATGCATATTTAAATTTCTAGTCAAGCAACTGCCCTTTTGATAACCTGGTGTTCATCGTCTCTTACTCTAGTTTGCAGACGAGAACCGTCCTACCCTAGCAAGATCAATTTGCCATGCTCTAACTTTGACAAGCAGTAGTTCCATGGCACTGTTGGCTGCTAATGTTTATGATATAACTTAAAGTCAACTATTGCTTTATTTTGAAGCTCACACTTTTAAATAAGTGATTGAAAACTATTGAAAGTTCTCAGAGGGTTGTCAATGTAAAACCCCAGAAACTTAGAGCAAGACTTTTTGGGGTACTTGTATGGGGGTTGCTGCATGTCTGGCAGCCCCCACAAAACCCAGTAAAGTTATTGGTGGAGCCTTGCACTGCAGAGGACATGACAGATTCTGAAAATGTAAATTTCACCAGTGCTCCAGATGGTTTGAGGTGCTCCATGTGCTGAGACATGTGTATTTGATTAGTAGCCTCATGCCACAATCATGGCTTTTTTGTCCTCTTTTTCAAGGGTACCCAGATGCTAGTTGGGGCATCCACAGCATGTATTTTTGTTAGGGGCCATGAGAGAGCTAGCTGCTCCCAGTGCACAGCTCAGTTGTATGCAGAGGGAGCAGCTTCACTTCTTAACAGCCCACAGCTGTGGGTATGTTCCTGCTACGTGCCTCTTCCTCAGTACACAGGGTGTGGGAGGTGGCCTATCACTATGCCTCTAGGCTCTGGCCTCCCCAAGGACAAGTCTTACTTGAGCGTGGTGTCACTTAGACCTCCTTGTCCTAAGGAACTGGAGACCTTGGGGACACCAGAGACCTATGAGTGCAGTAGCACTCATTTAGGTATGTGTGTTGTCTGCATCAGTACCTGAGAACTGTGGGCCACTGGGAACAAATACCTCAATGCATAGGGGTCCCAACACATGTCCCGTCCCATCCTCCACACCTCTTTTCTTCTCTGGCCCCCAGGACCCTTGTCCCTCCCTGGGGGAATCCAGGAAGTCCTAGAAGGGCACTATGTGCATCCCAGTCAGACTCAGTCCCCTTGGAGGACCACACTTTACCATATGTGTTCTTGATCCCTATTAGGCCAAGTTGGATGGTGGAGGTCTGGAGGCCAGGAGGCCTCTAAAGGCCAGGTTTACAAGTCCCTAGCCATAGCACCTTCTTGCACCACTTTAGCGTAATTGTTTTGTACACTAATTTGGCTAAGCAAGGCAAAAATTGCTGTGCCATATTTACAAAGTGGCGCAATGCAGGCATTGCGACAGTTTGTAACCCCTTGCGCCACAGTATGCCTGTACCAGGCATAATTTATGCAAGGGGGGCATTTCGGCGTTAGACCCGCAAAAATGACGCAAAGAAATCTACAAGCTTTCATTGCACCAATTTTTGGCGTAATTTTTAACGTCTGCTCAAAGAGGTGTTAAAAGAATGCCCTCATTGAAGTTAATGTGCCTTCTTGCACTTTGCTGCACTAGCGTCAACATTTTTGATGCTAGATCAGCAAAGCACCACAATAGCATGAAACATTTTGATGCTGTTGGCCTAACGTGCGCCATAGTGCGCCATATTGTCAATATGGCGCACCCATGTTGTTTGGGGGTGGGGGCGCAAGAAATCTGGCCCATCAGTATTGATGCGCCAGATTTTTGTAAATCTGGGCCTAAGTTTTCATATTCTTCTGAGTGCTTGTTTAATTTTTGTGACTGCCTTTCTAACTCAGAACCTGACCTATCCTCTGTCCAGCGCCTGGTGATATCTTGGAGTGACTTCCAGCGACACCACCCAGTCCTCAAGGCACAATACTCTGCATGTCTGCAATCTTCAGGTCCCATTACCTCTATGGCTTTTTGAACGGCACCCATTTGTTAGCAGAAGTTAAGAGGTTACCCTCTGATGAGAGACATACACCCTAAGGCCCACATAAGTCCCATGGAACTCATTCTCATCAGGGTCCCCAAAAGGTCCAGTCTCTACTGTCTCATAGAGGGTGTGAGGTGGCCATTGCCACTGACCCTGGAGAGTTGAAACCACAAAGTCCCATCCCACCCACTCCGTAATGCTCTAGCACTCCAAACAGGGGTACAGTCTTCTTCAAGTTTCTGCAAAATTCACCATCTTGCTTTTTCTGTTTCCTGTACAGACGTTTTTAAATGAGGGGTGGTAAGATCCAGAAGGTAGGCACCTCTGTTCAATCATAGGATAATACATCATACCACCACTCAATCACAATCTCCTGCACTGCATTTTTTAACATTCCAAAACAGCAGCTTGAAGCAATCTATTAAAAGGCCTATCTGAGAACGTGACACTGCACCCTTAACTGCCAAAACAGCCTGGTCCCTTCCCACCAAAACGTCAAACAAAAACCCGTCCTGTGGTTTGCTACAGAGTTGCCCTACTTGGTTCTACTTGGAATGAGCCCTTCCAGGTCTGCGCTGTGTGAAAGGCTAATTGGAACATTTCAGTTCTGCTCCCAGCCCTGCTCTCCCAGGCTTAATTCTGGTGGATGGTCCTCCTGTGTGGGGAATACTTTTGACTCTCTGACAGGTCAGCAGAGTCATTAATTTGGCCTAGCAAGGGGATTTAAAAACCAGGAAGCTAATAAGGAAGTTGCCACATGAAAATCTTGAAGGACTGGAAAGAATGTATTTATGATGGCACGAATGTCATATTTGGATTTCTGCTGCTTGTTTACCCTAAGATTGGTAAGTCACATTATTCTCTAGGTCTTTCTAAGGCAAAACTATACTTTGGTGAAAATTTCATCCATAATGTGTATAATAGTAAGCAAAAGTAATTTCAGTTAAGCACTTCAGACCTTAACTATGAATGCTCACTGACATTATATGGCAATCCCCAGTCAGCACCAAATCCCTGAGGGACCACTTCTGTGACAGCTACATGCATGTGCAGTTAACCCAGTGTTTATTGCCCCAGCTGCACTGAGCGAGCCCCGTTTTAAAAGGTATACACTTGCAGCCAGGACTGTCAGTGCACTTTGACCAAGTATACAGTGAGTGAGACTCAGTTAGTGAGACTAAGTCACAGTAAACATCCAGAAACCAGGTAGTCTAAAAGCAAACATATTCAGGGGTTTAAATACGCCAAAGACCATTTTTTACATGTGACCCCTCCAGTGTACACTAGGGCTTAGAATCTACCCACCTTTGTGGGTGTTCTTCCCAAGTGGTCTCAGAGTGCATTCTAATCTTCTTGGTAAGTAGCTTGTTATTCAAATATAATATCAAATATTGAGAACTCAATTCAGAGGGCCACATGGCAAGCAAGAGTTACTGATCCCAACCATGACTGTTGTGGGCTTTTTACTCCTGATGCCCCAGTGCCCAAGTGTAAGGTGATGGGTTCTGCCCACAAATCAGGCCAGATTTGTTTGCTTTTTGACCACCTGGTATATGACCTTTTTACTCTGGGTGAGCCCCACCATGGATGATTCACCCATGGTAAATTGACTGTAAATGGACTGCATGTAGTTACCGCCAGTGTTTGCCTTTTAAGATAAGGCCTCTGCAATGCTGCAGGGGTAAGGGGCACTTGGCTGGTTATATGTGGACACATGTGCACTCATGTGAACCCACATGTAAGGGCTACATGTGGAAGGCTCCTGTGCACAGCCTGGTAACAGCACACAGGCAGCATGGCCCCAGAGGGAACTCCGCAGGATTGGATTTTGACGTGGGGTAGGCCTCATAATGTTTCCCTTTGGCCAACAGAGGCCAGTGATGTATCATTTGGGGCACAATCTATGTGCCAAACCTGAATATGAACGCTCCAAGAAGATATCTTTGAAGCATATGGGTCTTCCAGGATTGTCATATTTCTCTGGCTCAGCTCAGCATCAGAGCCCTGGCCTTTTGTCACTCTTCAGTGCCAAGTCAATTACCTTTCTTTCCAGCAGCAGGTAGAGAGGCCTCCCCAGACAAAAAGGGAGTAATTTACAGTCTTTCACTCAGCTCCTGGGGAGGAAAGGGGCGGGGATCAAGGATGTGCATAAATCAATTAGATTTCCACTGTACCAGGGGTGGGCTAGCCCAGATCCACTGAGTAAAGGAGGGAGTCAAGATCTATGGAGCCAACACAGAAGGGGGCTCCCTTTGCAGATTTGGTGGGAAAGGCCCTGTCAGTGATGTCAGCGAGGGGTGGAACTGAGACCCTCAGAGCAGATGAAACCAGTTATTCTTGGGTGACACCATTTTGAAATGTGGCAGCAAGCTGTGCAGGAGGGTTGGGACAGGGGCAGAGAGGTGTTGTGGCACCTTAGGATTGGCCAGAAGTGCCTCACTTCATGAACGTTCCATCCCCACTAAAAGGTATTTCACAAGGCTGTGAGCTCTCTGTTGGTTGTGATTCTCTGTTGGACACTGGGGTTAGGGAAGGTGGTCATGGTCAACTGGGGGGAGGAGGACCCACCTGATACCCATCTGAAGTAAGGACTTTGACTACTGTTGCCCCCAGGACAAGTGGGACTCTCCCCAGGACCAGGGAAGCTGATCCCTTTACACTCCGGAGGACTAGTTGGGGGAAAAGCTGAATTTCTACACCAAGGAGGAGAGAAGCCCCAGAGGAATTAAAATCAGAAAGGCTGGTGCAAGTAGCCAGTGGAACCAGCACTCTGCAAAGTCTGTCACCTTAGAGGCCAGTAGGCCTGAGGAAAGGGCTCTAGGTGGCTAGGGCTCACCACCTATAAGAACATTAGCCCAAGATGGAATCCAACAGCCCAACAGAGCCTGATTTATGAGCAGGAGGCTTTGAATGTTGACCACCCAGGACGACCCCTGAGAGCATGGGGCTCTGCTTTCTGTCTGTTGTGAATCCTCCTGGGTGGGACGGATCCCGGGAGTAAAATATTAATTGTTCCTACAAGGGGCATGCGTGGGACCCCTTCCACAAAGCTAAGAGGGCATAGAGATCCCAAGCTCTGAGCTGAATCTCATCAAAGAGTGCCCAAGATCCTCAACTCTGCCCCCTACCACCACAAAGATGCGAGGTGCGCCATTGTGTCCTCTGAGGTTGGAGCAAGGGGCCTGGGATCCACAACTCTAGAACTTGACATGAAGAGGAGGGAGGGTGCGTGCCGCTGCACTCCCCCCATCTGTGGTAGGCCTGCCCAATTCCTTGTGCCTGTGTCTGAGGGAAGTGGGAGGCCACCAGGTAAGGCTGTACCCTCTCAAAGAATGAGAGACCCCTGACTCCTGCAGCTGCATGGAGGAGTACAGATTGCATGGGGGAGGGTCTCCCCTGCCTGCCCCACAACAAAGGAGGCACACAGGGGTGCTGGTTGGGATCAAGCAGCTCTCAAGAAATAGAAAAAAAGTTCAAAGAAATGCCCGCAGTATGGCATGAGGTCGCACAGTTTCAATAAAGAAAGAGGCCGGAGCTGCCTTATTGTTATGCAAGAGCTCTTAGAGGTGTGCCTCATAGTGCCCTGCATGGCTGGAATTGACTAACACCTTTTTTGCTGCTTGTGGTGGTACCAGGATGGCAGGTCCACCACCAATAACCTAACCAAGAGTGTAGGGGAGCTGCAGAGGTGTTGCATCTCCCCCTCCAGGGGCCCAAAGAGCTTAAAGAAAGTAGGCTGGAGCATGTTCCTTACAGGGGGAGTCCAGTGGCATCTTGGGGCTAAGTGTATAACTTCAGTTGTTGTGGCCTGAAAGTGTTACATGTTGTACAGTGCCCTCTAGGTGTGAAGTCTATGGTTGCATGTTTGTGACCCAACTGTATTGCTCTCCAGGGGATGTTTTTATGATTGTGTTTTCATGATGTGATAGTATACAAAAAGAACACACAAATGCTTTAGTGATATAACAATGATGACAGTGATTACTGATCAAAGGGCATATGCTTTATTGACATTAATAAGTGCATTATCACATAATTATTATTGATTACTGCATTTACTCCTAAAAGGATGATACTTTTGACATGTGGCTTGTTGATCTGGACCCCTCTAGGGGGTCAGACGTGATTGTGCAATGTTATCAAAGTGTATTTCCATCAGCCTCATGTATATTTGTATTCTATTGCATTGTACTGAGTAGTGTGTGTGTAATATATGTACTTTTCCTTTTTCTAAAGAAAAAGCACAGACTGGGTAATTATGTATTGAGTGTTATTATTGCGTGTCAGCGAATGGTGATTACTAGCCCAAACCAGCACCCTTCAGTAGGCCTTGGGCTGCTCTTCTCCACCACCCTGAGAGAGGCAAGCGCTGCAATGGAGTGTTTGGTTCCCAGTGAAGGGTGAAAATAACCCCATTACTTGTTTAGGCCATGCACCTAATGGCCCATTTCCTTACACCGATCTAGTATGGATCCTGAGAAACTGGGGCAAGTACCTCTTCAGCACTTGACTCTCAGTGGTAGCACAGGTAGAGCAGTCTAAGGCTTCTAAAGTGGGGGAGTGTGGAAACCATGATTATCCAGTTAAATATGTGTCTTTGTGAGAAAGAAATATTTATATATGACCACAAAGTAAAATATTGCATTCACAAACAATATACACAATTACCTGAGGTATAGGTAGGTCTCTGATTCCCACTCCTCTCCAGCTAGCAGCAATAGTTATTCCACATTCACTCTGGGCAACATTCAGGTTAAGCCCCACTAGTAGTTCAAGTCTCAGGAGTCTTACTATCACACTCAATTAAAGTCAAAAGTTATAGAGCACCACAGAACTATCTGACAAGAAATGTGCCCTGGGTCCATCTGGCCCTTACCCACACAAGCAGGATCCGTTCGACTGGAGTCTCTGACCACACCTCCTTCATGGGTGCTGAAGCTGCAGGGGTTGCCTCCAGTAAGCCTTTCACGAGCGAACCAGAAGGGCTGCAGTTGGGTGTCCTTGAGATCCTCACAATCGGTGCTGCAGAGGCCACAGGATTGTCAATGCCCCTCCGATGCTTGGTAAGGTCCTTGAGTTCCTTTCAACTGATAGGAGGGGTTTGCGACAATCCTGGCGCTGGTTCTCAGTCACTGCTTGGGCCAACTTGACTCACCTCAGCTTCCTATGTTGACAGTCTCACCAGACCACTCTTCTTGCTTGGTCTCTATTGACCTCCTGGAATACCAGATCACTGTGCCTCTGCTGCGCATGAGGTAGAGCCCAATCGGCATGGAAACACTCTTCACAGCGACCCATCTGGTATACGAGTGTCACAAACTTTTCCTTGCACACAGGTAATGACCCTATTGGTGCAGCAGCCATCTCCTCAACCACGCTATGGATATCCACTCACCAAGATCCCTCCACTGGACCTCGCTTCCTTCAGCGTTCTCTTCTCCCTCACAGGGCACACTGTTCTTGGCAAGTAGGCAGGTGCTGGTGCTTCAGGATCCAAGGACAGATGGGCTTGGATTCCCATGGTGATGTCCTCTCTCCCACCTGGGAGGCTACCAAGCCTTGGACCCAGTCGTGGTCACAGGCATAAGTCTTGCAGAGATTCCTCTCCTCGCACAACTGAAGTGGATGCGACATAGTTAAAAATGACTGGGGTCACAACCTCACTTTCTTATAGTCCATTTCCAGACATCAAATGTGATTTAGAGTTTGAGTCTATGAAGTTTATGTTCAAAATCTGTTTTCTTTTGAAGTACCCTTTCCTCTGTTATCTCTTCCTCCAGAAAGCAGTCTGAAACAGGAGGCCGTTGGAATGATTAGAGGTTCACAACTGGTTGTCAGTCACAGTGATATGTGTATCTATAGGGTGCCAAGAGCCTTAGCCCTACTCTTTACGATTTTCCTATCAGCCCCATTTCCTTCCTGAGATGTGCCCAGACTCCTTCCTGGTGACCTCTCTCTGAATCAAAGAGCATTCTTTGAAGTGTACGAAGAGCCTAGCTCTCCCTTCCTCCATTGTGTCCCACCCAACTTACAGGAATGCAGAAATAAAAAAATCGGTTTAGAGGAATTCCTCTATCTCCTCTCCTCATGTTTTACCAGTCAACCCTGGGTCTCCCAAATTGGAATCCAGAGTATTTCATGTACTGTACCATTCATATGCCCATAAACACCCCGCACATGCATATAGCATAAACATGTTGCACAGCACTACATCCTTTATGTATTATACCATTCACAGGCACACATATGCCACACACACACTGCACAGCACTACACACACAATGTAGGCCAAGGGAGGGTGGGTAAAGCACATAGCAGCATAATTTCAGATGAATGAGCCTGTAGGCCTCACTCTGGTGACTGGATTTTATATCTCTGCAGGTAATACACTGCTAAGTTTCCATTTAACAGCAGCCCTCTGTACTGTGAGTTAGATGGATCAAAACTGGCAAAAGATCAATATAACGAACAATATTGAAAAACTGAAACTCTGACATTGGGTAAAGCCCCATTAGCTTGGACCCCCTCTTTAACACCCACCTTTCTTTGGCAATTTCAGGCTGCCCAGTCCATGTGGTAAGAGCCTTGGTGTAAAATGTAATAGGAAATTAACTATGTCCAATGAGATATCCACCCGTTTCTCTTCTTGCTCATTCTGAATGTGTAAATTAAAAACAATCTTGCCGAGCAGAAAATTGGTTATGGCTACAGTTATAGGCCCTTCAACTAGGAATTGCCACACTAAAGCAGCCAGTATGCTGTTTTTTAGCCCTCATATCAGCTCAAGCCCCAATTAGCACAGATGATACCTAAGTGTCAGAGTCACCAGATCCTCGGGGTATGCGCATGTTCCCAACACGTCCACCTCTGAACAGCTCCAAGACTCTTGTAGATAAATCACAGAGGCTAAGAGGGTTCAAGAGGGGAAGAGGGGATTAGGAAGGGGACAGCTGGGAAGGAGACCTGTGGGAAGCAAAAGATTAAACAACACAACATCGGATTCAAAACCACATTTAGATTCATAAAAACTCCCTGTTGGATCTATGGTTCAATGATACTTGGAACATTAAATAATACTCTATTGAGTCCAGAATTCTATGACACTCGGAACATGAAATAACACTCTGTTGAACCTAAAGTTCAGTGATACTTGAAACATGAAATAAACACACTGTTGAGTCTAGAGTTCAGTGATACTTGGAACATGAAATAACACTCTGTTGAGTCTAGAGTTCAGTGATAATCGGAACATGAAATAACTCTCTGTTGAGTCTAGAGTTCAGTGATACTTGAAACATGAAATAATACTCTGTTGAGTTCAGAGTTCAGTGATACTTGAAACATCAAATAACACCTAAAACTAAGGAAACATGAATGGTCTAGAACTAGACTCTAACTAGACCTTACTAAATCTAGGTACCTGGAAAAGAATAAAAAATGTCTAGTACAATGTTTCATATGGAATTTCCATGAATTGAAAACATACTGTTCTAGGAATACTAGAACATTCCTGAATATTTTCCCAAACCAAACATAGCTTCATTACATGAGGATAAGGCTCTCCAAACATTCCTTGGAAAAATAATAGGAATTGTACTAGAGACCCTACATGCACATAGAATATAACATCCGGAATTCTAGCACAATAGAGCTTTAGAATGGCAGAACATAAATTGCGCACATCGCGGATTTCCACAAGAGTTTTATAAATGTCATGAAATAGTTGCGCACAATGAATTAAGCACAGGAAACAAATAGCGCGCCTTACCGATTTGAAGGCAACTTTGTAAATGCCAGAAAATGGTTGCGCGCACTGAATATCTTGATTTGTACACGAGTAAAGAATCGCGTGTCTTGCCGATTCGAATGCAACCTGGTAAATGTCAGAAAATGGTTGCGCACAATGAATATCTTGATTTGCACACGAGTAAAGAATCGCGCGTCTTGCCGATTCGAATGCAACCTTGTAAATGTCAGAAAATGATTGTGCACAATTAATATCTTGATTTGTACACAAGTAAAGAATCGCGCGTCTTGCCGATTCAAATGCACCCTTGTAAATGACAGAAAATGGTTGCGCACAATGAATAACATGAATTAAGCACGAGGAAAGAATTGCGCATCTTGCCGATTTGAATGCCACCATGTAACTGCCAAGAAATGGTAGCGCACAATGAATTACATGAACTAATCAAGAGGAAAGAATTGCGCGTCTTGCCGATTCGAATGCCACTATGTAACTGCCAAGAAATGGTAGCGTGCAATGAATACCAAGGGCTAAATCATTAGAAAACGAATAGCGCGTCTTGCCGATTCGAAGGCCACCATGTAACTGCCAAGAAATGGTAGCGCACAATGAATAACATGAATTAAACATGGAGAAAGAATCGCACATCTTGCCGATTCTAGTAACAGCATACAAATGCCACAAACGCACATTCACACGTGCAAGAGTAATCTGTTAATCATGAAAGAATTAGGCCCAAGAATTTGAGCGTCCTCAATAACGGAGTCGGGGCCCAGCCCAACCTCCGTCTTACCGCCCTGAACAAGGATCACCAATGAAGAATGAAGGGCAGATGCCTGGAAGATCAAAACAGGCCACCGGAACAGGAGCTCAGGAAGTTGCTGCTGCTCTGCACCGGGACCTCTGAATAGTGAGCACGTGGAGCTGGGCTGGCTCCCTTTTATAGAGTCTTAGCCCAACCCACAAACCACACCCAGGCATGCTGGAGAGGAAGTTTCTAGAAGGCCCTGGAAAGGGACCACACCCTGACACACTCTGAAAGCCTGCAGAAATACATTGCAAATGAACAGTATTTACAAGCACCTTAAATATAAGTCTTCAGAATTAAACTCTGCAATGCAAAAGGTTAAACAACAGCATATCTACATAATGCATGAATTACGTCATCTCATTCATGCTGGGTATTTGCATTCCAGTCGCCCGATGAGCGCGCACTGCCCAGATGTTGACACTAAGCAGGTATTTCCATCCCAGGTGGCATTTCTTAAACAATTCTCTCAATGTTTGGAAGTGACCATCACCATGCAAAGAGAACCTAGATGTAATCATTGGACTGTTTTGCACTGCCATGCATTTTCGACAGGCTCTCATTATCTTCCTCTTCAACTTGTCATTTAGTTTAACACCCCTACACATATGTGCTACTGCTGCCAGTCATTCTTTTACATTCGGAGGCTCAGCCTGTGTCCATCTTTTGCAAATTTCCTTTCTAGCCAGTAGCATTGAACAGAATAACAAGGCACTTTCGGCCACAGGTATGTATATTTTTCAGGTCACACTATGGTGGAAAACCTATTTGCGATGGAAGAAATTGCTGTTTGGTATGTACGAACGCCATTCGGTAAGCAGGAATAGTGTTGTGAGAGTACCTTCGCAGCTTCTATAGACACGTTATTTTAGCCCTAGGCCTGCAGCCTGTGCTCTTTATCCTATTTGCAATTAATTTTATCAATTTTTATTTTCTGAGCAGAAGTTCTCTTCTGCGGTGATGTATTATTTCACTTTATCTTGTATGCTTTTAGCACAGTCACTGTTTTCATTCTTTGTACTCTAAAATTATCATTTTGTGCTCTGCTCAAGGCTGTCTTCAATATGTTGCCAGCACAAAGTGGAACAGCACAATCTCTGGCACTTTACGGAAACATGCATGTTTTACATTAGGGCATTTTTCCTAGAACAGTAGTTGTTTTATTATAAAATATCTCTGTGTCCCCGATACATTAGAGGGAGAGTTCCAGCCAGACGTTTTTCACCTCATGCTGTCGCTTTATTGCAGCTGTCTGTTAAGACTTGATGTCTTTTTCTGCCTATATGAGAGAGGAATCTCAGTCGACTTAAGTCCCTCTTCACTACTACCAAATCTAGGTATGGGGGATGGTGTCTTCCTAGGGATTCTGAAGGGCAGATTAGGGCTATCACTGCTACTTTAGTGGCGAGGGTATGAATTCCAACATCTAGCATTCTGACACCATGGAGCGATTTTTCTTATGTTTCACGTTCCTTGTCACAGCATTATTATTATTATGTTTTATCATCCTAATCATTGCAGTACATGCTATTTTGTCTAGAAAACAATTGATTCAATAAAGTATTTTATACCAACCTTCACTTCTATTTGTCTTTGCATGTGTGAGACAAATGTAACTCAGAGAAAAGAATGAGACCGAAAAGGTTATACTGACAGTTGTCACAAGGTGTGGATTTCGACTAAGTTTCCCACAGCCTGGTGGTGCTGCCTCCCAAATCCAGCAGTCTCCTTTATTCTAAGGAGAGCCAACATGTCATTGTGCCACCAATGTTTGGTCAGGTACTGAATTATGGATCTCCCTGAGTATCTCTGTCTCACTATGTGCTAAATGCACCCCAATACTATAAACTGAGACGTCTGTGGTATTGAAGATTTCCTACTCAGCTAGATTGGTAGCACATTTTCTAGACTGAAGGTTCAAGTTTGAATGTTAACAGGAATAATCAACCAGGACCTCATCCTATTGTTTTATCTTTGATGTTATGTGAATAAACATCAATTTGGAGAAATGCGTTCCCAATTAAGTTGAGCTCCTTCACTCAGCATGTCCACCCATCTCTCAATCACCTCCCTTCTAATGTATTCACACAGCTTATCCTTAAAACATTCCGGGGTTCCTGGTGACTTTCAGATTGGTGCGAGTGAACTATAGCATGGAATACTAATTAGGGTTCTGATGTCATACCACAGCCTAGTTGCCACCCGAAGAATCTTAAGTCTAATTCTTGAAAAATTTCAGGGACCAAATTATGTACAAGATCCCTGCTTCTGCTGTATCCACTGTCAAGCTTTTCCATAAACTTTCCACCAGGCTCAGATCTGGTTCTCCAAACACCCCCTTGCAATTCTTTAATTGGAAAGCCCAGCAGCATTGTTGTAAATCAGGTAATTCTGGTCCTCCTTTAGATACCATTCTGCTGAGTTTCTCCCATGCTATTCTAATGCCTCTGGAACTCCAAATGAAGCTACTTATATCCCCTTGAAATATTTTCAAAGCCTTTGTACTAAAGGTCAATGGGATGTCATCAAAAAGGGATGCCAATTTGGAAGGATCACCATCTTAATCAGATTAGCACACGCCATAAATTGTCATAGGCAGGTTTCTCCACTTATTCAGCAAACCTTTACATTCTTTATTGATCCTATTTAAGTTTGTCTCGGCCCAGCTCCCTAGGATTTCCCCACCCTAATACCTAGATATTTAATAGCTTCCTTCTACTTCCTCCCCTTCCAGGTGTAGTTTCATAGTTCCATACCATTATCTCTGCCTTGTCCTCTTTTACATGATAGCCTGAAATCTGACTGAGCTCCACCGCGTCTAGTTGTATTAAGTGATATGGCCTGCTGACATCGGATGTATATAGAACTAGATCAGTGGTTCCCAACCTGTGGTCCGGGGAGCTCTGGGGGTCCACAAAGCTTACTCAGGGAGTCCGTGACTGTTTAGAAAAATTAAACATATTTACAGATTAATAAAGGGTATATGCATTTAAAAAGCAAAATGCTAATTTGAACTTTTTAAAATGTTCTATAAATGTGAAGGAATTTACAATTGTAGGCAAAACAATGTAGGTAGTTTCCTATTTTGATTCGTGGGAGCAGTGCAAATGCATCAAACAGAGGCCCTCTTTACAACCTTGGCGGTAAATCCCACTTTCCGCCGTGCAGAAGACCACCAACATACTGTTGCGGCAGCGGAATTCCGCTACAGGTATTGTGACTCACAGCTCAGAAACTGCCACAATACAGACACCCACACAAGTCAGCCACACCAAAGGTCAGTGATAAACTGGCGAAACCAAGACCTATGCCGTCACGCCAACAGGAATACGCTCACAGTATCAGAACCCACGAATCAACGCTGCGGTCTTTCAACCACGGTAAACCATTGGCAGTACACACCACTGCGCTCAAAATACACACACATTTACAAAACACCCCCACATTGGACAATTCAAAATACACACATCTGACACACATAAACACACCACACCCATACACGCAATCCAATATAAAGCACACACCCACATCACCCACAAACCCTTACAAACAAAATTCTGAAAGAAGGCCAGAGAGAGAGACTACCTAACACAACACCAGCATCCACAGACACACAACACTATCACCTATACAACATCCACGCACCTCAAACAACACACACCAACACATCCCCTCACACATCACAACAGACAGCACCTCACACATCACCCACACCACATCATGGCACCTCAAAGACACCCCAGGTTCTCTGAGGAGGAGCTCAGGGTCATGGTGGAGGAAATCATCCTGGTAGAGCCACAGCTATTCGGATCACAGGTGCGGCAGACATCCATTGCTAGGAAGATGGAGCTATGGTGGAGAATTGACGACAGGGTCAACACAGTGGGACAGCATCCAAGAACACAGGATGACATCAGGAAGAGGTGGAACGACCTACGGGGGAAGGTAAGTTCCGTGGTATCCAGACACCAGATAGCTGTACAGAGGACTGACGGTGGACCCCCACCTCCCCCCCCACAACTAGCAACATGGGAGGAGCAAGTCTTGGCAACAATGCATCCTGAGGGCCTCACAGGAGTAGTAGGAGGACTGGACTCTGGTAAATCAAATCTTTACTACTATATCCCCCCACCCCAACTGCATGCCATCACATACTCCCACCCTCACCCCAACACCCATCACCCCAGCAACGCACACATACCCCACTAACACAACCCACACATCCCAAAATCAAGCCCTACACGTAACACCAATGCATGGACACCCATCACCAAAGCATGTCCAGTAGAGAGACTCACACAAGCCCCAAAATCACCAATCACACAAGGGCCACGGCAATAATGCAAGCACAGGATTAGAGGGTAACTCACCCATTGCACAAGATGGCACACACAGATACTAACATTATACATTCACTCCCCAACAGGACCCATACCCAACGTCACCGGACAGGAGGTGCCAGACATATCCAGTTCCCCCCACAGAAGAGGCCAACAGTGATTACAGCAGCTCTGTACGCCTGGATCAAGATGACAAGCCCAGCCCATCAGGGACCTCGGGACAGTTGGTTCCCCTGACACAGTCACAAACCACCACTGAACCTCCCCACTCAGGAAACACCGCCACAGCTCCCACCCAGCAGGCCCATCCCTCTGTCCCCAGGACACGTCAAGCAGCAGTGTGTCCACCACTACAGGGAACCCAGGCAACCCCACTAACACAGGACGATCAGGGACCTAGGGGCAGTGGCAGTGGGCACACGGTTCAGGGGAAAGAGGCACAGGATAACGGGGAAGCTGGGAGGACTGCTGTGTGACAGGGGGAGGACAGGCCCAGGCGACCCACTCTCCACGAGGCACTCTCCAACATCATGGGAGCTTACCACCATTCCCAGGAGACCATGGGCACGGTACTGGCCAAGTTTCAGGAGACCCAGCGGCTGCAGGAGGAACACTACCTGGGGATCAGGGAGGACTTAAAGTCCATCAACACTACCCTGGTCACCATTGCAGGGGTGCTGGCAGACCTTCTCAACACAAGGAGGGACACAGTGGCACACCAACGGGCCCCCGACCCTAGCCTGGACGATGAACAGCCCTCCACCTCTGCCTGTGCTAGTGGACAGGAGGCACCACCACAGGACCAACAGGCCACCAGCACCCCACCCCCTGCAGAAGGAGAACCACCCCGCAAATGGTCCCTGAGATCCAGGAACAAGACAGAGAACATTGCCAAGACCCCTACCAGGAAATAGGACTCTCCTGAATGTCACCCTTCTGTCCCACTATGTTACCCTGTCCACCTTGAACTGCCATTACTCCACTTCCTATGCCCCCTTGAACAATGCACCTGTGATACTAATAGACTGGACTCTGCCATGGACATTCCTCCACCGTCACCCCAGCCTATTTCACACACTCCTCCACTTATTTATTTACTCACCCAGCAATAAACACACTTGAATCACAAAACAATCTGGAGTCTGTCTGTGCTTTCACTAATGTGTAATTGCAAAACCTCAGGAATATAGCAATGTCAATGTACTTGTTGACATACCAATGTAACACAGCTGTAGGCCAGCAGTAAAGATAGCAGAGGGCACAAAGTGGGACCCATATCTGTAAAATGAAAATGCAAAGTAACAAGTCAGGGTCCATACACTGAGTGAAAATGACAGACTTATGCTAGCTCCAACAATAGTATGAGATGTGGGAAGCAGTTACATCTTCTTACCTGTGTCTCACTGGAAGGATTTCATGATGATGTTGTTTCGGTTGTTGACATCTTCTTCTGCCTCCTCTTCTTCACTGTCCACAGGCTCCACAGCTGCCACAAGACCACCATCTGGCCCATCCTCCTGCAAAAAAGGCACCTGGTGTCGCAAAGCCTGGTTGTGCAGCATACAGCAGGCCTCTATTCTCTGGCACACCTTCTTTGGTGAGTAGTATAGGGAGCTACCTGTAAGATGGAGGCACTGGAATCTGGCCTTTAAGAGGCCGAAGGTGTTTTCTATAATCTTCCTAGTTCGCACATGTGCCTCATTGTAGCGTTCCTCTGCCCTTGTCCTGGGATTCCTCACTGGGGTCAGTAGCCATGACAGGTTGGGGTAACCAGAGTTACCTGCAAATGGCGAGGGACAACTGTTAGACACACACTAACCCTTAGGGGCAAACCCATACCCAAATACCTATGTCAACTTTTTTGGGACCCTGGGCTCACCTATTAGCCACACACCATGTCTCAGGAGTTGCCCCATCACATAATAGATGCTGCTATTCCTCAAAATGTAAGCGTCATCTGCAGAGCCAGGATAGCTGGCATTCACATGGGAGATGTACTGGTCTGCCAAACACACCATCTGCACATTCATCAAATGGTAGCTTTTCCGGTTTCTGTACACATGTTCATTCCTGCGGGGGGGGACAAATGCCACATTTGTACCATCAATGGCACCAATGATATTGGGGATATGTCCCAGGGCATAGAAGTCACCTTTCACTGCGGGCAAATCCTCCACCTGAGGGAAAACAATGTAGCTGCGCATGTGTTTCAGCAGGGCAGATAACACTCTGGACAACACGTTAGAGAACATTGGCTGGGACATCCCTGATGCCGTGGCCACAGTAGTTTGAAAAGACCCACTGGCCAGGAAATTGAGTACAGACAGAAACTGCACTAGAGGGGGGATTCCTATGGGATTGCAGATAGCTGAAATCAGGTCTGGCTCCAACTGGGCACACAGTTCCAGGATTGTTGCATGATCAAGTCTGTACGTGATAATGATGTGTCTCTCTTCCATTGTCGACAGGTCCACCAGCGGTCTGTACACCGGAGGATGCCACCATCTCATCACCTGCCCCAGCAGAAGTGCCCTATGGAGGAGAACAGTGAGCAGAGGGTCATCCAACAGGTATCACAATGTGTTATTTGCTAAAACGTAGAGAAATTGCAATGTGCTGGTATCTGTCTGAATTCCAGGACTAGATAGGTGTGACGCAGTTTTTTACCATCCCATGTGGCCCCCCTGAAATGGCGGCTGCTGACCTGTAAGGTGGGACAAGGGGAAATGAGGTATCTGCGCTGGAGTTGTACACCATCGCGGTGGGCGGTCGAAGACCGCTGCACAATTCAGCATTGGTTAACATTGGGCCCTATGGGTCCCAGGAGCCAATGCCGATGTACGCCGGTGGTGACGGTACGCACCGCCGGGGACGTGGCCGCCATTTTCTTACTGTTCACTCACTTGATACCTGACCTACAACAGGAGAGGACCTACACTGCAAGTGCTGCTGTGACCTGTGCCTGGAAGTGACGATGGCTACAGTGTCTGTGGAAAGGACCCTGCCTTCGCTTTGGAGGAGTTAGAGAAACTGGTGGATGGGGTCCTCCCGCAGTACACGCATCTATACGGCCCTCCAGACATACAGGTGAGTACACTGTGAGCATGATGGATGGGACATGAATGTATGGAGTGGGGTGGATGGAAGATACAAGGGGGGTGGGCTGAGGCCAGCATGTGAGGATGGTCAGTGTATGTTTTTCTGGGCCAGGGTGGGAAGTTGTGCCATTGAGTAAGAAGAACCAGACGGGGGAGTAAAATCCATTGTTACTTCAATTTTCCTCTAGGTCAACGCCCACCAGAAGAAGGGTATTTGGCGTACCATCGCCAAGAACGTCCAGACCCTGGGGGTCTACCATTGATGGAGCACCCACTGCCGTAAAAGATGGGAGGACCTGTGCCGCTGGAGCAAGAAGATGGCGGAGGCCCCGCTGGGGATGGCCTCCCAGCGTGGAAGGGGTATCCGTCGCACCTTGACCCCCTTGATGTACAGGATCCTGGCGGTGGCCTATCCAGAGTTGGATGGGCACTTGAGGGCATCACAGCAGCCACAAGGGGGTGAGTACACTCTAATTCAGCTGACTCTGCGTGCTTTAGGAGGTGTATGGGTGGTCGAAGTGAGCTGTGGGTTCCCCTAGGCCAGGGCGAACTTGTTAGGATAGGTCCCTTGTTAGGCAGGCTCTATGGCACCCAAACCCCACTACTGGTAATAGCTATCTACACCTAGTCTGGCTCCTGTAACTTCCAGGTGTGCAGCAAATGGGCTTAGGCCTTGTCCCCATGGGCATGTGAATTAGGTAGGAACTGTTAGTGCATGGCTTAGTGCAGAGGGCTGCTCCCTGTGTGTTGTGTCCGCCAACGGTAGTGGTGTTGCATGCACTGAACAAGTGTTTCTTCTGTCTTTCCTCCGCCTTTTTGTTTTGTCTCCTTGTTCTTGCGTGCAATAGCATCATCTGGCGGAGGAGCAGTGGCACCGGAGCAGGAGGGAGCTGCAACCCACTTGGCCCTGGAGGGTGAAGCAACGGAGTCTGAAGAGGACGAGGGGAGCTCCACGATGGGGACAGGAGCATACACCAGTGACAACCACTACTCCTCTGATGGAAGCTCCCTTGCGGTGGCGGGCATCTCTGTGGTCACCGCATCAACAGGTATAGCCCCCCCACCAGCACCGCCTTCCAAGCAGCTCCTCAGCATGTGTCCCGTGCCCGCTCACCCAGGAGGGTGGGCATATCCGTTGCCCCAGGCACCGCAGGCCCTGCCCCAGTCAGCCCTGCTGCCCTCAGTGAGGAGGCTATTGACCTCCTGAGATCCCGCACTGTTGGGCAATCTACCATTTTGAATGCCATCCAGGGTGTTGAGAGGCATTTGCAGCAAACAAATGCATACCTGGAGGGCGTTCATTCTGGCCAGGCGGCCCAACAGAGAGCATTTCAGGCTCTGGCCTCAGCATTGATGGCAGCCATTGTCCCTGTGTCCAGCCTCCCCCCTCCAACTTCCTCAACCCAAACCCAATCCCCTGTACCTCAGCCTATCCCAAGCACACCATCAGACCAGCATGCACACTCATCAACACACAAGAGTGGACATGGCAAACATAAGCACCACACATCCCACAGGCACTCACACAAGCACCATCCCCATGCAGACAGAGCAACATCCACTGTGTCCCCCTCCTCCACGTCCTCCTCCTCCCTCCCTGTCTCATCTCCACTCACACCTGCATGCACTACATCCTCAGCCACTACCTCCATCGCCAGCACGCCCATCACCACACACCGCTCACGTGCAATCACCACCCCCACTACCATGCACACATCCCCAGTGTCCTCTCCCAGTGTGTCTGTGAGCCCTCCTCCCAAAGTACACAAACGCAGGCACACACCCACCCAATAGCCATCCACCTCACAACAGCCTCCGGCCCATGCACCTTCACCCAAATTCAGCAAACGTACACCTCCTACAACCACTACCTCTTCCTCCACTCCCAAACCCCCTCCATCTTCCCGTCCCAGTGTATCTAAGAAGCTTTTCCTGGCTAACATTGACCTATTCCCTACACCTCCCCCCTGGCCTTCCCCTAGGGCCAGGCTTTCCAGGTCGCAGCCCAGCACCTCAGCCACCAAATCCCCAAGCACAGTGGTGCCAGCAACGCCGGGGTCATCAAGTACGCCACATGCCGGAGGGAGAAGCCGCACCTACCAGCCACCAAGGGCTCTGCCAAAACGAAAGGGGACAGTGGCAAGACACCTGCGGCGCCATCAAAGGTGGGGAAGGGACAAAAGCAGAAGAGCAGGTCAGGACAGGGCACGGTGGAACCGAGTGAGGGAATACTGTCACCCCTTCTGTCAATGACTACACCAACCTTTCCCCGCCACCAGCACCACCACCTGCCCCGCCAACAGTATCGCCACCTGCACCGCCACCAGCACCGCCACCTGCACCGCCACCAGCACCGCCACCGCCACCTGCACAGCCACCTGCACTGCCATCTGCACGTCTGCAGCCTTAGCAACAGTCCCCAGCATCTTCCCCAATGGGCAGCCATCCGAGGCTGCAGGAGACGTCCTGCTGTGTCCCTCAACATTTGCTGACACATGCACCACCGCCAGCACCACCGCCACAGACACCGCCACAAGCACCAGATATGACATGGCTACCATCCCCAGTGGGCAGCCGCCTGAGGCTGTAGGAGACTTCCTGCACCTTGCCCAGCTTCTATGAGGCATGACTCTCATCACTGTTTGCACCTGCAGGTGGAAGGCGAAGCCGCAGCAGGGTGGGGTATGTCTCTGCCTCCATGGCGTATCATCCTACCTGTTCCTAGGCAGTCTCATGGCACACACACCCAGGTGAGGGAATGGGACCTGCCACATTGCATGTGGAGTACTCTGAGCACAAGGCCCCCTCCAGAACCAGTGGAGATTCACATCCACTACCTCAGTCCTTGGCAGGATGAAGCACTCTGGGCACAAGGCCCCCTCCAGAACCAGTGGAGAAAGCCATTCACTACCTCAGTCCTTGGCAGGATGAAGCACTCTGGGCACAAGGCCCCCTCCAGAACTAGTGGAGACTCACATCCACTACCTCAGTCCTTGGTAGGATGAAGCACTCTGGGACACAAGGCCCCCTCCAGAACCAGTGGACACTCACATCCACTATCTCAGTCCTTGGCAGGATGAAGCACTCTGGGCACAAGGCCCCCTCCAGAACCAGTGGAGAAAGCCATCCACTACCTCAGTCCTTGGCAGGATGAAGCACTCTGGGCACAAGGCCCCCTCCAGAACCATTGGAGATTCATATCCACTACCTCAGTCCTTGGCAGGATGAAGCACGCTGGGCACAAGGCCCCCTCCAGAACCAGTGGAGAAAGCTATCCACTACCTCAGTCCTTGGCAGGATGAAGCACTCTTGGCACAAGGCCCCCTCCAGAACCAGTGGAGACTGTTATCCACTTGAGAGACTGTGGCTTTGCACTCCCCGGGATAAAGCAGTGGGCAAACCACCCACTGGAAAGACTTGAGAGACTATGGCTTTCCATTCCCCAGGATAACGCTGTGGGCAAACCATCCACTGGAAAGACTTTGGAGACTGTGGCTTTGCACTCCCCAGGATAAAGCAGTAGGCAAACCACCCACTGGAAAGACTTGTGAGACTGTGGCTTTGCACTCTCCAGGATACAGCAGTGGGCAAACCACCCACTGGTAAGACTTGAGAGACTGTGGCTTTGCACTCCCCAGGATACAGCAATGGGCATGGAGCTCCCTCGAGGAGCAATGGCGTGATGCGTATATCCGGCTGAGGTGCCCCACCTCCCCTTCCCCCGAGGTGCCTGTTTATTTTCAATCTGATGCCCCTGCAGTGTTCTCTCCATTTCGAGTCAGGTATCTTGTGTGGGCTTCGCCCATGCATTTTGGGACCACTGGTCCACGGACAATGATTGGTACACTATCCGGACTTGTGTAGTTGGTGTACATATTTGTATATACTGATTTTCAAACTTTCACTATCCAATTTTTCATGATTACAATCGTTACAGTATTTTATTTTTGTCCTTGCATTCTTCCAGGGGGTGGGTGGGTGCAACTGTAATGTTGCTGCATGTATTTGTGTGTATGGTGTTGTGAGTTAGGGTGAGGGGTATTGCGTGCTGCGTGTGTGTGTCACTCTCTTTTCCCTCCCCCTCCCCTATGTTGTAGGTGCAGTACTCACCGTGGTCATCGACGGCGTCTGTCCTGCTCCTGATAGAGCATGGGCAGTGCGTGTAACTCTGGCACCATGGCGTCCTGGTTGGGTGTCGAGAGGTGAGGGGTTTCCCTTCTGTGTACTGTTTCCGCCGTGCTTTTGATAGCCTTGGTTCCGCCCCGGAAAAGGTGGCGGATAGGCCTCTTGAAATACAGTGGACGGTACTTTGTCCTCCGCCTGTCTGTTGGCGGTTACCGCCGTGGTGTTTGTTTCTACTGCCATGGCGGTCGAAGTGTTACAGTGGCTGTCTATCCTGGCGGTTTCCGCCATAGTCGTGATTCCATTTTTGTTTCCGCTGGCCTGTTGGCAGTATTACCGTTGCTTTACCACCGACCGCCAGGGTTGTAATGTAGTGTGGATGACTAGTGGCCTCAATTGAATTTAGAAAAGCTCCAACCTTTAGATTTGTTTATATTTGTTTGTGAATTAAATAAGTGATTAAATATTTTGTGCATTTGTCTGATAAACGATTGTGTCTGTATTTTTGTATATTGTTTAGTGGTTCAAATCTTAGAAAAGGGTTAAGCTGGGGTCTCCTTCTTTCAGTAATGACTCATTGGGGGTCTCCAGATTGAATGGCGATTCATTGGGGGTCCCTGGGTTCCACTAATGATCAAGTTGGGGTCCACAGGAGTCAAAAGGTGTAGAACCACTCCACTAACTTGTCCGCAAACAGAACCACTTTCTTTGTAAACGTGTTACTATTAAAAGGAACTACATTGTTATTTTGTCTCAGACTTTGTGCAAAAGGCTCTATGTACAAGTTAAAAAGAAAAGGAGATAACAGACATTCTTGCCTCGTCCCACTCATAATTTTCACATAATGAGTGAGAATCTCATTAACCCCTATTTTAGCCTTGGGGGAACTATAAAGCATCTCTATAACCCTACAAATGGTGGGTTTCAGGCCTATATGCTTCAGTACTTCTCCCAGATAGGACCAGTTAACTTGATCAAATGCTTTTGCTATGTCTAAGGTGATCACTGCAAACAGTATTGCATTGAAGGTGGGCATATCTATCATACACGCTAGGGTATGTATCAGCTCATACAATACCTACCTGGCGTGAATCCTTTTTGATCCTCTTGCACAACCCTAAACAGTTGCCTGGCCAGTCTTTTAAGCATAACAGCTGCAAAGACTTTCTAGTCCCTATTAGCACGGAAATTGGGTTACACGACTCACATCTACTTGGGTGGTTTATTAGGTTTAACAATTAGACTAATCCTAGCATCTTGTCAGGATGCCGGAGGAAGGGAATCCCCCTTCTAGAATATTGTTAAACAAAATCCTTGATACTGGAACAATTACTTCTTTCAAGGTCATAAATATCTTGTTGAGAAGGTCAGCTGGCGCTGGAGCTTTGCCTTCTTGCATTTACCTAAAATCATTCCCCAGCTTGCACAGTTACTTACTTTCTAACCAATGTCTTAACGTAGCCATTTATAGACTATCACTCTTATGGTATAATCACTGACTAAATGATGAAAAGCTCTCCCGATGATTTCCAAACTCTATTGGTTGAACTCTTTGTAATTTCTGATGTAAAATTCCTATTCTGAAAGTCCCTAACTTTCCATGCCAGCCTCTTACAACATTTCTCCCCTCCTGGGTCTCAGGCAGCATCTGCTTTTTAACTCTCTTTCCCTCCTTCTTCAGTTTAAAGTCACTAAACTCTCTCTGACTATCCAGAAATCCCCCCCCCCCCACAACTCACAGAATTCCTCCTTTCTTTTCCTGTTTTCTTGGGAATTTAAACATCTCACTTGTCACACTACCTGTATACCTACTAACATCATATTTAAGATAATATCCCTTCTTCTAACAGCACTTTTCTACCCAATGTCCATCTTCACTCTACCTTGTGCCTGCTAACCTTTAGCTCTGACTACACCGCAGCATTGTCAGATAAATAAACAGGACAATGTCCCCTTTCTCACATTTTCCAAATCTCTCCTATTAAGTAGGAAATAGTTCAACTGTGAAAAACTGCCATTTTCTTTTTACAATTGAAGGTTTACTCCCAACAACCCTCTAACTTACTCATCCATATTTCACATACTCCCATCATTAGCTTCAAATATGAGTGTGATTATGAAGAGCTCAGTAGATTGTGATTATGAAGAGCTCACTAGGTTACGGCTAACTGATTTGTCTAAAGCATTACACATTAAAGTACCCTGTTATTACTATTGGGCAATTATATTCCAATACATTGAAGAAAACATGCCTGAAGGGTTCAGGTTTGTCATTATTTGTAACACAAAACCAACACAGACAAAGGCCCTTCCACGCATCCTCATCTTCACTATTACTCATCTCCTTCTGCCTTTCGTGTCAGGTGTGTAATCCATAAACTTATCCCCATTTTTACTGAAACATCTGCTCCGCTCACACAGCATGTTTGACTTGTGCCTACTTCTCATTCAATCCAATTTATCAAGCAACTAAATGCTAAAAGCTTCGCCACTAAAAAGTGTGTCTCTTGAAGGATGAATATTGATGCATCATGATCTCTCAGACACTGCATCACCAACCTCTGCTTCTTCCTTCCCCTTAAATCATTGACATTCCATGTCATAATTGAAATGGACTGGATTGACTTAGCTCCTTTTCCAATCATCTGCTGTAGGACCCAAAGAATTCTAGGCCACTCCCTGACCACTCTATGCCACAACATGCTGGAGACATGAGGACCACTATTTTTTTCCTTTTTTCTCACTACGCTCACCACCCATGTAACCCTGATTACGTCATTCCCCTCTCGTCCTTCTCCTAGTCTCCTATTCCCTTCCCTGGAGAACCCTGCTCTCATTCTTTTCTGACATATCTATTGTCAGATTTTGAGCCTGCAGTGTGGAATATCCTCTTGCTCTCACACTCCTCACATCTCACAACGGACCACTCCTCTATCTGGATCTCTGTCTGAATTGCTACTCTCTTGCTTCAACTGTGCAATAAATGGACCCACCTCTTCTGGCTCTCTGAAATTATGCATGGTGTTATTATACATGATCTTTAGTAAGGCAGGGAATTTCACTCTTGCTGTTGCCCACAATGACTTTAGCTCCTCTGTTTGATTGGCCAACCCCTACTGCCTAGCCTATGTTTCTTTAGAAATGTATAACCTAACAGTAAAAGTATATCCTGTCACTCTCAAAGGGCCAGACTTAAGTGCAACACCAAGTATCTGCTCTTTTGCTGTGTAGTTCCATAAGAATTTTCCTGTTTTTTCTGGCTAACTTTAAAGGGGTCCCCATGAACCCTCTCAATTGCTTTTGATAAATCGACACTGGAATGGGCAATTGCTTCAGACTCCTCTACAGGCTTAATAAAATTATTTTAAGCCACCACCCTCTGCTCCTTCTGTAAAATTGATAATTCTTATGTTGTTCCTTTTTGCACTATTTTACAGGCTCTCCAACTTCCATTATTTCCCTATTTTTCTGACTCAACTGCTTTATCTGAGTAGAAGGTCCCTTTGTAGTGAGTCTCAGATCATGAACTACTTTCTGTAAGGCTTCAGTACGTTCCAACAGAAAATGTAACTTTTTCTTCAAATGTTGTACATGTTGTTTGGTTGCTGCTCTGATTCACTTCTGAGATCTCAACCCCCTTTTACATTTCTGCAGACAGTAGCAGGAGTATTCTTCACTCTCCCTAACTGCTGGTATCATTCTCCTGGTTACTTTTATCACCCAGCACTGCCTTCTTATGCCCACAATTCTGTAACCTATACCCAAGTCAGCAAGCACCTCATATCTATTGCAAGTCCTCACTCCAACACTAAACCCCTTCCCATCTGGACAGTAAGACCATCTTTGGGCCTATTACCTCCTTCCCAATTGCCCAACTCCCCTTGCCTGCTATGTGGTCCTGAGTATCATCCCTCACGCTCTTCTTTTTACTGGGTCTCTGCCCCACTCTAGATTTACTCTCAGTCTCTTGTGTCATTTCAGCATTAATCTTGGAAAAAACTGTTAATATAAGGGTCACCTTTATCCTCCTATGGTCCTCTAAGCATTTATCCTCTTTTGCCCTTAAGGTTCGTACACTCTGTCTTCTGAGGCCCTTATGGGGATTTACCCATTTCATAGGCCTTGCAAGCTGCCGAGGGGGTCACTACCTCTTCCTCTCTGGTAAGAGACTTTTGCAATTCTCTTAACAGCCCCAACACAGTTTCTATTCTGCTGCTACTCCTCACTAAGATGCCATACACCCTGGGCTATGATGGTGCTCCTGCCCGATCTCAGACTATAGCCACTCTCTCTTATTTCTCCGTCGATCTTTCCACATCCATCCATGCCGCATCTTCTTCAGTTCTTTAGCAGACCCCCTTTCCACACTCTTGAGACTTAGGTCCTGATTATGGATGTGGTGGTCCGAGGACCAGCACACTCGCGGTGACAGTCAGACCAAGGCACTCCGGGAAGTCGGACCCCACAATACCACCAGGAACATGGTTCCGAATGGGCTGACAGCGGTCTGAGTTGTACTCAGCCACAGAGGTCCTGAACTCATTGCTACTTGGCTGATGACAACTCAGTTTTTCGCCAGCCTTTCCATGGCAGGGACCCGGCCATGGAAAGGCTGGTGGAAAGCCAATGCTGGGGGGTATGGGGGGCCCCTGCACTGCCCATGCCTCTGGCCCACCTGCCCATCACCATCAGAATGCACACTGTCTAATTTGCTGGTGTGCTATGATATTGGCCTCTCACAAATTTGTGTGATTAATCGTGGCCAGAGATATAAAAATGTATTTGCCCTTAAATGTTTCCTAAACTACTGAACAGATTTAGATCAAACAACAAAAAGCACACTCTGCGTACCAACAGCTATCTTTTTGCCAAATTTGGTGTAATTCCATCCAGTGGTTTGGCTGTAGATGTGTTGACTGGCCCTATGGAGATTAACATGGAAAACGCAAGTTTTTTTGAGCCCCCTTTTTCTTGGCCCCCACTTGACAGATCAACCCGAAACTTTCCATGAGCAACAAGAATCACCACAACACTTTTTCTGGAAAATTTCAGGAAGATTTGTCAAACAGTGCCAAAGACCTGCTTGCTGAATTTCTGACAGGGAGATTGCCGCCTTACTGGCTAATTTGCATTAGCCTGCCAGCAGCTGGCCAGGAAATGCTTGACCTTAAAAAGGTGTGAACAATACAGCCACAGCAGTACAATGGCTCAGGTCTGGTGACAGAATGGACTAGGGGTAGAGCATTTTTCCTTTACAGCCCAGGAAGGACAGTTGGCATGGACCCAGAAACTTTGATAATTTGAGGCATTCATAGTTTAGTGTAAAGAGAGACCTGAAGAAGGAAAAGCCATTGTCCCCAAGGACCACACTAGCCATGCAGGCTCCAAACCCTGTGGCAGGGAACCTACCCCATAACTGTTTGGATTGGACACTTGCGAGGGCGGGGTGCTTTTTCCCTGGACACACATGCTCTGCACATATAGAAACTGATTCCCCTGTCTTGGATTTTAGAGGTGAGATAGAAAGTGGGACAGTTTGGAAGAGGGCAAACAAGAACTGCTGAAAAGTTTGGTAACGGTAGCCCTGGGAACTTTTATTCCATTACTTTGAGCGGAGCCAGGAGTCACCTTCATCCACGAGCTAGTGCCAACCATAAATGTGCCAACCCATGGCACCCTCCTCAAAACATGTTCTGGACATGTAGAAGATCAAACAGGGACTACAATACGCTATCAGTGGCCCGAGAGGAGCCTTGATGGACTGGACCTCCTCCCTCTTCTACCCAGGACACAAATGTGGGCTCCATGGCTCAGTTGGCTGACCTTCTGTATAGCTACATAGACACAGCAGGCTGCAAGAGGATTTTTTCCTGAGGTATCCAGTTGATCAGTACCAACTGGATCCAGACTGGCACCTTTCTGGTGGTCTCTGCTGAAATGGGTCCAGGCTGAAGTGGGTCCAGGCCCGAAGTGCTGTTCCTGAGTTTCTAAAAGCCTTAGAAGTCAGACCCTAGAAAAGCTGCTCTAGAAACTCTGAAAAGAGAGGATTTTGAACTTCCAAGAACCTCAAAGGTGCCAGGAGGTCCTTGGAGCAAAGGTGTATGATTTAATTGCACCTTCCTCAGATACAGCTCAGAGGTAAAATCTTTGACCAGGACAAACCTGATTGGAGTATAAGACCCGCGCTCCATCGTGGTTGGCCTGAAATCATGCCCAGATCCTGGTCTACCACTTCCATAGATTATGATTGTTGCTTAGTGCTTTTTGGTGCTATTTTTACATAAAACTAGAAAAATCCATATTGTTGATTTTTTACTGTTTGGTGTTTTCACTTTGGTACTGCATAATTCAAGCTACCCAATGCTAAAAGCCCAAAACTAGGCCTGTGTTCTCTGTGCACTAGCTACCAGGAGGTTGAGCTCTGGTTCATTTAGTGTCATTGGGGCTCACTTTGACAAGTTAGTGTTGTTATTCCTTAAGGTGGGTGACTGCCCATCCCAAGTACAAATCCTCTTTCTTGCAATGAATGAGACTGTATGTGGACAGAAAGCATTTTTTTAAAACTGAAGCATTTTCAAAAACATTCTCTAGGTAAGATTTATTTGGGTTCGGAGCCAATAACAGATGATCTCATGCCTTGTGATGACTTTTTGTATCCAGAAAAATACTATATTGTATACTTCTGAAATTGATATAAATGCAAAAAGCACCTAATGTATATTTTGAGCTCACACTCAACCCAATATTACATTTGTTTCCTGTATTTTTTTTAATTTAATGTTGTTAAATACTTACCACAAATACTCGAAAACAACAGACCATGAGCACCTGCTGTTCACAGTGCTTTCCTTTAAATGCATCCTACAAATTCAGGCAAGGGCAGATTTCATGTTAAAATATAGGGCAAAATGGCAGAGTAACATTTAATACAATTACACGAAATTTCGCATACTTTTGCTGTTATTTCGCATATTTACGCAAAAGCAAATTAAGTGAATTTCATATATGCCTCACAGAATCAACTCCGGTAATGCTAGTTCTATCTGAGTAAGCATTCTGCCTTAATTTCACATATTTTATAGAGCTGTGTTTTTTGTATGTGGTATTTCCTCCCATAATTAGTAATGCTTAGGAGGTATGGTTTATGTCTGTGCCATCTAAATGGTCCCAATTCAAAGTCTGCATTTTGGAGTACTTGAACCAGTCTTATAGTAGTACTATTTATTTACTATAAAATGTAATTCACAAACCTATGATCGAAACTCTCCTCCTCTCCTACATTTCTGGGAGAGCTCTCTACACATGTAAGTGTACTACTTAGTAGTAAATGTGGAAAGGACCAAGAGGAGTGGTGGTAAAATGGGGAAACGTTTCTACTAAATGAGAGAATATTAGAGAAGGGTATGTAAGAGTTGGGTGACTACTAATACAAGCACCCACATACAAAAGAGTAAGATCATTGCTATTCACAAATGGCACTTCCAAAGTTACTACTGGCCTAATGGTGACAAAACAATAGTAAATGTATTTGAGCCGTGGAGTAGCTGTGGCACCACACAAGTTCACTCACAGGTACTGCAAAACACTCCCATGGAAAATAATGGAGGCAAGGACTTACTATACAAACCCCTAGACTAATTAAAAGAGATTGCCTTTTCAAATATGTGTATATACTTATTTTACGCTTTACACATTTTACAAAACTATTAAATAAATATTGTATTAGTTTAAAAATTAATAGTTAACTTATTAGAAAAAAATACTTTTTAACTTTCTTTAAATTTTAAAATGTAGTTGACAATATTAGGACACAACTTACAACTAAAGTAAAAATAAAATTACTAGGCAGGTTGTTTTTATCTTACGTGGTTTAACAATTAATATTTGTAAAATAAATGAATACATCTAATTTATTTAACTATTTAATAAAGCTTAATTTTGAAGGCATAACGTGCTCTAACATTTTGTAGAGTTAGCTCAAGGTCAAAAGTAATTATTTTTAGGGGTGGGTGAAATATTCTGCTCCACCTGCAGAATTTGCAGAATTTTGGCCACTCCACATTACTTTTTAACAAATTCAGCCAATTGGGTGGTGGACAAAATTTTCTCAGATGAGGCTCCAAAATATGTGAGATGTGGCGCCCCCTAGCGTGATTTATTAATACAAGCATTCGCTGGAGTTGGCAATTGGTTGCAGTCAAAGGACTGCCATTTGAGTACACTAGATTTTCTACTCGATCAGTAGCAAAATCAGCTCATATGACCATGCCCTCTTATGCAACACACGTACACTTTGTGCTGATTTTCAGGGCTGCTCACGCTACTGGTGATAGATTGCAGCACAAGTTGCATATTTTCCACCCTTTGGTGGAATTCTGCAGACTTTCACAGAGATTTTCCATATCTCCACGGAATTCCAAGGAGTAAAAATGATGCAAGTTTCTTCCACCCTTAATTATTTTGATTATTTTATATTTACATTTTACAATAACATTTACATTTTTCAATTAATAAACTTCAATATTTTTCTGTATACTTTCCCATAGGGAGATGCCCAATATAAGTTGCAGTGATCTCCATACAATGAAGTACTAACTTTACTTTCATAAGGTTGGCTGCCTTCCCTGGGTTTCAGTGGGAGGAGTGTAAATCTACACTTTGGAGTACATTTACACTCCAATTCACAATGGGACTTAGAAAGTTTTTCAAACTTTCCTGCTCTAAAATGATGATAGATAAAAGGGATACATTTACTCCAAAGTGTCAGAGTAAATTTACATGTGAGGACTTACTCATGTATACATTTGCCTTTGTGGATGAGCTCCAAGTTGCTTTTGGGGACACCTATACTTTAACAGTGAACATTGCAAATATAGTTCATGCTTGTATCCTTATGTCTGTCCTACCTACAATTATTAGATAATCTACGAAATTAGTACTGGAGGAATTTAGGACACTGTTTTTGGTTTATATAGTCATGTCTGTTACAGAAGTCAAGAAAAAAATCCATACAGAAACTTAGCACAGATTGAGTGAAAAATCATCCCTTCTCTATTTCCCTTGATTTAAAAGTTTTGGTCACTATTGTTATTTGTATGTGTCATAAAATACCCCTTTTTGCATGGTCAGCACATTTTTTACTGACCTGTATTTTTGCTTTTTAGATTCTGCAGACTACAACATGCAACAACTAATACTTGGTGGGCGTATTTACCTTTTTTAGCATAAAACTTAAACTGTCATTTGTGGACTACAGCAGTCTTGTGCCATCCACTAGTAAGATAAGGGAAGCAATGCTTCAGGCCTACAGTGATGTTAGATTTGCCCTGACGTATAACATTTTGGGCTTGCTTGAAGTGGAGCAAACAGGAACTACTGAAAATGTAGGTAGGTCAGGGCGTGGGAAGCTTTCATCATTGGTCAGAGAGTAACTAGAAGTGTTTTAAGGTATTCCCCACCCACTGGCTGGTGAACTCTACAAGGCTAGACTCTCACCCAGCATTCCTCAAAACAGCCCGACCAGGATACCAGGTGGACAGAACCTGCTGTACTTTACATCTGTGGCTGTGAGAAGGACTGGAGGAGGGTGGACAACTTTTGACTTGAAATCAAAGGACAAAATGGTTTTCAAGGATCAAACGACTAATCCCATGGGTGACTCTAGACCCGTGAAAAAACTGAAGCTCACATTCCTGTGAAGAACCCAAGCTTCCCATTGGCAATTTGATCTGGACTGGACTTTGCTGTTGTCCTCTACCTGACACTCTGAAAGTCTCTATGTGCTCCCCCTGAAGTCCTGGGGGCTTTGGATGTCTAACCTTTTGGTCGTTTGGGCATCAACAGACATTTGGGAACTGTTTCAATACTTCAAGGGAATTGATTAAAAAAAATACCAAACTGGCAGCCCATGGCATTGTACTGAATGTCAGGGTTGTCCTACATGGAGAAGACTTTTCCTCAGAAAAACGAGAAAGTCCCTTTTCAGACTGAGACTTAGAAACTTTTTCAAACTTCCCTACTTCCAGGCCTTAGTGATGCCAATCTACTTGGTCTCTCTGTCCAGCTCTCTATTGTAGTCAGCCTCAAATCATACCTGGGTCTCAGTCTACTGCAACCTATGACAACCTTTGCCGCTTTGTGTTTTTTGGTGATATGTTAGTCTAAGTCTTTAAAGATTAATATCTCTAATTCTCTGTGTTGGATTTTGGTCACTTTAGTGCCATTTTGCTTATTATGTTTTAGTTTAAGTTTATAAAGTAGAGTGAGATTTTTGTTGTGCTGTATTTTCAGCTTTTTGACTGTTTTGGAATTTGCATTTGGTATTAAGTTAAAACTGCCTGCTCTATACCATAGCTACAAGGGGCTCAGCTCAGGTTTAAATGTCTGAAACCTTTGCCTGGACCTAACAGGATAGTGAGTTTATTGTTACTTGTGGTGGTCACCAATCCACCTCAACTAATACACCACTTTGTACAGTATGCACCAAACCTTATTTTGCTTTGTGTTAGGATTCATAATTATTCATAGACTGCAATTTAAACTGTTTCAAAAGCAACACTCAGCTCCATATCTATATAGATAGTTTCTCACCTTGTCAGATGTGTACCTGAAATGGCCAAAACAAGATTAAAACACTGATAGGTAGCCTCACTTTCTTTCATGAAGTCATATGGGATGGTCATTCCAAAAATTACGCTCTTACTAGGCCGGGCATAATTCAAACAATTGACCTGTATTTTTATTTTATTTTTTTTATTTTTTTCTACTCAGACCATTACTAAGAGCTCATAATGCAAAATTGTATGTGATCATAAAATATCTTGTGGGAACTGTATGAAATCAAATGTGTGCAATGTTCTTTGCTTCAGCAATTGCATGTAGAAAACTGCCTTGACGTACGTGTCTTTTGCATAGGTATATATTTAGTGAATTTTATTTTGAGTGGATTTTAGGCCAACAAATCATGCTCACAACAAATAGCCACACCCAATGTAGCCTTGCTAACCTACCCACACCCAATATCCTACATAAACCCTAGAAATCCTACAGGCCCACTGCCTCCAAAAATACTAGCCACACCGATTCTTAACATTTAGCTGCTTATCCTAATCTAAATGCATTAACTACTGAATGAAAAAGCTGGTGCTCATTGATTCTTATTTTTTCTTAGTTCCTCCAGGCTGGCTGAAAATTTATTTAAGCAAATTGCTGTTTTGAAGGTGCATACCACATACAGCTCCACAATCAGTATCCTCTATTTCCAACTCCACCTTTTTCACCAGCAGGCTGTAGGACACAGCAAGGCCCTATACGGAGTCGAGCTGCAGCAGCCTGTTGGTGATTCACTATAATGAAGCAGCAAGATTCTTGAGATCTAGTACGATACCATATGTTGTCTTTGGTTTAAGCCGGTTTTTACTAGCAATTTCATTTATTAGAGACAAGGCGGGCCTAAGGCTCTAGGATTCAGTTATTTATTCACTTTATTTAAATAGTCCTCCCCTACCTAAGCAAAATAAGTGCCTGATGGCACTGGAGGCTAATTCTAAGGGTTTTATAAAAATGTAATACTGTAATTGATTCTTATTTATAGCTTTTAAGATTAATATTCCCTTTTATCCAGACAGTCGGCTTTTAGTAGCCAAATGAGTGTTAATTGCTGATGGAATAATGTGTCTTTTGTAATACTTGATTGTTTGCCTTTTATGGCTTTCAGCCGAACATAGGCATGTATGGGAAAAGAAATCGTTGGGCATTAGGGATTCCTTTTCAGCTCTTAAAAACTAGTAAAACAAGACCACATGCGATGGTGGAAGGCACATTGCCAAGATTCTTAGAGGCACTTTGGTATGCTAAGGACAAATGTCCTACAAAAGAAGCACGAAATTCTATTCTTACAATGGTCATTATTTGTGCTTACTTATAGTCCTAGAGACCAAGTGAACTTTCTTGCAAGGACACAGCCATAGCTATTAACAGTCAGATATCAATCCCATTTGCTTTGTGCACACAGATTGTATTTATGACCACTCTATAATATTCTTGGTGATTTGTAAAAGTGATGTGTACTGTGTATTTTTATAATGTTTTAATCGATCAATTACTTATTCCTTTTCTTTTATCTAACTGTACTGTATGACCTAGGGGGAGTCCTGGATTTTATTTTTTTCTTCTTATAATCTTTTGATGGGTCTGGTTTTACTGTTTTTACCAAATTGCTTTTGTTTTCTTTTAGAAATGTATGAATTGTGTTGGCATGCTTTTATGGTATTGTTTTACCGAAATAAAGCTGAATTGAAAATTGATTCACCTGTGTGCTGCCAGTTTTTCCTCCTAGACCTTTGGGATAAAAAGCACCAAAGTAACTATGGCTGTAACATGTAGGTGTAAGATCACACAGACCTGATGGTTAAGTAGTACGGGTACCCTTCCTGTCTCCATCCCTTCCAACTCATTTATCATCCTATGAAGGAGTTCCTCACAGTTATTTAGGTCTACATTTTTGCTTTGTTTAATAGTAATCCTGATTAGGGTAAGGTGGGTATAATTTAAGGAGCAGGTTGGAATACACTAAGGGATGGTACATGTGAAAGTTTTATTTGTAATCTTAGTGGTGGAGTAAGGGATAATAGTGTGGTGAGGGGTGGGTAGGCAAATGCATCTTTAGAGGGGACCAGATGGGGACCTTGCCCCACTTACATCTGTTCTGCCCTCTGGGGCCTCACCACCAAACTCTTGAATGTTCCTGTTTGAAGGGAGGAAACACAGAAAAACAACACAGACTTTGCACGCACATTATCATGTCTAAGTACCTTTTCAATGTAAAGCAATGCAGGAGCCTACATGTTCTTTTACATGTTTGAATATGACTTTCCATACATGCAAAGTAATATTTATAGGCACATACTTGCAAAGTAAAATTGACACCTTTGAAACAAACCTGTGTTTGTCTAAATACACACATTCACACAGCGAAGCATACACACACTTCTCAATTGCCCTTTGTACGTGGGACCACTAGTCTATCCCATTGTGTGCACTCCCAAAAGAAATCACCTCTAGAAGTTGCAGGGAGTTAGGACTAAATAAAGGATACATTTAAGGAAGGTACTGTTAGGTTAGATTTACAGTAATATAAAGTGTTAGTGATGATGTAAGGGTGGTGTAAGGAGGTGTTGTGGAAGAGGAGTGGCACAAGAGGTGGTAAGTTCTTCTATCTTGCACCTTAAATGACAGAGACTGAGATACAACACTTACTCTAAGGGAAAACGGAAAGTACAGAGCTCTTCATCACTTGTGGTCAGGTGCCCTCGCAGAGTCAGTGGGCTGCAGTTGGTGATGACTGATGCACAGATTTCCCACTGCCCTAAGGGGCAGAAGAAATGCAAGCAGCTTTTGCTGGGGCATGGTTCATGTTATCTTCCATTATGCTAGCTGCAGAACTATGCAAAACTGACAACACTCTGAAAACAATATGTTAAGCTTCAATGCAACTTAAGCCACTTCCAGTATGGCAGACGTATGCTGTAAAAATATACAAATGAGGTTAAATTATTGCATTCATTAGCAGGTATGAAATGTAGAATGAGTAAATAGAATTTGCCTCCTTCAATGCTTCTTACAGGTTCAGGTGTAGAACATTTCTCACTGACTACTATTACAGACCACATTCAAGCAAATATGGTAAATCTTCTGCTCAATAATCTAATGCATCCTGCACCACCCCTCCTCCATCATTGATATTTATTAGCCCTGGCATCCTTGGCATGGTTTTCCCCTAATATTTTGCCTCCAGACCTCTTGTTTTGCAGACTTTGTTTTTTCTGGCCTTAGGACTCTGCGCTTTACCACTGCTAACCGGTGCTTAAGTGCTTGTGCTCCTTCCTTAAAACATGATGATTGGCTTATACCCCATCTGGATGTTTAACTTACTTGTAAGTCCCTAGTAAGGTGGCACTACATCTGTCCAGGACCTGCAAATGAAATGCTACTATTGGGCCTGCACTACTGATTATGCTACCAACTTAAGTAACACTTTAAACATGTCTCAGGCCTGCAAATGCAGCTTGTGTGTGCAATTTTAAACTGCCATCATGGCCTGGCAAAATAAACTTTTTCCCAGGCCCAAACCTTTCTTTTTATACATATCAGACACGCCTAGGGTAGGCCCTGGACAACCCAGAGGGCAGGATGCCATGTATTCAACAATTTGGACATGTGCTTTTAAGTTTTACGTGCCCTAGTAGTAAAAACCTTTCCATTTGTGTTTCACTACTGCAAGACCTACCTCTCCCAAAGGATAACATAGTTATCTTATCATGTTTACTAAGCTGTGACTTACAAATTGTAATGAAAAATCCTAACTTATGGTGAATTCAGATTTCACATTCCAATTTTTAAAATGCCACTTTTACAAAGTTAGCATTCTCCTACCTTAACCGTTTGGTACCTGCAGGCTGTTTCTGAGTCACATGATGGGGTGTAGCTGGCAGTCTGACTTTGTATATTCTCCTAGATAACCTCACACAATGGTGAGCTTAGGTGTGCCTGGATGGACCATCACAAGCAGAATAGGAGGGAGGAGCGGGCTCGACACAAGAGGCTACACACTGCCTGTAGTTAGTTCAGAGCCAAGGCAAGGAAATCAGGGGGCCTGTGCACTTCAAAGGCAAGCTTCTAGAAGCTTCATCCCATTTCAAAGGCACAAATTAGTTCACATATTAGACCTCAGACACCAGCTTTTCAGTACACTTCTGGACCAGTGTATATTAAGCAAGGAAGAACTGCTGTGCTGCTGAAACAACTGCCATTCTGCTGGACTGCTGCCCTGAAGGACTGCTACCCTCCCCTACTGACCTACTGCATGCTGCCCTCTTGCCTGTGTGAGAAGGACTGGGCCTTCATCTGTTGAATCCAGGACCATTAGAGTGACTCCAAGGGCTAGTTGGTCGACCTCCTGACTTGAGCCTCAGGGGCAGAAAGCTTCAACAACCAAGACACCAGCACCTGGACTCTGCCATTTGTGAGTCTACCCTGCCAAGTGGTACCACCCCAGTCCTAGACCCTTGAAAGTGGGCCTACGGTGCTCTGACAGCCTCTGTGGATCCAGCTCAACAAACACATATCCTCTGCTGTGTGGCACTTTGCCGAGCACATCGGATGCATTGTCGCTGTTAGTGTTCATGCTTGGATGAGCACCATTGCAAAGACCCGCATTTTAGATTTTTGTCCCATTGGAACCGCTGCTGCATTATGCATCATCAGTGGAGGCACCTGCATTCCTCATCAATGGTAGTCACGGCAACAACACAGGACTTTTCATTGCAGCCTCACAGCTTCCCAGAACCGATGCATCACCCCGGCTAAACGATGCATCCTCAAAGCCGGACTTCACATCACAAGCCCTCATCGGCAAGATCGGCGACAATGACACAGTACCTTGCACAACAGACTCACTGCTTCTCAAAACTGATGCATCACTTCCTTTGTGTGATGCATCTTTGACACAGATCCTCAGAACATTCCACAAACCAGGATTTAAGGTACCATGTTCAGCGGGCATAACTGGCTCTCTGTAGTTGGCTCAAGCTCCATCATGGTGAGCCTGAACTTGTGCTTTTGTCCTGGTCCAACTAAACCAGATATCTGCAGTTGGCGCTTTGTGCTTTTTGGTGCAATTTTCACATTAATCTTCAAACATGCATATCTCGGGTTCTACAGATTGACTTTTGTCAATTTGGTCTTGTTTCATTTATTAAAAGCTCCTCTATTATTCTGTCTTGGTGTAGGATCATTTTCATGGTGTTTTCACTTTATAAGTGTTTGAAGTGTTGTACAAATGCTTTACACAATACCTCTAAATTGAACCTGTCCTCTCTGTGGCAAGCTACCTGAGGGTTGAGCACATTTTAATTTAGGGTTGGCTTGGGCCTCACACTGACTAAAAATGTGGTTGCTGCTTCACCAGTGCTCACAACCCGGTCAACCAACAACCACAATTTCTTATAGTATTCTACCAGAAGACACTTGTAAAGAATTCCATTCCTACTCCTGTCACTCGTACATTTCCTCCTTCACAGACCAGTAGCATATACAAAGCTTCCTTACCAGTACTACACTACACCTGGTACAATGGTATACAGCGCACTCTCAATGACCCATGATATTGCAGCCTAAAGCCACATGGTGGCACATCAGCAGCAGGAATTGCTTTGACCATTGTCACCCAGGGCTGCCTTCAGTGGCGGTCAGTAATTTTACAAGTGAGGGGAACAGGGGGATTACACATGCACACATGACCTCACTCACACCCATCCATTCACACACTCACTCACATACCCATTCATAACAATCGCTAACAAATACACATACATTCATATACATGCACGCTTGCACCAAACATACAAAAAAAATCTTACCTCAGCAACTCCGATAGGGAAGCCTCGGAGATCTCAGGAGGGTTGGAACTGTCCCCTTCCCTCATTGGCTGACCTAAGAGTAGTCAATGAGGAAAGAAAGCAGTCCCAAGCCTTGGAGGTCCCAGGAGGGTTGGGTCTGCTGCCTTCCCTCATTGGCTGACCTTGCCACAGAGTATCACTGACCCCACCCCACTCTGTGACAAGGTGCCACTGATTGACACTTTGCCCTGAAGCGCCCAGGTCCAAAACAATCAGTGACACTAGCCCTCATCATGAAGGGGAGGGCTGTGAGGAATCTTTGCCAGGCTGAAGAGGCAATGCCTACAGGGCTGTGATTTCTTCAGCCCAGCAAACTTCAGCTCAGGCAGCCAGGAGTCTGTGCATTTAATGCATTGTCAGCTCCTGGCTACCTGATCTGAACCAGAAGAGTATCTGTCAGGCTGACCTATGTTCAACCTGACAGACACTCTTCACATCAGGAAAAAGGTAGGAGGGCATGGCCCCCCAGCTTGTATGTAGGGGCAACTGCTGGCTGCCTTTACTATGAAAAACAGGGTGGAAACACATTTGCCACCACCCCAACGTTATGAGAAACAGCAAACACAAACAACCCATCCCCAACTCTTGCTGCTAGAAATTGTATAGCAGGTGAACTATTGGAATTACGTGGCTTGTGGTCACTTGCCAGGCGGGACTACATACATGGAGACAAATGTGATTTTCACTGGTTGATGAATAATGAACAACATTTTGACATCCCAAGATGTCATTGGAATTGTTGACAAATCATCTAGGGATCTTTTTGGTGCCTCTTTGTTCATTTTATTTAACTTTGACACTCGCACAAATCTGTAAAGCAGGCAAATTTCAAGAAAACTGTGAGACTGTATGTATCAGTACACACACACGTGTTAAATCATTGAATCAATTAATTATAAAGGTGTTAAATTAACATCTATTAAAAATCTGTTACAAGCTAGTTCCTCAGCCTCCATGCTGCTGCACAACAATTACCCCCTCATGTCCAACAGCGTTCTCCCAGTGGTGTTAAAAATGTGACAGGAAAGGTTTTGGACTAAATTCAACAGTTCACATGCTACCAACAGACACGCCCCTCTGTGAACGGGTGCCCTTCTCATTCCTGCTGCCTGCATTTAAAATGTAGAGGGGTGGGGTTGCACACAAAAACATGAGTGCCTCAACTTCACCTTCCCAATTTAGGTGACTTCAGGGAACAGTCCTCCACTCTCATCTTGATTTGCCATGCTGCAAAAATATAGTAATACTGGAACCTTGTGAAAAATAAAAATTGGAAAGTTAACATGTAACCATTAAACAAATAATAAACAAAATGAGGGTAAAGTCAGCACACCACTGACAGCAGCAGACAGTGGGGAAAGTTTAGGAAGTCTGAGCTGGTCAAAAAAAGAAGGAAAAGGATAAGCTTTAAGTCTGCTTTGTGCATTCAGCAGGCTCAGCAGAGCACCAGCCACTCCCTAACACAAGAAAAGGGTCCCTATCACGGCATGAGTATGCCCATCGAGCACGCCCTAGTGACAGGCGCAGTTTGTAAATGACAAGCATTTGTCAGTGACACAAAAAATAGCCATAATTCTGATGCAAATTTGACGTGTTTCATAGGAGAAAAGTATGTAATTTCACCTGGGCCTAATTTTTATCTGATTCAGAGATTTGCGGCTGGCAGCTTTTTACTCATAGATTTTCTTGTGGTTGCCAGTTATAGAAACAGGTGTACCTCCTATAAACCCTCATTTCTAAAAACATTAGACATTGCAAGTTATACTCAAAGAATCACAACCACAAGATTTACAGACAATAGTCGAGGGAAAATATTACAACATTTCTTGGATATTTTATCTGGACTACAAGCCTTGTTTCTCTTCTGAATGTAAAGAGCCTTTCCAAAATATTCGAAGATATTGGGACATGTTACTTTTTTCATTGGCACCCTGTAAATGTCAGAGGGCCCGTTCACAAAAGGTTTGCTCTAACTACTTTTGACTAATTACCAAAGTACTTCAGGCTTACTGCTGAATTCCAGGAGTAAACCACTTAGTACTACAAAAGTGAGTCACAACACAATCTTAGCAAATTAGGGCCCAGTGCCTTCCACAAATGTCTTATCTAGAGATCAACACTTAAATTCAGGCTGTCCACACAAAACTTAGGTCCTCATTAAGAGTTTGGTGGTCCGTCAACCGCCATGGTGGCATTGGCGGTCCGACCGCCAGATTACGAGTCATACTGGCCTATGGAGCAAAGACCGCCGGGTCCCACTAGCACCACCCAGCAGCACAGACCGCCACGGTCATGAGGCAGCATAAACAGGCCGACAGAGGCAGTGTTTTTGCCGGACACATTATGAGGTTGTACACCGCCAATGTGGCCATGGCAGTCCAACCACCATGTCTCGGAAGGCAGAAATGGGGACTATAAAGGGAGACACGCACTTGCAGGCCACCTTACACATCCAGTGCCGCCATGGAGGCCATCACATGCGTCCTGCTGCTGCTGATGATCACCAAAGGTGCACAACAGACCGTAAGTACACACATCTACCTGTGTTATTAACTGCACCTACAGATTGCTGTGCCGTGGTCCACATCAGATGGGGATCACAATGCGGGTATGTCTCAGTATGTCCTAAGTAGGAATTATACTCAAAGGAGGACACATTCACAGTCACAGTCGCAATACGCCCCCTTTCGGCAGGTCACTCACATTGCACCGTACCACACCACAACACAAAACACATGTCTACTCATCTCAGGCACAGGGCTGTAAAGTGTACACAACATTGTCTCATACAAAACCAACAGCACACTAACCTCACATCTACCAATACAACTCACACACTGACATCCCTCAAATGCCATGGACTGTTGTCACATTCACCACACATATGTATGGATGTGGCATTAAACACAAATAATACAACACATATTGCAACACAATAGAAGGACAATGGGATGCGCAATAGTCTGTTACACAAATTTACAAAGATCACTATGCAAACAATACCTGCACAATAAGGATGGGGCCAGCAGAAACTCCCATGGAAGGAGGCTGTACTGGGACACATCTCACCCTGCGACTGCCCAGAAAACAACTATTGTACAGGAACTGGTCCCTCAGGTATCTCTGGGAACTGTCCCTTCATGCATCTCTAGGACAAACAATACTAGACCCAAGTGGCATGCCTATTGCACAGTGTGGAAGTGGAAGTCAGCAAAGCACATACCAAGCACTCCAACTGCATGGGACATACATCTACATGAACTAGCTGCAGGGTACGCACAGCTTAAAAAATGGACACATGCATAGGCAAAAGCAAGCAAAGGTTGCACAATTCAAAACACTCTAATTCTGCACTAAAAAAACTCAAACTGCCACATATAAGATGAATACATAATCCATATCAGGGGGACAAGTCTAACACCATACATGCTCACATTGGACAACACAAGATGAAATACTTACCATGTCAACAGTACAGAATGCCATGACACCACCAATACATTTATACCCACATATCCATACAGTTAACATGTACCCTTGTTTTGGGGGACACCAACTGCCCACAAAGTCAGATACTGCAAACAACAGCAAATGGATCAGCAAGCAGGTTGTAGGCACACGACACAAGTCACTCAAGAACAACATAAAGTTAGAAAAGGAATTGCAGGACAAATGTATACCCCAAAAAACAACTGTTTGGGTTTATTAAATTGAACATTTTCAAAGTTCAAGACCATAGGCCAGTCCATAGTTAGGTGACCAGACACATTATTATGCCCTCATTTGACTCCTAACTGCTAAGGAACTTCGGCAGGAAGGGGCATCAAGTGGACAGGTAGGCACCACAGGGATCATCCTTGGGGAGGTCGAATTTGGGAGGGGTGGTTTTGTCTTTGTTTTGGGAGAGGTGGTCTTCTTTTTGGGAGGGGTGGGCTTCTTCTGGTAGAGGTATGGGTGCTTCCCCACTCGCTGTACCCTGTCTCCTTCGCTTGCCAGTGCTGATGCTGCAAATACAAAGATAAATAGGGTCATCACATGTCCATGATCACACTTGAACAACAGCTCTGATTAGCAAGCATTACCATTAAATGAAGAAGGCTCTGGCAACAAACTCTACCTAAGTGGCCCATACTTGTGCCATACCACATGCATGTATGCCAGCTGAACTGTCAACAGTTGCCCACAGGAAAATCCCTATCTCACACAACAAGAATTCCATGGCTGAAGTTGTGCAATCACAGTAACTATTCAACAAGTAGGAGACTCCATCACCCTCAAAGCTTTTCTCCATGGAGCAGACCTCAGTTACCTGTTGTCACACAATAGTAGGCCAATAAATGCATTTCCACAGATCCTATACAAGGTCATGCACACATTTAGTTGACAAATACATAATGATCCAACAATAAGAAATGATACTCCAAAATCCTGCCATGTTGCTGACAAAAGTACAACAGCCTGAAAAAGGTGACATGTAAATACTCATGTCAAACTGGAAGAAGTTCCACAATGCACACTTCAGCAAGTGACAATTGTCCCAACAGAGTCATAGAGGTACTGTTAATGTTGCTCAGATAGGCCACGCATGTGGCATGAAAATGGCACTGTACCACAACACAATGAATCTGCAAGCCCCAGGCTAATCAGCACTCATATCTGACACCCCTTACAGTGGCATACTCTGAATGCATCAGTTGACGCCATTAGTCCATTGGATGTTGTAGAGGCCCAGAGATTTGCAAGTACTCGTAGGATGCCCTCAACAAGTTGCCCAATTGGAGGCAACATCACTGTCTCCATTATGGTCATGCAGACCCAAGTGTCTGTTGGTGGATGAATGCTTATACCCAACCATGTGATTTCTACATAACTGCAAGTCACTCCATGATACTGGCCAACAGTCAGGTCATAAACCTTACCCATTACACATGTGCAGTGTACTTTGCTACATGCTGCCACTTCAAGGGCATAGAAATGCACATTGATTCTCAAAACTCTAGGCCTACCTGCCATGCCCGTCATTCCTACTGCAGTTGAACACGGCAAATGACATGCTATAATGCATAAGAGAATGTGTCAGCCAATAAACAATGGTGACACACTCCTGTATGTTGCACAACTTGAAGTGTACCTCCATTGTAAATGGCTTAGTCCACACACAGTTTAGCATGCACATATATGTGAGGTAATACACACATCATCCCATAAACACAGGTAGACCATGCATGAAACAACAGCATACAAATGTTACTCAAAAGAGAAAGTGACACATGCTGATATGTAGGCACAAGGAATATTGGCTACAATGATGGCACATACATCATGTCAATGGACATTCCCCACTTACCAAGGGAAAGTTCTGATCAGTAGCTGTGCCCAAAGTACACTGTAGGTTCCATCACATGTGTGATGGACATTTTCGCATTACAGACTGCAATGAGGCATCAGCATCCATCATGCACTGAAGACAACTAGCCTCAGCATGGCAGATGACAATATACTAATTTCTCTGGACATATGGCTAGAGATAGTGATCCAGCACTTACTTTTAGCAGGTAACATTGAGGAGTCGTGGTCTTTTGCATAGAATTTACACACATTACAACAATGCACCCCGCCCACATTGGGAGGACATCCCCAGATGGACATCGGAGGTCATCCAGGCCTAGCATCTCAGGTCCTCCTACGCTTTCACGCAGTAGGATCTCCGCCGGCTGTGGACCCCCAGGTTCTGCACCTTCTTGGTGATGGCTCTCTCTAATTCCTTCTTTTGATGGGTGTTGACCTACATGGATGCAAAAGACAAATCAAGAGATCATGATCACAAGTTTCATCATAAATGGTTGAGTCACACACATATTAGTAACATCAACTAGGACTTTCCTATTTGTCAATACTCTCCAAGTGTAACACATACAAGCCAAAAAGTACAGGGACATGACTACAGACATAAATGTTTCCATCTGCAGACTAACCCACTACCCTGCTCAGGGCCACCAATGACTAAGTAAGCTTAATAACATCAGGTAGCCCATGCTCTAGCAACCTGTACTGTGATGTGAGCCACAATGAAACACTTCACAGATGTGTGGCTTCTGAAGGGTAAACTCCCTAGGCATGGATGGACGAGCACATTCACACACTGTGATAATGACTCATTGCATACAGTCCATACAAGCAACTGCCAGAATTCAAACTCAAACATTACACATGAGTAACAATGAAGGGACAGGCATGGTGTGTACACAAAGTGTCTTAAATGTCCATGTCTGGGTATGTGGAAAAGCAAATGCAGACAGATGCCACTTCAAGGGGTGGGGTTCTGTGCCAAGTACATGTACCACAGAACACACCCTTGGAAGGATGTATCCATCCTACAGAGATGGCATCCAACAAAGGCATGTGTTGTACAGTTTCAACTATGTGACCAAGCTACAGAGTCACGTCATGGGCTCCCAGCAATCAACACAGTGTCTGCACTGTAGGACTGTGCCCTTGCCACAGAGTGCCCTCTCCCACTGGTTCTAGGACCATCATTGTCAGAAGTGTTGTGCTGTGACTCAGGGTCGTAGACTGGGTGACACAGGATGGTTGCCACTGTCCTAGGGGCACAGGTTGGGGGTGAAGGACTTTCTGAGATGTGGAGGCAACCGGACTGGGAGGTGATGTAATGGCCATAGTGAGACTCGCCAGAAGCATCCTCCATGTCCAGATGTCCAGGAGTATCATCGTCACTGAGGGTTTCATCCATGGTGGTAGTGGCAGTCTCTTCTGTGGGCTCTGTGTGCCTAGTGGCAGCTCGACCTGTTGATGTGAAACGTACAAGGTTACTGGTTGTATTGTGACAAATACCTCCAAAGGTTTACAGTGACATTTCGCAAAGACCTTGTACATATTCGATTTGCAGGTTATCCTATGTGACAGGTACCCATGGTATTGGTTGTATTGACATGAAATTTGTGAAGCATGCATTTTCCATTTAAGTCAAGCAGCTGCTGAAATGTGCAGATCATAAGCCCTTGGGGGGATGGCTTGAGAATGCCATCTTGCCACCAATGCAGGCAAAACAGTGGCTAGGCAAGATATGTCTTTGGACATTTTGAAACCCAGTTGATTGTTATGCAGGCAGACCTAGAACATTTTTGTAGATATGATTGAGTCATCATGTGGTCAGTGCATTGTGAAAGAGTCTGCTGCCAATATCATTCTGGTGATGCATCTTGAGGACTTTGGGATCACTGGTTTGCACCCTGGATAAGGTGTCATTCCTGTCCTCAATAGTTTCATCTTGGGTTAGCAGGTCAAGATAGAGCTAGGTAGCCATACGCATCTCAGAGTTGAGCATGATCTGTATCTTGGTCTCTCCCAGGTGAGGAAACTTCATTTGAGGGTTAGCAGGCAAGGCCATTTGGACCAGTAGCCACTGTTCTCGTGTTTGGAGTTACTGAAACAATGTTTCCTTGGAGTTGCAGTCATGTCATTCTCCATACTACACACACTTGACAGATGGCGTCCTCCCATGTGAGTGAACTTCAATTGAGATTTCATAAATAGCTGGAAATGGGCAAGTGAACATAGTTTTGTGTTTAGAGTTAGGGACATAGCACCTATTGGGTTTTGCATTCTGGTCACTCCCTCTAGGTCCCGCACATACAAATGTTATCCTCCCAGATGAGTAAACTTCATTTGAGAATTAAGACACAGGGGTATTTTGGCCTGAGGACATTGGGCTTGTGTTTGTAGTTGGAGAGACAGAGCCTTAGCAGTCATGTCACTCCTTCTACTTCATACACTTGATAACTGTCCTCCTCACAGGTGCATACACTTAATTTGTGAGCTCATAAAGAAAGGTATTTGGAGAACTGAACACTGGACTGTTGTTTGGAGTAAGTGAAATAGTGCCTCATGTAAAATTGCAGTGAGATCACTCTCACTACTCCCCAATACCTGACAAATGTTATCCCCCCAGGTGAGTAAACCTCATTTGTGAGTTGACAAACAGGGGTTTTGGACAAGAGAACACTGTGCTGGTGTTTGGAGTTATTGAAACAGTGCCTTCTGGACTTAGCAGTCATGTTACTCCCTCTACTTCAAACACTTTGTTAAATGTTATCCCCCAGGTGAGCACACTTCATTTGTGAGTAACCAAACAAGGGTATTTGGACAAGTGGACACTGGTCTGGTGTTTGAACTTAGGGAAACAGTGCCTCCTGGAACTTGTAGTCAGGTCACACTCACTACTCCCCAATACCTGACAAATGTTATCTCCCCCAAGTGAGCACACTTCATTTGTGAGTTACCAAACAAGGGTATTTGGAGATGCGAACACTGGGCTGATGTTTGCAATGACAGTAACAGAACCTCTTGTGAGTTGCAGTCACTCTCTAGTACACACACCATGCAAATATCATCCCCCCAGGTGAGTACACTTCATGATTGAGTTACCACACAGGGGTCTTTGGAGAATGACACTGGGCTAGCTGAGTAGAGTAACAGTAACAGTGCCTCCTGCCTCAGCAGTCATGTGACTACCTGTACTACACACACTATACAAATGTTTTCCCTCCACGTGAGTATACTTCGTTTGTAAGTTGACACACAGGGGTACATGGGTAAGTGACCACTCTGCTGGTGTTTGGAGTTACAGATACAGGGCCTCCTGTCACCCGCAGTCATGTCACTTTCTCTAGTACACACACTGTACAAATATTATCTCCTCAGGTGAGTACACTTCATGTGTGAGTTACCACACAGGGGGCTTTAGGGAAGAGAACACTGGGCTGGCTGTGTGGAGTAATAGTGCCTCCTGGCCTCCACAGTCATGTGAATACCTGTACTACATACCCTATAGAAATGTTCTCCCCCCAGGTGAGTATACTTCAATTGTGAGTTGACACACTGGTCCATGGGCATGTGACTAATGTGCTGGTGTTTGGAGTTACACATACAGGGCCTCCTGTGAGTTACCGTCATGTCTTTGTCTGTAGTACACACACTATACAAATGTTGTCCTCCCAGGTGAGTACATTTCAATTGGGAGTTAACAAACAAGGATATTTGCAGAAGGAAACACTTTGCTGGTGGTTTGTGTAACAGTAACAGTGCCTACAGAGAAAGAGACACTGGTCTGATGTTTGGAGTTGTAGAACAGGGCCTGCTGGGAGTTGAAGTCATGTAACTCCCTGTAGTCCACACACTATACAAAAATGTTCTCTCCCCAGGTAAGTACACTTCAATTGTGATCTGCCAAACGGGGCTCTTTGGACAAGTGAACACTGGGCTGGTGAGTGGAGTGACATTAGAGGTAACAAAGGATGAGCAGAGATCATGCATTGCATAGCATTTTGGTGACTTTTTTGTGCTGTGACTTACCAGACTCCAGTCCCCCAGGTATTCCAGTCAAGCCCTCAGGATACAGGATAGGCGAAACCTTCTCCTCCCAGGGAACGAGATGTAATGGGGGAGTGGGAGGGCCACCACCAGTCTTCTTGGCCTGCAGCTGGTGCCTGCAGGCCAGGGAATGGACCTTGTCCCTAAGGTCGTTCCACCTCTTTCTAATGTCCTCCCTTGTGTGCAGGGTGGTGCCTACAGCATCGACTCTGTCGACTATCCTGTCCCACATTTCCATTTTCCTACTGAGAGGAGTGTGCTGGACTTGTGCTCCAAACAATTGTGGCTCTACTCCTATGATTTCATCCACCATGACTCTGATCCCACCCTCAGAAATAAGTGGATTTTTAGAAAGTGACAAAAAAGTGACAGTTTCTTACTAAAGAGGGGCAGTGCATAAAAGTGTGACTGGACAAAAGTGTACACTGGGTGTGAAAAGAGATGGTAAAGTGGTGCTGCTGTGTTGACTAATTAGCTCTGGCTTCTGTGTGTTGCTTTCATGATGCAGAGGATTGCGGAGTGTGAAAGGGTGTGTTTTATAGCGTCCTTTGCAGGTGTGTCCACTGTGGCAATGTCTGTCCTCTGTGTTGTTTACAAATCCATCCAGTGTGATGTAGTATATTACTTTCATGACCGTGGACCACCGCGGTTCGGACCGCCATCGGTTGACCACTACGGGTGCCCTCTACTGTGACTTTCGGCTTGTAATACCATCAGTGGTTGGTCGTAGTGCTGTCAGGGATGGAGGTCAGACCGCCTATTTCAGGGCCTCCACACTGCTGCTAGTCTGCCTTGTTTGGTTGGTGGTCCTGCCTGTATAACTCGTAATATGGCAGTCTGAAAGACTGCCAACAGGGCGGTCTTTTTAGGACTTCCAACCTGGCGGTCTGGCGGTCCAACCGCCAAACTCATAAGGAGGCCCTTAGAGCCTGATTTAGATCTTAGGAAGGGGCATACTCCTTCACAAATGTGACGGATATCCCGTCGGCAGTATTAGGATCCCATTATATCCTATGGTGATCATAATATGGTGGAGGGGATATCCGTCACATTTGTGACAGAGTATTCGAGCCGCTGAGATCTAAATCAGGCTCTTATTCATTTACATTTCTCTCAGGTATCATTGCATAGTGTTTGGTTGTGCCTTATAATTTTCTAGAAAGACTTCCATCTTTCAGAGGGGCAATTTCCGGCAACTACTATCAATCTTTATACTCTACTTCTTTTTTCTAACTAGCAGAGATATTTCTGTGTTTCTTTGAGATCAGAGAATCTTTACCCATTATCAAAAAGAGCACTTAACCAGATCTTAGTTGTTAATTTAACCTTAGTCTCCTGGGTTTTAATTCAGAATGTTTTGTCAACAATTTGTTTACGGTGTCTGTGGAAGTCACTAGAGGGGCCAACTCACTAGCACTGTTATCCTTTTAAGAGCTGGCTATAGAAAGGTTTAGCTGTTTGCCAGAGCTGATGGAACTCATACATAGACCCGGGGTTTGGGTCAACCACATCTAACCATTGGCTGCTTTGGGGAAGCTGTTGTCTTATGGACTTTCACTCAGGGAATGGCATTGTGATCAGGCATTGCAGGGAGGTGAGCTGAGGATAAAAGGCTCCAACCGGTGCTGGGGTTTCAGTTTCGGCCAGTCAGGCACAGCAGGAGAGTGGACTGGCCCTGGTAATAGGCTAGAATGAATATGGCAGCCATCCTTGATTGATATTACATCTTCAAGTTGCCTGCCATATTTAGGAACAGTCCTGAAATGGAAATAGTCAGCACTTCTCTATTCCCCAACTAATTATCACAAACTCACTTATTGAAACATTCATCCATACATTCACCCATGCATTCATATTCTCCCACTCATTATCCATGCAATGGCTGACCCATCCAACCAATAACTTATTCTCACGTTTAGTCAATCAATAACCACACAGACAAACTTGCCAAACAACGAAGAAGACATTTCACTTCTAAAACAACCGGACAGTTTGACTTTTCAAAGGATTGTTTTATTTTGCATCACTAAGCATTTTTATAACATTTTTTACAGTTTTTTAAAAGGGCAGAGTGGTCTGGGGAGAGAGGTAAACATCTGTTTTCCATTTCGTAATTAGAGAAGGCATAAGCAAATCTCGCTAAGGTGAAAATATAATGCCATATATTCAAACATAGAATCATCCTAATGCGATGTGCCATAATTCCTATCCACAACAAAAGAGTGACAGGCTTTTATTAAAAAATATATCTATTGCTTTTGACCCTAATTATCTGGAGGCATCAGCATTTTGGCCATCCCCAAATGCTCAAACACTGCTGGTATGATAAATACAGCCTACCCTGTCAGGGATCACCCCTTGACTATGCCATGAAGGACCCCAAACCGGGTCTGATTTCTTTGACCTATTATGGAAAATTACTGCCAGGTTTTGCATGGTGAAAATATTCCACAATTTTGTCCACCAGATACTCAGAGACAGGTGTTGGGAGACTTCCAGAATTGAGCATAGGCAAGTCTTGCAGCTAATATCATAATTGTGACAATTTCTCCATGGATATCATAAGAAGGTTTAGGAGATCATTGCCATCACAACAAAACAACAAAACAAATGTGTCGAGAGTAGACCTCGGCATAGAACTCCGCTCCTCTGATGGAGTTTGCTAAATTCAGGCACTCTGCACTATGCAAAGTAGCGCGCAGTTCTCAAAGAATGAAGTTTGTCTGCGCTTGCAAGATTGGGTTTTGGTGGTCTCTCTTGAGCGCAACGATTCTCGTGGGCCGCTAGCGAGCATGCACAAGACCGCATGTTCTCTTACATTGCATCTAGCCATGCCAGTGGCCAAAATGGGCTGCTTGCAAGCATAAACTCACTTCTGAAGTATATTTTCTACTCACGAGCCACTAACTATAGTCAAAAAGAGCTTTATGGACCCTGCAATTTTTTTTTCAGATTGAAAAACCTTTTTTGTCAAGCAGGAAGGAATTGTGTCAGAGACTCCAACTTCCTGTTGCTGTCCTGCAGGCTCCCCTCAGTGCTTTGTCCATCCGTTGGTCACTTTTCACTTGGATTGTGAGGTAGAAGGATCACTCTCATTGTCTCCACGATATACCTTTGGATTTAAGGACTATCTTTTTGTGGAATCATCACAAAAGTAAGTTCTGAAACTATATTGAATAAAGGTGTTGTTTGTTTGCTTGGACATGCGAAAATATTTCTTTGTACTTTAATTTGATTTTAAAAAATGCATTGTGGAGGGTGGCATGGAGTTTAAGTTTGGGCCTACTTATTATTTATTTTGCATTTAATTGATTTTCCACCTTTTGTAAAGGGAAATTGTTGCATAGCTCAGTACCTTTTCTACATGTTTCCATTTGCAATAATATTTTAGTATGTGGCCTAGATTTCCAAAGAGCCATTAAACCAGTCTTCCCAGGTCAGTACTAGTAGACATCAGTGCATGAAATAAATGTTTCAGTGGTATATGATTTTAAAACTTGGTTAGGGCAGGGATGGCATTGGGTTATTTAAATTTAAAATGTTGGGTAGTGTTTGCATTTCATTTTGTTTGCAAAAAGTGCATATATTGTGGGGTGATAATATTTTATGTCATAGGAGGATGCTGTTTGACCATGTGGCTGGCTGGAAGCCATTTTGTCCATCCAGCCAGTGTCCTTTGCCAAAAGACTGCATGCCTTATTTGTTTGCCATGCCTCCTTGCTCCTTGTTGTTATTTTTGTTTGACCATGGAGCTGGAAGCCATTTTATGCATGCAGCCAGTGTCCTTTGCCAAAAGATTGCATGCGTTATTTGTTTGCCATGCCTCCTTGCTCCTTGTTGTTATTTTTGTTTGACTATGAAGCTGGAAGCCATTTTATGCATGCAGCCAGTGTCCCTTTGCCATAGGCTTGCATGTGTTCTTCTTTGTTACCCTTGCTCCTTGTTGTTGTTGTTTGACCATGTGGCTGGCTAGCAGCCATTTTGTCCATCCAGCCTGTGTCCCTTGCCATATGCTTGCATGTGTTCTTTGTTCTCCATGCTTCTTCCTTGCTCCTTGTTGTTTGAGCATGTGGCTGGTTGGCAGCCATTTTGTCCATCCAGCCAGTGTCCCTTGCCATAGGCTTTCGTGTGTTCGTTGTTCACCATGCTTCCTCCTTGCTCCTTGTTGTTGTTGACCATGTGGCTGGCTGGCAGCCATTTTGTGCATACACTGGGCAGCCATTGTGTCTTTGAGTTGACATAGGCTTATATACAAACATCGTTAATTATTGATCATTTGTTTTTTAAGTTTTGATTTTTATTTTGTTTCTATTTTATTTTTTACATTTTTAATATGAATTAATTTTTATGCCATTTTTTATTTCATTTTTTAAATTTACTTTTTTATTTTTATTTTTATATATATTTTTTTAAACTTTTGAAATGTTTCTTATTTTAATTTTTATATTTACATTTTTATTTTTTAATACATTTTATTCGTATTTATTTTTATATATATTTTAACGTTTTTGCATGTTTTATTTTAATTTTAATTTTAATTTAGTCTGCATTTGGCCTTGATCCCTCCATCCGATCCGTTCCATTCCTCCATCCATCCATCCATCCATCCATCCCCCCAAGCATTTCCCCTGGACCACCTTGCTGCCAGAAGTTATTTTATTTGACTGATTATTCCATTTACCCATGCACCTCTCTCTGACTACCCCAGGTGTCTCCTAAAACAGATGTAAATAAAGCAAAGAGCTAGATTTGCCTGTTGTGCTGTCCGATTTGAAATGTCATTTTTTATGGTATGGTGGTGTGGTTTGCCTTTACAATAAATACTAGGTATATTACATAAGTAACCAACCGCACCATGAATGCATTTCTCTGTACTATTTTCAACCTACTGCAAAAATGGCATGCTACATTTCATTAACTACAAGTTTATCTTGCTTGGTTGTTTTTAGGTGTAAAAGAGAAGAGACCCACATCACCCACAATACTGCCAAAGAGAAGGCCCGACAGTTACTTTGGTCCACAGGCACCAAACTCTTGTGCATCTAATTGCCACTGCCAACCTACAGCTAGTTAAGATGGCCACAAAGAAGTTTTCTCTCAGGAAGTGGCCGTGAGAAGAAGCAGCTTTCCACCAGTGGTGTGCAAACTGCAACCTTTTTCGGGAGACATGTGCCTGCTTCCACACCGGCCTCCCAGGAGGAACCTAGGAACACTGCATCATCACCACCACTCCAACTCAAGACCAAGAGGATGTCTGTCAGTGAGGCAGCCACTGCAATCATGGTGATCCCAACGAGCAGTGATGTTGAATTGGATTTGTCCCTTTCACAAAGTAGTACTCTAACGGTTCAAGAAACAGAGCAAAGTGGACAGCAGCTGCATCCAGATTTTCCCAAAGTTGGAGCAGAACAGGAGGTCGAGCTTTCTGCTGAGCAAGAATCTCCTCTTTTAGAAACAAGGGCTCCCAGATCTCCAGCAAGAAAAAGGAAGGGTACTACTACTACTACTACTACACTACCTACTCCATGCACCACTTCTGATGATGATGATAGGGACATGGAGTAGACCCCAGCAGAGTCTGGGAGATGCCAGGAGAAGCAAGGGAAAAGAAAATATCTCCAAAGAATCTTGGAAGGGGATGATGATGAGGATGTTGACTATGACACAGTCATTGACAGAAGCTGGCAAAGAGGAGTCCAACATTACTATCCAACCTGCTCTGAGGGATATGGCACAGACAGTGCTGCCAACTCCCATATGTGTAAGGCCCCAGCAGAGACCTGCACCTACCCCTATCTCAGTACAAGTATGCACTGCAGAGAGGCAATCTATGCACCCATGACCACCTACATCCAGTTCTTCAGGCATTGACAGTGACCCAATAAGAAAGTACTTCTCCCCAGTTTGGAGCTTTTTTACGATTAGCAAGTAGGAGAACATTGCCATATGCTCTATTTGCCACAAAAGTGTTTGTTGAGGTAAGCCTGGTTCACATTATAGAACTTGAGGCCAGACAACCCATATGGAAAAACATCACACAATCCGGTGGGAGTAGAGCACCTTAAACAAACACCTCAACGTGGATGCGGTGTTGAAGGTGAAGAGAGACAGAAAACATCAGCTACCCCTAGTCAAATCACAGTGGAAGGTGAGGAAGAAGAGGGTGACATCATTCTCATGAAAAGCAGCCCTGTCCCCAGAAGTGTACCAGTATCACCCACCTCAGCAACCTCATAATGGCACAGGAAGACTCTGAGTCAGATGGAGACACCACAGCATATAGTGACTGCACCACAACAACGCACATTGACTCTACCACCACCTGCATCTGAAAAGTCCCCTGCGTCAGTGACCCCACAAAAGAAGACAATCCAGGCTACAGTTACGGGCATGTTTAGGCAGGAAGGGCCATGCGACCACAGCCACCCAACAGCACGTTTGTACAATGGCAAGCTGGCAAAAATGTTAGCGCTGGACCTCCTTCTTTTTTCTTTTGTCGAAGGAGGGAGCTTCTTAGAGTTTGTTGTGGCCCTCTGTCTAAAATGGAAGGCCTATTTTGTCAGAGTTGCTGTTCCAGTGCTGCATTATGATATGCTGCATTTGGTTGAACAAGCTTTGCAGCAAACTGTTGTCAACACTATCCACCTGACGATAGACATGTGGACCAGTTGTCAGGTGACTGATTACATGTGCATCACTGCACACTGGATCTCCTTTCTGGTGGTAAAGCAAAAGCTATCTACAGGTCTTGGCCCTGAAGAAATGTTTAAGAATGCTCGGTGGCATGCAACAGTAGTCATGTTCACATTAGAGACGTCACACACAGTTGCAAACATCTTGGAGGAATTTAATAGCAAGGTGTTTGAATGGCTGTGACTCAGACGTATTTGAGTTGAATTGGTTGCCATGGAAAATGGCAGTAACATAGTCAAGGCCATATGTAGACGATGGCTATTTAAGGGTCATGTGTTTGGCGCACTACAACAACCTGGTTGTTCAAGACTTTCTTAAAAAAAGAAGACATAGTCAGCAGCACACAGACCACCTACAGATCCATTTGCACTCATTTCAGCCATTCTTTTAAAGCCCAGAAACAGTTGCGGATTATTCAGCGTCATAATAGAGTACCAGTTAAAGCCCTGATACAGGAGGTGCAAACACGTTGGAACTCAATCTATTATATGTTGCAATGTCTGTTTTATCAATACAAAAATATCAATGACTATGTCATAGAAAGAGGAGCTGATTCAATTGGGAGAGCTATGACCATGGATGCGGACAAATGAGGCCTAGTCAAATGCCTCACACAGATGTTGCTCCCTTTTAAGGTTTTCATGCAGGAAGTTAGCAAGGAGGACAGTACAATGGGCCTAGCTATCCTGTTATTGCATCTGATATAGGAGCAGCTAAAAAAGGTATCTAAAAAGGTTCACACTCGAGAGTGCGAACGAAAACCCGGAAGCGCACGCTTTGGTTACTAGCCTAAGTTTTCGCTTGACATGTAAGGCTGCATAATAACATAATCGTGTCCAAAGAGTACATCTGTGCCAGCCTACTTATTCCCCACTACAAAAAGCTCTTCCCACTATCATTCATTTTTCTGAAGGGGTTGTTTCACAATACAAGAGGTGGATTGTTGAGAAAGCAGGAGAACTGGAAGAAGAACGGCCGGAACTTAGAGATCCACTCTGCAGTTCTGGGGTGCCGCCTTCAACTTCCAAAGAGGGAAGTCTTGTCTCACATCTGCCAATCCCACCAACAAGGAGACAACTGACAGCAACAACAGAAGAATCAAACCCAGCCTCTGCATTGACTTGTTTTCAAGTGGCAGGTCTTAAGTCCAGTGCAGAAGCAAAGGAAAAAGTGGTCATTCATTTGGCAGCACCAATGACAATTCAGAGGATGTTCCAGGAGTATCTTGATGACCGGAAAGAGGTGTATGTGAATCAAAACCCATTGGTGCATTGGTATGGAAAGATGCGCCGATGGGCAGAGCTCAGCAGTTCTGGCTTTTCCTGTAGCCAGCGTGTCTGCTGAATGTCTTCAGTGCAGCTGCTGCAGTTGTTACAGTGAGAAGGACCAGACTCGTTCCTCAAAATGAGGAGATTGGTTTGAATCAAGTGTGTTAGCTGACCAAATTCTGGATGAACCGCCAGAGTCTTAGGAGGAACTCTACTTCCTGGATTGAGTTTGCCAGTGCCACCACAGAACTTTTTCATTATTTCTCGTTCAGCTTCTTTTCCTCTTTCTTTGTTTGCAAAAAAATAAAACATTCTAGTACAACATTATGTTTGTGTCAGATTTATGCTGTCCCACCATTGATTTTATAGTCGCATGCAAGTCCAGATTGGAGTTGGACCCATGTACATTGAAGAACCCCTCACATACCCTTTAGGACGTTGGAGATGCTGCCTGCTTCCCTGACATTCTTTTGCCTATCCTATTTTTACATCACCATAGCATAGTATGGCTGCCATTTAAGATCATTGATTTTACGACTGCCAGTGTCAATGTTTAATTCCAATGTGTGGATACTGTCAAAGTGGACGTATTTTGTTTAATCACTGTGCTTGGATTGGAAGAGATAACTAAGTAACTATTCCACCATTGAGGGGTGATATTTTGATTGATTGTGATTGTGAATTTGTGAGTTATGACTGATGTGTGTGGTGGCTGACAGTGAGGGAGCAAGTTCAACAAAATTGTAAACTTGTTTCCGATGATTTGCAATGTTTGGAGGCTGATGGGTGATCATTTTTTCCTGAGAGTGAATGGTCTTTCAAAGGTAGTGAAATTTACTTGTAGGGTCTACTCCTTTGTTTCTGGTTCCTCGTAACAAACCAGCCACTTTAGTTACCAAACAGATATCTACACAAAAAGACTCCAGTTCTGTTTCTCTATTTGTTCTTCATCACTTGTGCACTTCACAAGTCTACCTTGCTCGGTTTGGGAATGGGACAGAGTTACTCTGAATCTGGAGGAGGAAGATGGAAGGACTCAGGGCGGAACTACCTAAACAGCTAGAAAGGAGAACTTTTTCGACTTCAAAGAAAACCCATGATGATGGCGAAATCTCTGAGGCCTAGTACTCTCTCAGCTCTGTGAACTGGAGAGAGGTGCATTGATTTGGAAATGCTGCTGACTATGAGGTTGCTGCATTGCTAGCTCAAACGTGAAACTCCTCTTATGTTCTTGCTCTGCCTCTGAGTCATCTTGGTACACTCCTGACTCTATGAAGTTTACCTTTTGTTTTTTTCAATACACAGGCCTTCTCCTAGTTCTCTCCTGCACAAACAAAGTTTGAAAAGCTCAAGACTCCAGCTTACCTACCAGACAGATTCAGACAGGCACTAGAGTGATAGACATTCCAAAAAGAATGAAGAAGCATCACACAATTTGGCAATACAGTATCATTTTCCTTTTAACAATAATAATTTTTAGAACTACGTGTGTTACATTCAATCTTCCATATTTCGAAAGTAGAAGACATAACGCTTAGGATATACTATCTGGGGTCTCTCTGGGGCAGAAGGACTGTTTCCAGTGAATTTACTGAACTGTTTCATACTTTCTTACTTATCCCTTTGTGTCCTTCCTCACCAGATTGATGATGGTCTACTGCTCAGTGCCCCAATGAACATTGTTATGGTTTCTTCAGTGTAGTGTTTGTCTTTGTCACACCTTTCCCCAAACCCTCTTTCCCCTTCTGTCATTGAGTTTCTAATCCTCGTTCCCCGGGCTGTATGATTTATTGAGATGTGACCTAATTTTATACCATAAATGAATCACATGCTTGCTGGGGCGGATGTGATGAAAGCAACACCAACTTACTGCATGACCTTCTACCTTCTAATTCCCTGAGCAATATTCCACACTGGCCCCATCAACATCTTCATTCATGCCTTGTGTGTGTGATCTGTAAATGCTTAACCTAGTCCAAACACTCTTGAGTCTACGCCCACTTCAGACTCCATGATCCATAGTTCAGTTTTGTACTATAGTTCCCCGCCATTGCTCAGAATAAACTGATATTCCTATATTTTATTATCATATCAAGTCTCCTTTGCTATGTGTGAATACTGTCATTGTGATAATCTAATCTCAGTTTTTCTACAGTTATGATATATGATGATGACCCACTTACTCTCTATTTTATTTTCAGTCGAGTTGACAGTAATGGATAACCCTTCGATTTATCCTGTAGTTGCAGTTTGCATAGATGGGAGTGGCACTTCTGTCAAGTTTTGTCTTCCCTTTTAGCGTGGTAGCCTACCACGCCACTACCTACCTACCACCCCCTTAAGATGCCTTCTTGGGAAAACCCTGCAGTAAGAAGAAGACTCCCTCGTTTCATCTATTCAGGTAGGAGAAGAACTATGGGTTAAAGAGAACTTGTTTAGTTAGTATTTAACTCCTACTGATGAAGATGTGTTTACTGTGTTTTGTAGGCAAAATAGGCAAGGGCAATCATCCCCTAGTGGTCAGTAATAGTTGCAAAAGGCAGTATAGCAAAGGACTAAGTAAATTACACTTTCTTTTAGCAGATTAAAAATAGCAGGCTACACTGAAAGACAGCAGTGCAAACTAAGGGGCAAATTTATACTCTATTTGCACTGAACTTGCATAATTTTCTTTAATGCAAATTCAGCGCAAACTTAACTCCATTTTTATATTTTGACATTAGACACGTCTAATGTAAAAATATAGGAGTTTGCACCACTTTTTGAATGTGTGAATCTACCTTGAGTCAATGAGATGCAAGAGAGGCGTTCCCATCCAAAAAATGGTGCATCCCCATAGCTCCATATTTATCCCCCCATGATAAAATTATGCATGGGTGAGAGGCAGGGCTAAATAATGGTACTAAACTTGCTTAGAACCATTATTTAATGCCTGGGACAGACCAGGCATTAGGGGACCAGTGGACCCATTTCCATGGCCAGACACAATGGAATGGGTCCACAGGTGCCTACCCCAATCCCCAGGAACACCACCACCCACACCAGAGGGACACCACAGGATGTGGGACCCCATCCCATCCCAGGTAACTTGGGGACCCCTGCATGACACAGGGTGCAATGGCTATGCCCAGGGGACACTTGTACTCTGTGCTGGGCATTGGGGTGGCAGTCATTGTGTTGGTGGTTGTGCACCAGGAAATGGTGCTTGTCTAGTTAGAGGCATTTCTTTTTGTCTCTAACCAGGCTAGTGTCTTTTTTTGAGGCAGAACTTCTTCCTTCTTTACTGCCACTCCCACCCCGCTAGCAGCGTTTTTCAGTACGCTAGCCAGGCCTTACTGATAACTTGCACCATTCTGTAAATATGATACCCGGCATGCGCCTGAGAATGACGCAAGCCAGCGGTAAAGTGTTTGATGCAAAACTGCACTAGTGCATTTTACACCAAAAACTATAAATCCAGGCCTAAAAGTCAAAAACACTAAAATAAAGATGAGATGCAAATGAAGTTAAAAAAATCCCCTTTATTATTTATAAATATAAAACCCTCCCTCTCTACCTATAACAGCCCCACCCCAATCCCCAAACAAATATAACCCCGTCCCTAGAAAGTCTAACTAAAACAAAAAAGTCCAAACTTGAAGCCCAGCCTAAATCCCTCCCCACCCCCTCCAACCAAAACTTTTCTCTACCACAGAAACATTTTTTTTTTAAAAGGGCACTCTCTGTTTGGGTCAGGAGCTGGCTGATGCTCTGCTATATCCTGGCATGCCAGCTCTCCATCCGGTCCATCCGCTGCAGGATGCGTCATTGAAATGCCCTTGTGTGGTAGAAGGGTGCAGCAGCAGGTGCAGTCAGCTGACAGCAGCGCCGGTGATGTACTGGCTGAGAGACTGAGGGCTGGCATGCTGTTCTGCTGGGTCCTGGGTCCGAGGCAGCTGTTTCGACCTCCAAGGCACCAGACACTGGTACTCAGCTTGATTGTTCCCCAGCCCCTGCTGCCGCAGATGGGCTGCTATCTCCTGCCTAGTTGGTGGAGGTCGTTGGACAGGAGTAGCTATATCGAGAAAAAGAAGAATAACAAAAGACAAATTGTAAACAGTGGTCTGAACAAACACTTGTTTAAATGATAGAAAGTAGGTGGCACAATAGCAGTACATTGCTAGTCCCCAAGGGACGACGGAATTTGATATGTTTATCATTTATAATTAGTAGGCCAGGGCCAATACTTTATTTGTTTACCTATACATGCCTCACATAAGAAGCACTAACTGTCTGGTATAAAAGAATTAAGGCAGAATAAGACCAGATTAAAAAGCTGGTGATTTCACTTTTTTGTTTTATGATGAGTAAGGCATTATGCACTATGGAGTAGAAGTTGCTGTGCCAAATTATTGGAGGCATGCTAACCAGTGCTTCAAGTACATTGCTACTGTCTGCAGCTCGGGCAGCTGTAACTCACAATTATCTGTCTTTAATTCCAATGGCCCTGCGCTACCCTACATGCCTTTCACTTAGTTTAGTTTCTACCCTGACTCCATAGAGGCTGAAAAATAAATAAGATACATCACACATGTCATGTATAAAATGCAGATATATTTTATCCTTAATGTCATAAGTAGATGGGGGGAAACAATGCACTGTACTACAGGGAAAGGAATGGGCTATATAGATTGTATTTGGCACGAACATTACAGAATATCCCCTACGCCAAACTTGCAAACATATGGGGCACTCACAAGTCCCACTACTCATCACAAATTCTGTCTAACCAATTGATTAACTAGGCAGTAAGGAAAGTAAAGAAACTTGTCTTACTCTACTGCAGAGTAAGACATGTGGATTAGGCATGTAGGTAGAGATTTTGCTTTAGAAGAATAGAGGGGTGTCACAGATCTATCCACAAAAGAAGATCTCCCTTTTGTATTCAATAATTCAATCGTCCTTTCATTCTTCCCCTATATTCACCCATATCCACCATGATTTAAACTTTACATTCTTTCATCCCTTCTTATACCCAAATTCACAATCCTTTATCTAGCTATCTATTCAGTTCCCAAAATATCCACCCTTTCTTTCAATCATCCTTTCCCCCATTCATCCATTTACCTAATATCAATACGCATCCATACATCCTTTCTTATCCACCCAAACATCTTTTCCTTTCACTGTTTTCACCCATCCTTTCGTTTAACCTTCTGTTCTTTCCCGTTTCCATAAAGGTATCATTTTTAGCATACATTATGGGCGCTTTTGCTGAGCTGCAGATAGAAGATGCCAGAAGTAACCCAACCACCGCTGTAGCTGTAATGCAGGGGGTTCATAAATCAGATCAGGAAAACCCCCTTGTAGCTAGTGAGTAAGAGTTATTCTCAATAACCACGCAATGTGACTTACCAGCGCCCGTCCTTGCCGCCGCGTCTCCCCATGCTCCATCTGCTCCAGAAGAGGTCCAACTTGAGCCGGCTTCTCCACTGGTGGCTGGTTGTGGCTATAAAAAAACAGTATACAGTTTGTAGATGCCAGAACCCATTCTTAATTTTTAAAATAAAATAAAAATGCAACCACAATTGTTTCATTTCAGCTAGCACTGCAGTATCTTCTGTCAAAAATATCACTCTATCATTTTGTTGGAATGTTAGAAAAGCCAGGTAGACAAGCCAACGAAGAGCTTTGTGTAATAGAGGGGCAGACAAGCCAACCAAAAGCTTTGTGTAATGGGGGGCACAGCTATAGCCTATGATTGATGATGATTAGGAATCAATGAAGAGCAACGAAGGGGTGGAATACAAAATGGTCAATGAAAGACAGAAAAAAAGGATAATGCAGGGATAGCGGAAATTCAACAAAACTTGGATATGGGAGTTAGAAAAAAGGGGGATAGCATGAAAAAGGTAAACGAGGCAAGATTAAAAGTAGTTTAAAAGTAGGTAGAGGTAAAGGTTAGAGACATAATAATAATTATAGTAGTAAATAAAAGGGCTTACTGGGATGAGCAGAGCCATCAGTATCTGCGCTGGTGGTTGGCGACTTCCCAGCTCCTGCCGGACCTGCCAGTGCAGTGCCATTCTTCTTGCCCTTGGGTGCTGATGTAAGTTTAGAAAAAAGATTAAAAAAATACATTAGTGGTACTGTTAATCTCCACAACATTATTATGTACAGGCAAATGTAATAACACTGTACTTAAATCAAATCGCCTATGGTACTATACTAGTATGATCAACTATCATTATCCATATTCCAAATTTCCTGAAGAAAAATAGAAAATCCGCATATAGAACTAATGCATTACAATGAATGATCTTTCATTATATTCCCTTTTCTCAAGCCACTTAATGGACAAACTCAGCCTCCTTTTTTTGCAATGCATGCATACTCGCATCACTGTGAAATTGCTTGGGACTGTACGCACTACATAAAATCACGGAGAACACTAACTCATTGATATCACTAATTAACTATGGAGTTAGGAGGAGGACAGAGGACAGAAGAGTCTGCATTGCAATTACTTCTTAAGTTATCAGCCAAAGCAAGAGCCTACCTATGAGTATAAAAATCAATGATGTAGCACCAAACACCTGCCTAGCTCATACTGGATCACATAATGAATAATAATCGTAATGTAACGTAAACATAACTCACCTCTGAGTGGAAGCCGCATGGTATTCGGAAAAAAAGGTTAGCATTGTAGAACACAAACACAATAAAAACATAATACTCACCAAGGCCTGGGATCTTCATGCCTAGCAGGTCGAGCAGGCCCTGCTTACGGTCGATAATATCCACCCAGTGGTGCATCAGCTGCTGGGTGGTGCACTGGACCTGGATGGCTCCCATGATCAACCGGCGCACCCTAGCGCAGTGCTGCTGATGCTTCCACAGGGGGTAACCGATTCAAGGCCTGCCGCCTGCAGCCAACATGGAGGGAGGTATTGCTGCAACTAAAAAACAACATTCTCCTCTCTCAAGATCAGCCGAGGCTGCACCCCTTGACCGCAGTGTCACACACAAGGCAGGCGACCGCTGTTGCCCAGCTGCTCTCCCATGGTGCTGGGTGGATAGCTTAGGAGAAAAGAAACAGGAGGTAAAGGAAATATGGGAAAATAATAAAAAAAACAAAAAGTCACCAAAAAAAAATATTCAAACAACGTAAAATAATGAGACACAAAAAGAAACACTATTACAATAAACCCAAAAATAGGGGTAGATGAAGAATGAGGTAGAGGATTACAAAGATTGAGGGCAGATTGAAGTAGAAATCCCAGCACCATAAACAGAGTGAAAAACAAGATGGCCACGCCTTTGTGAACTGCTATGCGCTATTTGCACAAGATCTTGACTGCAAGTACGTACTTCTCATTGCATGTGGCGTCAAATGCAACGTGAATGGGTGCAATGGAGCACTCTGCCCGCTAGCGGAACTACGCGTAGCTCGGCAGAGTTTTTTTTGCCACTTTGCAGAGTTCCGTGTAGCCCGACTATGGGAACTCTGCCCAGGCCTAGTCCAGAGGAAGTAGATTGCCTGTGACCACCTTGGTATTGTGTAAAGCTAATTTCCTATCCATTTGTATAAGGTTACAATACCACTACATGTGTGTCATTAAACCTGACCTTTCACATGCCTCAAACAGCATTTTGTTTCGAGGTTCAGACGTTACATCCAACCTTGCTGGAGTGAAGTGCTACTTCATGAGAATTTTATAAACATTTTCTTTACGATCTGCACATATTTACGACCAAATATTATTTTACCATGTAGTATACCCTGTGATGTTTACTTCCAAATCTTGCTCTCATTTTTTAATTTATTTATATTTACCATCTCTTTGTGAGTTTCCAATGTTTGAGTATCGTCTTGTTGCCCTTTATATGGTGGTAAGCAGACAGAGATTCAATGGCTGTTTTATCCCTGGTACATCCTAATCTGCAGACTTTGGTCTGGGCCCAGTGTAGGAGCTTGAAAAGCTGAAAATTGTCTCTAGAGGACAAATTGAAATCTTCGCCACGTATTTGATTATTCCATATTACCTTCCAAATATGGTTTCCTTAGATGTGGAGGATCCTTATTTCTCCAGTTTTGTAACGTGACAACTGGTAAGGAGAGAAGCTGGTTTTGGAGACAATGGGCATCACTGGGGAAAGACATGGTAAAATGTCCTCACCTGGTCAACGTGTCCCAGTTTTCCAAACTGATCACCAGTGGTTGTAATTTGACATGAGGGTGATGCCTGAACTACTGGGATGGGAAGGAGCTGTTACATGCACTGAAGGACTTTTCAGGTTCCGCATTGTTCAGCGTTTGACTACGGAGCCAGAGGATACCTTTCGTTACATGGGGAGTAGTAACGATCTTACAATGTTATTACGTAGCTATGTATGAATACATTCACTCTAGAATATAGATGTGGTTCAGTAAAGTAGTTTATAACAAAATTGCATTCAAATAATTTACATCAGATACATTTTACATTAGATAAGAAAGCATTGTCCATCAAGAACAAACATTTGCTTAACATCTTTTTGATAGAGTACATATGTTTTGTGAATATTGTCTATAAAGTTAATACACATTTTGTGGCATAGGGCTGCTTTTTCAGGGCTATATACATCAAGCAAGATAAATAATAAAAACAAAAGGAAATATAAAAATGAAAATTATATACTACTTTAATAATATGAAAATGCATAGTGCAAATATACAAACTACAAGACAAAGAGCACATTATTACATTAAAATGTTTGTGTTATACAGTATAGTAAAATGTGCTGGCCAGTAGTTTAAAACATTTAGGGGGTTATTCCAACCTCGGCGGTAAAAGGCGCTTACCGCCGTTCAGAAGACCGCCATAACACCGCCGCAGCCGCGGTAAACCGCCACGGTCATTCTGACCCACAACAGGCAAACCGCCAAAATACAGACATCCACAAAAGTCCGCCACACCAAAGGGCAGCGAGAAACTGGCGATGACCAAACCTCCACCGTCACGCCAACAGAAATACGCCCACACTATCACGACACACGAATCCACGCGGCGGTCTTTCAACCGCGGTATTCCATTGGCGGTACACACCGCCGCGCTCAAAATACACACACACTTACAAAATACAACCACATTGGACAATTCAAAATACACACACCTGAGACACATACACACACCACTCCCACACACCCAATTCAATATAAAATACAAACCCACATCACCCACAAACCTCCACTCCTAGAGATTCGTGAACACGCACCGAGAAAAGACATCCGAGCACCCGGACGCCCAATTCACTGTCACCCAGCAATATTTGCACGCACTTCACACAACACAACAATACACAACACCACACTTAGCACCACACAATCCACCCTACACATCAGCAACACCACCCCATGGCACCGCAAAGACACCCCAGGTTCTCTGATGATGAACTCAGGGTCATGGTGGAGGAAATTGTACGAGTAGAGCCACAGCTGTTCGGGGCACAGGTGCAGCACACCACCATTGCCAGGAAGATGGAGCTATGGCAAAGAATAGTGGACAGGGTCAACGCTGTGGGACAGCACCCAAGAAATCTGGACGACATCAGGAAGAGGTGGAACGACCTACGGGGGAAGGTGCGTTCCATGGTATCCAGGCACAACATCGCAGTGCAGAAGACTGGCGGCGGACCCCCACCTCCTCCCCCAGAATTTACAACATGGGAGGAGCAAGTCTTGAACATCCTGCATCCTGAGGGCCTCGCAGGAGTAGGCGGAGAAATGGACTCTGGTAAGGCAAATCTTAACTACTTCTTCCCCCCACCCCACCTGCATGCCAACTCATACCCCCACCCTTACCCTCACCCCCATCACACCTACCCCATCACAACCCACCCATCCCAAGCCCAAGCCCTGCATGCGTCCACAAAGCATGGACACCCATCACCTAAGCATGCCCACTGCACATACACATACAACCCCCCCCCAACCACCATCACAACAGCCCCCACAAAGGAATGCCAGCACTGGGGTACACGGGCACCCACCCATTGCACGCTATGACATACACAGAAGCAATAACCATATTTTTATACCCCTGCAGGACCCGAACACCACGTCACCGCCCAGGAGGGTCCACAAATGTCCACTCCACCCCCAGAAGAGGCCCACAGTGAGGACAGCAGCTCTGTCTCCCTGGATCTAGATGACCAGCCCGGTCCATCGGGGACCTCGGGACAGTCGGTTCCCCTCACACAGCCACAGTCCACAGTTGACCTTGCCCCCTCTGGGAACACCAGCACAGCACCCACCCAGCGGGCCCATACCTCTGTCCCCAGGACACGTCAATCAGCGGTGTGTCCACCACTACAGGGAACCCAGGCTAACCCACCACCCCAACAACAACAGGGACCTGGGGGCAGTGGTAGTGGGCACACGGTCCAGGGGACAGAGGCCCAGGGAAACAGGGGAACTGGGATGGCTGCTGTGCGACAGGGGGGGGACAGGCCCAGGAAACCCACTCTCCACGAGGCCCTCTCCTCCATCATGGGAGCATACCACCGCTCCCAGGAGACGATGGCGACGGTCCTGGCCAGGTTTCAGGAGATCCAGCTTCTGCAGGAGCAACAGTATATGGCAGTGGTTCCCAAACTGTGCGCCGCAGCACCCCGGTGCGCCGTGACAAGTTGCCTGGGGCGCCGTGCGCATTTTTGAAAACATGAAATGCCACACTTCAGAAATGATTTCTGCACGCGGTTTATACCAGCGTAACTTACGAAGGGAGGTAATTTTTTTCCAGTCGAGCAGTACACATTAGCATTTCATGTCGGGGGGGATTACATGAGCCCCACCTGTCAACGTCTTGCATTATGGTTTCACCCAGCGTGATTACGTTCTTCGGCATTTACAGGCGCGCGGCAATTCAGAGACTCCGAGAGCCCCCTCAGCATTCCAAGTCGAATTTCAGCTCATTGTCAGGTAGTTACCTTAATTATTATCGTTTTTAGAATTTGGAATCTACAAGACTGTGTAGTTTGGGGACTCAGCCTAGGTCACTGTGTCACATATGTTTTTGTAATTATAAGAATCTCACTCAGGGCCTGCTTTAGGGGGTGTGGCTGGTGTGGCCGAACTGGGCGCTGACCTGGAAGGGGGCATCTGACCTCAGGAGAGGGGGTGCTGTGCTTACAATTTAAAAGCAAATGCTGCACATTTCCTTCTGCATCCATCTGTCAGGCAACACTAAAAATGTCGAGATGCCAATGTTTCCAAACGTTCTATTTTCAATTTGACTGTTTTAGAGACAGAGGTGAAAGCAATGAAGCCCGTCCTGCCCTTTACATGGGCCAAGCAGGCAGTGCAATATCTAGGCTTACAGATTCGCACTATCCCAACAACTACAGTGAGTGTAACTAGACCTCCCTTCTGAGTGAGACGCGTGGAACCTTAGCCAAGTGGAGAGGCTATGGGCTCTCTTGACTGGGCCAATTGGCGGCTAGAAAGATGACGCTTCTACCCAAAGTGTTGATCATTATGCAAACCCTGCCATTACAACCCCACCTGAATGCTGGGCACCACAAGAGGAGCGAGGCGGCAGGAGATGGCAGGGCGATAGGAAGCAGTGTTGTCTTTCTTTTGAAAAAAATGTTGTTTCCCCCATCGTCCCCTGTTATCCGCTGTGGGGAGGGCACCAAAAAAGATTGTCGCACAGGGCGCCACCACTGCAAAGGCGGGTCCTGATCATACTACTGCCTGGCTTAAAACCCAGGGACCAATCGGTACTAAGGCTTTACTTTGCCTGCCTCAGGTCTCCTAAAATTTTGTAAATGCACCATCAAAATACACTGGGATTTCTGCACACCCTCCTGTATCTCTCGGTCTCCTCCCTCGGTTCTCATTAGTCGTTGTCCTTTGTCAGGTACGAGCAGCTCGTTCAGTCTTCATTTTTTCTTTACAGTCTGGTAATTGAAGTCCCGGATTCATAACAAGAACAGCCGAAGGCAAGGGCTAGATCAATAACCCAGTTGACCCCTTCTTAAGGGAAGAACTGGTCAGGCAGTTTGGGCTGCACTGTTCACACTCTTCACATTGGAGCAGGGTCAAGACTGATTTGCATATGGCTGGGACTACTAAACTAAAGACTGAAGTGGCACAGTGTGCAAAATAATGATGGACTGGAATGGGGTCCTGAGAACTTGCCAATTTCCTACTGCAGCAGCTCTCCCCTGGGATGTTCAAGGAGTAGTTCCTAAAGAACGTTTTTAAAAAAGTAGAATATATTGGCAATTTAAAAAAAATAAAAACGTTTTCAAACACATTGGCTAAAAAAGCTATAAAGCCAAATATATATTGAGTGCAATGTGAACTTAGAAATGAAGATCTGTAATGGCGTTAGCGGAGGATAGTTAGGGGGTATGTGGTTTACTTTTATTCCTGGTTGAATGTATACTGCAGTCATAAGAGAGATATGGAAAGTGAATATTGTTTGACAAAGAAATGCACATGTGATATTTTAAGAAACTTTAAATTACTTGGTTAGATGTAATATTTACATGTCTCTCATTTGAATGCCTCGACTCGAGTACAGGTACTTACAGAGTAGTTAGAGCAGATGGGAAACTAGTGAGCCTTCCTGACAGTTTCTTGCTAAAAATGAAACCACATGCTGGTATGGTTTGACATAGTCAGGCATGGATTACGATTCACCAAAGTTACAGTTGGAGATTGACACCGTACGTACACCATGTGACCTTTAGCCCATCGAGAGTCTTCTATTTGTTGTTAAGGGGGTAACAACTTTGCCTTGCACCATAGTTGTTAATGCCTTCACATATTGCCCCTATCTTGATGCTAAGAATTGCACCCTGCAGAAACCACCCCTTTTCTCAAGAAACTGCAGAGTGGGAGTTTGAACGACATTGCTTAATTTGTAAATAAAAATGTGCCAGTACCCAAAGTCCTCCTCTTAAACATGGGCTGCTGATATTAAATGTGGGAAAACTGAATACTGAGGCAGTGTAATACTAAATCCATCTCAGGCCTCTTCAATGATTTTAAAACCACTTCCTTCCCCTTCAGCTCACTCTTGCAGCTTTCTGTTTTCTACCATTGTGACACTATTTCGTTTTTCTCTTCCTCAGTCTTTCCCTTTCTTCTCTTCTCTTCTACGTGTGAACTGATTGGCATCTTTATGATTGACAATGAAGAGATTTTTAATACCGAGTTCAAGTTCGTCTGAGCAAAGTGAAGTCTCAGGTTCTTCAGAGAAAAAAGAGGATGGGAAGCGAAAAGCCAAGTACAGAAAGTATGATGACAGGTATCTAGATTATGGTTTCACATGTGTACAGGTTAATAATGAGGAGCGTCCTCAATGTGTAATCTGTTTAAAAGTTTTGGCTTTAGAATCCATGCTTCCAAGTAAACTAAAGCGTCATCTTGAAAGTCTTCACCCAAATGTGGTTGGAAAGCCAAGGGAATTTTTCCAAAGAAAACTAACAGAAGCCAAGTTACAAAAGACCACTTTCTCAAAACAAGCCAAAGTTAACAGTAACGCCCTCTTGTCTTCTTATAAAGTGGCCTATCGTGTTGCACAGTGTAAAAAACCACACACAATTGCAGAAGAGCTGATTTTGCCTGCTGCTGTTGATATGGTAACCATCATGCTTGGCGAAGATGCTGGTAAACAGCTGCTCAAAGTGCCTCTTTCTAATAATACTATCAGCCGGAGGATAAACAATATGGCTGACGATATTAACGAGCAGCTCATCTGTAACTTAAAAGGCAAAGACTTTGCACTCCAACTGGACGAGGCAACAGACAACCAAAAAGACACCCATCTTATTTGCTATGTCAGGTTTGTTAATGAAAAAAAAATAGTTGAGGATTTGTTGTTCTGTAAGGAAATGAAAGGTGGAACTACCAGTCAAGATTTGTTTGCGGTTGTGGATGATTTTATGGTACAGAATCAGATTGACTGGGAGAGATGTGTTGGAGTTTGTACAGACGGGAGTCGTTCAATGGCTGGATGCTATCAAGGACTTCAAGCTCGCATACGGTCTAAAGCACCTAATGCTATTTGGACACACTGTATAATACACAGAGAAGCACTAGCAGCAGGAAACCTCAGTGAAGAACTGCATAATATTCTGAAAATAGTCACCAAAGTGATAAATTTTATTAAAACAAGACCAATGAAAGCAAGATTTTTTGCTAAGCTGTGTGAAGACATGGGTGCCGAACACTCATGCCTCTTGTTCTACAGCAGTTCTCGATGGCTGTCTCTCGGTAACTCCCTGCTTAGGGTATATGAGCTTAGGAATGAAATATACTCATATCTACACGATGATGAACATTGTTTTGCTGACAAATTTATTGATGCAGACTTTCTAATACAAATGGCTTTTCTTTCGGATCTTTTTGAAAAACTGAACACACTGAACAAGTCCTTGCAAGGTAATAATACTAACATCTTGCAGCTCTCAGTCAAAGTTTCAGGGTTTAAGAAAAAAGTAATCGTTTGGAAAGGCAGTGTAAGCAAAGGTGACTATAAATGTTTTCCTTCAATGGACAAGTTTCTGCAAGACAATGAGATGGCATTAAAGGAGGAACTGAGGACAGTTTTTATTCTGCATTTGTCACAACTGCATTTTTACCTTCAGAAATATTTCCCAGAGGATGAAGTGGAGCCAATAAAATGGGTGAGAGATCCCTTCAATGCTGAGATACCTCAGCATTTCAATAATGAGGAAGCAGAACAGCTCATTGACATTTCAAGTGACTCAACATTGAAAGTACAATTCCAGTCTCTGTCACTGCTTGAGTTTTGGTGCCAAACTCAAGATGAATACCCAGTGATTAGCAAGATTGCCCTGCGTGTTTTGATCCCGTTTGCTACTTCCTACCTTTGTGAAGCTGGTTTCTCAGCAGTTGCAGTGATAAAGTCAAAATATAGGGCAAAAATTCACCTTGAAAAAGAAATGCGTGTTGCGATCTCAAAAATAACACCAAGATTTGAGGAGCTTTCTAAAGAAAAACAAGCACATCCATCTCACTAGGATTTTCCAAACATAGGCCTTTCTATTTTGTTCACATTCAGACTCCCTGGTTTTTCTTGTTAATTAAAAAACATTTACTACAGAACTTTGTTGTGTGGTTAATCTTACATGTGTTCAAAAAAGGTTGCTAATTCGTGGAAACATTTTTGGCTCTTGATATTGTATTGTTTCTGACTTAACTGAATAAAAAAAAAAGTAAACAACTTGTATTTTTATTTTGTTACCAATATGATAATACCTTCATCGCCTACATCCCAATTATTTGCAGGGAGAAAATTTGAAGTACTCCTGAGGCTGGGCTTACATCGCCCACCCGAAAAAAAAAGTAACATAATGGGGAGCCGCGGGCAATGGCCAATGTAGGTGAAGGGAGCCGCCGGTCGAAAAAGTTTGGGAACCACTGGTATATGGGGTTCAGGGAGGAACTAAGAAACATCAGTTCCGCCATGGGTACCATCGTAGTGGCCCTGAATGAGGTAGTCACGACATTGAGGGACACTGTGGCACCTCAAAGGGCCCCTGACACTAGCATGCACCAAGAACTGCCTACCACCTCCGCCGGCGCTAGTGGACAGGAGGCCCCGACACAAGACCAACAGGCCACCAGAACCCCACCCCCTGCAGAAGGAGAACCACCCCGCAAGCGGGCCCTGAGATCCAGGAAGAAGACAGAGTAAGATGTCAAGACCCCCGCCAGCGAAGGATACCGCCCTGATTGTCATCCCACTGTCCCACATTGTCACCCTGTCCAACCTTAAACTGCCCCTGCTCCACTTCCCACAGGCATTTGGACAATGCACCTGTGAAACTGATAGTCTGGACTCTGCCATGGACAATCCTCCACCATCACCCCTCACCGATTTGCAACCACCCATCCAATTTAGAGCACTTGAATAAAAACACTTATTGCACAAAACAATCTGGAGTCTGGCTGTGATTTAGAACAAATGTATTAGACATGACCGTGCCAAAATGTTCATTAACATTGTGATGCCAACAAACCGCTGTCACACAGCTGTAGTCCATGGGGAAACAAAGCAGATGTCACGCAGTGGGGCCCACATCTCTGAAAACGGAAGGGAAAGTCATAACACAGTTACCATACACTGGGGGAAAAGAGTCAGACAGTAGAGAGGTAGGAGTCATTAAGTAAATGTAATATGCCGGTGTCTACTCTTACCTGTGTGTCACTGAAAATACTGCTGTATTACTGTGTTCCTGTTCTCTATGTCGTCCTCTTCGGCTTCCTCCTCTTCACTCTCCACAGGCTCCACAGCTGCTACAACACCACCATCTGGACCATCCTCCTGCAGAAAAGGCACCTGGCGGCGCAAAGCCGGGTTGTGAAGCATACAGCAGGCCACGATGATCTGGCACACCTTCTTTGGTGAGTACATTAGGGATCCACCTGTCATATGGAGGCACCGGAACCTGGCCTTCAGGAGGCCAAAGGTTCGCTCGATCACCCTCCTAGTCCGCCCATGGGCCTCATTGTACCGTTCCTCTGCCCTTGTCCTGGGATTCCTCACTGGGGTCAGTAGCCAGGACAGTTTGGGGTAACCAGAGTCCCCTAATAGCCACACCCGGTGCCTCTGGAGTTGACCCATCACATACGGGATGCTGCTATTCCGCAGGATGTAGGCGTCATGCACTGACCCAGGGAACTTGGCATTAACATGGGAGATGTACTGGTCAGCCAAACACACCATCTGTACATTCATGGAATGATAACTCTTCCGGTTCCTGTACACCTGTTCACTCCTGCTGGGGGGGACCAAAGCAACATGTGTCCCATCAATGGCACCTATGATGTTGGGGATATGTCCAAGGGCATAGAAATCACCCTTCACTGTAGGCAAATCCCCCACCTCAGGGAAAACGACGTAGCTCCGCATGTGTTTCAGCAGGGCAGACAACACTCTGGACAAAACCTTGGAAAACATAGGCTGGGACATCCCTGATGATATGGCCACTGTTGTTTGAAATGACCCACTTGCTAAGAAATGGAGTACTGACAGCACCTCACTAGAGGGGGGATCCCTGTGGGTTGGCGGATGGGTGACATCAGGTCTGGCTCCAGCTGGGCACACAGTTCCTGTATAGTGGCTCGGTCAAGCCTGTATGTCTCCATTGTCGACAGGTCCACCAGCGGTCTGTACACGGGAAGATTCCTCCATCTCCTCGCATGTCCCAGCGGACGGTGCCTATGAAGGACAACAGCGAGCACAGAGTCAAGCAACCCACAGGTACGTAACCACAGCTTGCACATAACACGATTCCCAATGCATTGAATGGCTTGTATGAGTGTTGGTGCATGGCCTAGGTATGTGTGACGCAGTTGGTAATTAGGCCATGTGGGCCCTTGAAATGGCGGCTGCCTGACCTGTGAAGTGCGACAGTGGGATGTGAGGTCAATGCGCTGGCGTGGCACACCGCGGCGGTAGGCGGTCGAAGACCGCGGCGCTAAGCCGCATTGGTTAACATTGAACCCTATGGGTTTCAGGAGCCAATGACGATGTGTGCCGGCGGTCGCAGTACGCACCACCGCGGGCGTGACCGCCATTTTCTATCTGCTTAATCACTCGATACCTGATCTTCGACAGGAGAGGACCTACACTGCAAGTGCTGCTGTGACCTCGGTCTGGAAGAGACAATGGCTCATGCGACTGGGGAAAGGGCCCCTGCCTTCACTGCGGAGGAGTTGGAGAAACTTGTGGATGGGGTCCTCCCCCAGTATGCGCTACTCTACGGTCCTCCAGACCAACAGGTAAGTACACTGGGACCATGCTAAGTGGGCAATGCCTGGGTTGAGTGGGGTGGATGAAAGATGGTGGGGAGGGGAGCGATTGAGGCATGCATCAAACGACAGATGAGAGCATGTGCCACATGGCAAGGGTGGGGATGGGGGGCCACTCACATCGAGCATGCAGAAGGTGATGAAAATTTTTCTCTCCCTGTACATGTCACATAGGTCAGCGCCCACCAGAAAGTCGCGATTTGGCGTGCCATCGCCAAGGACGTCCAGACCCTGGGGGTCCACAACAGATGGGGCACCAACTGCCGGAAGAGGTGGGAGGACATCCGACGCTGGAGCAGGAAGACAGCGGAGACTCAGCTGGGGATGGCCTCCCAACGTAGGAGGGGTGCCAGTCGTCATTTGACCCCCCTGATGTCCCGGATCCTGGCGGTGGCCTACCCCCATTTGGATGGGCACGTGAGGACATCACAGCAGACACAAGGGGGTGAGTACAAATACATTCTGCTGACTTTGCGCGCAGTGGAGGTGTCTGGGTGGGGGAGGAGGGCTGTGGGTATCCCTAGGCAAGGGCGATTTCTGTAGGCTAGGCCCCTCCGTAAGGCATGGCCCTGTGCCCCCGCCCCCCACCTCTGTAGGGTGCCAAGTACAGGTATCCATGGCCCTGTGTCATCTATGTGTGCAGTTGTCGTCCATAGGCTTGTAGGCCATGTCCCACGGATTGCGTAGTGGACCCCAAGTGCGTGGCGTAGTGCTGGGGGCTTCTGTGTCTGTCTTGTCCGCCAACGGTAGCGGTAATCCATGCACTCAACATGTCTTTATTTCTCCTCCCCTCCTTTTTTGTGGTCTTCCTGTTCATGTGTGCATTAGCATCATCAGGCGGAGGAGAAGTGGCATCGGAGCATGAGGGAGCTGCATCTCACATGGCCATGGCGGGCCATGCAACAGAATCGGATTTCACCAGTGAGACGGAGGGCGAGGGGAGCTCCACAGCGGGGACTCGTGCTGATGTCAGTGACAGCGACTCGTCCTCTGAAGGGAGCTCCCTTGTGGTGGCTGCAACATCCGTGCCCCCCCTCAACAACAGGTACAGCCGCCACCCAGCGCACCAGCATCGCCCTCCCAGCAGCCCCTCAGCGTTTGCCCCGTGCCCGCTCACCCAGAAAGGTGGGCATCTCCTTCGCCCCAGGCCCTGCCCCTGTCGCCCCTGCTGCCCTCAGTGAGGAGGTCATTGACCTCCTAAGGACCATCATTGTTGGGCAGTCTACCCTTTTGAATGCCATCCAGGGTGTACAAAGAGAGGTGCACCAGAGTAATGTATACCTGGAGGGCATTCATTCGGGTCAGGCTGCCCATAAAGCTATCGTTGAACGCTCTGCCCTCAGCACTGACGGCAGCAATTGTCCCTGTCTCTAGCCTCCCCCCTCCAACTTCCTCCACCCAGACCCAATCCCCTGTACCTCTGCCTATCCCAGACACACCTACAGACCAGCATGCACACACCTCAACACCCAAGGGAAGCTCATCCAGACATAAGCACCACACATCACACAAGCATTCACACAAGCAACATCCACATGCAGACATACCAACAGCCACTGCCTCCACTGTGTCGCCCTCCTCCTGGTCTCCCTCCTCCCTCCCTGTGACGTCTCCACTCACACTTGCATGCACAACATCTTCAGCCACTACGTCCATCACCAGCACACCCACCAGAACACTCCGCACACATGCAGTCACCACCCCCACTACCATTTACACGTCCCCTGTGTCCTCTCCCAGTGTGTCTGTCACCCCCTCCTCCAAACTACACAAACGCAGGCAG